>NC_064257.1:31644285-32316071 GCF_003254725.2 Canis lupus dingo | reverse complement strand
CATTGCCCTTCCTTGTTCTCTGCTTGTTCTCCACCTACTACAACCTAGCTCCTACCCACTCTCTTCAACTAAAAAAAAAGTTCTCCCATTAAAATCAGCAATAACTTTCTAGCTGGTAAGTTAAAGCACCATTTCCCTGCCTTGCTCTACTTGCTCTCCATAGTATTTGTCATTATAGTGCACACTTCCTTTCTCTTTTTCCTCTTCCTTCAAATCCAAAGACTGTATCTAACATTTTTCTCCCAATGTCTCAGACTATTGCCTTTCTGTTTGCTCCCGGGACTCCTTTGCTTCTGCTTGCATGAGATAGAGGTGAGGGGATGTAAATATTCTTGGAGTCACATAGCACGTGGGGCAGGAGAGTTCACCATCACCCATTAATGTTGGCTTTCAGCTCTGTTTCCTGTCAGGCTTGGTGTATCCCCTCTGTTAACTATTTTACCTCCAATAGAAAGTGCTCAACTCATTATCTGGCACATAGTATGTGCTTAATTAAAATCAGTTAATTATGGATGCATTTAAATGATCTAATACAAATATTTCCAAAACTTTCTATAATTTGCATTAGCCATTAATTTTCAATAAATTCCTTCCTTCTCTTTAAAACAATTCAATTTGTATCCAAATTCATATCACCTGGGTATTATCCTATGGTACTCTATATTTCCTCTATATTAAATCATTTCCACTTTTGGACTTGGGTCAATAGTTCTTTATATACTTCATCAGAGTTCCAGTAAAGCCTCTCGATAATTTATTGTATAACTTAAAAAAATTAATAGGATACAGAGGATAAGTCAGAAGAATTTTACAGTAAAATAAAAGGTATTTTTGAAATGAGATGGAATTCAAAGTCACATAGTAGCTTTGATTGGGGATTTAGCGGACTGAACATTTCGATCAAAAATAGAAGTCACCAGGAGAAGCATTTGTGGCTTTAGTTTTCATCTCAGAGATAGGATCTGCTGCCAAAGTCTTTGACAAGGTTGCTAATGAGACCAAACAATGGGCCATATCCTCTGACTGGTATAAGCAGGCAATGGATATTAAAGCAAACAAACAAACAAATAAAAACAATGCCATGGAGAAATGAGGCAGTGAGATTTAGTAGAAAATATATAAGACCTGGATTCAAGTTATACTTCCAGCACTCATTGCTCTCTTTTAACTCACTGAACTCCTTTAATGGGGTCCTACAAGTTGGGAAAAATTCTACCTACCTATTTCCTGATGCTGGAAAGTTGTTTGTGGGTAATACCATTATATTTTTGTAGAAGACTATTTAGATGACGCTGTATTGATCAAATAATGTATTACCTGTTGGCCAATTTGAGTTGTCTTTTTTCTAAAAGACAATAACCTCATGAGCCAGGTAGTTCATTACCATGCTACCTGGAGTATAAAGCTCTAGAATGATGGAAATTTCTATATTTTTTAAAAACGATTTTTATTTATTTATTCATGAGAGACACACACGGAGAGAGAGGGAGAGGCAGAGACACAGGCAGAGGGAGAAGCAGGCCCCATGCAGGGAGCCTGATGTGGGACTCGATCCTGGGTCTTGATCTGGGTTTCCAGAATCAGGCCCTGGGCTGAAGGCGGTGCTAAACTGCTGAGCCACCTGGGATGCCCAGAAAATTCCTATATTAACTGTTACTTTATCTTCACAAGTTTCACATTTTCATCTGAGAAATGAGGACATTAATGGTACCTCTCTCAAGGGAGAGTTGTAAAGATTACTTCAGAAAATACATCGATTTAATTGGTACTCAACATCTCTGCCTACCTTTCTATTCTCATTTCCAATAACTCTTCCTTATGCACCTTAAAAACTTGCCATACTGCACTATGTTCATGTTCTAGAATATCATCTTCTCTCATGCCTCCATGCTTTTGCACATATTCTTTCCTTTTCCAGGATATTGTTCCTCTCTTATTCCTTCCTGTCCATACTCTTCTTGCTAAAAGCCCATGTGCATCCATAAAGACAATTCATTTCTCCTTCAGGCGTTTGTCACTTCCAATTGCCAGCCAAGTAGGTAAGGGATAGATTTCTGTTTTGATTCTGTCTCTAGAATAATAAAGTTAACTCTAAAGCAGCACTTGGCTGTGGGAGCACTATTTTCCCTATGGTTTTAATCATCACAGGCAAGATAGGACATCACACAACATCTGCCACTATTTTCGCCCTCCTCTAGAACTTCTCTTTTACCAGTGCTAATGTTTGAAAAATATATGGGAAAGCACTGTTAAAAAATAAAGTGATATATAAAAATCATAGACTTACACTGCTTCAAACATCCTAGGAGCTCTAGAATGATGGAAAATTGTTGAAGTGTGAAGCATTCAACTTTATTTTTAATTTTTTAAAAAGATTTTATTTATTTATTCATGAGAGACAGAGAGAGAGAGAGAGAGAGACAGACAGACAGACACAGGCCGAGGAAGAAGCAGGCTCCATGCAGGGAGCCCGATGTGGGACTGGGCCCGGGAACCTGGGATCATGCCCTGAGCCAAAGGCAGATGCTCAACCGCCGAGCCATCCAGGCATCCCAGCGTTCAACTTTAAATTGCCTTTCTCTCTTTCTTTCTTTTTTTTTTCTCTCTCTCTTTTTTTCTAC
The DNA here is from genome assembly GCF_003254725.2 of Canis lupus dingo. NCBI lineage: Eukaryota > Metazoa > Chordata > Mammalia > Carnivora > Canidae > Canis > Canis lupus. The sequence goes on along the minus strand of NC_064257.1, from coordinate 32,313,450 downwards.
CATCTTAAACATTTTTAAATATAGCATTCAGTAGTGTTAAGAACATTTATATTGCTGTGTGACAATACATTGAACAATAAGTCCTCATTTCTCTCTCTCCTCACCCCCTGGGAACCACCTTTCTATTTTCTGTCTCAATAAATTTGACTTCCCTACATACCTCATATAAGGGGAATCATACAGTTTTTGTCTTTTTGTGACTAGCTTATTTCACTTAGCATAATGTTTTCAAGTTTCATCGTTGTAGCATGTATCAGAATTTCCTCCCTTAAGCTGAATAATATTCCATTGTGTGTGTGTGTGTGTGTATATATATATGTATATATAATATTTTTCTTATTCATTCATCTGCTGCTGGACACAGAGTTCTTCCATCTTTTGGCTATCGTGAATATGTTGCTATAAACATGGGTGTGCAGATATCTCTTTGAGACCCTATTTTCAATTCTTTTGGGTATATAACCCAAAGTGGAATAACTATATCATTTATTACTACATTTTTAATTTTTTGAGGAACCTCTATACTCTTTCCCATTGCAGCTGTACCATTTTACATTCTCACCAACAGCACACAAAGGTGACAATTTATCCACATCTTCACCAGCACTTGTTATTTTCTGTTTTTTGTTTTGTCTTAATAGAAGCCATCCTAGTGGGTATCCTCCACATTCTTTTGGGGGTCTACCACTAATTTTCTTAGTAGATCTTTCTCCTAGGAAATGGTGTCTCCCTAGCCACAAAGAGCAGGTCCAAAATACAGAGTTTCTTTATACCAATATAAGCTTCTGGGTCTCAAAAAACAAACAAACAAACAAACAAATATGTAGATGTGTTTGACATTTTGGCTACCAAACTCAAATTTCCAGCTATACATTCACTGTCTAGGATTTTTGTCCTGCCTTAATTTGAGACAACACACTATTAATTCTTTAGACTTAAGATTCTACTTAATTTTCCTTCCATTTATAAAATATTACTTCCTCAGACAAAATTAAGGTAGGTCTTAATCTTTTTTCCAAGACATTCTATATATTGCTTGAGTTCATCCATTACATTATGATTGTTGGCTTATAAATTTGTCTCTGAAGCAGATCTAACAGACTCAATTACCCTTCTCCTTTTTGTTCTTACTAAAACAACTATGGCCTTCTTTTGAATAGCCTATATCCAACTAACAACCAACTCTCTGGAATCTAAAGCCACTCATATGACATAGTTCTAATGAACGAGAACAATGGCAACATTGGTGATATCTGAGTAAGTTTTGGTTTCCTAACATGGGTATCATTCCCTCCTTCATAATTGGAGTATAATGAGAAGCTAGACATGGAGCAGCCATTTTGGAGTTGTATGACAACCATGAAAAAAGAAGCCATATATGAAGGATGATGAAGCAAAAAGAAATGAAAGGAAGCTGTAGTGACATTATGGAACTTATGTACCATGTCTGGCTGTGTGTTATGAATTTTTTAACTATGACAAAATATCAACCTGTTTGGTAAGGCCAATTTCCTGATTCTTTTTAACTTCACAAAATACATAGAAAATGATAATATTTGAAGCTTTCAAGGAAATGGCAACTCATAGACAAAGTTGAATATTTAAAATTATCTCTTTGCTCTCAAGTAGAGAAATGAAGGGTTCATTATCTTGTCACACCTATATATAACCCACTGGTGAAACAAGAATGTCCTATACATCACACCTGTTGGGAATCTCTGACTAAGCCAGACTAATCACATTACTCTTTCAGAAAGCTGCACACAATTTCTTACTAACAGAATTTCTCTAGCTGAACAATGAAGTTACTTAGGGAAGAACAATACATTATTCATCATGTTTCTTACCTTATATGCTGCTAGGAACTTAATAGTTACTCACTAAGTTTTTATTGAATAAATGAGAGGAGAAAAACAACTCCTTGTTCCAGACTGACTGGTTTACTCACAGTTCTGGATCTTGCTCATTTCTGAGTCAAAATCTTTATTCAGCTTCCTCTAACCTGGAAAAAACTTCTGACCCCCTCTCCGTGTAGCCAACTCCTACCCATTCTTCAAAGTCCTTTTCAAGTCTTTCTCTTCCATGAAAGCCTCCTAATCATTTTGGCTCAGATCACACCACTTTATTGACTTTTCTGTCCTCCTATAACTCTTGCTGAAAAAAAGGTTCACTGTGGCCTTACTCATATGCATATACTCCAACTAATGACCTTTTCCATGTTGTCATATGCTAACTATATTTTTCTACTGACAAACTGTTGAACTTAGGATAGTCTTTTCTTAAAAACATATTTCATGCCATGAAAATACAACTAGTAACAAAAATACATGAGGAAATTAATCAAATTTAAAAAACACTAAACAATGTAAACATTTTATTTTAAATGTGGTTTTGGGGGCAGCATTCTGTCTGAGATGGATCAGCTGTGGTTTTTCTGTTTTGTTCTGTTTTTTAATATGGATCTAATAAAGTTGGGCTAATTGCACCAAATTGAGCAGAATCTCCCTAGAGATTCTAGCAGATTTGCCCAGGATTTTCAGGGCCCCAGATTCTTAGAATTGGATTTAAAGATATTATCATCTGTCCCAAAATTTTTACTGAAAATTTGACTTGAAAATAGGCTTATTCTGGATTGTACTGTTTGCTTATCTTTTACATATTCATATTAAATAATGGCCTTTATTATAAGGAAATTTGCACCTTTACTTTCATTCCTTGTTAACTGGATGGGTTGATACATAATTTAAATTTGTTGAGTAAACACTCATGCCTTATAAATATATATACTTAATTTTGGGTTGTACTGTTTGCTTATCTTTTACATATTCATATGAAATAGTTTTTAATGTTAAAGAGCAGTTATATTACAATATCTTCAAAACTGAAGGGTCCCCTCACTGGCTAGAGATAGATTGTCCATTGTTCAGTAAAATTTGCCCCTGACTGATTCAGGGTAGTTTATTTTGAAAGGTTGGTTCCTTTCCTTTTTGTAAGAAATCCACAAAAAGGAAGCTTTTGGCTTACCTACCAGGTAATACTGTCACATGCATTCAACTTACAACTGTTTTTGAATTCAGAACCATAAGACTCTCTGCAGGTATGGCTTTCAATAGATTGTAAAGTGCTTCAACAGATGGGACATTGCTATTAGCATGGATAATATATTTTTATTGTATTGGTGTTGAAAGTGATTTTTCAGAAAATGGCTTAGACAAATGTTTGTGTTATCTGTCCAGTTAATTCATGAAAAAAAGTGCAGCCTGGCTTTCAGGAGCAATTCTACTTTGATTGAATATTTTTTATTAAATATTTAATTCCTATGAATGTCTTACCACATTGTTGGAGATCTTCTGGTTATTTTCTTTTTGAAGTCATTGTTATTAAATTATTTGACTTAATAATGACTTCTGACTAATCCAGAAATTCATTTTAAACTCACAGCTACATGTCTTATTATATTTCAGGTGATTCATTAAAAAAAAAAAAAAAAAAAAAGAACATCTCAACAAAGGCCTTTTCATATTCTCACAGATATCATGGAATGTAGGTCAAGGGGTCATACTTATTAGATGAGATGCTATAGCTGGAGCCCTAAAACCAAATGAATTGTTCACTCCTCAACCTGAGAATTAGACACAGAATAGCAATGTCACCTATTTATTTATTCCACCAGGAAACTGTCTCTCATGTAGCAGTCACTATGCTAGGTGTTGGTACACACACACATACACACACACACACGCACAAAATAATAAATTTTAAAAAAGAGAGAGTTAAGAAGACAAGGAAATGACTGACATTTAAAAGTATAATTTCGGGGATCCCTGGGTGGCTCAGTGGTTTGGCGCCTGCCTTTGGCCTGGGGCGCGGTCCTGGGGTCCTGGGATCGAGTCCCGCATCTGGCTCCCGGTGTGGAGCCTTCTTCTCCCTCTGCCACTCTCTCTCTCTCTCTCTCTCTCTCTGTCTATCATAAATAAATAAATAAATAAATATTAAAATAAAATAAAAATAAATAAAAGTATAATTTCACCTTCCTATGATTAGGGAGATGTAATACTAATACTTATGAACTGTGTGGCCTCGATACACTACTTATTCTGTTTCAGCCCCAATTTCTCTATTAAGATGGGAGATATTAACCATATATACCTCCAGAATTGATGGAAAAGTGAAATAGGATATGATTGCCTGATACAAATATGATAAATAAAAACAAAAGCTAAAGTTTTGAATAACTTGGAGTTTACCATACCAATATTTACCATATTTAGTTTACCATTTATATCATTTATATCATTCCCCAAATTTCTCAGCTGATAAATATTATAGCAAACATTTATATATCTCATATTCCTTGAGTCTTTAAAATTTCCAAACTCCTATTTGTTGTTATTAATTTAGGTGGGGAGTAGGGAAGTCATTATAGCCATTCTTGGTTTGGTAGACCATTCCTACTTGACATTTTCTTTGTCTTTGGTTTCCTGAATCAGTTGGAAAATCTATACTGCTAATAACAACATCCCTCTACCAACAAATAAAACAAAACCAACAAAAAACAAATCCATAGAAAAAGCTGTATTAGTTTCCTATTGCCACTGTAACAAATTACCACAAACCTGGTGGCTTAAAGCACAGCAATTTATTCACTTACAAATCTGGAGGTCAGAAGTTTAAAATAGGTAAGCAGAGATGTCTTCCTTTCAGATGCTCTCAGGGAGAGTCTATTTGATTGCCTTCCAGAGGCCACCCACATTCTTTGGCTCATGGCCCCACATCACTCAACTGCTTCTGTTGTCACATTGTCTTCTCTGATTCTGATTTTTCTGCCTTCCTATATTATAAGGCCCTTTGTGATTACCATAGGCTCACTTGGATAACTCAAGATATTCTCACATCTCAAGATCCTTAATTTATTCATGTCTACAAACCTCTTTTTGCCATGTAAATAACATACCACAAGTTCTAGGTGTTAGGCCTTGCATATTTTTGGGAGACTATTATTTTCCCTATCATAATACCATAGGAAGATGAAAGGAAATCTGAAACACGGCTATATTTTCAGGAATTAGTTGGGATGGCAGGAAATAGATTAAGCACAGACAATGAACACACATGATATTATCTTTCAATGGATATAATAAATTCTGTTATGATTCATTGGGAAAAGTCAATTTGGGAATTATAGAATTTTGTTGTAAGAGCAGTATTTTTGCACTGAGTACCAAAGAATAAACTAGAACCTAGCTGACTGAAAATGGCCTGGTAGACATTGTTGGTAATTGTGTTTTAGGAAACAAGATAGTTAGAAATTACAGGGAAGAGTTAAAAATTAGCATGTGGATCTATCATGAAATAGTACTAGTTCATTATTTTTTACAGTAATAGAGACATCACAAAGAAGTTTCTTGTATATTATTTTCTATTTAATACTCTAAGCAGCCTTGTAAGGTAGATTAGGAATGTATTTTTAACCCTGTATTACTGACAAAACACTGAGGATCAGTGATACTAAATAATGAGCTCATGGTTATAGGCTGGAATGCTGAGGATCTGACTGGCACAATTCAGGTCTGTGCATTCTGATGCTTGAGGGTATCTGAGATCCATTTGATCTCTGAAGTAGCTGAATGATCCCTTTCAAGTCTTGTTTATGCTGTGGTTGCCCCTTGACATTCTGGAGGACTATACCTTAAGACTGCAGAAAAGTCTCTAAATTAATAAGTAATGCCCTATTTTCTTATTTCTAATATCACTGTTAATGCAATTCATCACATCAGAGAGGTGAGCTACTACTACTTGAATATTTTACTTTTTATTTTACTTTCTGCCGTGACCATCAGAAAAATGAACTGTTAAAGAAAAAGAAAGAGTAACTTTTGTCTTTCATTTTCTGGACCATTTCTAATAAAGGACCAAAAGTTTTTATCACTCTTGAAGATGACCTACCTGCAATTGTTCTGAGGAATTATTAATCCCTGTTAAATAATGAACCACTTGTAGCTGCTCAACATTATGGGACAATTACTAGAAGCCACTCATATGAGAAGCAGCAACTCTGAAAATTAAACCTACAAACAGAAGCATCTGCCCATCTGGCTCTCAACATGGACTCACAATCGATAAGCCACATCTCCCCATTAGGCCCCCTGTAGGACTCCTACTCCGATGCCTGCCTCTGGAGGACAGGTGCTTGTATCTTGGTGCTCTCACTCTATCTTATGCCTTTTGTGTTTACCAGAGAGCCAATGTTTTAGGTCAGACCAACACAAGCATACTCTTAAAATTTGTTGCAAATTTTTTCCTCAGTTTCAACTGGTCTGGGGGATAGCAACTTATCTCTTTAAACTACCCCCAGAGGATCTCAAAGTGAAATTCCATCATTCCAAATTTAGTCTCTAAACGTAAGCAATTAGCATCCAGCTGTTTTCCTGTGGTGAAATAAAATCTTGATTTTATGTTAAGGTAAGAGGTTCTGTTTATTTAAAGATATGTAGTGAACAACAAAATGTATCAAATAACTCCCTGGGCTCTCCAGCTTGGTAGAACCCATGATTCAAATGTGTGCATTGGCAACGTAAATCACAGTGTGTCCTAGGTCACCAGTTTCATTCTTTCATGGCCGCCTGCGCAATTTCCTCCCAAATATCTTCTGAATTGATTGCCTTAGGTAAAGTTATGTGCATTCATTAGTAGGACCATAGATAACTTATAAGTGAACTGAATAATGAAGAAAAACCCTCAGTTTAGCCACAGGATCCTGCTATTGCAGTTAATGAGGTGCCAAGCAAGGAGACTCTTTACATACCCCATTTCAGTACACAGCTCATCTTCTCTCCCTTCCACAGACTTTGTGATTTCATTTTCTCAAATACAGCATAAGGGGCTGTTACCTTTACTTTGGAATATTATTTTTTTTCTTAATAAATACCTTGGTGTATATCACTGTCCAGTGAGGCTTATAGACTAAGGGGGAAGAAAAGCCAACAAAACAGAACAGCGGGTACTCTGTCATTTTGAAAGGTTCCAATTGCATAGGCTGTTATGACAAAGACTTTGCTGTATTTTGTATCAACAGCTTGTCACGTGGCTTCCAGTTCATAGTCTGTGTCATTATTTCCCAAAATGAATTTGCTTATCTGCTCTTCCCTTTATGGGTAACACTACCTAGGAAACCAAGCTCACCCTGTTTTGTGTGAATTCTGTTTCCCTCCGTTTTGAGTATTCTATACGGGTGTGAATAATATAATGCACGTGTCTGGTAAATGGCTCATTTTAATCTGGCTCTTCTGTCTCTGTGATGCCTCAGACCTAAGGGAAAAACTTTGACTTTTGATTATTTTCTTTTATTTCACTTTGCAAGCTCTCATTTTACTGCCCTCTGCCAAAAAGCAATTAAAAAAAAAAAAAAAGCACTGCTATTTGGTTTCTTCATCATTTAAAAGCCTATGGTCTGAGATCCTTCTTCCCACTCAGCTCCCACATCAAAAGCAAGTGACCTTTCCTCAAGCTGAATATTGTTCTTTGCTTTGATGCTCAGATCCCTACCATTTTGCACACTCCTGATACTATTGTCTCTTCTTAACTGCTGTTGACAGAGCCAACCCCAGGATAAAGCCAACCAAAGCAACTGCTCTGGGCTCCAGCACTAGGTCCCATCACACTTCTGTGACTAGACTACGGGTCAGAAAGCTAGGGTGGGGGTTGGCAGGAAGGTAAGGAAATAGTGAGGGGAAGGTCTTTGATAGAATCAGAGTTTACATTTTCAATAATTTACCAACTTTTCTTTCTACTTCACATCCCTTCCCTTTTTTATCCCACTTCCCCCCAAAAAAAACTATAAATGATACTATTTTATCCATGCATTAATACATCTCTGTATCAGTTTTGATTTCAAGCAATCATCATCAACTCTGGTTGTGTTCAGCTAAAGTAAAATGTATGGGGACTCACAATAGTATTGAGTGGCAAGTATAGAAAAATGATAGGAAACAAGCAGGACCACCTGAGGGCTAGCAGTAGGCGCCCCATCAAAGATAATGCTGCAGAATCAGTCTGATCTACATGCTGCTAGAACAGAGGTGTATACCAGGGCACCTTTAGATGTCAAACCTCAGGAGGGGTGAGTCTGAATGACCACAACTGTTGTTAGTCCAAACTAAGTCTTTGTGTGAATTAGAACATGGCACCTTATCTGGGGAGAGACACTTACGCAGACCCCAGCTGACTTTGAGTCTCCATGGACCTTCTTGACCTTTTGCCCTCATGAATAAGGAATGACCTGCATCATCATTCTCATGACTCCACAGCTGGGCCATGCCTGATTGAAGCAGGAAGGGGAGGGGAGGATTCATTCCGCCTTCTTAGGGGGAGGTGGGCCCGGCATACAGTGGGGAGTTCCCAAAAAGGAAAAGTAGAGGAGGGTAATTGAAAAGAGGTTTAAATATTGGAAAAGTATTGCGAAAGATTCATTGCATATCCAGAGATCTAAAGATGTCCTTTGTTACATTCTTGTACTTCATCTTTTCCTTTAATGAAAATACAGACTCCCGATATAGACAAGGATATAAAGGATTTCTCTCTTTAAGATTTGTATGGGCTCCGATATCCCTAAGTTCAGCTTCCATAGACTTTCATAAGACCTCGAATAACTGATATTACAGGAAAATGATAAATTTTCAGTGTTAGGCAACTGGGAAATCATTTTGCCTTTATTTATTGGAGCATCTTTAGGGAAAGATAATTATACAAACTATACAGTTTAAGAGTTGTGATATTTAATACATGAGTGCTTAAACCAAAGTTTGATTTTGCTTAAATTAACTACATGCATGTTAAATTTGTAATCATATGTTCTTGATATATCTGGAATAAAGCAGTATAACATCCTTGTAATATTTTTATATATATGTTTGTAATAATCCGGTAGCTTTCTGATTAAACATAGATTTAACACATACTTTTCACTTCTGCCCACTGCCAAAACCTCATTAAGTAAAGGAATTTGAAATGGTAAAAACACAGAAGAAAGATAATGCACGAGAAGACAATAAAAGACTGAAGTGGCAAGTACTTGAGTAAATAGAAAATAAATGGAGAAGTTAGTAGAGCTGAGAAAGTTGACTAGAGAAAAAGGCAATGAGAACTGAGCTTAGTTTTCTCTCCAGATCCTGGGACAGGATCACATAAATCAGGGGAAGATGTGGTGCTGCAATCAGGAAGCTGGTGGGGAGTCTCTATAGAGACAGGTAAGATCTTCTCCTCTGGTGTGTTGGGTCAACAGACTCACCCATCCCTAGTCTGATAGGCGACTGCCGGTTCATTCTGAATCAGAACAAGAGGTCCTGGGCTCATGGACAGGAGGTAGAGCAGAAGCAGAAGAGAGGAGCCAAACTGAAAATAGAAGATTTAATAAAAATCTATACATTGAACTGCGCAGCTACTAGCACCCTGCTATCGCTTGGCATATGTGGCCACTAGGAGATTAGAGGGGTTTTGTTTTGTTTTGTTTTGTTATTCTGGTGGTGGGGAGAAATGGAAAGCCTTGGGGTGGGTGGTAAGGTGGGGTTTCCAATATGAAATTAAAGGATTCCCAATAAGTCATTCTCAAGGACAAGATTCTCAGCTGGAACTTTCCATCCCCTTACACAGAGCTTCCATTTAGGCTTCTAATGCCTCTCTCTTAAAAATGAACAGAAAACAAAATCTCTGGCTATTGAGAGAAGTGCCACTTAGAAATAAAAGCACCAAAGAGAGAGAGAAAGAGAGAGAGATTGAAAAAAAAAAAAAAAAGAACTCAGAGAAAACAGGGGATGCAGAGAACAGACAAAAGCTATAATTAAAACTATTATTTATGTTCTCAGATAAGTGAGAAGTCATCGCACTCAATAGGATATTATAAAAATGGAACTGTCAGCTAAATAGAGGTCTTAAAAACTAGAAATATGAAAATGGGATGAAAGATTCTTCTGAAGAGCTATATGATAAAACCAAGGTATCCTCAGAGAAAGCAGAACAAAATTAAGTGGAAGTTGCAATAGACACACAAAAATAAGAATATTAATAGGTCAGTCCAGGAAGTCCAAAGGCTGACCAAAAAAAGTTTCAGGAAAAGATAACAGAAGGGAAGAAATTAGTAAACAATTAATATGAAAAAAATTTCTAAAACTAAAATACTTAAGTTTCCATATGAAAAAAGTCTAAAAATGCCCAGCACAATTATCTTTTTAAAAAATGACCACACTAAGGCCACTTAGTAGATCCCTTATAGATCACTGTAAGACTTCAAAATACTGGCAATAATGACATGCAAAAATTTTCAATTAACAAGCTGAAAGTTTACAAATGAAAAAAAAAAAAAAAACAGGTTCAAACTGGAACTTCTTTTTTCAAATTGAATTTCTTAAAAGAAATAACCCAAAGCAAGAAATCAAGGAAGAAATGAAGACAGAATTGTAAATTTTCCAAACCAGAAAAAGACATCACAAGAAAGAAAAACTAGAGACTAATATCTCTCATGAACATAGATGCAAAAATCCTCAACAAAATACTAACAAATCAAATCCAGCAGTATATTAACATTTATATAATACAGCCGAGTGGGATTTTTCCCAAATGTGCAAGTCTGGTTCAAAATTTGAAAATCAATTAATGTAATTCACCACATCACTAAGCTAGAGTAGAAAAATCATATTATCATATCAATGGGTGCATAGAAAGAAGTTGACAATACCCAAGACCCATTCATGATTAAAAATAACACAGCAAAAAAAAAAAAAAAAAAAAAAAAAAAACCTCAGCAATCTAGGAATGGAGGGGAACTTCCTCCACTTTGATATGGAATATTTACCCAAAACTGTATAACTAACATTATATTGAATGTTGATAAATTAGGTGCTTTCCCCCTCAGATCAGGAACAAACAAGGATGTTCCTGTCACTATTCCTATTCAGAATCATAGTAGAAGGCCTATGGTGTGCAATAAGGCAAGACAGGTAAAGAAAGGTTTGGAAGATTGAGAAGGAAAAAAAATTCCCTTTCTTCATAGATCACATGATTGCCTATATAAAACATATAAAAATTTAACAACAAAAACAGGAACAAAACTGGTTATACCAAATGCTAGGGAGGATATGGGGTAAAACTCATTCATTACTGGGGTATGCAGCCACATTAGTAGACAGTTTGGCATTTTCATAAAAAGTAAAAATTTGGTCTTACCATGTAATCCAGCCACTGTGCCACTAGGTATTTATCCAAATGAGTTAATTTTTTTTCCTTACAAAAACCTGCACATTGAATGTTTATAGGAACTTTATTCATAATTGTCAAAATACTGGAAACTACCAAGGTATCCTTCAGAAGAAGATGGATAAATATTCAACAGAATATTATTTAGCAATACCAAGATAATCAAGCCATGAAAAAGACATGGTGGGAAATTAAGTGCATATTGCTTAGTGAAAGAGTCTCTGGAAAAGCTAAACATTAATGGATTCCAACTATATGACATTCTAGAAAAGGGCAAACTATAGAGACAGTACAAAGTGGTTACCAAGAGTTTGAAGGAGGAGAAGAGGACTGAATTAAAAATAAATTCTGGACCTTAAGAATTGAAAATTCTCCTACATGCAGAGTGAACTTATCCTTTCCCAAGATCCCCACAAGTCTTATCCCATTATGGAGTCAGGTTCAGGTCCAGGTCCTGAATATTTCATCATCCAAATTAGTTTGAAGTGCAATGGAGTAAGACGAGTTTCTCAGGGCAAGTTCCTCAGTCACAGTTTTTCAAAAATGACTTCTGATTTGAAGACTTATGAATGAAAAGACAAGTTATTTGACCTTTCCATTTCACCCCTTCTATACACAGACCCCGTGATTGGATAATTGCAACTGAAAAACTGGGCAGAAGAGAAGCCTTTAGTAGTCACTGGTTAGTACAACTATGAAGTCTAGCTGAGCACCTGTTTGCAGTCCTTGATCAGGACTCTATTCTCCTTTCTGCAAGCAGCTCCCATACCCCCTGAGTCATTTTCCTTTTCTTTAGAGATCACCTGTTTGGTGGCTGAGAAGCAAATTCGGTCTGCTTCCTGTTCATGAAAGTTTGGGGACCCAGAGATCTTTTTTCAATGTAAATGATGTCTGTCTAATTCAGTCACAGCTGCAGGCGCTTCTAACAATTATAGTTCTCTTAATAGCTTTCTGGGTTTCTTATAAATCTTATTGTAGTTGACTCCATGAGACAAAGTCACACCCATAGATCTTTCTGAGACAGGCTTCACTCTACTTTGGGTTGAATATACAGATCTTTTGGACAAGGCCTTTAATATTCTTAAAGCCTTTTGTCCAGCTGAGAGAGTCTTTCAGATGCAAACATAAATTTCTCTGGGGTGACAACCTGGACTCTTATTCTACTCTTAACTTAATCCAACCACCTAATCAAAAGGGTTTTTCTCCTTTCTCTTACAACATAGCCAGTCATAGTACTTAATATGTCGTGATTATTTTCTAGTTATTGAAAAAAAAATTAATGTTTATCTGCCTCTGTTTAATAAAATCTAAAATCATGGGGTGGGGACTTTGTTTTGTTTTCCATTGTGTATCCAGACCCTAATCCAATCTGCGTTATGTAGTGGCCCATAAATGTCTGTGGATGAGCCAATAAGCGAGCATTACTACTAATAGTGATATTTATACTACTTTTGCTATGGTTATTGATTTAATAGTAATTACAATTACAATAGAAACTCATTTAGGAACACAGCTACATGTTTCCATTAGAGATGAGTCCAGGGTTAATTATAGGCCCCTTGTGGCCATACCAAAGCAGAGAGGGTGGGGATACATCCCAAAGGTCCCATTATGCTTTCCTTTGGCCTAAATCTATATGAGATTTCCACATTGGTAGAATTAACTATTCTTATTCTCAGTTTCTTACTTATCCACAAAACTGTCAGAAAAATTAAAAATAAATTTCTATATAGCATCTGACAGAGGAAGCTCTCAATATAGTGCAGTTTGTAGTATTGCAAAGGGAGGGAGAGAAACTCTATCTTTGAAAGTATTCTTATATTTCATTCATCATTCATAACTTCCTTAACCAAAAATTTGGTCTTGAAATGTATCTTCAGATTGTGTTTTTTTTTCATTATTAGACACATTGATGTGCTTCTCTTAATTTAAACAGATTCCCACCATAAAATATTCAATTACAAGAACAACAACTAATAGAAAAGTATTGCTTATAGCAAAATTTTACCTCTTATTAAAATAGATGTTGAATTAGCTAATGGGAACTTATAGTCTAGTTGCAGTTAGGTTAAACCAGATTGAAAAAATTGGGACATTTCCATTTTTCTGTAAACACCCTCTGACACTATCACTCATTCTTGGAAATTGAATAGAAATGCTAGTATGTTGGAATTATTTCCCAGCTCTGTCTTTGTTTTCTGTCTTCATGACATCTACACACACAGCCACATATTTGTTTTCAGGGGCAGCATTAGCCCAGAGCTTCTTCACTCTGATTCCCTGCATTTATTTTAATACTTTATATAATACTCAACTCTCATGATATTATAGTAGGGCTAGATAAACATTTTCTGCAAAGCACTACAGATTAAATATCTTCATTTCTGTGTGGTCTTGATCATAACCTTTTGCCTTACAGAAAAACAGTAGCACAAAAAGCAGACAATATGCAAACAAATAAGCATGGCCATGTTCCAATTAAACTTTCCTTATGGATCATGAAATATAAATTTCATACAATGTTCACATGTTATGAATGATCATCCTTCCTTAACACTTCAAAATATTTTAAAAAGTTAACTCGTAAGCTAGATCAAAACAGGTGATGAGCCAGATTTCACCCACAAGCCGTAGTTTGCTGATCCCTGTAATATACCGACCCAGGAGACTAAGTCACAAAACTTTCCCAAAGTGATACTATCAGTGAGTGTGGGAGACTGGATTCAAAGTAAGTATTTCTGAATCTTTTTTAAAGTATTTATTTATTTATTTATTTATTTATTTATTTATTTATTTATTTATGAAAGTAAAGGGCAAGGTCCAGAGGAAGAGGGAGAGAGAAATCCCAAACTGACTCTGCCCTGAGCACAGAGCTCACATGGGGTTCCATCTCCAGGACCCTGAGATCATGACCTGAGCCAAAATCAAGAGTTGGATGCTTAACTGACCCCCAGATACCCCCAGTATCTCTGATTCTTACCCCTTGTGATATATTGCCACTGGACAGTATCTTAACTCTTAAATCTTAAAACTCTAGTTTCACTAAGCTGCCAATTCAGATCACTTTTGCTTAGCCTAAAAACCTAGCCACTATGTAACAACATTGTTTATATGTCCAAAGATAGTACTATTTCTAAGTGACATCATTACTTTGTAATTATTTCCTGTTCTGGGGACTGCCTATATGCACATATATACTTACATATGAAAATAATTGTTTTTTCTTCTAAGCATTTAAATAATAGTATTATCATTTGTTATTTGATTATGAATTTTCACCAATGAGCTAACAGATGCATTTTCAACTAAAAATCATTTTCTTGGGGCACCTGTGTGGCTCAGTGGTTGAGCATCTGTCTTTGGCTCAGGTTGTGGTCCTGGGGTCCTGGGGTCCCGGGATCGAGTCCTGCATCAGGCTCCCTGCATGGAGCCTGCTTCTCTCTCTGCCTATGTCTCTGCCCCTCTCTGTGTCTCTCATGAATAAATAAATAAAATCTTTAAAAACAAAACAAAAGCATTTTCCCTTGTGATCTATCCACAGTGCCAACAGTTGCAGCCCCTCTGCCTGCTGCCGCCTCCCCTCACTGCCCAGGTTGGGGCTAGATAGAGGTTAGCTAACCAGCCATACAGGAGACCACAGATTTCTCCTGGGTGATTCGGATGATCATAATATTTGCACAAAGCTCTGCTCTGCCTCATGTTAGTATAACTATAACTATATAGTTGACTGAACATCTGGGGCAGGCAGGATACAAAATCATTTTCCCAGCCCTGAAAAAAAACAAACAAGTAATGTGTCTGTACAAATGCTGATGTTTATGCCTTCTCTTCCCCATGTCTTCACCGCCCACTGCCCCCCATGTTTCCTTTCTTGGGGAGACTTGGGCCCAGAGTGCTTGTTGGGCCTACTCATTATCTTGAACTCTGAAATTCAAACCCTTTATATTTTAATTCAAAAGGGAGCATTGTTCCAAATCATCCATTATTTTCAACAAGGGCAAAATAATGCAGGCTGTCAAGGGCCCCCAAACACAGGTAATTTATTGCTCAGAAATGCTGGATTGAATGTGGTCCCCAAGAAGGCATTCTTCAAAACCAAATACTAGGCACCACCGTGTAGGAATCCGACTGTAAATGATTAAAAACACAATGGATCACTGGTCAGTTGTTTGGTCTGTCTAGAATCATTATGCTTGGAAAAGACGTTAAGAAGCTAGGGAAGGAAACCCTTTGAGGTCTGTTCTCTATAAAGAAAGAGGATTAAAAAAAAAAAAAACAGTCCTCCTCCCCCAACATCATAGACAATGATTGTGTACACACATAGACACAGACAACACACCCAGAGCCATATATTGCTCAAATAGCCTAGGGCTTAGTGTTAAGAATTATAAGGGAAAGATTTAAAAATGCAAGTTTGGGCAATGACTTAAAACAGAAGGAGGAAGTCAAAGCAAATGAGTATTATTTAATCCTATACATTTGCTCTCCTATGGTGTTCATAAAGATGTAGGTAAGAGGCATTTGTTTGCTCACTGTTGTGGCTAGAAGCCTAGGAAAATAAATTTATTCAGGCACGCCAGTCTGTCTGCAAAGACTTCCATTTTGCCTTTTATGGAAATCCTGAACAAAGAAGAGTATCTTTGCTTCTGTCAGGAAAGCAGTTTCAATCAGACTGATGAATAAAAAGCACAGCTGCCAAAAATGATCCATAGCAGGGTAAAGTTTAGATGCCCAACTGCCCATTATTCTATTAAAATGTGTCATGAATGTTGGCCTGGGCTAATAGAGCAAGGCTTTGCAGTGCACTAAATTGCTTCTCAATTTTAAAATACCAATTCCGGAAAGAATTATATAGGATAAAATGTAGAACCTCAGTGTCACAAAACACAGGCCATTCAGTGACACAAACGTTTTTGCTTTGCAGACACCAAAGGTAGTTTTATGCCGTTTACAAATTTGTTAAGTCTCTGGTTATGCCTGTTTCCAGAGAACTGTGATTGAGGAATGGTTGTTCTGGGATATTTACAACTTATATCTGAATTAAGTGAGGCTAAATTATTTCATTCAAAAGAAGCAAGCTATATGAAGCTTTCATTTTCTAAAGTAGTCTTGAGACCTTAGGAAGCTTCAGGAAGCACAGATAGCATTTGTTTTCCCCTTTCATTTTACAAGTGGACACTTGTAACACTTAAGATAGAATTTGAACCTCTCCCAAACCACGGTTCTGGAAATGGAAAGCAGCAGCCAGAATCTTAAATCCCAAAACTATACTTTTCCTGCTCAAATTTTGAGTGGAGAAACATCACGTCTATGATTCCTGAATAGTATTTCCAGAAGAGGATACATGATATTTTGGTGATTGCAAACAACAAACAAACAAAACAACACCAGCAAAAAGATCTATAGTAGAAAGAAGCACACTCTTCAAAGGCAATTGTTAGAAGAGTAGAAAAATCTACTTTCTATGTAAACAGAAACTTGGACATAAAAAATAAAACAGAAAACAAGAACAAAAGAAAGGAAAGGGAAGGCAAGGGAAGGGAAGGAAGGGAAGGGAAGGGAAGGGAAGGGAAGGGAAGGGAAGGGAAGGGAAGGGAAGGGAAGGGAAGGGAAGGGAAAAAAATAGAATGTGCTACTTTTCTCACCAGACTATTACCAGAATATTATTTGTTTTTGTCTATTTTCAGATCATTGGCTTTGTCTTATATAGTATCTTAGATAAATTTTTATTGCTTATTTTTAAAAGACTGTTGTATTAGTTATCTTTTAGTGTCGATTAATTACTCCATAGCTTAATGGTGTAAAACGATGAACATTTATTGTTTCTTTGGGTCAAGAATTCAGATGTGGCTTAGCTGGATGTTTTTGCCTCAGGGTCTTATAAGGTTGCAAACAAGGCATTTATAAGGGCTGCATCATCTTAAGACTTGGCTGGGCCTCGAGGATCTGCTTCCAAGAAGGCTTACTCACATGGTGCTGGAAGTTGGCAAGAAGCTTCAGTTTCTCCTACATGGGCCTCTCCATGAACTGCTGGTATATCCTCAAAATATGGTGGCTGACTTCCTCTAGGACCATCACTCTAGGATAGCAAGGTGAAAGTCATGTCTTTAATGACCTAGACTTGGAAATCATCCTCTATCATTTCGTCACTGTTCTACTGGTTATACAGCTTGGTCCTATTCAGTGTAGGAGGAAACTTCAGAAGGGTGTAAAGGCCAAGAGGTGAGGTTTATTGAGGGCCATATGGAAACTGGACTCAAAATTGTCTTCACTTAAAGGTGTGGGCTACACTGAGGCTATTTGATTAATTTCGCTAGATGGCCAATTCAAATCACCCAATTTTTTTTAAGATTTTATGTATTTATTTGAGAAAGAGAGCATGAGAGAGGGAGAGATCACAAGCAGGGAGGGGTGGTAGAGAGATAAGAAGGCTCCCCGTTGAGCAGGGAGCCCAACGTAAGACTCAATCCCAGGACCCTGGCATCATGGCCTGAGTCAAAGGCAGCTGCTTAACCAGCTGAGCCACCCAGGCGCCCCAAACCACCCAGTTGTTAAGCACACTATCATCTTCTAAAGCACTACTCTTCATTATCATTATGTACATAATCATAGTGCCTAACATAGTGATAACTCTATAAAATTTATAAATATTTTCACATGCATTATCGCACGTAATCACAACTTTCATTATTATTATTTTTTCATTTTAAATGACTTTAGATGTAGAGTTGTAAAGATAATGAAGGGAATTCCCTTAATCCCTTTAGCCAGCTTTCCCTAATGTCAACATCTTACATAACTGTAGTACAGTTGTCAAAACTAAGAAATTTACATTGGTACAATATAGTTAACTAAATTATAGACTTTATTCAGATTTCCCTAGCATTTCCATTAATGTCCTTTTTCTTTTCTTTTCTTTTCTTTTTTTCCTTTTTCTTTTCTAAAATCCAATCCAGGATACCACATTGCGTCTCGTCACTGCCCTCTTATAGTTTCCTCTGATAGGTGACTATTGCTCAGTCTTCTTTTGTGGTTCATGATCTTGACACTTTTAAAGAATATTGGTGTGAGAGAAAGAAAGGAGAAAATCAAGACTCCCAATATTTCAGTATGAAGGACTAGGAAGAGGAGGTTTTCCAGAATGCTAGGAAGAAGTTTAGAGTGGAAGATCAGGAGTTCAATTTTAGATATGTTAGACTGTCTATACGTTTGGAATGTCTGTATACGATTTGTGTAAGATTAAATAAGGCTGGAGAAAATCTGAGCCTCTAGTGAACTGAGACATCTTTTAAAACAAAGCATAGCACATAGTCTCCGAGTCCTGCTTCCGTCTCAGGGAGGTGAAAGGTATGACATGGAAAGGCTAGACTTCCTGGAGAAACAGCAATCATAAGATAAGGAAATGTTTTCAAAATATCCACCAGAACTTGGCAGTCTACACTGGATCCTCCAAGTCTATATTTATTTATACCTTAAAAATGTAATTTTTATCTCCTCCCCCATGACTACAATTTTAAAGACTACTTCTTTTATTTACTTAACAACAGGATTTGATGATAATTTCACATTCTTCCTAAATCTACCGTATGTTTTGATAAGCATTTGTTTCTCAGGCTATTGAAGTCTACATTTTACAGTCTTTTTTTCCTATGATCAGCCCTCACAGCAAAGAATTTCCGAAAGAAATTTCTCTTTTCAGAAGGTCAGGTAAGTAGCTATTTAAAGACACAATTACAAGGCAAGACTGAACCTCATGTATACACACTGACAATGATTGGAAAAAGGAGGAAGTCTTAATGGGGAGAAGGAATGAGTTTGTCAGAGACTGCTTCTTGAAGGTGAAGAATGATCAACTTAGCTTTGAAAGAAGTGACGGCTAACATAAAGAAAGGTCCAGGAACAGAATAGGGCCCATTTATAAGATTGGTTTACCTGAGAGCAATAAGAAAGGTTCAAATATGTATTTTTTGAAGGCAATTATAGGCTTTCTCTTTCATTTTCTTTTGCTTTCTATTTTCAAAAAGCACAATATTTCAAAGAGGCTCATCCTGCTTAACTCTCATGTGGTTTAGAAATCTAACTAGACATATGTTGTTAATACTTTTATATGTCAGGAGCCTGGAGGGCAGAAACAATTTGAAACCTAACTTTTAAATTTTGGTTTCCCAACAACGCCTTTTTTTCTCAGCCCGAAGAATTTTGCAATGCCTAAAGTTATGAATCTTTCCAGATCCAAACCAATAACTTGGGTAACATGAAGCAAATGATTGATTATAAGTAAAATAATGGGGAACAGGAAGATGTCCCCATTTATTGACCCAAAATTTCATCTTTATCTTGATATTTAAAAGGCAGATTGTACATAAGATAATGATCCAAGTGAATAAAAAGAAGTAACTTGAAAATGGTATAAAATCAACACATGTTAAGTCCATTATAGTAAGGATGTCTTTCCTCCAAAAAACAGGACAAGCAACATGTCTTCCCCAATGAAGAGGTAGATTCAGGGTGATAGTAGCTCCATAAATACATTTAAATTGAATCATTATGACTTTTTTTTTAATGTTAATTCTATAGTCTGAAAAAAGATCAACTTTATTTCTCTCATTTGGAGAGTATTTTCAGATGGCTGTTAAAAGGTGTTTCCCTCCCCCATCCCCCCTTTCACTCAACTGCTGGAGAGTAACTAGAAACAAATCTGTTGCTTGGAATAAATGTTCAGTCCATATGTTATCTTTCATGGTAGCTGATGGAAGTGCGAAATCCTCCTCAGTGAATGCTGCTTGCGGTCTGGCCCTGCCCCCACCACCATATGTAACACATTTAGGAGTGGGGAGAGCACTTCCTTCGTCATTTGACTCTGTTGCTTGCGTTTTTCCTTGAGTAACATAGAAAATTGAAAGAGAATCAGCGGTACCAGTACAAAGAGTGGACAGACCAACTACGCTGTTCCAAAAGGCATTAAAGAGCTGTGATGAGCAAAGAAAGTAAAAAGGAAAAGACAGAGATTAAGCACATTCTTCAAATCTCTGCACATTAGGAAATGGAAGAATCATCCTGGAGTCTGGAAACAGACCTGGGCTCGTTCCCAGCACCATCATCGACCTGGTAAATCTGGGCAAGTTGCCTAATCTGAATCAAAATTTTCCCATCTGGAGAGTGGTGGGTGACACGTAATAACTACCTTGCAATGCTGATGTAGGAATTTAAAGAGATAATCCAAGAAAAGTGACTGGAACATTGCGGCTGTGTAATAAATATTAGTTTCTGTCTTCCCATCTCTCCATCTCACTGCCATTCTTTTTAGCGATAATGAAATATTCTTGTTTGTGTTTCAGCGGTTTATGAGCATTTGAGGAAGACCCTGAGTGTGATCACACGCATGTTTTATGACAGAAGATTTACCAGAATCTTCCTTTCATACTAGAGAGCCAGTCTAAGTTGACTTCTCTTGGCAAAACCTGTAGTGTAACTGGAAGATTTGAGAGTTTAGTGACCAATACACTTCAGCAGAATGTAGCCCCAGGCCGAATGCTTAATGCTGGAAAATAGTCCTTAATGTTTGAATGCATCTGAGTGTTGCTGAGAGCCAAATGTGTGGGGTAGGACCCCATGTGAATTGAAACATCACAAAAGATTTATATTAATTCCCAGAAAACCAAATATATTGAGTTTCATGCAGCTCTAATTGAAATGTAATAACTGTTTACAGATTTGACTGCACCATCACCACAGAGTAATTGCTTTTCCACACCAAGCAAGTAGGAGATGAAGTAAATGTGCCCAGAAGAGTTTGGAAGTTCAATAAAATGTTTCTAAGAATATAGTTATACATGGTTCTTTCCTGTCTCAAAGCTCAGAGCCCAACCTCCACAGAGTCAAGTAACTGTTGGCCTTGGGGATCCAAAGAGACCTTTTTTTCTGTTTTGTTTTGTTTTGTTTTGTTTTGTTTTTCTTTTTTTTTTTTTTTCCAAGAGAGGGTGGGAGGAGAGGCAGAGGGAGAGGGAGAGAGAGAGTCTTAAGCTTAAAGCCCCCACACAGGGCTCAATCCCAGGACCCTGAGATCATGACATGAGGTGAAATCAGGAGTCAGACGCTTAACTCACTGAGCTACCCAAGTGTCCTAGAAGAGATCTTTTATTACTCCAGTTGGGATTTGTTAAAACACAAAACTGCATTCTGCAGTTTAACTGCATTAAAAAGCTACATTTAATAAAGCATTTATTGTTGGTTTTTCATGTTCCACATAGCTTTGGGCTCAACAATCAAAGGTATCTTGGCTTTTTATGTACACTAAGGATGTTGGCATCTCTGCAGAGGGCAGAAAGAAAGAATGCAAAGAAATGTGGAAAGCTTGGAAATTCCTAATGAATCCCACTGCAATTCATTCATCATGAAAATTCTCAAGAATCATTTATTATGGAATAGGGACCAACCTTGCTCAAAGCAACTGGAAATACAGTTAAAAACAAAACAAAGCAAAAAGCAGAAATGAAAACAAAGCAGTGTTTGGTAAAAGATTCACTCTACACTAAGAGAAAAAGTGGCTTTTTTCTGCCCCCAACCCTCAAGGCCTTAGAATATCTTTATAAGTGGCAAAATAATCAGGGAAAAAGGGAGAGTTCTGTCTTTTGAGAATGTTAAAAAAATAACACTCCATTAGAGGAGTAATCTAACCTTTTTGAGAGCATATGTAACAATCTCATGAGATCAGTATTATTTTCCCCATTTTAAAGATAAGGAATCTGAGGCCCTGGGAAATTAATTATTTTCCACATATAGAATAAGTTCCAAAATACAAACTCAAATCTAATTCATGCTTTCTCCAAAACTAGTGCTCTTATCAGAAAAAGTGACCAATTTCAAAATGAAAAATATATATATTAAAAATAAAAAACTACATATATGTGTGTATATATATATATATATATATATATAATCTGCATAGTTTCAGAAAAAAACACATTTTGATATTAAGATCTGACTTGAAATTCAATTATGTTCACACATTATATGCTATTACTCAGAAAGTTAAAAAATGGAAGGGTAATTGAAATACAGTTGCTTGACCTCAGGTTCTTACTCTAAATCATAGAAAATAAAATATAAATTTTCCCAGGGGTAGTGTGGAGAGTAGTGCGAAATTAACAATAGTAATAGGACAGTTCGGAAATATCTGTGCCTTTTCTGATGAAAATTCCATGGTAACTGAAACCATCTTGTCCCATCATATCATTGTGAGCAGATATGAGATGGAATGATAGGTTCCACTCATGAAGTAATAGAGAAGGGCACTTACAGTTCTAAAAACCTCAGTTTTTGCATCTGTATGATGGAATCCTAATGGTGTGTACCTCACAGAATGAGAAAATGCATGTAAAGGCTGTAGTATGGCAGTTAGCATATGGTAAGAATCTACTAATCAAT
This sequence comes from Canis lupus dingo, assembly GCF_003254725.2. Lineage (NCBI taxonomy): Eukaryota > Metazoa > Chordata > Mammalia > Carnivora > Canidae > Canis > Canis lupus. Next base: position 32,290,776 of record NC_064257.1, on the reverse strand, counting down.
GATTTTTATTATTAATGCACTAGCTGGCAATATTGATACCCCACAGCTCAGAGCACAATTGATTTTTCCTGAATAAAGAGAACCTACTCCTAAGTTGTTTTAGTTCCTTGTTGACACATCTTAAACCAATATTTTAAGAACTTCTTTTCTGTGAGGTGTAAATATTGGCAAAGTACTTTTATAATGGCTTGAAGAGATTGTAGGATTCCAATATACTCTATGTGAGACAGTACCTTTTCTAGAACAAATGTTTTTCACTACAAATAAAAAGAAGCCTTACTTAAGAATTTAAACATAGATTTTCTTGATCACCATATTTCAGGTTTTCATATTGTCTCCTTTAACATGAACTATACACAGTTAGATTTATCTTCAAGTTCTACCTGCCAACACGTAATACGCAGAAGCACTAGGGCAGCTGTGTTGTGATCAGCAAAGTAATGCTCCTTGCCACGTTGTCCATGTCCTAATCCCCAAAATCTGTCAGTATATTACCTTACATGGCATTTTGTGGATGTGATTAAGTTAAGGATATTGAGATGGAAAGATGATCCCAGGTTACCTGGGTAGGTCCAATGTATACACAAGGGTTGTTATAAGGCCAGGCAGAAGGACCAGAGTCAGAGAAGGAGGTGTGACAAGGTAAGCAGAGTCAGTAGGGTACCATTGCTGGAAAGGGGGCCATGTGCCGACAAATGGAGGTAGTTTCTAAAAGCTGAAAATAACAAGGGGCATGTTCTCTTCCAGTCTCCAGAGTGAACACAGCTCTCCTGACATTGGTTCTATAGGACCCAATTTTGGACTTCTGACCTCCAGAAATGTAAGATAATAAACTTTTCCTGAATAATGTGATATAGGTTCAGTATTTTCTTTTTCATTGTTATGGTGCTTCTTGGCGATTTATTTATTTATTTGCATATGGAGATTAGAAAATTCCTTCTCATTAATTACAAGAGAAACTATTTGAAATCAAGGGGCTTTAGTAGATGTCTATTATTTTACTACACAAATTGCTTCCTATAGATAAAACTTTCACTAAACTCATCCTCAATTCAGAACAAGGCAAAACTAACTTTATCAAGAAAATGGTGAAAACTTATAAAAATCTTAAGTATTAAGAGTGACATTCAATGATCAATTCAACATTAACATTCCCAAGGATCAGGGGACCCCATATTTGCATCTCTAATCCAAAGCAAACATGTCCATTAGCTGGTAGACTGAGGATGTTGACTTGCTTGTGTAAATCTGAACTTCTTTGAAGTTACCAAGTTCACTAATGTTCTAATTATGTGGTTATATGATATTTTTCTGATTTTTGAATTCACTGTGTATATTTGTCCATTCTGACTAACACAACAAAATTCCAGTGGCTTAAATAGCAGAACTTCATTTTGTCATAGTTCTGGAGGCTAGAAGTCCAGGACCAAGGAATCATCAGGGTTGGTTTCTGATTAGAGCACTTTTCATGGCTGCTCTGTGTCTTCACATGGCCGTTTTCCAAGAGATCTTTGTTATCTCTTCCTATAGTGACATGAATCTTACCTGATTAGGGTCCTACCCTTATGACTTCATTTAACTTGTCACCTCTTTAGAGACCCTCTCTCCAAATACAGTTGCTTTGAGCTTCAACATGAATTTTGAGGGGACACAGTTCTGTCTATAACAGCTTCTTCAAGGAATGAAAATAGAAAGACAGATGAAAGCAAGGAGTGAGAGAAGAAAATTGTATTCTACTCCATTGTAATCTCTTGCTCTCTTTGGGATTAATTAGAGTTGGGAATTTTATTTGAAAACATGTTTTAAATTTTACATGTTGTCATAAATTAATTCTAAAGAAAATTCCTTAGGTTTACTTTTCTATTATTCTGTTATTCTTTCCTATCAGTCTGGGAGTTAGAGATGCAGAGGAAAATGCTCACTCTTAAAAATATACATAAATATATGCCACGTTCACATTTTTTTTCATTTCAGAATGCTGTCATGTTATTATGAAGAATGTATGAAGAAGATTCTAATTTTTTGAAAGTATAACACTTATTCTGATCATAATAAGTTAATTTTTAACAAAGCAGCATTCACTACAGAATTTCTAAATAGTTTCAACATTTATGTTTTTGGCAAAAAAAAAAAAAAAGTCAACAGAATTCCTATGCTTTGTTACTAGGACAAAAAGAAAAAAAAAAAAAAAACACCCCAAAACGATTGTCAGACTTTGGATGTGACTTGAGATAATCTTAAGAAATACCGTAAGTATGTAAAAGTTTAACGTTCAGTTTTCTCTGAGCTACTAATTTGTTGAAAGCCTCTGGCCATTTTTTGGCCTTCAAAATAGGTTACTGGAATTTCTACCTCCATCTTGCTTCCCACTCCTTGTCTTGCCTTCCTACCACTCTTCTTGTGATAGAGGTCTATATTACATGGGTTTGGAAATATCCTAGAGAAAAATTTCCTTGCTGAAAATTTTGAAAGAAAATGTCTATAATACATGATCCATGACAACATTATTGGAAATTCCCCTTTCAAGCCTGGGGATTATCTCTCCAGCCTGATCCTTCATATCTGTCCTGGGTGATGGTGAAATCTTTGCAGTGGGCAAGGTCTCTCTTGGATGATGATTCCCCACCAATGACTCTCTCCATTCTCCCCCCACTCCCAGTTCAGTCCATTCTTCATTGAGACAGCATCTCAAAGAGTCATTTAGATAAATACCCCTCCCCCATGCTACAACTCTTCATAGGGTTTAGACTAAGATCCAAACTCTAATTTTTGTGTGGTGCCTCCTTTTCATCATTTTGGGCTTGACACAACTCTTACCTCTTCTGATATTTGTTCCCTGACTGCCCTGGGTAAAGTCCCACCCAGCCCTCAATAGTCAGTCTCTCACTCTTGCCCTATTTTACTTTCTCTGTAGAATGTACCACTCGTGAGTATATCTATATATACATTTATTCTATTTTTAGCTGTGTATTGTCAGTTTTACTCCATTAATATCTTAAGTTCATTAGGGCAGATAATTTTGTCCATCATGTTCATGGTTGAACTCCTATGCTAGTTAAGTACTGGCATATAACAGTATTATTTTTTTATTTATTATTGTTATTCCTTATTATTACTATTAATATTATTTTCCTTATTATTTTATTCTTATTATTCTTTTATTTATTTTTATTCCTTATTTATTATTATTATTATTATTATTATTATTACCACAGACGTGGAGGCTTAAGGCAAGTCACGTACACTATCTTGTGGTTTCATAGGTCAGAAGTCCAGGTCTGGTTAAGGTAGTTTCTCTCTTTAGCCTCTCATAAGAGTGAAATCAAGCTATCAACTCAGGTGCATTATTTTCTGGAGCTCGGAGTTCTTTTTTTCAAGTTTGGGCAGAATTCAGTTCTATATAATTGTAGCACTGAGGCCCCTGGTCTCTTGATGGCTGTAGAGCAGGGCTTCTCTCAGCTCCTGAAAGCTTTCTGTAACTCCCTGCATGTAGCCCCCCTCTGTAGGTCTTATCGTTCTTTGAATCTGTCTGACTTCTGTCTCTGGTAGGCATCGCCTGACCCACCCACTCTCAAGAGGAGGGTATCCTGCAGGATGTACATCTTGGGAGTCAAGGGTATCATGGGAGGCCTCTTAGAATTCTGCCAACAATATGCTCAATAAATTCTGAATTTATAAAGTGGTATCACTCCACCTCCACAACAAATTTGTCAGACTAAAAATGAGGACAGTAAAGAAGTAGGTTTTCTTATACTAAGAAGTATTTGTTGTTGTTGTTTCTTTGTTTTAATCTAACGTTATATGTACCTTCCTGTAACTAGATTTTGAGCCACTGAGGTTGTTAAACTCACAAATGTGATTAATCGGAATTTGCTCGCCAATTTTTAGGTATGCTTGTTCATAACTAACTAGCTTTCAATTAGACAATGTAATTGTGTTGCTTATTTTAACTATTTTCTCAATCTGATGCTTATTTTATCGTTTCCTTTCAATGGATTATGGTTTCACGATGAGAATTTAGTAGACATCATTAAAAAGATTGTCATTCTCTTGACATTTTGTTTTATCCTTTTCTAAGGTCCCCCCCACCCCCGAAATACCCCCACCTTTATTCCTAGTATTGATTATGAATGTGTCTCTATCATGATAATCAGTAAATAGGGAAGAGCAGAGTCTTTGGAACCATCGGTTTCTGTTTGAATTTTGACCCTGCTTTGCATTGTATGATCATGACAAACGACTTCCTTCCACCTGAGTTCACCTGTTAATAAAATGTGGATAACAGTATTTAATTCAAAAGACTGCTGTAGAGAGTAAAGAAATAAATCATTTGTAAAAGTGGCACACAGTAGGCATTCAGTGAAAGTGAGATTTATTTTCACAGGTGGAAAATGTAGATAGTGTCTCTCTAAATACTTGTTAAAAAAAGCAGATTCCCAGGTTCTTCCCTAGACAAATAGGTCAGATATTCCAGAACAGATACCCAGGAATCTCTGTTTTAAACAAACAACTCAAGTCCTCATTAGCACACGAATATCTGAAAGTCAAACATAAGGAATTGCACAAATAATTCATTAGATAGGAGTAAAGTGCATTTTGAATGTATTTGTTATTGGAAAATATTGTTCATGTCCTTAAAGATATAATCGTTATGTAAAATGTCAAGCTTCCTGTCAATGTAAAATGTCTTACTTCCTGTTTTGTTCAATTCTGTGCACTGCATATATATGTCTGTTTGCATTGTTCTAAAGTATTGCGTAACTTAAGGATCATATTTGTGCTCCTTCTCCCAGTGTGTTACAAACTGAGTTTCTTTATCCCTCCTACCCTCCAAAGTCTTGGAGCTTTGTTTCTGTTCTCAAAGAACAATTTGTCAAGAAGGCAAATAATATTCAAATTCTGATTCTTCATTTTCCATTCCGGTAGTCTCCTCTTATCTGTTAGAGATACATCCCAAGACCTCCAGTGGCTGCCGGAAACTGGAGATAATAGACAACCCTATAGGTACTATGTGTTTTTCTCTATACATACACACCTATGATAAAGTTTAATTTATGAGTTTGTCACAGTAAGATATTAAGAATAATAACTAATAATAAAATAGAACAATTACCACAATATGCTGTAGTAAAAGCTATATGAATGTCGTTTTCCTCTATATATCAAAATTGCTTACTATACTATACTCACCCTTCTTGTGATGATGTGAGATGATAAAATGCCTAGGGGATGAGATGAAGTGAGGGGAATGGTGTATGGTGTAGGCACTGTGATGTAGCATTAGGGCCTACTGACCTCAGAAGGATGCTACCCCAGAAGGAGGGTCATCTGCTTCTGGACTGTGGTTTGGTCATGAGTGACTGAACAGGAGGGAAGCAAGGGCACAGACAAGTGAAGGGGGGACTACTGTGTGAAGATAAGCTTATTTCTATATATTTATGTTTGGTCATTCAATTAGCTACAGAATGGCGATGCTCTCAAACCAAATACAGGTAGCCCCCACTTTTCAAAAGTTTGTGTTAATGCCACTTTACTTTAACGAGAGCAAGACGTACATTAGTGTCCATTGTGGCTAACTGAGAGAAATCCAAAGAGGATTTTTGCCCTTACAAAAAAAGGCAAAAGCAAAAACAGCATCAGCCTCCGTTTTGCAGCGAGCCTTCTAGAGGCAGCGAGCGCCGGAGCAGTGAGAGCGGCCCCACCAGGCTCCTTCCCTGGGAACTCACTCAGCACCTCAGCATCCAGGCTCCACAGCTTTGAGCAGTGTCTGTGAGCATCTGTGCTCTATCTTGATTTGTTCGGTGCATTCATTAGCAAGATGTGTTCTAAGATATCAGAAAAGCCTAAGAGAGGTAATTTTTGAGTCTGAGAATGCTAAAATATTTTTTTCTGTATAAATTAATAGTAATTGCTTCTTCACTTCACGCCATTTTGGCTTATAAAACGCTTCAAAGGTCTTTCTTTTTGGATGGTGGGGGAAGCCTTGTATGTCTTAAACTTAGAGAAATATGTGTACTAGTTATGTGACTATATTTTTGGAAGATAAACATCAAGATGTGGTTAGAAAAATGGAGACAATTGGTGAGAATATTCAACTATTTGAAAATAGTGTGTTCTGGAAAATCAGTCATAGTCGTAAGGTCTGTAAGTGTCCACGTGCCTGATTACACTAGTGGATAAAGAATGAGATAAAATTCTTAGAGTTTTCTCTTGCAGGATTTTACATTTCAAATGTTACCAGTTAAATTCTGTCTCTCTTCTCTTCTGTAAGCCCCACCTATACCCTGACCTTGAACTCTTCTCTAGCTCTTATTTTTGATCAGAACCATGTGCACTGCAAGTCTTTCCTGGGATGGAAGCAAATCATTTCAGTATAGCATAACCAAAGCTCATAAAAAGCTCACTGCCATTGTCCTTTGAAATTGGCCGAGGATGTGGGCCGTCTTCCCACTGTGTCATATCAGCCCCTCGAATTATATCTTTCCCCCTCATGAGGAGCCATATCACCCCAGATGTGTTTCTCCAGCACAATTTGAAGATAATGAGACAAATACTGGACACAACATGCTTCTGACAGAGACCGCTGAGTTTAAGCTTGTGGGAGAGAATTAATTTGGCCAGAGGCTGCAGCTAGTTTAGCCTCCCACACTTGGCAGCCTGGATCACTGGGCCTCTCAGATTTAGTAGATGCCAATGCACAGATCAAACCTTGTATTCTCAAACCAAATGGCCATTTTTGAATTTCAAGTGCCATGAGGCTTTGTTCATGGATGGCAGAGGAACTGAGGGAGGCTAGCCTCTTATATAGATTAAGTTGTTCACGTGAGTGTGGAGGATTTGGATTTAACCCCCTGTCTCACCTCCCCCCCCCAATATTACTCATTTTTAGTTTTTTATGGGATTTTATTTAATTTTTTGTGAGAGACAGAGCAAGCCTGAATGAGGGGAGGGACAGAGGGACAAGCAGACTCCCTGCAGGGTAGGAAGTACAATGAGGGGCTCCATCCCAGGACCTTGGTATCATGACCTGAGCCAAGGGCAGACACTTAACTGACTGAGCCACTCAGGTGCCCTAGTTTTTTGTGTTGTTTTGTTTAATATTATTTATTTATTTATTTATTTATTTATTTATTTATTTATTTAAGAGAGAACGAGATAGCATGCATGAGGGATGGGAGAGGGACAAGTACAGAGCTCAATCTCATGACCCTGAGATCATGATCTCATCCAAAATCAAGTGTCAGACACTCAACCAACTGAGCCACCCAGGTGCCCTACTTCTTTTTAGTTTTAAGTAACTAAAGCACTTGGAATATTTCTTAGGTTTTTTGATTTTATGCTTAACATGTCGTGATATTACAAAGATCTTGCTTGATAACAAATACGACAAAAGCCATGTGAAGAGCTCATACAAATAATAAAAAGGATTAAATTTAAAAATAAACAGAAGATATAACAGAATTTAAAACTAACTTAATATTTATTATATGGCAGTCTTTCTACTAAGAGCATGGACTTTAGAGATGGAATCTGGGTTCAAATTCTAACTCTGGTAAATTACTCGGAGAACTTGAGAGAAGTTACTTCCCCTCTCTGGAACTCACTTCCCTCACCTATGTAATTGGCATATCATTAACTGCTTAGAGCTGCTGTGAAGAATTAATGCATGTGCTATGCATCAAATACCGTCCAGCACATCCTAAGTACTCAGAAGATAATTCATCATTAGTGTTAACTGTGATAACTATTAACACTTCTTTGCACTAGTAATACCTTAGCATTAATGATAACTATTTTTTACCACTATCAGTGATAACTTTTATCATTAGCGATAACATGATTGGTTATAACTATGATAACTAGTGATATTCACTACTTCTTTTTGAAAAATTTCATTACTTAGGTATTATCTCTTCTAGTTTAAAAATCTTCTTAGCTCTGATTTTAGTTTCCTCTGATATAACTGCTTAACCATACAAAACCCAAAAAGAAAAAAAAAAATACCAGAGATCATAAGACCAATAATAAAAACTGACTAGGCAGTTGTCTGTCCAACTCCAAAGTGTGAGGCATTACATCTTTCTGAATGTAAGCAAATGGTTCAAAAACATTTAATAAGGCAATAAGCTTTACTGAGCTCCTCCCATGTTCTCCTTCCATGTTTCTTCTTCAGTATCAAAATGTGCATGTGAGCCTGTGTGTGTGTGTGTGTGTGTGTGTGTGTGTGTGTGTGTAGGAGGGCCATGGGTGGTGAAGGAAGGTTCCTTCTAAACCTCTACCACCCCTCCAGTAACATTCTTTGCAAGGACTTTTGAACATCCCAGAATGCTGAAAATGGTAAGCCAAATAGGATCCAAGTAACGTCTAAATGCAAAGTTTTTTTTTTTTTAAATTTTTATTTATTTATGATAGTCACAGAGAGAGAAAGAGAGGCAGAGACATAGGCAGAGGGAGAAGCAGGCTCCATGCACCGGGAGCCTAACGTGGGATTCGATCCAGGATCCCGCCCTGGGCCAAAGGCAGGCGCCAAACTGCTGCGCCACCCAGGGATCCCTAAATGCAAAGTTCTGTTCATTCATCCATCCTACATTTATTCATCCATTTATTTATTATCAAATTAAATGTTTGCTATCTACCAGATATTGTTCAAAACTTGAGGGGCCAGCCCTGGGGGGTGGAAATTGTAAACTATCATGAGCTTGCAATTGAATGGAGAAGACAAACAGCAATCAAACAAACAAATAAGCCATAAACATTTATTAGTGTGAAGAGTTAGACTGTGTGTGATGGAGAATAACTTTAAATCTAAACATTTAGAGTGAGATCTGAATGGCAAAAAAAAAAAAGGAGCAGCTATGAAAAGATGACAGGAAAGTGCGGTGAGGAAGAGGAAACAGAAAATGAGCTTATATGGGAAGAACTTTGAATGTTTGTGGAACTGAAAAAAAAGCAATATGGGGGGGTCTAGTATTTAAGGAGTGGAGAGGTGGGAAATAAGTTCAGAGAAGCAGGCGGGAGCCAAATTAAAGATACAATTTATAGATATGTATATATATAAGCCAGGGTGAGTATACAAGAAGTTACTGAAGGGAGTAAAATGATCTGATTTAGTCTATAATCTTTTTTCAGTTATCTTGGCTGCTGTATAAAACAAGGATTTGGGCAGGGCAAAAGGAAAAAGAAACTCCTGAGAAATTAGGAAGCTATTACAGAATTCCAGGTGAGATAGGAAGATAGATTAGACAAAAGTCATTACTATAAGATGGGGGAAAGTGGACATAAGTGAAGATGAGCTTGAGAGGTTGAACTGACACTTTTTCTGAATGATTGTGTGTAGACATTCAAGGGAAGAACTGAATCAAGGGCCATAATTCCTAATGGTCAATGGTCAAAGTCCACAGTTGAATCTAGATGCCAATAGAAAAGACAGCCAAGGTAGGTCCTGAGCCAAATACTTTTGGTACCCATTACGAGTTTGGGGGCATTTCCTCCACAGGGCTGCTGGGATATGTGGGATAGATGGTGTTCTCTCCATTTCCAGATGCTGAAACCACTCCTGATCATGTGGCCCCACAGCTCCTGTTATCTCAGTCTGGACCCCACCTACGTCTCTATCATCAGACTATTTCTCTTATCTTTCAATCTTCCTGGGCAGCTAAAGATGTGTGTCTAGTTTTAAGAGACATGTCTTGTTCTCTTACTCTTTGCACATGCTCCCAAGTTTCTTGCCTAAGCACCTAGGTCCCCATTTCCTGGGCCTAATCTTTAGGCTTCTAAAACACAAAAGCTAATACATTTATAAATAAATGTATTTTTTGAATGTGTTCAATGTGTTTCCCCTCTTAAATGCGAGGATAGCATCTGAGGGTTGATGAAAATTTTAAGAAAGTACACACACACACACACACACACACACACACAGATGGATATTTCAAAATCACTATGCCTCCATGCTCACTCTGCCTTACTTAGTCTCAAATATTATCACTCCCACTAGTTACTAACTCCCTTTAAGCTTGTCCCATGGCCTGTTTTGGTTTAATTCCTCACATACTAAATTAGGATGAATAATCTTCAAATTACTTTTGGATCCAAACTAACTATAATTCCATTCTAGATTTTGGACAGAAACTCACATTTCTTTGCTGCCTATGACCTCCCAGGAATTTTAGGAAAATACAGTGGAAGGTAGTTACTCTAATTGTGTCTCCTACTTAGATTCAAGAATATTTGATGGGATGACCAATCAAGCCTGCTAAGATTGTATTTGAATTAGTGCACTAGAGGTTTTCTAGAAAAGAAGTCATCCTAAGAGCCCAAACACAAAATATTAGTTACCCTGAGTTATCCTGAGATTAGCAGGAGCCTGGTCAGAGATAGAAATTCCTCATGGGAGCAGCTCATCTACCAGTACTAAAGATAGTAGCTGAAATTGGAGGGGGGAATGGAGAGAGGAAGAGAGAGACGAGGGCAAGAAGGAGAAAGAAAGAGGAGGACAAGGAGGAGGGGAAGAAGAAGAAAAGAGAGAAGGAGAAGGAAACTAGAAGAAGAAAGGAAGCAAGGCAAGAGAAAGAAAATATAAGATATATCTAATAGACTTATTCATACCACGTGTACAATATATCATGAAAAACCCAGAGAAGTGTGAAGGGCCAGGGAATAAGAAGATAGTAATATGATTAGATATCATGCAACAGAAGCTAGGGAACACATTTTACACTTCTAATCTGTATTCCAGAAACTAAAAAATTTTAAAGGTTAAATTTTTACCTAAAAAAGGAGAAAGGGTATTGGTTTACCCACTCAAAAATATTTGTTGAGCACTGACTATGGGCTAGGCGGCATTTTAGACCCTGAGGATACAATAATGACAGATGCCATGGCTGATCTCAAAGAACATAAATGGATTGGCAATTAGCACATAAGTAACTATATGGTACCTTCGATAATGATAGATAATATAGAGAAATACAGAACAAGGTTAGAAGGATAGAGAATGGAAGACAGTAGGTTGGACAAACCATGCTAGTTTCTAACAAGGAAGTTCACAATGTTAAAGGGACAGATAAAGTCCTTCGAACCAAAGTCTGAATAAATGTGACTGGTGGACACCTGACACCCTCATACCTGAGCATAACATGTGCTTATTACGTATTTATGATTCCAGAGACAATGTAACCTTTTTTTCCCCAAAGCTAGATGATGTAATCTGTTGATTACAACATTGCCTCGGTCATGGTATATTTGACATAGCATGTAAAATAATTAAATTGTGGATAAGATCAAGACAAAAAATTCTCTTCTACATATTGAAATTTTTAAGTCATGCAATTCATCAACCTACTTGAATTGAATTATACTACCTAACATAATATTGCAAATGGAGACCATACAGTGAAAAAAAAATTAAAGACACATAATATCAGAGGTAATCTAGAAATCTGGAATAGGGATTGAAAGATAAGAAACAGCTTATATTTGCTCCTTAATTAGAGATTCTGTTACTGATATTTCATTTTCCTTAACACTAAAGGAATCTTTTCAGATGTTTTCTTTAAAATAGTTAATTCTGCCTCTAGTTCTTCTTGAATTGATTAAAGAGAACCTTGCTTAAATTTACTTTAACCTTGTAAGTCAAAATACAATTATGTTTTCATCTCCACTCCCCCCAAAAAGAGAGAAAAAGTATATTGCTAGATTTAGGGAACTGCTTATAGAATTGTTTCTTTGAAAATTCCTTAAATTAGAAAAGTGAAAAATATGAGTTTGCCATTTATAAACAATGACCTCATGCTGAAATGGTATCAGGGAAATTGGCAGTTGCCAACCTCAAAAGTTTGGATGAGATTATTTTCTGCATCACCACCATTGCCGTATGCAGATCATCTACTTTCACCTTCCATCCTGGTTATACAAAACCTGAGATCAAAAGTGTAAAATACACAGGAATTATAGTTAACCATGTTTGGCTTAAGAATAATTTCCTGTAATAAACCTTCTCGTTCCCCCTATGCCACTCTCTAGCTACAAAATCTTGAATTTATCTTCTGGAGATCATTGTTTCTTCATCTTTAAAAATGCTGTTTAAAATTTTTTTTAAAAATCTCTTTGGAGCACCTGGCTAGCTCAGTCAGTAGAGCACATGACTCTTGGTCTCAGGGTTGTGAGTTTGAACCCCATGCTGTATGTAGAGATTACTTAAACATAAAAATTATTTATTTATTTAGTTAGTTAGTTAGTTAGTTAGTTAGTTAGTTAGTTTTTATTGGAGTTCAATTTGCCAACATATAGCATAACACCCAGTGCTCATCCCATCAAGTGCCTCCCTCAGGGTCCATCACCCAGTCACCCCCCACCCCCTCCCACCTCCCTTTCTACCATCCCTTGTTCGTTTCCCAGAGTCTCTCATGTTCTGTCTCCCTTTCTGATATTTCCCACTCATAAAATTTTAAAAAAATTAAAAAAAATCTCTTTAAACTCTAGTAGTCTTAAGTATTTATACAAACTGTAAGATGTTTTGCAGTTTGGGAGATATTTAAATACTTTCTGAATCAGACTAATGTGAACTTGGATCTTGATTCCTCAACTTACTAGTTGGGTTATCTTTGTCTCATTTTTTTTTTCTTTAAAATGGAGATTAAAAACATGGCATTCCTTGAAGGGTAAATGAGATAACACATAGGAAATACTTAGCTCGATGCCCGGCACTAACAAAAATTCATTGTTCCCTGCTCTATCCCTATGAGATACTTCATATTTTCCAAAAGATTTCTTACAGAATTAGACCATCACTGCACTCATCATATGGCTAATCAGGAGATGGTTTCTCCAGTTTTATTAGAAAAAAATAAGACAATAATTAGAGATGGTATTGGAAGGAAACCTGTATCTATATGACAGTATCTTTAAATTTAAAACCAACTTTCTCTTTGAATGGAATTGCTAGCTCTACCAGTATTGTCTGGGTATTTGGAGATTTTTCTGAAAATACTGTATTTTCTAGTTTTTACTCTATAACTACTTCTAAAATTCAGTGGCCTAAACCAACAATCACTTTATTGAGCCCATTGCTCTTTGGATTGGCTGGGCAGTTTTTCTGGTCTGAGCAGGCTGGGCTGATCTCTGTTAGGCCCTCTAATGTGTCTGTGTCTAGCTGGTAAATCAGATGATGGCTGGCACAGTTGGCAGTTGGCAGGCTGTGGATCAGGGCAGAGTATTTGGGGTGACAGGGCCTTGCTTTCTCATAATCCAACAGACTTGTTTGTGCTTCTTGACATAGTGGTGAACACATTCTCACCAAGGCAGTAATAGAAGGCAATCCCCAGTGCACATAGAGAACATTCAATTCTTATGTCACATTCACTATTATTCCAATGATCAAAGCTAGTTGGATGGTCAAGGCTGGAGTCAGTGGGAAGGTACTGCCTATACTGAGCCTTGAATAAAGGAAGTGGAATGATTGTGTCTATTTTACAAAAAATCAACCACAAATGTACATGCTGTGCTTATTGGAACTAGTCAATATCTTAACATTTCTTTACATGGTCAATATGTTAATTTGCTTGAAAGAGTGAATAATTATGGCCATCTTAATATTCATTTAAAAAATTCTATAGCACTGACTTTCCACCAGAAACCCTTTTTGTCTTTCTTCATTCTCTCCTTTTCATACTTCATAATGCACAAATCAAAGTAGGGTGTTATAGGTGAGAAGAAAAAAAGAATAGCAGCCAAATATACTTTTCAATATTTTCTTAGCAAATCCCAATTTAGTACTGCCCTCTTCCTCCTCCTCTTCCTCCTCCTCCTCCTCCTCTTCTCCTCCTCCTTCTTCTTCTTCTTCTTCTTCTTCTTCTTCTTCTTCTTCTTCTTCTTCTTCTTCTTCTTCTTCTTCTTCTTCTTCTTCTTCTTCTTCTTCTTCTTCTTCTTCTTCTTCTTCTTCTTCTTCTTCTTCTTCTTCTTCTTCTTCTTTATACCTTAGAAAAGTATAGGAATGTAAAAATTTTAAACTGCTATGGGAAAGCTCAAAATAGCAGTTTTGTTTTTGTCTTTTAAAACAGATATGAAGGGATACCCATTGAAAAATACTGTATTACCAATATAACAGTAAATATTTATGTTTTTCTAATTTATTATTGACAGTTAAAATGAGAATACAGATACGAAAAAAATTTTTGTGAGTCTCCATTATTCCAATAATATGAGTAAAGACAATTTTATTAATAGACTCTAAGTCTGACAATAATCATTTGGTGATTTTCCATCTCCTTTATACTCTCTTTCCCTTCCAAATGTCCAACCTCATAAATCAAGCAGGAAAACAATTATGGAGGAGAGTTACATGCATTCCATCTATGCTGTGTATCAGACATTCTGCTAATTGAATAATAATAATATCCCATATATTTTTATTTTGAAACATATTATTTGGGATGGCAAAAACTGTAATGCAGAATATAATAAGGTAAAAAATGATTCATACTTGGTGTCATATGTCCATTACATTCTCAAACTATTAGAAGTAAAATGAGTGGCTTGGTGGCTTTTAGTATTAACAGAGAACAATTATATAAAAAACCAGAATCACATTATTATGCTTGATAGTATTTCTCAGAAGTCTATGAGAACATAATAGTAAATTTAAGGATACTTATTAATAGCTCAATAATTTCTCAATAACTCATTCCTCAAAAATTTATTTAGCATATACAATATAATAGAAATTTTCTAGACACTAAGAATAAGAGCAGTCAATGTGTACAGATGGTAAGGTACTGAGAATTACCGGCTTCAGGTACAGGCAGTTATGGAGTACATCATCCACAGAGAATTTGAGAACAGTAATAAAGGCAACTAAATTTGGTTTTCTTCTGTTATTATCACATATTGGTAATTGCTGACAAAGTCAGTTAAAAAATAGTCTACCTCCCTAATTATTTTGTGAGTTTAAATATTTTAAATGATTGCTGCCACTACAGTTGATTGTAATAAAATTGTAAGACACTGGTAACTCAAGTTGGTTCTTTGTCTTTACAATGTGCTACCATTGGTTATTTCCAGACATTGGCTTGAATGAAGGAATGCATACTACCTCAAGGGTTGGAGACACAAATGATTAGCTAATTGTATAACTTGGAGTTTTCCAAATTAACTTTAATGTAGATTACAGTGTCAAAGAATGATCAATAAAAATGTGCTAATTTGAAGCACGTAGTGCTTGTGTGCATGCATATGCATATGTATATAATTTTAATATATAATAATATATAATTTTAATTTAAATATATAATACATAAGAATTTTGTGTGCCCTAATTTATGTACTAATAAATATAGTGAGATTTATATGTTATACATGTACTAGTTTGAAGCATATGTATATTTCACAGTATTATACACATATGTATGTTTCACATCAGAATCTGAATTAGTGGTGGGTGGTAGCCTTGCCGGATTGAACTCTTAGCCTGTGGAATCCAATGCTATCTCTAAGTAGATGGTGTCAGAAATTTACTTAAATGGTAGGACACTCAACTGATGATGATGTTGTGGAGAATTGCTTGGCATAGGGATAAAACACCACATCTGTTGTGTTAGAAGTGTTAGTATAGTAGTGGTCTGAGAGTAAAGAGGCCATCTTGGAAATAGTTTCACTCTTCTTGTTATTATTTTCTAGCATACTGGAAAGACAGGCAAGTTTTTCAGACTAGAATTATATATCTTAACTGTGTGGTAGCATTTCTATTTTTGTGTCATCTTTCATACTTCATTCCTATGTAATAAAATACATGAATGCAGATTAAAAAACACCAGGACTAATTGTTAATTTGGAAATATTATTTCATAGAAATTTGTGTATGCCTAAAATATGAACACGTGTATGTAAGTTTTCTCTTTTATTTTTTAATTAAAAAAAAAGGATTTTATCTATTTATTCGAAAGAGGGGAGGGGTTCATGAGTGGAGGGAGAGAGGCAGAGGGAGAGGGAGAAGCAGACTCCTTGCTGAACAGAGAGTCCTATGCAGGGCTCATCCCAGGACCTTGAGATCATGACTGGAGCTGAAGGCAGATGCTAAACCTACTGAGCCACCCAGATGTTTTCCTTTTTACTATATTTATTTTTTTAAGATTTTATTTAAATTCAATTAATTGACATATAGTGTATATTAGTTTCAGAAGTAGAGTTCAGTGATTCATTAGTTGCATATAACAACCAGTGCTCATTTCATCACATGCCCGTCTTAATGTCCATCACCCAGTTACCCCATCTCCTCAACCTCCTCCCCTCCAGCAACCCTCAGTTTGTTTCCTATGATAAAGAGTCTCTTATGGTTTGTCTCCCTCTCTGATTTCATCTTATTTTATTTTTCCCTCCTTTCCACCATGATCTTCTATTTTGTTTCTTAAATACTACATGAGTGAAATCATGTGATAATGGCCTTTCTCTGATTGACTATTTCTTTTAGCATAATTCCCTCCAGTTCTATCCACAGCCTTAAAAATGGAAAGATTTCATTTTTGATGGCTGAGTAATATTCCATGGTGTGTGTGTGTGTGTGTGTGTGTGTGTGTGTGTGTGTGTACATAAATTGACATCTGGGCTCTTTCCATAGTTTGGCTATTGTGGACATTACTGCTATAGATATTGGGATGCCAGTGCTCCTTCAGATCACTATGTTTATACCCTTTCTATAAATACCTCGTGGTTCAATTGCTGGATCATAGGGTAGCTCTATTTTTAACTTTCTGAGGAACCTCCATACTGTTTTCCAGAGTGGCTATACCAGCTTGCATTCCCTTTCTCCTTATCCTCACCAACATTTGTGGATTCCTGACTTGTTAATTTTAGCCATTCTGACTGGTGTGAGGTGGTATCTCATTGTGATTTTGATTTGTATTTCCTTGATGCCAAGTGATGTTGAGCAGCTTTTCATGTTTCCATGGCCATTTATGTCTTCTTTGGAGAAATGTCTGTTTTCTCTTTTAAATAATTTAGAATTCAAAGGATATAAAAAATATTGGAGTATTCAAAATTCTAGACTGTAGGGAAGAATCTGCCTTTTTAATATACTAATAAAAGTCTAAATAACGCTACTTATGAAACATCTGTTTTTGTAATAAATAAGAACTAGACTTATCATAATATTAGATTTATATATACAAAATCAGCTTAATTTCAGTGTAAAAATATGGAGAGATCAAGTAACTTGTGTCACTTTGCACAGTAATTTTGATACCTAATTTTTAATTTATTCATTTTGCCAGTAAAATTTTTCCTTTGTCTATAACCTTTTTTTAAAGACACAAGGAGGGGCGGCCCTGGTGGCTTAGCGGTTTAGCGCCGCCTTTTGGCCCGGGTTGTGATCCTGGAGTCGTAGGATCGAGTCCCAGGATCGAGTCCCATGTGGGGCTCCCTGCATGGAGCCTGCTTCTCCCACTGCCTGTGTCTCTGCTTCTCTCTCTCTCTCTGTGTCTCTCATGAATAAATAAATAAAATCTTTAAAAATAAATAAATAAAGACACAAGGAATATCTGAGTTCTGCTTGTAAATATACTAAGTACAGACTTGATCTCTTTAAATTTCTACTCGCAAAGTTAATTGCATTTTTTAGGAGTAAAAACTATTAAGTTTAAAATAGCAAATATAAAGAATCCCTTGAGAAGTAAGAAAATTTTGTTTCTTTTAGTAAATGAGAATGTATCGATATTGATCTCTTCCTTCTCTTCCTAAATATTGAACGATCTGCCTAAATACTTCTATGGCAAATCTATCTAAAAATTGTAAATGTAAATATTCTCTTCATTAATTTTCAGTGAGAAATGAACACTTGAGTTAAACTCTTTTTCATGAGGAAGGATGCTAATACAAATCTTGGTATGTTATCAACTTTATGATTGTCATCTATTTGTTGTTTTTTGTTGTTATAAATAATATTTATCCTTCCTCACACTTCCTGTGGGTTTTTTTTTTTTTAATTGGCAAAGGGTGTTCTGCTTGTTTTTAGTTGTAAGGAATAGTGAAGTCACAACGATCCAAGGATTTAGTACTGTTTGGACTTCATTTAATCTCTTCTTATATGATCTACACATTATGGGAGAGTCCAATAAAAGAAGACGGGTCATTCTTCAATATCAGCTCTTTCCTGATAGTCAAAATCATCTGTGGAGCCCCTGGTGGAGACTCATGGACTGAGAATGTTTTCACAATTTTTCACTGAGGTCTTGGTGGCACTATTCTCCCAGGTAGGTTACTGAGATTCTCTCCCTCTGTCTCAGTTAATGAGATTAAGCATTAAATGAAAATGTCCCATAATGTGAATATTTTACAAAGAGGAATTGGGAGTCCTGGTTTACTGGCTTTTGAATTTGTCTAATGAACTTTGGTTTCTTTATTTGTGAGTGTAGATTATGTAAAAGGCTACAATCATTTTATCTTAAATAATGAATGGGATGGGTAGCAAGCCCTTCCCCCTGCCACCTCTTCTGCTCAGAATCTAAAAGTAGCTGAAACAGAAAGACAAGTGAGTCTTTTCTGGTGATATAAATTGAATCTCCTCTCAGGGCAACTTTAGCTCCAACTTGTTGCTTTATCATGTTGCTGAGATGGGCATTCCATGAATAATAAAAGCTACTGTGGCTTCAGTTATTATTGTGTGCTAGGCTTTATGTTAAGCACCTTTTATAGTTTCATTGAATTCTCACAGCAAATTATTCACATTTTCAGAAAAGGATATTTAAGTATCTAACAGTTAGATAATGTTTAAAAATGGATATCTAATACTAAAGGTCATGACAACTGAATTAAAGTGATTCTGTGCCCTTTTCTGGTCCAGAATAATTGATGGTTACAATTCATCTTCACCACTATGATTAGGTTTTTTTCATCAGATTCCGTCTATCTAGAGCATATGCTGATTATTAGTTATATTTGTTATATCATGCTCCAGTAACAAGCAACCCACAATCTCGATGTCTGAAAGCAACAGGGATTTATTGCTGTTTGTGCCACATATGCTTCACTGGTAGGCTGGGGGTTCTGCTTCACAGCATCCATACTCCAGGACCAAGTTTACTTTTCTGGTCAATCAATATAACATGATCATTTTTTTCATATGATAAAATAACATTTTATGTCATCTGTTATGTATATATGCCCTAATCTTTTTTTTTTTTTTTAAACAAATCCCCAGTTATTGCATCTGGGATGGTTTTGCCATTTCAGTTAGCTGGTATCTCTATCCTCATGACAAGTGCTATTCTTTAGAGGCTCAGAGCAGTGTCCCCAGGAACCAGAACACTTAGGTTCACAGTCTTGTGTGCCAATAGCTATGTGAGCCATTTAGGTAAGCTACTTGAACTTTCTGTGCCTCACTTCATCTGAGGAATGTAATTATATCTGTCTCATAGGTTTGCTGTGTGAATTTATTGAGATTTTAGGTGTACATAAAGTACGTAGACCGTGTCTGAGTTATGAGGTACCATATATGTTAGCTAATAATTTATGATTAAAATAATAAAAATACTTAGGAGTAGAATTTTTGAGTGAAAGATTATACAAATATTAAGGCTTTATATACACAAAATAAAATGAGAATGAATTTTTAAAATTTAGGACTTTAAAATAAAGGATTCCCTGAGAAGACCTAAAGCTTCTCTCTGGGGCAGTTTATACAGTTTACTAATAAAGTATAGGGAAGTGATGAAACCTGAAGCTACATGTAGATAGGTCAGAGTCTTTTCAATACTGTTTTTTTCCTAAGTAGCCCTTTATCTACAATCTTCTTTTATCAACTTCTCCTTGTTGTGCCCCATACCAAACCATAGGAATATCTGTTCTTTGTTAAAAAGCTTATTTCTGAATCTCAGCTTCATCCTGATAGGGCAGGTCCCCCATCAATCTCACCTTCAGACCTTTATAATTTTACTATATAAAGCTGAGTAGGATATAATTCAATTTAACAATCATTCTTGATACATGCAAGTCTCCCTTCCCTGTTCCTGTGCAATAGCTTTGTCTCAGTCTCCTAGTCTTTCTGTTCCAAGGTTTTCATTTTTTTTTAAAGTAAGGTCTGTGCCCAACATGGGGCTTGAACTCATGACCCCAAGACCAAGAGTCACATGCTCTATCTACTGAGCCAGTCAGGTGCCTCAACTGTTCCAAGGCTTTCAGAAGTATATTGTTCCCAGACATTTGGTATCTTCCATTAACATTTACATTTTTATATCATAAAACTATACCATTTATCTGCCTTTTTTTTTACAGAATGCAATGTAGTTTCTAAAATGAAATGCATTATTATAGTACATTCTATATATTGCTAAGATTATCACTGTACTTACTATTTGATTTGTTTTGTTTTTCCTAAAGAGTTTAAAAGCCTTATGTTATTTTCTGTAACTCATGTACTTGTGCTTTGCTCTTCATTTAAAGAATATGCACATTGCAGAGAGTAAATAGTAAAATTTGCATCTAAATTTCCTAAACAAGTGGATAGTTGACTACTATAGTCTTATAATATGTGTGGCCACATATCAGTGTAATGAAAGACCAGTAATCCTCATATTGTTGGATGGAAAGACTCAGATACCATTGACTTAAAAGCTCAAAGTCCATTGAAAAGACAGAGTCTAGATTTAGCTCTTTATTCCCTGACACATCTGACTAGCATTTGGTTAATGTCAGTGTCTTGCTAATACGTTTAGTACAATCTCTTCCTTGGCATGATTAACTATAATAGAGCTGCTGCTGAAAAGGTGTGCTTAATGTATTGTAAAGGGTCACAGATGGGAAGTATTAAGTCCAAGATGCCCAGCTAGCTAGACTATGAAAGATATAATCCGTATTTAATATCCTTTCCCATTAACAGTATCAGTCATATATAAGCAATTTCAGTTAAAAACTAATCTAGAGCGGTAACAAAGTTAGATGGCATCCCTACTGACAAAAGGTAGGGATCCATTAGTCCCGCCCACTACTGGCTGTTCACCAATGTTGTTAAAGATTAATGAGTCTTATGACAACAGGATAACTAGTGCAGATATTTGGTATAAGGTTACTCAAGGAAAAAAAAATCAGAGGGCCAAGTTTATTCCACACCTTTAGCCCAGTTCTTTTGAAAAATGTGATTTAAAAATCATCTAACTTAATATGAACTCAAGTGGTCTTTTTCTTTTCTTCTATTTCCAACATTATGTTTACAGGGCAATTTATTTATTCAGTATAAATTCAGCCTCTTTCAAAATATGGCTTTTTCTGGATTATCTGATTTTGTTTAGTGGGATTAATTAAATTTACTTTATGTCCACCCAACAGATTTTCTTCTTTTGGTGGTATACTATAAAAGTGACATAATGCATTTACTAATTTGCAACCAAGACAATTAACATGAACCCACAGTCTACAGCCATGAAAAATATGATTACATCTTAAAGAGAACCTAACATGGATAAATTATATTGAAACCAAGAAGGTACCTACAACAGTAAGGCACCCATGCTTGACTATCTTATCACTTCAGATTTAGTAGGACTTCTCCATATGTGTTGGAGACTTAGTGTTCACAGCCTCTGACAGTTCTCTACCCCTCTTCCATGTGAGATTACTGTACCTTCATAACTGGTATTTATTCATTTAGTCAGTATTTATTAATCACTATACCAGTCAATGTGCTAAGAGTTAGAGACAATTGTAAACAAAATGAGACATCAATTCTAACCTTATAACTCTAACCTTAGTAGGCTGGTAGGGAGACAAGTTATTCAACAAATACAAATACAAAAGTGTACGTAAATTGTCATGAGTTTTGTAAGAATAATCCATATAAATATCTGCTTAGGACCTTATGATATACAGTTAGCAATGCACTGGTTTAAATTGGGTGGAATAGAGAAAGTCTTTTAGGAGTACATTAAATGTGGGGCAGTAAGTGTGAGTAAGTGTTAACCAGAGCTGGAGAAATGTTCCAGACACAGGGAAGGGCCCAAAGAGTTTTTGGGTGGTAACAAGCTTGGTGCCATCAGGAAATTGAAAGATGGTCTGAGTGAGTTTAAAAAAATTGCCTTTTGGTTAATCTCGGGGCACAAATTATAAACAGGTAATAAGTGGACACATTCTGTCACAGAATTTAGCTTGTTTTGGCTTAACATAGAAGTCTTATTTCAGAGTTTTACCTGGATTTGTGTCCACGATGGGCTCTTCTCAGACCCGTGTCTTTATCTATCCTTCACAGTCTGGCTCCAAATGGAGCCAGCCACTGATTCTACCTGCAGTTGCCTCACATTGAGCTGTTTGCTGCTTTACCATGAATCTCTTGCCCAGAACTTTCTTAGGTACTCTCTCTGTGTCAGTCAAGTTTGACCTACTGCTGGATTTTTGTCTTCTTATTCCAAAGAATGGAAGAGATTCTCAAATCTTTTTCTTTATCACCTTCCACAGACATTTTTGGCTTGTTTCACTCCTCTTCACCTCTGGAAATAAACAGCTGCTCAATTTCATGACTTGTTAGTCCTTATCTTCTGTCAATCAAATATCTTATACCCTTATAACCAGTTTGCAAAAATTACAGTTAAGACAGATAAATTTTTTTAAAGATTTTATTTATTTATTCATGATAGAGAGAGAGAGAGAAAGAGAGAGAGAGGCAGAGACACGGGCAAAGGGAGAAGCAGGCTTCATGCAGGGAGCCCAACGTGGGACTTGATCCCGGGACTCCTGGATCAAGCCCTGGGCTGAAGGCAGGCGCTTAAACTGCTGAGCCACCCAGGCTGCCCAGATAAATTTTTTAATAGCATCTCTTACTGTCCATGTATCATATAAAACATATTAAGATCTAGTGTAGCATGAAACTAGAGTTCAGCATCAAGTAGTCAAATAATAAATACACAAATTTTAATTACAAATTATAATAAATATAATGTAATATTAAAACATAATTTAAATCTGGGAGATGAATAACTGTCAATTTTATTATTTTATTTTTAATTTTATTAAAAATGGAGAAGACAATCATTTTAGAAAGAACATAAAAAATGTGTCAAGCCCTAAAATAAAAAGCACTCTATTGCCAGTTAAGAGCAGGAATATGTGTTAAAAATAGACAATGGTGATGAATATAACAAAGACACTGGGGTAAAGATGTTAATAGTTATGGATTTTTTTCCAGGCTTCCAGACAATAAATCTTTGTTTCTCTAGCAACCTGTTAATGTTTATGAAATTATGTTTAAGAAATATTATTAGACAAATAGAAGAGAATTAAAGCATAATTTAAATATACATCAGAATAGGCTATATGGCATGGATTTCTTTGTGTGGCATCCTGTGGCTATTACATTTACCAACTTGTCATATCAAGGGATTTTTTTCATTCTTTGATGTGTGACTCCTAATGCATGTTTCCCCATGTTTATACTATCTATGTAGGTTGGTGGATTTCTATTTTGTTTTGCTTTTAGATAATATCTAATATTAGGCAAACTGCAACATCTAAATTCACAGTCCCCAAGACTGTCCTCATTTCTGACAGCCAGTGCAGTTTGGGATTCCTAAAACTTACTTTATTATATTTTTCAGCTTCAGGATTTCTATTGGTTTATTTGATGGATGCTCTTTCCTTGTCAAACTTCTCTTTTTTTCAGACATTGTTTTCATAATTTTGTTTGGTTGACTGTGTTTTCCTGCAGCTCAAGAAACTGAATTAGGAAGATTATTCTGAATTCTTTGACAGTTTATAGAAGTGTTTTCTTTTAGGGTCAGTTATTATACCTTTATTAGTTTCCTTTGTTATTATCATATTTACCTGATTTTTTGTAATCCTTGATCCTTATATTAGTATCTGCAACTTTGATTAATCAGGCGCCTCCTCTAGACTTTGTAGACTTGCTTTGGCAGAGACAGTGCTTCATCAGTCAACCCAGTTTGGATTTCTGGGTGTATTTGTTGGTAATGTCCTTGAGCAGGTGGGGCTTGCAATTATGGTTTATTTGGGGTCAAGGCAATTGTTCAAACTCAGGGGTAGGGGTGTGCCTTACTGCCTGAGAACAGTTGGGTAGGACTACTGGCTTGGTTCCCTACCCAAGTAAGGCTGTAGCATGGGCTCCACAGTTGCCTGGATTCTCTGGCCATGACTGGGTACTTAGTAAGTGTGGTTATGAATTAGCTTCTCTTCCCTGGCAGGGTGGCAGGACAGGACCAGGGCCTGTAGAGCCTGTTGTTTGAGGATTCAAATCAGGCCAGGTTGTGTACTTAATTCCCTGGTCAAGTGAGGCTACTGGTTTTGCTCTGCAGACAGGGAAAGCCATGGGCTGTGCTCTGTGTTCAAGTGCTACTATATATAGGGTTGTTGAATGAGCTATGGAGCTTCCTGTGTGCTCTGGTTAGGTTCCTTGGTTGGACAGGCTGAAGGATATTTGCAGCAATGAGCAAGGCTACAAAGATTCTCTGCCTGGGGCCCAGTGGGAAAAATAGCTCTAAACCCAGCAGAGCTCTTTATTTTTGTCTTAATCTGCACCCCAAGTTCCCTGACCAACAGGGCCACTGGCTTTGGTCTGCATATTACCAGCTTCTGAGGCTTACCTTTCAGTTTGAGCACCCCTGGGCCCACAACTTCCATGGGTTGTCACCAGCTCTTCTGATCTGATGGGACCAGAAGAGACTATTCCCAGAAGGCAGGGCTATGTCTCAGTTCCCTTGCCTGTGTAGAAGGGGGAGGGGATATTCTGGGCTAGTCCCAATTTCTTAAACAGGCTCTCTGGTTGGGAGGGGCTCAGAGGTACCCTCAGTCTTGGCTATTATTTAGCCTCTGCCTGTGCATAGCTAGGCAATGCTCCCTGTCAGTACTGGCTTTGCTGTCGGGGAGATCAGCTGTTTTCCCACCTCTCAGCTCAAGCACTGCTCAGTCACACAGCTTCCAGAAGCTGTCACCCAGTCCTGGTCAGATGGAGCTGGAAGACACTCCGTGGGTAGTGGGGCTGTGATTCAGCCCCTTGCCTGACTGTGGGAAAACTAGAGTCAGCAAAATCCTCATTCAAAGATCTGAATCAGGCAAGTCTGTGTCCCCCCCCCCCCCCGCCCCAGTTCTCTGGTCAAAGTACATCCCGACTTGGTTCTGTAGATGAGCATAACCATTGGTTGGAATGACTATTTGGGAACTGTAGATATGAACTCAATCTGCCAGATCCATGTGTTGGTTATTGCAAGCTCCTCCATGCTGCTCATCACAGTCACAGTCAACTTCCCTGTGACTGGGCCCCATAGATCTCCCTGCAGGCCCCGTGGTGGGAGATCAATGTAGCAGCTACAACAGAGGAACCCCCAATGCTGATGGGGGCTTCCTTGTCCCCTGGGGTTCTCTTTTCCCAGTGGAGTAACCAGAGGCTCAGGGGACACCTCTCTGCAGTGCTGCACTGGCCTGGAAGAGGGTCTTTGCTGTCCCACCCTTCTATGCAGTCTCTCTTGGTCTCTGAGATGCAGGGAGGTGTTTCAGCCTCACCCCCATATTCTAGGATTCTCTCAGCAGTGTCTTGTTCTTGAATAGTTGTTATTTATTCTTCTTGTGTGGAGAAACGAAGTCAGAAATAACCTATGTAGCTGTCTTGGTGATGTCACTCCAAAACCGGTTTTTAATCCAGCTCTATTCAATTCAGTAGGGAGAGATTCTGAATGTCTTAGTCTTAAGAGTGAATAAACAGGAAGATGATACAGACAAGAAAACAAAGACAATATTCATACTTCAACATCTTTGAGTAAGTCCTAAATGAGATGAGATTCTGAATGATAATCAAAAGCAAGAATTATGTCTCCTGTGTCCTTTTAGACTGGAACTCAGAAGGACCCACAGGTGCATCCTGGATGCCTGATTCAGGTGGCAGAAGTAGCTCATTGAAAAAGAGAGATAAAAGTCATCCAAACATCTGGTAGAAACTGTGGAAAACACATTTTAGGCTTTGCACATGACAGGACGTAGGTGATAAAAATGGTCCTTTCTCTTTTTCTCTAATCATTATATTCTATTACCTCTTTTACAGCTTTCTGGGCACTCTTTCTTTATAGATACTAAAACACAAAACCAACACAATAACAAGAGCAAATAGAAAATGCTACATCCCGAGTAAATAATTCTGAAATCTTGTGAGGTTGCACCAATCTACATAGCAGCCAATCCACTTATATATTTGTTAGGTCTGTTTCGGTCATGCTCGGTGCCATGCTAAGGACAGTGAAACATAGGAAATAAAAAGGATAGTGAAAGATTCATTGATTCAATCTGTAAAGATTTAGCATCAAGTATGTACAAGGCACTGTGAGAGATTCTGCAAGTAGAGGAATTAACAAGGAATCCCTGCCCTCATGTAGCCTATAATCTATAGGTACAGATATGCAGCACACATCTCATTATACAGATAACCAACTATAATTCTGATATGTCTGTGAAGGAGGATTACAGAATGCTAAAGAATATCCAGAAGAAGAATATGACCAAAAATGTGTGTGTGTCTGTGTGCGTGTGTGTGTGTGTGAGAGAGAGAGAGAGACAGAAAGAGCGCACATGAGTGTGTTTTGGAGCAAAGGACCAAATTGGAAAGGATCCCCCAAGGAGGTGATATTTTGAGTCCAGACTACGATGAGTAAAACTTAACTAAGAAGGAGAGCAGCTAGTGAGAAGATCCTAAGGTTGTAGAAGGTCTCTGTGGATGGAACTCAGAAGGCAAGGTCATCAGGCCACAAAGGCTGACTTCTTGGGCCAGATAGGCTGGCATGGGCCAGATAATGTACAGCCTGATAATGATTTGGGTGGGGTTTTTTGTTTGTTTGTTTTTGTTTTGTTTTGTTTGGTTTGGTCACCAATAAATGGAAAGATATTGATGGGAACCTGGGATGATCGATGCTTTTGAAAGATCCCTCTGCCTGTAAGATAGATCATGGAAAAAGCAGGATCAAAATGGAGCACAGGACATCCAGGTAGGAGTCTGTATTGGTGATATTATAAAACAATATTGGTAGCTTGGATGAAAGCAATAGGATGGGTGTGGAGAGAGGTAGACAGATTTGGAAAATATTCTAAGAACTAACATTGGCACAGTTAATTGACAATATCAATGGTGAGAAGAGGGAATGTCAAAATGACTTCTATGTTTCTTGTCTCTCTTTTTGGAATTTACAATTTTGAAGAAAAACAAGAATTGACTGAGATTTCTTCAAGATTCTTGAATCTCTGACATAAAAGTTTGTCTCTTCATTTTGGTAGTTGTGAAGATATTCTGTAGTAAAATTAGATAGACATACTCCCTGGTAGATAGAGCTCTGATCTTTCTAAGGGTTACATCAGATTTTTTTTTTTTTTTTAAGTAGGTTGGTTGGGGGTGGTGGTGATGGTTCCTTAGAGAAAAGAAATGGAAAAGCAGTAGTTAGATGGCAGTGATAAAATGCGTTAATAGAGCCTACACACTTGTCAGTTGGTAGTGACCTATATTGTGGAACCATGCTACTATTTCTGACAGTTTCATTAGGCAAGTCAAGTTCAGGGTTGTCAAGAAAGCTAAGCTCCCTTCTTCTCTGGTTTAAAAACTGGTCCTCACGTCTGCCTTGGTACACGTGCAGAAAAGACCCCAGGATTGCTATCCTTAGAAAGGTCTGCTTAAAAACTGTCCCTTAGCTGGTGTCAAATAGTTCCCTACACTGATATGAAACTTTTCCAAAATGGTAAAAGTGGCTCCTGGTGCCTAAGCTGATTGTATAAACAATATCATTTATGCTGCACACCTCCTTTTCTTTTTGGAGTCTGAAATTTTGGTACATGCTATGCAGAGGCTACTCATGTGGCCAGCCCCTAATAACATGAGTCTCTAACAAGCTTCCCTGGTGGATAAGGCCTTACACATGTTCTTACAACTCATAGGCTGAGGAGAATTAAGCACATTCTATCTGACTCCACTGAGAGACAATTCTTGGTAGCTCATGTCTGGTATCCTTTGAACTTTGCCCCATGTGCCTTTTCCTTTTGCTGATTTTGCTTTGTATCTTTTCACCATAATAAATGTTGGCCATGAGCATGACTATGGGCTGAGTCCTATGAGTCCTTACAGGGAGTCATCAAAACTGGGGTGTTCTTGGGGAACTCTGACACAGAAAAATCACTGGAGAATATTATATTGCTATTACCTAAGTTGCTCCTATAGGCAGACATTGGGCACGAATTATCAATATAATATAATAATTCGTGAGGGTAGTTTATGTTTGAAGACGATCTCAAATGTAAAAGAATCCCCTTAATATATCTTAAATATGCCAGATTCACCTAAAGAAGATAGAAATATGATTAGACATCATAATTTTGCATGTGAACATCTTCAGTAAAACAAAACAATCACTAGCTTAAGTGCTTTGGATCCTGTTTTCATCGAGGTTTCTTTGTTGTTCACATTTGTGTGTTCAATGTTATATTCAGACCACAAAGCTTTATGAGCAGGCTCTAGTATTGAACATGTTTTATGTACAAGGCTAAAATATCTCATTGAGATGATGAGGGAATGAACAAGGTACAGGAAACTGCTGTAAGCTGCTTCATGTTAAAAGCCTCTGTGCTACAGAAGATGGAATGTAACATTATCAACCATAAATGACCCCTGGATTTGAATTGTGATTATGGAAATGGCAATGTTCTTTCATTTAGGTAATTACTAAACCTCTTAGAGCACCTTATGTGTGCAGGGTCCAAGATTCTTATTACCTTCTGAAGGCTTTATTACCTGGCACAAATTTACCACACTCACTCTTGAATGCTCTGGTTTATCAAATTCTCCTAAAATATCAATAACATGCTCTGAAGACTTTTCTGCTTTTTATTCTTTTTTTCTCTTGAGCTATCCCAGAGTTCTTTAATTTCTGGTTATTGTTTTTAGGTTGAAACATGATAGTCTACCTATTAAGTGTCTTCCTTACTCTACCCTGTGATTGGATTGGATTAACTCGTGTGTGTGTGTGTGTGTGTGTGTGTGTGTGCGCTTCTACTAAGATGTCCTTAGGTAAAGATTAAAACTAATTGTGAATTACTCCAAACTTTGCCCATATAATTTTTAAAAATTCATTCTTAAGCTTACTTAAGATTTGAAAATAAAAACTAAATATTGACCAAGGGCTTATTACTTGCCTGGTACCATTCCCAATCTATTAAACATGCCAACTCATTTAACCTCACAGTAGCTTATGAGATAGGTACTATTATTATCTTCATTGTAAATGGGGAAACAAGACACAGAGGTGTTGAAGCCACTTGCTATGGGTGACACAGCTACTCAGGGGCAGAGCCAAGGTGACAGGACAGGGGACAGTCTGATTCCAGAGCATGAGCTCTTAATCTTTGCCATTCACCCTGACTTTGAACGTCTTCGTGTTTTTCACTTTCACTATCTCAGCTAGGTGTATGGCTGCTTCTGGCCACACTCTATTTGTTTCTGCAGTACTATGTTGGTCTACATTTTTGCCCTTGATATGGCTTGTCCTGTGCGTTCTCATTCTGTGAGGCTCTTTACTCATGCTCTCTCTTCCAGAAAAGCTTTTCACAGTCTGATGGGCAGCCTGGGAAGCACTGCACAGGCAGCCCAGGAACAATCTTTGCCCATGGGGCTCAGGCTGTGAACAAAATGTAAAAGATTATTTCTGATTCCATGACTTCCAATGATTTAGACTCTCTTGCCCTAGTGTAAAGAAGAGGAACTACACCCAAGATCTAGATTTCTAACATCAAACAATAAAATTCTAGAAGACAACAATTCTGGCAAAATAGGACCCAGCATTACTTGCCTAGTGTTAAATCTATATTCAGTCTTTAGAATGTGTCAGACAGTTTTAAATACAAGTCGTCAAGTTTGAGTGGAAGGATTTAGAACATTTTCCCTTCCAGTGAAATCATATAATCCTCATTAAAATGTTATCTTATGGTTCAAATGATTAGCAAGTACTACATTCTCTGAATCCAAGAAGCCTGAAATTTTGTAGATGAATAAAATTCCACCAAGTACGACATGTTTTGTTAACAAAAATCTTCCCAGCTTATCAGTATAGAATCCTATTATTCTTTTAGGCTTCTGTTACTTCTCAGTCATTTCATACATATTTTTTCCCAGCCTCCAGTATTCTGTCTCAGAAATAAAAGATATTTCAAAGAAAATTGCAAAGTGTTTATTGTACAGTACCATCAATTTTCTCATTCTTTCCCTATAAATCTATAATGTGAACCTGATGACAAATCTTCTTTAGGTTTTTCAAGCATAAATTTCAGCATTGTAAATGACAGCTATTTTGAAACTTTTTCTTCTCTTTCCTAGGCAAGTTTTAAAGTTTATTTTCTAAAACGTTAATACTAAAAATAAATTAAAGAAAGCCTGACAGAAAGAAACAAATGTAAGCTAATGATAAAACCCACCACGCCTAAATATTCTTCAGATAAATTAATTTTTTTAATGACGTCAAGATTTTGACCATTTTCCGTTGTTTATATATAGATTCTCTTGAAAATATTTAAAAAGTAAGATTAGTTGGAGTTATTTGGATGGGAAAAAAGTGATGTTCTTTACCAAATTAAATATTAACAAATATGAAATTGTATTTTACAATATTGGCTCCAGATTTCATAAAGCAGAAGGATCCCATGTAAAAAAGCATGATAGAATCTATATTTTATAAAATTGTGTGATTTGAATCCCATTTATGTTTACTGAGTATCTATAATAACAGCTATATAGATAGGTACTAAGAAGATAAATACTTAGAAAATATTACAGACAGGTGGCTGGCTGGCTGGATTTAGCACCAGTTATATGTGTAGCAATGACTGTGTGTTCTATTTAACTCTCATTTCTTAACCTGAGCTCTAGATTCATATAGGAATTTCCACTTGAATGGTTAAAAGGTATCACAAACTTAACATGTCCAAAGTCTTTACTTTTTTACTCCATTTGTCTGTTTCATCCCACTCTCACTAACCTCCCAGCCTACTCCTTCCCTAGTATTCCACATAACAGTTATTTGCATCCGTGCTCATCCAATTAGTTTCCCAGTTTAAAAGTGGATAGCTCACCCAGAATGCCCTTATTCAACACAATTTCCCAATATCCAATATATCAGAAAATCCTGTGTGCTCTACCTGACAATATGTATCAAATCCCATCACTTCTCACTATTTCCATGACCATTTATTCAGTTCCCTGGCCAATCTATACCTGGGCAAAAACATCCTATTACTTTCCAGTCTCTATTCTCCCCTTTTATGACCAATTTAAAACAGCAGAAGATAGGATCTTAACATTTAAATCTTATTATTCCCCTAATGGAACTGCTTCAATGGTTTTCGATCGCAATTAGAATAAAATCTAAATTTCTCATAATGTCTAGTGGCTGGTCTCTGTTTACCTCTCCCAGATTGTCTCTACTATTCATTGTCTTGCTTACCCTGTTCCATGCAGATAATCTTCCAACATGCTGAGCTCTTTGTCCTAAGACTTGCACTAGCTGTTCCTTCTGCCCAGAAAGCCATTCTCCCAGCCCTTCCCTGGGTAGCTTATTTTCGTCATCTACATCTCTATTAAAATATTTTCTACTCAGAGAGGTCTTCTTTAACCATTCTTATTAGGATTAGTACCCCTTTTTCATTACTCTGCTTTATTTTCTTCAAATCACCTATAATTATCTGGAATTATCCTATTTATATGTACATTTATGTGTTTAATAGCTTTCTTCTCTCAAAAAATGTAAGCATCATGAGGCAAGGTCTGTCTGTGTGGTTTTTGTTTTTTTAGGATTTTATTTATTTGAGAAAGAGTAAGAGCAAGAGCAAGTGGAGGGGAAAGCGGACTCTACACTGAGCGTGGAGCCCAGCGTGGTGTGGATCAATCCCAGGACCCTGAGACCCTGACCTAAGCCAAAATCAAAAATCAAATGCTTCACTGAATGAGCCACCCAGGTGTCCTGGTCTGTCTGTTTTATTTAGTCCTGTGCTCCCAGTGCCCAAGATGGGGATTGCTACACAGTAGGAGCTTAAGTAATATCTGTTGAATAAATGAATAAATGAATAAGTAAATAGATCAAATCACATAATTTGTTCAACCACCTTATAGGATTAGTGGCATCACCCATCAAGTTTCAGGGCTTCAAATTGTCTTTCTGAAGTCACATCTGGTTAAACCCAGGACTCTTGACACAAATGACTGATTCATTCCAATCACTGAGGGTTCCTCTCAAAAGTGTCTCAACAGTGAACAATTGGATTGATGTTCAAGTTAAACTATCACTTGAAACTGCCCCAATCCACCTTAAAAGGAGCTAACTTTCCATATCCCTTAAAGATCAATCTACGTAAGGATAAAGACTCGAAGATTTATCACTGCCAATGCAGAATAATAACAACCTAAGAATTATAAATTAACCAGACATAATTTTAGATGTGCTGTTTTCCAGAGCCCTTCCCTGAATGAGAGAAAAAATGGGGAGGAGATATAAGTGAAATGAAACAGCCTTCATCTGGGATATATAACAAACCTATGGAAAATGTAGGGATATGCCAGTCACAGCTGGAGAATTGTAGAGCTTGGAGACCATGAACATTCAAGAAAAGGGTTGTTGGTCATTACAATACAGAGAACTACATTAGATAGAGGAAGAGGGCTAAAGTAGCTTCTGGATTTACACATGGGCCAGGTTGTTCACTTTAAGAGTCTTTGTGAAATTATATCAAATCTCTCAATTAAAATCATAGACAGGTGTTTATTTGGTTAACTATTCTAACGAATATCTGTGATCGAGATCTTGGGCTTTAGTGGATCTACTCCTATGGTTTTAAGAATGCAAAAATTCTTGGTTCTCTTCACAGTAATTTATTTTTCTCTTGGAAATATTGCTCTGGTAAAGAAAGTGGGAACTTCGCAAAAGAGAGAGCAATACAGCACCATAGACACCAAAGATCCGAATTCTGGTGAAAAACTACACTTAAAGGTTAATGCTTAAGCAATCTCAGTCACTATAAATATCAATAACTGTTAATGCAGCACCAGTTTTGTGGGGTGATTGAGGGTGCTAATAAATCTATTATAAAATCTTTCAGGAATATTGTTACTTCCAACAAAAAACAAAGAATGTGCAGCTAACCTATCAGCCATTCTTGCTTCCCATCAGCACCATCAGGAAAATTCTCTTGGTGAGATGATATATTCAGGGGTCTTCTATCCACACAAGTGACTGCCTTTTCTTATTTCTAGGGTTTGTTCTTCAATTTTCTCTTTCTCTGATGTTCTTTTTAGCTTAAGTGACCTAGAGTCAGTTTCTGTTGTTTATAAGCAAAGAACCCTAGCTGATTTTTATTCTAAATATTTCTGAAAGATACGGATTTAATATTTAGGCTTCAAAATTAGAACATGCTTATCTTTTATTCATGGAGACCAAATTTACTTTGAGAAACACACAAAAGGACCTAATAATGGAAAAGTCTCTCAGGTATTTTTATTTAGTAAAGAAAGGCACATTAATCAAGAATCTCAGTATCACTAAAGACACATAATAAGTACCTCCTTTGTAACTTCCAGTCTTCATTTTAGACTCCTGAAATTGTCAAATGAGTTCAAGAGCTTCCAGAAACCCAAAATATCTGGTAAAAAGAACTTGGTTCCTTACATATCCATAAAAAAGGATTGGTAGAGAAAATGGCCACTGACAATTGAGATGTAACGTTTCTTTCTCCTCACTTTCAACAAAGGGAACCATGCCTTTCTTCATAGGCCCTTAGGCCTGAGGCCTCAATGGGGACCTTTCCAGTCAGGGGGAGGAGCCAGGTCTCACGGCATGGGATTAACATGACCCACTGTAAATATGGAGGTAAGTAGGACATGTGGTAAGATGCCACCTTTCCCTGAAGCCCAGAGAGAAGAAAAGCCTCATCAGAGGACACTGGCTATAAGACATAGTAATAAAGGAAATATTGGCAGTAACTTCTGTTTGCTAACATTAGCTAAGTTGGAGTCAGAAGTTAATGTATTTGGTATCATTGCCCATGTTATAAGTAGCCAATGATTTCTGCCCTATGCCTCGTCATTATTCAGTCCTGTGTGAAGGCAATAAAGTTCAGTAGCTACTATGAGACCTTAAGAAAACACCAGACATCCATCCACTTACGATCATTTATTTTTATTTATTTATTGATTTTTAAAGATTTTATCCATTTATTTATGAGGGACCCACAGAGAGAGGCAGAGACATAGAGAGAGGGAGAAGTAGGCTCCTCACAGGGAGCCCGGTGTGGAACTCGATCCCAGAACCTTGGGATCATGCTCTGAGCTGAAGGCAGAGGTTCAACCCCAGAGCCATCCAGGCATCCCAATTTACAATTATTCAAAGACATTTACTGATTGCTTTTCTTGAAGGCAACTAGAATTTTTAGCTCTCTTAGCACTGGGAAGACCATAATTATATGACTCCAATCTTGAATCACTTCCCTGGACCTTCTTGGATGCAGGTGATGAGCCCCTGCATGCTTCATACTGACCTTGACCTTCTGCACTGGCAGCATAGCTCAGACCCATCATGTTCCTAACGAAACTTCCATTTGCTTCACTGCAGATCCTGATAAACAGTCCTTCACTCTGCAACTCAAGTTCCTGTCTTAGCACTGGAATTATATAATAATATATTTTAAGTAACAAGGATTTGGGAATAAACACAACCTTGCTTTCTTTTCTTTTAAGTCCTATGAGGTGAAACAAGTAGAAATTTTATTTAATTAGTCTGCTGTAATATCAAGACATTCAACTCCATTTTAGATATAAAACATATGGGAAAATTAAAATAAATCATGTCTACCTATCTATTTTCTTATGGGAAAAATAACAAGATAAAATCAGATTTTCCTCTCTTATCTGTAGTGAAGTTTCTTAAACTTTTCAGCTTGCCTCATTCACTGGGGCTTAGGACATTGAAGGAGAGAGTAAGATTCAGTCAAAATAGAGTTTAAGAAGAAATAAATATGCCAGCTGCCTGGAGATGGAAGTACCTAGTATTGAGAATTACAGAGCCCTTTGTTAGCATATCCTTATAATCATAGCCATAATCACACTTCATAATTGTTTACTGATTTAGAGTTTACCAAGAGTTCTAATGTTCTTTAATCCTCTACTCCATTCACAAAAAGAGTGGTTGTAGTCTCGTGGGGTTCTTTTTCTGTCATAATCAATATAAAATGGTTAAAAATAGCAAAACAAGGGTAAAAATATATTAACATATGGAAAAGGGGTAGGTTTGTTTGTTTTGTTTTCTTAAATTACAGTTTACAAGCATTTCAGATTCACCACACATACACTCACATTTGTTAGCTGTTATTACTGTAGCTATTATGCTAATGGATAAACAGATGGGAACATAACACGGGGCTTTCGAAAACCTGCTCTCTTTGTTGTTCCTCCCATGGTTCTAGCTGTGCTGAGTTTAAGCAGTAAAACTCTTAGATAACTATTTATTTCACTGCTATTGGAAGAGGTAACTAATATTTATAGTGCACCTATTTTGTAGCACACGTTGCCCTGAACATTTTTTCATTTGCTCTCTGATTAAATCTTCACAGCAAGAGTGAGAGATAAGGCATTATCTCTGTGTTATGCCCAAGGAAACTGAGTCACAGCTGGCCTAGCAAAGGCTGCCCAGCTATTCCTCGTGATGCCAGGCCCATGCTCTTTCGACTGCTTGCTAAACATTATTTTTTTTCTTTATAACGTACCCCTAAAGGCAGAGGAGAATGAATATACACCCCTAGGGAGTCCGGGGGTGTAGTTCAAAGGAAATCACAGCAAGTGTGAAATTTCTTTGAAGTTTCATCTTTTATCTTTAACATGCATATAGTTGATTCCATAATATATCTATATTTGTTTTAATAAAAAAAAATGTTTGTTTTCTCAAATCTTGACGCAAAACCCAAGCACCAGAAATATGCCTTCTGTTTATTCTGTGGCTTCTGGATCCCCCATGGGTATCCTGGTGTAAGAAGCAGAGCCATTCACATTGCAACCTCTAAAAAACGAAGTGTACAATTCTAGGCCTATGGATTTTAATGTGAAATCTCAATTTCCCACAGTTGTTCTACAGAGGAAGCCACTTTTTTCAAGCACCCCTTCTGTGCTTCCAAAGCACTCAATACTTCCTCTTTGTAGCATTCTCTGCATTCATAATGACTTGTTCAATACCAGTCTGTTCCATGAGGCTGCAAATTCCATCAAGGAGGAATTCTATGTGTTGGCTAGCTTTTACATCCCTAGCACCTGTCCCACTATCTAGGAAACAGTAACACCAAATACAGGCTTATTGAATAAATAATTGCTATATTTAATTTGCAAAACCTTTTCATACAGTTGGAGTAAGAGATGAGATAGGTGAGATGTACCTATCATTATAGAGCTCGTACAGATTTGATATTAAGGTACATGTTCGAAGTTCAAGTTGTGCCTTCTAATGGCTTACAGAACTGACTCACTTAGTGATTCTAGATAGAGGAATTAGTGAAAAATAATAACAAAACATGTTTTTCATATTCTCATCTGGAATGTACATATGACCAGATGTCAGCGTTTCAAAAGTACACGTGCTTGTACACCCCTTGGTGTACAAGAAAGCAAAGCCCATGTTTGGACAGGTGAGTGTTGGCTTACCACAAACCACATTTTCAATAGTTAAGCTGGCAAATACCAAACTGGTTTAGGAAACAACTTGTAGGCTCAGGAAATAATAGATCAGATTGTTCTGATTTTGTTTTTCTGGAATGGCAAGGAGAATACTTGGGTGGAGATTTTTGGAGCAGTTGAGGGTGGAGCTTGTTAATAGGAAGTTTTTTGAGAGTCGAGAACAATGTGACTTTGATATTGTACCATATTATCAAGTGGGAAAGTCTCTCCAGGAAGTCTTCCTACCTTTCACTGGTAAACTAGGAGCACCCTTCTCTATGCTCCATTTGGACTTTGTACAAAATCTATGAATGCATTTAATTATAACTAAGACTTTGTTTATCTCTCTTGTAATTCTTTTAGTGAACATCTTCTTCAAATCAAGTCCTTAATCTTGGTAACTTGTTTCCATAGTCTAGAGACTGGCACATGGAAATTGTTCAATTAATGTTTTTTAACTAAATGAATGAATAAGATGCGTCTCCATTTTCTAGGGCTTTCTGGTTCTCATGTAGGTTGTAGAGACTGGATACAAATGTTCAGCTATATTAACTAATTTCACAGTGAATTAACTGATTAAACAATAACATTCCTGGTGGTTCCAGTTCCAGCTCCCAGAAAGGCTTTGATACTTTAACAACAGAAATATTAGAGCTCACGAGCTCTGAGATTGGTAGCACTTTTCAATTTTACTGTACATGGATTTTTTTTTCTTCTTGCCCAAAAAGGCATCTCTGCTGAAACTCAGAGATAATGCAGGAATAGACCCAAGATTATGTAGAGAAAATGCAATGAAAATGGTGAGCTGGTTTGAGCTCCTGGCTCTTCCTAAAAGCCAACTCTGAAAGCTGCTTAAGCTGGTGCTTTCTGGTGATCTAGATTGAGGAGGAAGGACAGTGGTTGGGATAAAGAAGGAGAAGGCTGTTAGGTTGCAGGTAGACCTCTGGTTGGATGATCTGTTCTTGCTTCTTGGCATTTGGCACATGGTGCTTGGCACAGTCATTGATTATCCCATAACCTTAGATACACATGAGCCACTCTACTGATGGTGTCCATGGGGTAACTTACAGGCAACACAAAGCCTTTCTGTGTCAAGGCATCGATAAAACAATTGCAGAATAAACAAATTCCCCAAGCATTCCCTCCTGTACATCCTCCCTCCAGACTTTTCAAACTAATGAGTTATAACCTAGTGCTATTTCATCTCCCGGTGCTGCTTCCCCTACAGTGTTCAAGGACAAAATAGGGACCAGAGGATTTCCCTGGGGGAGCAGGTCTGTGGTGCTAAAAGGTCTCTGTGTTTGGGCTTTATCCTTATTCATCTCTCTAAACTCACTGCTGCCATCACAGACTAAGGCCTGCCATAGTGTTCTTTCCAAAACATGGGATCCAAAACCAAAAGCTAAATGTGAAAGCATAAGACAAAATAAATTGAGTCTTGAGGATTAATATTATTGTAAAAGAAAGGCAAAAACAGAAAAACATATAATATCAATACTCTCTAGAGTAGAATTGGCATACATTCTGAAGTCCATTAGAACAGAAGGACTAAACATTAAAAATTTATGACAAATATATTAAAGAATATGGGAATGCTATTAACAATATCTAACAAATGCTAAAAATAAGTAAATAAGTAAATAAAAAAGCAAGGACGAATATTAGGTATGAATACTATGATAGTTTGTAACACAGAAACTCGTAAATGAGATTTTTAAAATGGACCTAACTTGAGAAGGACATAGTGAGCTGGAAGATCAGATCAGGGAAGGGTCCTCAGGAAGGGATAGATGAAAGCTAGCAGATATGAAAGGGTTAGGAGTAGCAGTGCCAATATTAAAATAGTAAGATTTTAAGGAGAGAAAAATAAAAAATGAAGACAAGAAAATATTTGGAGAAATGCTGGAGGTAAATCCAGAACTAATGAGTTAAAGCATGAGGTTGAAAGTTCCTGGAGTGCTTATTAGGAAGGACAAAAGAAAAACCTACATCCACACACAAGAGAGTGACAGTGAAGGTCAAAGTCCAAAAGAAAATTTAACAACTCTCAGAAAGGAAAAACAGATTATCTATGGAAGGATAAGATTTAGATTCAGTCTCACTTCTCAACAGAAGCAATGAAACGTAAATAATGGAGCAACAAGTTTTAAGTTTTGAAAGAAAAGAAACCATGAACAAAATTTGTAACCAACACAATTGTCATTCCAAAGTGAAGGCACGGTAGAAATATGTTCAGACATAGAAGATCTCATAGGCTTTGCCAAAGACACGGATGATGTTCTTATTATGAAAACAGTCCAGATGATGCTATAGATACATGCAGGGTCGAGGTGGTGCAGTTTAATTCTATTTAATATCTATATAATGTTCTCCAAATTCTAAATAACGTCAATATAATAACAGACAAGAGACCTAAGTGAGATCATAGGATGCTGAAATACTTGCTTTGTTAGAGGCAAAATATATAGTAGTTGGTTTAAGAAATAAATAGGGTTAAACAATTATAATTTAAAAGAACAAAAATAGAATGTATAGTTTTTAAGCAAGCAGATGGTACTCAAGCTATTCAATAAAAAAAACAAAAATGAGGTAAGGGGAAAGAAACAGATAATAGTGTAAATAAATAATACAAGTTAGAACAGAAATAATTTGATCTAACTATAGATATAAACATAAATCTGTTGAAACTACTCCCTAATGACAGAGACTACTGGATTGGGTCTAAAAAGCAGCCAGGGATATGCATCTTAAAAAAGACCACTCTTAATAAAAATCACAGAAAGCTCTGTGTATTCGTTTTCTTTGGCATCATAACAAATTACGTCAAACTTAATGACTCAAAACATCACACATCTATTATCCCAGTTTTTATTGGTCAGGAATCTGGGCATGGTGTTACTGGCTCTTCTGATCAGCGTTACACAAGCCTGTCTACAGGTGCACCAGGGAAGAATCCATTTACAAGCTCATTTAAATTGGCAGGATTCATGTCCTTGTGGCCAAATGGCTGAGAGTTCTGGCTTCTTCTTGGCTGTGGCTCAATACCTCCCTTAGGTTTTAGGGGCCTCTCCATAGACATTTCACAATCTGTCTCCAGTCTGAGTCTTTATATAACATTATTTAATCATAGGAGTGACATTGTGTCACCTTTGCTATCTTCATGGATTAGAAGCAAATCACAGATCTCATCTGCACTCAAGGGGAGAGGTTCACACAAGTGTGTAGATTATTGGGAGCCCCCCTGGGATATCTCTGCCACACTTGGAAATAAAATAAAAATGCATAATGCCACAAGAATTCCATGCAGATCCAAGGAAGCCCCACTCAGGGAAGCTCATAACTTCCAGAGACTTAAATTCATAACTTATCAGAGAGCATACAGATGGAAAATAAACCTTAGGAATATACCTGCTGAAGGTGTAGTATTTAGTTAAACCTTTGCACAATAGGCTAAATGATAAGAATTATCCAAGAGTCAGGGAAAGAAAACAATAGACAAATAGAGAACAGAAGGTAACTATCATGAAAAGTAAATATTCTAATTCATAAGGTCTAATTCATAAGATAAAGGAAATAAATTAGAAAAACAGAGAGTAGGCTGGAGCCTCCAAATATATATATATATATATGATTTTAATTGAGCCAGAGCAGAGACACTTCCTCTAACTTAATGGCTAGGGAGTCAAAAATATGATTTTATTCCACAAGAGGGATTGAAAGTTAAAACCAAACCCCAAAATATGTAATTTTGTAATATTATATCAGCCAAATAGATATTCAAGCTTCGGAAGGTTGTTTAGTAAACTATACAGCATTTATATTTCAAAATGTGGGTTTGTTCGGTTGTTTTGGGTTAACCTTTTTGTTTTTGTTACAGTCAAACATATTCCAGGTGGTATAAACTTCTACTTACAGGACAGAGTGTGGATTTTAGAGCAGGCCTATGCTTTGTGGGACTATTTTTATCTGGAGCTGCCCCCATATCAGATAGCTTACCTCTGGGCTCTTTTTCTTCATAGCAAAATTCCTTGAAGGCTTACCTACATGCTCTTGCTCCACTGCTTATCCCCTTCTTTCTTGAACCCACTTCAGCCAGGCAGGAACCTCTACTCTACACTACAGGCAAATGGTTCTGGTCTAATTACAAATAACAACCTCTACTTTGCTAAGTTAATGTCAGTCCTTAGTGTGCATCTTACTAGACCAATAGGATAGCATTTAACATCTTTGACCACTCCCTTCTCCTGGAAACTCAGGCTTCATTTGGTATCTAGGACACATACTCTGGTGAGTTTCCTGCCCCCTAACTCACTGATCACTCTTTCACAGTGTCCTTTGCTGGACTTTTCACCTCTCAGCCAACTTGACTTGTTGATGTGCCCTCCAGGGCTTGATCACTGGACCTTTTCTTTATCTACACTCACTACTTTGGTGATCTCATTTAATCTGACATTCTGGTGACTCCTGAATTTAGATCACCAGACCTTAGCAATGGCCTCCCTCTCTGATTTACATCTTATATGCCATCAATACTCATTATTCAGTTTCTTGCCCCCATATGGGCTTACACTGTCCCCTCTACCTGGATAGCCATTTCCCTAATATATAGGACTGCTCCCTAGTTGCTGTTTCTCCAGGATGTCTATCAACCTTTCTCTGTCTTAGATGCCTTGCCATGGACAGAGTTGTGTCTTTTTTTTTTAATTTTAGATTTTATTTATTCATGAGAGACACACAGAGAGAGGCAGAGACATAGGCAGAGGGAGAAGCAGACTCCCAGCAGAGAGCCTGATGTGGGACTTGATCCCAAGACCCAGGGATCATGCATGTCCTGAGCCAAAGACAGATGCTCAACCACTGAGCTGCCCCAAGTTGTGTCTCTACAAAATTCATTTGTTGAAAGTCTAACCTACAATGTTAATTATATTTGGAGATAGGTCTTATAAAGAAGTAATAAAGTTAAGTACAGTCATAAGGATAGGGACTTAATATGATAAAAGTGGTGTCCTTCTGGACAGGAAGAGAGACCAGGGCTTGCTTTCACTGCCACATGAGGACTCAGTAAAAACGAAGCCCTCTGCAAGTCAAGAAGAGGGCCTTACCAGGTACTGAACCTTGAACTTAGATTTTCCAGCCTCTAAAGCTGTGAGAAAATAAATTTCTGTTGTTTAATCCACTCAATCTTTGGGATTTTGTCATGGCAGCTCAAGCTGGCTAATACATGCCTCTCTGATGCTTTGATGGTTTTACTTTGTTATAGTCCTAGTATGATACATTATAATTATTTGTTTACTTCTCTTCCTCCCCAACTAAATTGTGAATTATGTGAATGCAAGCCTCATTCATTTTGTTTTCCAATAAATAGAGTAATCAATGCATAGTAGAAGTAAAGAAATAATTTTACAACTGAACTGAATTAAATACTAAAGAGAGAAAGTTTAGATCTGACTCCATTCTTTTCCTGACAGAAAATGAACTAATTCTACAAAGAAGCAAACCTTAGCAAAACCAATGAGCAGGACATTTCCCTTTCTTGTGTGTATGTGTATGTGTGTGTGTATGGGTATGTTTATCAATTCAATGAACTCTTAGTTAAGACCCTAGGGTCTTAGGCTGAAAAGAATGGAAAGGCAGTTTTATCTGGAAAAGGCAACTCTTACCAATTAATTAGCCCCTATGAACGATCTTATTTGAATGTATAGGTATCCTGATGGCCCCTTCCAGAAGTAAGGATGTTAAATTCTACCCTCACAAAGTACAATTCAGGCATTAATTTAATTAATTTAGTCTACCATTCATTAATTTAACAGATGGGTACCATGTCCTAGATAATGAGCTTAATTTTGAGAATACAATATTGAGTAAAATGGACATGGCCCCTGCTGTCATGGAACTCATGATAGTTGATATAAGTACCACTTACCTTTTATTTCATTCATATAAATGTTGGAGAATATTCGACGAATATAATTTTTACTTTTAGCACAATCCCTATAAAAATTCCATTCTGACAATAGTTAGCCAGCAGGTTTAGCTATTTCTTAAAACCAGTTTAAGATAATAAACCATTGCAAGTCCCAGGATGAAGGCACATCTGCTGCATTCCTTAGCAGAGTCATGTCTTTTGATCTTCATATTTCCACTGCATATCACAGTGGCTGGCATGTAGGCAATGTTAAATACGCTTGTTGAAATGAACTGTCATCCTATTACAGCTAGAGAATACACATTCAATTTATGTAACTGTGTTGGCAATTTATTTATATATAAATTGGAAAGAAACAGGTTTTAGACACAACATATTCTACATCTAGGAAAAAGTACCAATCAAAACATATTTTAGATTTCGATTAAAACTTTCTCAGGTCAGCTACTTCATGTGGCTATTTCACATCTGTTTTAACCAGAGTTCATAAGGGCTATCATGGTCTTGTTCATACCTGACAGTCACCAACTATGATAACTATTTGGGGATTGATGAATGATTTTAGCCAGGTGATTTTTTCAGTCTCATAGCTATTTAACAAAAGTCTTTGGCACTCAGCAGCCTTTATGCTCTTTCTGAACTATCAAGACTGGAAGAAAGTATCTTGATTATTTCTTGAATTCATTCTCTTTCTCAAAGCAACTCTGCCCTACTCTAAGGTACCATCTCTCTGCAG
Organism: Canis lupus dingo; assembly: GCF_003254725.2. Taxonomy (NCBI): domain Eukaryota; kingdom Metazoa; phylum Chordata; class Mammalia; order Carnivora; family Canidae; genus Canis; species Canis lupus. The sequence goes on along the minus strand of NC_064257.1, from coordinate 32,247,426 downwards.
ACTAATGAGATCACCTCTTCTCTTTCCATCCTATCCGTCTTCAACAATGCAGCCAAAGTGAACTTCTAAACAAGCAAATATAATTTGGATATCCATCTATGTAAAATCTTCATGAATTTCCATTGCATAAAAGACAAAATCCTAAATTCCTAAGGTTGTCTATAAGATACTCAGGGTTTGACCTCAATCTCCTCTACAACCTCACTTCTAATCCTCTGCTCCCCACTTATTACCCTATACCATTTTTTCCCCGTTTCCTTTATTTAGGCTTGCAATCTTTTTCTTCCTCTGGAACTTTGCATGTTTTCCATGGAACACTGTACCTTTCAGTGTTTGCCCAGCTAACCTTTAATTTAAGCTCGAATATCATTTCTTCCAAGATGCCTTTTCTCACTGTTTCCTACCTCTAAACTAAATTGGCTCTTTTTATGATACATAAGATGATGTATTTCATAGCACCTTTATATTTCCTCCATAAATTTACCTCAGATTGCAATTATGTAAATGTTAATGTGTTTAATTTACCTGTCCTTCTGGATAGCTGGTTTCTAGTATAAAACTATCCTATAAAGAAATTCAGATATATTTGGTGTATAAGTGAAGCAGCAAGAATTGTTTGCACAGAAAATAATAGTTACATCCATAGAGTGGATGAGCACCTTTAGAATATGACAATTGCAAAGATAAAAGAGGATGCTAAATTATGTTTGTTAACCAAAACAAGCAAATATAAATTGACATTAAGAAGAAACACGTTCATTAGTCTGAAGATGCTTAATAGTTCTACTTTAAATTTGTATATGATGAAACATACAAAACAAGAAGGCTTTAAACAAGGCCTTAAAACAACAAGGATTTCTGTATACAAAAATGTATAATCGTAGACAATATTTATTGAGCTTACTGTGCTGAGTACTTGACATTCATTATTGCAGACAGTCCCTTCACTGTGCCTTTGAGATGGGTCCTATCTGACACATGAAGGTAATAAATAGCTGTGAGTGGCACAGCTGGACATTGAAAAGCTAGGGGGCCTAATTCCAAAGCAGGTGCAGGTACCATGCCATTATGGTAACTCAAACATATAGAAAGCCATGATTTAAATCCCCCACAATTTTTTTTAAATATTTATTTATTTATTTATGATAGTCACAGAGAGAGAGAGAGAGAGAGAGAGGCAGAGACACAGGCAGAGGGAGAAGCAGGCTCCATGCACCGGGAGCCCGATGTGGGATTCGATCCTGGGTCTCCAGGATCGCGCCCTGGGCCAAAGGCAGGCGCCAAACCGCTGCGCCACCCAGGGATCCCAATCCCCCACAATTTATTAATTGAACAAATGTGTTTAGAGGATCTGTTATGTACAAGACACTTTGCTAGACCCTGAAGATTCAGCAGTGATCAAAGGAGATACATTTACTTCTCTCATGGTGCCCATATTCTGATAAGGAAAATAAATTCATAAATGAATAAATATTTTTAAATCGTGATCTTTCTAACTAAAATGTAGCAGTTTTCCAGTGGCTGGAGTGAGGGATTAAGTTGACATTGAAAGACCAAGGTAGGGATCTCTAGGAAAGGCTTTGATCTGAGCCCTGAATGGTAAGAAAGACCATTCAAATAAAGTCTGGGGAGAGATGGGCCTTGCAAGAGGAACCCTGGTGAAGGTAGGAAGTCAGAGAAGTTCAGAGTCACAAAAAATACCAATATAGCTAGAACATGCAAGAAGATGCATATGACACCTGGTCCTACAGCTAGGAAAGGATGAACCCACAGAGGATCTTAGAGATTTTGGTGAGAAGTATGGATCATATTCTACATTTGATAGAAACGTCATCCAGTTTGAGGCAGAGAAGTCACTGGATCTGGTTTCAGTTTTTTTTTTTTTTTTAAAGATTGTATTTATTTATTCATGAGAGATACAGAGAGAGGCAGAGAGACAGGCAGAGGAAGAAGCAGGCTCCATGAAGGGAGCCTGACATGGGACTCGATCCCGCGTCTCCAGGATCACGCCCTGGGCCGGAGGCAGGCGCTAAACCGCTGAGCCATCCAGACCATCCAGGGATCCCATGATTTCAGTTTTAATTTCACTATCCAGTAATGTAGTCTCCACCCTTAAAACTATTTTGTGTTATAACTTTAAAAATATTGAATGTAACTTTATCAGTCTTATTGAGGAGAAGGATAACTGGCTATTGGTTGGTAGTTTTGAGAGTTGTCAGTCATTCATGCCTGGAGATAATTTTCCTGGAAGAAACAAGTTCCTGGAAACCTGAAGATATCCTGAGGAATGTGTCTAAAAATGCTAATGATAAACAGTGTTGCAAGTGGTGTGAAAAATAAGTAAGCACTAAGATCTAAGTAAATAATAAAATGATAACTCCATTTTTTAAAACGATTTTTTTATTTATTCATAAGAGACAGAGAGAGAGAGAAAGAGAGAGAGAGAGAGAGAGAGGCAGAGACACAGGCAGAGGGAGAAGCAGGCTCCATGGAGAGAGCCTGACGTGGGACTTGATCCCGGAACTCCAGGATCACACCCTGGGCCAAAGGCAGGCGCTAAACCGCTGAGCCACCCAGAGGTCCCTATAACTCCATTTTAAACAAAATTATTTCCTTTCTACATATGATAATTCCACATGTAAAAGTCCAATGACTATCACAGGTGCTCAGCTATATATTCTGTTGAACTTTTATCCTAAACTATATTTGCTCTCCAGTTAAAGAAACTGCCGACATTAGAGACATTGCAGTAGACTTTATAATAAAAGATAAATGTTCTACCAGGAAAAGAAAATACTCTTTAATTTAGAAATATAGAAAAAAAGTATACTCTAGATTTCTTATTTTACATTTTCTTTCAGTTAATGAAAAAAAAAAAGACAAATGCCCCCATGAAGTTATGAAACAGCTAAAAGTAGAAAGCAGCATTAGCTAATGCAATAAAATATAATCTGTGGTTAATTATTGAGCACACATTCCTGAATTAGGCACTACTAGAGGTTAGGGACATGAGCAACTTCACTGAGGGAGAAAATTGAATTTACCAGGCATAAGCTCCCTCCGGTGTCATGACTCAAACTTGACTATAATAATAATATAATAGCCATCATTTATTAAGTGCATACTATGTATCCAGCCCTGTGAAGTGATTTACATATATTATCACATTTACTTCTTGATAAGATGCCTTTGAAGGAGATATCATTACCTTCATTTCGTAAATGACGAACCTGGAGCTCACTCAGGGCAGATCACTTGCTCACGTCCTGAGCCCTGGTGAGTAGCTGAGTCGATTTCAAACCCAGTCTGTGTAATACACATCCAATCACTGCACCTGCTACTTCCTTCCTATTATCGAGTTTCTGTCTCTTTCTAATGCCGCTTTTCCCTGGTTGCTAGCCATTACTGATTCTGCATATTCCTGAATTTTTGTTATTCTTACCTGTTTCAAGAAGAAATTCAAGCGAGCTTGGCCTTCTACAGAATGATTTTGTAATATCAGCATGTCATTTTTTTTTTTTTCAAAACAACTTGGTTTTGAATACCAGTTTTACTGATCGTTTGTTCTATAACCTGGGGCAAATTAATTTGCTCACCTCTCTCATCTTCAAAAGTGGAGAGAATATGGGATCTGTCTCATAGGACTGTTGTGAAATAAAAGGATGAATTTCACTGAAAGCCCTTATAATCATTTCTGATCCACAGTAAACGTCTATAAATGTTAGCTATTTAACCTAACGCAATTCTGTTAATGATCTAAAATAGAGATGCTAATAAGGCATTTCAGATATTTACTATGAAAATACTAGCACATTAATAGATATACTACTAATGAATAAAAAACCTTCATTAGTATTATTGTATACTTTAGCTTTTTTTTAAAAAAAAAAAAAGTCTGTTTTTTTCCCATTTTTAAGTTCTCTGAACTTTACCCATTGTATTCCTCTGAATTTAGCCTCTTCATGTTTTAACCGGGTGACTTGAAAATAAGTTAAAAGTAATAGGTATAATATTAAAGTCTTGCCCTTAAGACAGGGCATTCTCTCTCTGGTGGGGTGGGAAACCCATGAGTTGCAAATGTGAAAAATAATTAAGGATTGTCTATGCCTGCCTGCTCAAAACAAGTTACCAGACTGATCCTCTTGTCATAAAGATAATCTGTTTTTGTCTGTGTTAGTAGGATGATAATTCAGCAACTCGAGGTGATAATCTTTGTCTGCTTTCTGCTGGTCAATATTCTCTTATAAAATATTCTCTCAAAAACATGGGCAAACTGGAGGAGTGCCCCAGAATAGAATGATCTGTTTATGCATATGAGAGAGAGACTTGAAATCTTGTTATACAGGAAACAGAATCTTGGAGGGTTTAATATTAGAAGGGAAATATTTTGAATGTTTGTAGAGCTGTCACCTGTAGGAGGGATCAATTAGGAGCGTGGTGGCTCCACAGCATAGGGCAAGGCACAAGGGTAAGGGAAGCTCATTTCAACTAGTCCTTTGGGGCTTTAGGTTGCTTTCAGTATTTTGCTAAAAAAATCAATCTCCAATAACCATCCTGAGCATAGACCATTTCATATACATGTGATAATATGGAGGAAACATTTCTAGAAGTAGAATTTCTGGGTAAACATCTACTGATGTTTATAACTTTGATAGATTTTGCACATTACTTTTATAGATGTTCCACCAGTTAAAACTCCTTGTAGTGGTATATCCAAGTCCCTGTTATCTCTCTCCTTCATCAGCATGGTTATGACACACTGTGATCTTGGCCTACGTAGTGTGAAAAATGGCATGTCAGGGTACATTTCATTTTTATTTCCCTTATGACAAAATTTGAGCGGGTTTTTTTCCTATCTGTGTGTGGTAGCCCGAATTCTGAGGAAGTCCCCCCAATATTCTCATGCCTGCCATCAAGATAATCTAGTGGAATAGTGATTTAGGAGCTGCTGTGTAAGGGCTTGGCAGATGCAATTAAAGTTAATTATCAACTGACCTTAAAAAAGGAGATTATCCTAGATTATCTAAGTGGGCCCAACGTAGTCACAGAAGTCCTTGAAAAAGAGGACAAAAGTGGAAGAGAGATGCAGCCAAAGAGGACCACAAAACCAACAAGGCAGAAGGAGAGCTCAGGGAACTTTGAAGCATGAAAAGGACTCCATCCACCATTGCTGACTTTGAAGACGGAGGAGCAGGGCATGAACCAAGGGGTAGAGATGACCTCTAGGATCTGAGAACAGCTCCCAGCTCCCAGCCAGCAAGGAAACGGGGGCCTCAGTCCTCTAAACATATGGAGCTGAATTCTGACAACAGCCTGAATGTGTCTGGAAGCTTCAGAGCTGTACACTACAAAGGATGAACTCGGTGAATTTCAATGTATGTAAATTTTACCTCAATAAAAACAAAACAGGGACACGCCAAAATGTATTTTTTGAGTTAGTAAGTGATAGAATATTTTTTATAATACTCTAGGAAAGGAAATATGAGATGTGGATTTTTATATCCTTCAAATGTAAGGCCATTGACAACCAATCAAATGAAGTTATGAGCAAGCTAGCATCTGGGAATATCATTCCCATGAGCGCTTCCTTAGAAACCTACTAGCAAATGAGCATCTGCCACTACAAAATGACTAGAACTCCTTTATCATTCGGCTTGCGGGGGGATATGAAGTGAATATATTTAATTGTAGAACCAAGAGAAGAAGATAAAGATGAATCATGACAGAATAGGATGTAAATATGATGTGCTCTAACAAAGATATGATCCACAAGTAACAGATATACGAGAAGGGAAGGGCGCCTGGGTGGCTCAGTCGTTGAGCATCAGACTCTTGATTTTGGCTCAGGTCATGATCTCAGGGTCCCTGATCGAACCCTGTGCTGGGCTCTCTGCTCAGTGGAGAGTCTGTGCAAGGATTCTCTCCCTCTTCCTCTGCCCTTTCCCCTCTAGTGCACAAGCTCTTTCTAAAATAAATAAATAAATCTTTAAAAACACACACATGCAAAGGTAATCACTAGAGCAAAAAATAGATTTGTTCTATATATCACATGAAGTAACAAAAACATAGAGACGTGAAACCCGAAAGTGAAAGACATGAAAAAATAATATGAAGCAATACTGTAGAATGAAGGCAAAATCTATTCATCATATCAATAATGTGAGTTTATGGTATATATCAAAAGAATTTTTTTTTTCAGTTCAGCTAACAGCAAAATCCAACCCAAGGCTCCCTAAATTGATACATTTAAAGAAATGTAGATGCTTAAATGAAAAGGATTGGCAAAGAAATAACAGGCAAATGTAAGGATAAAGAAAACAGGAGTCCTGATGTCAATAACAGATAAAATGGAATTCAGGTAAGAAGAAAGAAAGAAAGAAAGAAGAAAAAGAAAGAAAGAAGAAAGAAAGAAAGAAAGAAAGAAAGAAAGAAAGAAAGAAAGAAAGAAGAAAAAAAGAAAGAGAGAAAGAAAGAAAGAAAGAAAGGAAAGAAAGAAAGAAAGAAAGAAAGAAAGAAAGAAAGAAAGAAAGAAAGAAAGAAAGAAAGAAAGAAAGAAAGAAGAAAGAAAGAAAGAAAGAAAGAAAGAAAGAAAGAAAGAAAGAAAGAAAGAAAGAAAAGAAAGAAAAGAAAGAAAAGCAGTTCTCTTTGGAGCCTTATGCCAATTCTATATGTTGCATAAAATCTTCTCTTATTTCAGACTTTTTAACTATTTGAGAAAAATTCCAATCTCTATGAAGAAGGCAAGATGACGAACTGAATTGACATGAGCCGCCACTCAGCTTCAACAATGATCAAAATTCCGTCACTTCTTTTTACCTTCAGGCACTCTTCAACTCCTGCCTGATTATTCATTACTATGGGTTGTTTTATTTATTTTTTATAATAAATTTATTTTTTATTGGTGTTCAATTTGCCAACATACAGAATAACACCCAGTGCTCATCCCGTCAAGTGCCCCCCTCAGTGCCCGTCACCCATTCACCCCCACCCCCCGCCCTCCTCCCCTTCCACCACCCCTAGTTCGTTTTGCAGAGTTAGGAGTCTTTATGTTCTGTCTCCCTTTCTGATATTTACTATGGGTTATTTTAAATTCAATATACATACATTTAAATTCACAAATCTTAACCATATAGTTTTGAAAAATGGATACACTTCTTTAATCCACATCCCATGGAGATACAGAATATTTCATTTCTCGCTCCAGAAAGTTCTCTTATGTTTTCTTCACTTTCCCTGTTCCACCCCCTAGAGGCAATCAGTATTTCAGGTTTTGCTTTGATTTGTTTTAACATAGTTGTGTTTGTGAACATGGTTCATTCTAGAGTCAACTTTGCATAAATTAAATCATAAAGTATATGACATTTTACATTTACTTTTTTTTACTCAACATAGTTCTGTGATATTTCATTTCTGATATTGGACATGTGAATAATGTATTCTTTTTTTATGGCTTAGTATCTATCATTCTACAGAATAAATATTCCTTGTCTATCCTTTCTTCTGTTCATGCACATTTGGATTGTTCCCAGTTGTGGGTTATTTTGAAGAAAGCTGGCATAGATATTCTTCTATAGAAAACATTCTTTTAATGGATATTTGTTTTCACTTCTTTTTTTTTAAAGATTTTATTTATTTATTCATCAGAGAGAGAGAGGCAGAGACACAGGCAGAGGGAGAAGCAGGCTCCAAGCAGGGAGCCCAACGCGGACCTCGATCCTGGCTCTCCAGGATCACACCCTGGGCTGAAGGCGGCACTAAACCACTGAGCCACCAGGGCTGCCCCTGTTTTCACTTCTATTGGATAAACATCTAGAACATCTCTGTTCTAGATGGAACAGAGATAAACATTGGATAAACATCTAGTAGAATCTCTGTGTCTAAGATACATATGTTTATTTGGAGAAAAAAGCCCTACCAAATCTTTTCCCAAAGTGGCTGAATCATTTACTATCCCACTAGCCTTGTAGGAGACTCAGGATGCCTCACAGTCCCCCAAAGTGTGGACTTGTCAGTCTCTTACTTTCGGCCATCCCACTGTGTGTGTAGTGTTTTCTTTTTTTGTGTGTGTGTGTGTAGTGCTTTCTGACAGAAAATGTAACCTTTATTTTCCTAGTGACTACTAATACCGAGCACTTTTTCATCTGCCTAGTAGACACTATTTTTACATATCTGTTCTCTGTATGACTACATTTTTTCTGCATGGCTCCAGTCACATGTATATTGGATTGTCCAAATTCATCTTTATATCTGTTTCTATTTTTTTATTCCTGAAGATCTGCTAACTTCTCTTTTACATCCTCCTCTTTCACTGGCACATTCTCCTCAAGCCATTACCTCTCTTCTTTGCATTATTTTACAAGGAGAAATACTTCAGTATTTTTTTTAGTGATGACAAAATGCCTGGTCTCAATTTTAATATACACCATAAAAACTATTTTCTTGTGAGCTTAATCTGTTTTTCTGTTACTTTCTTTATCAATCATTTTTTTAGTTATATTGTGAGTATTTAATTTTGAAGTTGTGTATTTTCTATGCCATCTATTTTTGAGGGTTCATGAGGAGGAACCACAAGTTGCCTACATTTCCCTTGGATACAAGATTTGGGGTGAAAGTTTCTTTACTCTGTATTCTTCCTGTGCCAGTGGGATGGTGGCTGTGGCATTTTCACACACACACACACATATACATACACATAATATATATATTATATTTATTATTTATTATTATTATATTTATTTATTATTATTTATATCATATATTATATTATATTATATATTATATTATAATATATATATAACAAATATATAAAACAAATATATATATATATATATATATATATATATATATATTTTGTTTTTTCTTCTCTTTGGCTTCCAGGGAGACAGACTACCTCTTACAACTATAGGATATCATTCAGTCTCCCTGTACTTCTTACAAAACTGGAATTGTGGAAGGTTGACTTTTTAAAGGTGCACACCATTTCTGATGCTGCAAACAGGTGATTAGACCTTTAGCACAGAAAGTGGCTCTTGAAAACTACTCTGATATTTTGAGCCCTGTAGTTCCCATGGTCTTTGTCACACTTCTGTTCCATTGTCAGTGTTCTGGGTAAACCCATACTTACCAAAATTGGGAGTTCCAGCTATCTTCTGGCTTTACTGAAAATGTGTTTTGTACTGCTGTTTCCTGGTCTCTTTTCTACTTTCCATGATTTCTAAGAAGAAAAGAGGGAGATATTAAATCTAAGTTGCCATCTTCAAACTGACAGTGGTATTTGGAAACTTTTTTCACTTTGTAAAAATCCTGTATCAAGATCTGACCTCCTTCTCTATAGTCATTTTATTTTTAAAAAATTTTAGTTATGTTTTCAGATGTTGCTATTTCATGAAATTCAGAAATCTGGAAATACTGGATGAGACTGGATGAGAATCTATAATTCTTTACAGTTGTAATTGTTTTTTTGGTGTTGGACACTATCTGTTTTCCCTCCTTACAAGTAGTGGGGGATAGATGAATGCAAGCTGCCATTTGTCATAACAAAGATGCTTTCTGGGGGCAGAGCCATAGCTTAGTGAAGATTTCCTTCTGCTTGACTCCTAAAGCTCAAAACCCTGGCAGAGTCTATAGTCAAGAGACAGTGTGATTATTGTTTGCTTGATACAATCCCTGGCAGGCTTCAGCTGTATTTATTTGAAGTAGAAGAACAGAGCTTCTTCACCAGTGGCCACATGAACTGCTGGAGTTTTCTATTCATTCATTAGTTAATTATATATGGATATTTGGGGAGGGTGAATGAGTGTGTGTGTGTGTGTGTGTGTGTGTGTGTACATGCTGATCATCACTACAGAGCCTCTCTCCCTTTGATATTAGATTTTATAGATTCACATACAGCATGAGTTATATCTTTTAGCAAATCCAATATTTAAAAAATCAATATTAACAAGCATCATTTGACAAAGGGATATATTTGTAGCTTCAAATGACAAAATTCCACAGTGCTTTTCAAATGAGTTGATTTATTACCAGTCCCACCTCAAATTTTACTGGAAAAAATTTCAACACATATCAACTACATATTGTGTTCTACACACACACATACACACACACACACACACACACACACACACACACTTGGGTACCTCTAGTACCTAGGAATCCCCTCTAGTATTGTTTACAACTAACCATTTGCTAGCATCCAAATTACTTCTGAATTGAGCTAATAAGAACAATCAGAATGTTGCACTAAAGAGCTACCTTCCCTAGCTTTGGAATGGTCTCATCAATGATTGCAGTGAATAAATAATCCAGGAGTATGCATACTTCTTGATAAATGGACAGTGTCATATTAAAAGTTGTTTAAGAAGGGTAGTACCTTTCTGCAATGAAGGAAGATGATGAATGATCTTGGTTTCACTAAGCATTCAGAAACTAGATACTCCTGTTTCATCAGATCCTGAGATACTTTGCAAGACTGACCCACGGTCAGCAAATTCTGAAAGGAGTTTTCTACAAAATATCCCCAAATTTGTTAGAACACAACAGACATTGTACCTTCCCAGAGACCAGAATACTAATCTCTGCTCTCCTGGGCATCTCTTTCACAGTACCAGGAGAACATCAAGAAAAATGAAATTTTACATGCTGAGAACCTCCTGTGCTCCCAGAACTTTTACATGTGTTATCTCATTGTCATCTCATTGAATTATCAAGCAATTAATACGGTGCAGATGAGAGTTCAGCTATTGTGTTAAATAAAAGGCCCATGTTGTCTCTATTCTATTATTATCTCAAGAGAAACAGAACTCGTCATCTGAAGGTTTGAGGTGACCATAGGAATAGAGCAAAAAGATCCACTGTGGCTATAAAATCCTCGTGGCTTCTTCTATGTACTAAGGTGTTGTAGTCAACGTCGTCATAATTGAATCAGAGCTTTCCATTTATTAAATCCAAGCTTAATACAAAGCCCCTGACATTTCCTTTGCCCTTTCCCCCTTATTTCTGCTACACTCAAGAACTAAGAGTTTTGTGAGTTTTCCTCTTTAAACATTATTCTATCCTTTGCATGCTTTCTCTACTCAAAATGCCTGTGGAGTAAGTCATCATCAGCTTAGGCTCTCCCTGGTCATTTGTAGCCCTGAAGACCAGCACATGGGCATTTTAATTTTCATTTTTCAGTTGGAAAGGTGTAGGTTGTTCTTTTCTTTCTGGTATTGCAACCCACCAACCCGTAGACTCACTCAACTTTCCCAGGTACAATATAGGATTGTTCTGGCCAGAGGAATGTATTTTTTTCTTAATCAAATCTTCTCCCTTGTAATCTAAGCCATTTTTTCCCCTGTTTAAATTTTCTTACCTATGTAATCATCCCTTATGCGCAAAGGTAGGTCCCAAGTGACTACGAGGCTAAGTTCATTCTCCTAAAAATTTGGAATTTGGAATGGAAAGGCAACAACTCATTCATCTTTATCCAGCTCTTAGAAAAAAGTTTTATATATTTTCACTAAGACTCTTGAACTATATTAGTTTATACCTTCCCAGGGATTTCACTATTTTTTCAATTCCATGAGCTATCTGAGCTTGCTTCCAGTATATTCCTTTTGTGGTTTAATTTTGCCATCATCTATTTTAATGACTTGCAAAAAAATACATCTAAAATAATGTAGGCACTTAGTCTTAATATAGTCTCTGATCTTGCTAAGTGGAGCCAAACTCCTTTTTTTTAATAATAAATTTATTTTTTATTGGTGTTCAATTTGCCAACATACAGAATAACACCCAGTGCTCATCCCGTCAAGTGCCCCTCTCAGTGCCCACCAACCAGTCACCCCCACCCCCTGCCTTCCTCCCCTTCCACCACCCCTAGTTCGTTTCCCAGAGTTAGGAGTCTTCCATGTTCTGTCTCCCTTTCTGATATTTCCTACCCATTTCTTCTCCCTTCCCCTCTATTCCTTTTCACTATTATTTATATTCCCCAAATGAATGAGACCATATAATGTTTGTCCTTCTCCAATTGACTTATTTCACTCAGCATAATGCCCTCCAGTTCCATCCACGTGGAAGCAAATGGTGGGTATTTGTCATTTCTAATGGCTGAGTAATATTCCATTGTATACATAAACCACATCAAAATCCTTTCCTTTTTACTGTCCCCTCTTAAAGCCCGGATCTAAAGTTAATCTTAAACCTTGGTTCTGTGACACATTTATCCTGCCCCCCGCTGTGTTTCAAGGACAGATTGTCCCTCTAAGGAAAAGACTCCAGACCTCAGAAGGCAATTTTGATGGTGCTGCCTTTTTAATGCTGCCCACAACTGGAAAGGACCTACGGTTGAGAAGAAGCTTTATAATCCCTCACTGCCTCCTTACAGGAGATTTAGGTCCTTCCGGCTCTGTTAGAGCTTCTACAGAAAGAAAGATGGTAAAACCTCATTATTCCTTTTCATCTACTCAACAGCTTCATTATATGGCATTAAACAGGGCCCTGCCTATAGAAGAAGGTATAAGGAAAAAAGAGTATGGGCAATAAAATTCAATTATTTCCCAGTCTCTTAAAAAAGCTAGTCACCTTATCATTATGTCATGCCCAATACACAATAACACTGAGGCCTCAAGATACACCACATTCAGCCCAGCTTGGTCAATAATAAAGTTCCTAAAGCACCTTCCATCCAATGGCATTTAAATAGTCCATATGATTCAGATTATATTGGTTTGATAAGTTTCCATTCCAGATTGCAATTTCTCCCCTAACTAATCTGTGGTCACCCACTGTAAACCCTATGCACTGGCACGTTTGCTCTCTCTAGTCCGTAGCTCTGCTTCCTCTATACTAATGCCATTTCCAGGTAATTTCTTCTCTTGTGGAGGTAAAATGGCTGCCAGGAACTCCATGTTTAAATTCTCAAAGTTTAAGACAGGCACAAGGAGGCGTTCTCTATTATCAATACTTTGATCCAAATTTTGGGATTGAAATTCATTGTCCCAAACAAGATTCTATTTGGTGCATTCAATTTTGCTAATGACACAGATATGCCCTATGTCACATTAGCTTCCTGGAGTTGGGATTATGGTTAGCTAGTGCAAATCACAGATATGTGGGGGATATTGCCATCAGAAGAGGAGAAATAGATGCTAAACTGGCCAAAAATGAATAAATACATAAAATCCAATCAAGTAAGTGGTGGTGGTGGTGGTGGGATAGATAATTGGAGCAAATCTTTGTCTTAAGGGAAAAAAAGTCTTGCACTAATTGAAATTCTGAGGGTGGAAGATTTTCATGGTGTTTTTGATTATTTTATTAATATGACTGTGTGTGTGTACATATATATATATATATATATATATATATATATATATAACCAATTATATATGTGTATGTTATGGGCACACATACATACATTATATGCATACATGTTTATGTAAATATAGACACATGTAATGACTTTTTAATTGATTAATTCATCTTCTACCTCATTTCTCTAATGTAGGACTTTTACATTCCACATCCAAGTGAATAAATTTTAGTTTGTTGTTATAACTCAGATACATCATGTGTTAAGTTTTTATTTACCCAATCTAAAAAATCATTACTGGGTATAGCAGCATTTGTATTGTTAAATGATCTGTGCTTCCAATATCCACAAATAAGGTATTTATGTAAGTACACACAAGTCTGAATGTATATGTGTGAATATATACAGATATGTGTGTAGATGCACATATATACGTGTGTGTGTGTGTGTGTGTGTGTGTGTGTGTAGCCAAAGAAATCAAATTACCGGGTAGAAATGTTTGGTGTTTTCTTTCCATATGGGAAGTATTTGCAAACCATTGCTTGGCTAAATTACCCTCTTAACTCCATCACTGAACACTTTGTTTACCTGGAGTGAAACAGATTGTTAAGAGTCTAGCAGACATATCTACATGCTCTAGTTAATTTGCTTCACTGCCACTCATTTACTCACATGTCAAGCAATCCTGAGATATTTTTGGGATCACTGCCACAACAAACTAAACTCTATTTCAGCTTTTGTGTGACCTCTTCTCCAGAATTAAAAAAAAAAAAAAAAAAAAAAAAGCACTTATTCCTCAGAGACAAGGAAAGATGGTTTCATTTCTTCCCTCCACTTCCTGGAAGGATTAGACTTCTCCCTTTTCATAAAGCTATAGAGCTATTGGACTGTACTCCCCACCTTTGAAGCCGATATCCCAATCTCCGTTTTTACAGAAGGATTTCGTTGAGGAGTATCTGTAATCTCAGACACGAGACCTTACTCACTTCACAGAGGCAGCATTTTTGAGTTCTCTGTGAGTTTAGTTGGCTGCCTGGGAGCCAACAGATTAGGAATTTCTTGAGGGTCTAACTTTTCTCCTTCTGGTTATATTCATTCCTCAATCATGAAATCATGGTGCTCAATATTCATCAAAATAGATTTACAGCAAAAGATAAAAAAGGTGAAACCAACTGCAATTTAAGTTAAAAAATTGGGGAAAAAAAAGACAAAAAAGGTGAGGTTTTTGTAACTTTACTGACCTTCAGGTCTTTGTTAGCCTACTAAATTATGCCTGGAATTTTTATGCACTCTGGTTCTCAAAATTGTGTTCTGCTAAGAAATAAGACAATGGCCGGTTTCGTGATGCTGAGCCAAGTGTGGTACTTTGAAAGTAAAGCATGCCAGCTGCATAATTTCCTCTCCTCTAAACATAGAGATATATCCTTCTCATTTTGCTTTCCTCTGCCCAATAAGCCAAGAGAGGAAGTGTGAGGCAAACTTTTGTTGAGTCTTATGAGGCTCTCTCAGAATTGATTAATCCTAACCTTTTACAGGAATGATTTTTTTTCTTAATCTGAATATTACTCCTAGTTGCAAGCCTTCATTCCTGGCTTGCTGTTTTTCTGTAGGCTCCTCTATTAGCCAGGACAGTCCTGTAAAGTCAAGTCATATTGCTGAAGTAGACCACACATTTCATTGAGCACCTGCATGCAAACAATGTGCCCTTCTGCTCAGACCCTAGCAGAGTCAGTTTTAACACTTTCCTCATTCAGGCTCTGCAAATCCCCATGACTGCAAAAGAACAGCTGGAAAGGAAGCTGTGGGGATTTTTAACCATCAGTTGTTAAGTCAAATCTTTCAAAATTAAGAATAGGAAAGCAAAACTATAATAATCATGATCATTCCAGATTAATGAATAGAAATGACTATAAATGAACAGAAGTCACCTGGAATTGAATATTTGGCTAACTCCACCTAAAACTGTTTTGGATGCAGTTTCCCTCATATCTGGTTAGTTTAGGTATTTTGGAATAAGGACAGAGTTGGAGACAATTGATAGAATTATCTGGGTAAGTTAGTTTTACATTTTCTTATCATCACAGAGACAAAAACTCACATTTAATGTAAATGCATTATCCTAAGTATAGGATCTGATTCTCAATAGTTTATTAGTTTATACTTAAAATATTTATATTCTTAATTTTAGCTGAAGCACAGAGTAAATGTGTATGTAACATATATAATATGTTAAGACATTTGGATATATATATATATATATTTATGTTCTGTATAGAAATACTTTAATGTCCAAATTCAACAGATATTAATGATATTAAGAACTTGCTTTCTGCATGGCACTGTTGGAGGTAGACTACACAATCTGATGTGGTCTTATTACTGAAAATGATGAGAGGAAATGATATCATATTAGGAACAACAACATTTATGGCTTCTATTATCACTGCGATTTGTCGTGGATTTTATAGCATTCACAGATACATGAACTTAAGTTTAGAACAACACAGAGAAAGAAATAGGGTTGGTCTTATTTTCAACTCCATTTCACAGATGTGGAAACTAGAGATATTTGCCCAAGACCATGTGGTTAGGAAGTGGTGGAGCCAAGATGCAAAAATATTTTCTGAATGAAAATTCTATGCTTTTTTTTTTTCCTCATGATACCACACAAGTGATAAAATAGTAATGCAAGATCAAGGTCAGCAAGTGCTTAAAAAGATACTTATAAGTGCAATAGCTATTTAGAGGTGAGAGAAAATTACTGTCCAATGTAATTTTTTACCATTATGGAAATATTCTATATCTGTACTATACAATATATAGTAGCCACTAGTCACACATGTCCATTGAACACTTGAAATGTGGCCCATGCAACTGAGGAACTAAGTCTTTAGTTTTAATTTTAATTAATTTAAATTTAACTGATCACATGTAACATATGGCTTCCATATTAGTACAGCTTATAGATAATTCTCAGAGGA
This sequence comes from Canis lupus dingo, assembly GCF_003254725.2. Taxonomy (NCBI): domain Eukaryota; kingdom Metazoa; phylum Chordata; class Mammalia; order Carnivora; family Canidae; genus Canis; species Canis lupus. The sequence continues at coordinate 32,231,154 of NC_064257.1, read as the reverse complement.
GAGTCTCTAAATCCTTTTCAACTGGGAGTGGTCAAATGGAGATTGTATATTAGGTTATTAAAATAACTGTGCTAGGATTTTCTCCCAGGAGACACAGAGAACAGTTTGGTTAAGATTATTTATATCAATCCAGATTTGAGCAAAGCCTCAAACAGGAGGAATGGCAGGCAAAGTGGAAATAGGAGAATTGTGAAGAAGCAGTTTCTAGGACTTGAGTACTCATTAGACATGAGCCACCAGTTTTCTTTCATCAGTGCCTGAGAGACAATGAAATAATTGAAAGAGAAAATAGGTTAATAAGTGCAGGCAGCTGGTTTTGAGGTAAAGACAATTTGATCTTTTTAAAGCATCCTCATAGGATATAGGGGATAATTCATTAAATGTCAATGAAAACAGCCTATGAACTCTAGAGTACTTTACAAAAGCAAGAGATACTGAATTTAAAGCATCTGGTTGGAACTGACAAGGCAAGGGTTCCCAGTAAAAGTTGGTAAGGAGCCGGGCTAACATTAATCCAGACTTTCCTAACTTTGAAGATAGTGCTTATTTAATTGCATCACGATTATCTATCCTCTGAGAGAACATGGGGGGGGGGGGCAGGGGAGGAAGACAAGGAAAGAAAAGAGACCTTGCAAGGGAAGGAGCTCAACTCACAATCAATGAACTGATGTATGTCAAATCTTGGGAGGTTGTGGCTTTGTATCATGCCGTTCAACAATTAGTTTTTAGGTCTGTGACTGAGTGATATTTAGCTTTATTTCCTATGGTCGTAGATTCAGTTAGCATTGGTTGAGCAATGGCTTTGTACTAGGCACTGTAGCAGGCACAAATAATCATTTATCCTAAAGAAATCTAGTCTTATTGAGGCTTAAAGCAGGAACACAAATCACTGTACTGCAGTAGACAATCCGTTGCGATATGTCATTGGGCTTAAGTTCAAAGGAGGAAGGCAGAGATAATAATTCATGAAGGCTACCAGGAATGAGTTTATGGGAAAATGATCATTTGAAAAGGTGGCATAGAGGGGTAGCGAGGACACTTGCAGACCTAGATGGGGCATCAAATATATTCCAAATACTAGGTGAATTGTGAGCCACATTATTGCAGGGGGACTGTGAAGGGCATTTGAGGAAACTCAGTCTTTTTGTGAAAGTATATGGTGACAGTGTATGTTGGAGGTCATACTATGGAGAGAATTGAAGGTTAGATATATTAATTCAACAAATATTTATTGAACATCTCCTAACTACTGATCATCTCTTGAGATGTGAACAAAACCATGATGAATAAGATGGTTTATCATGAAGCTTAAGTTTTAGTGGGGAAGAGACCACAAAGAACTATACAAATAATTGGTTTTAGCTGTAACAAGTTCCTTTAGGAAAAATTTTTTAATTGATGTTTAGATATATAACAAAGACACTTGGAACTTTCTCAGGATCAAAGAAGGCTTTTCTGAGGAAGTGACATGTGAGCTGAGACCTGAAAGATTGGCATTAACGTACGTGTTTTAACCTTTTTTTTTGTATATTTTTTTATTGGAGTTCAATTTGCCAACAGATAGCATAACACCTAGTGCTCATCCTGTCAAGTGCCCCCCTCAGTGCCTGTCATCCAGTCACCCTGTCCCTCACCCACCTCCCCTTCCACAACCCCTTGTTCACTTCCCAGAGTTAGGAGTCTCTCATGGTCTGTCACCCTCATTGATATTTCCCACTCATTTTCTCTCCTTTCCCCTTTATTCCCTTTCACTATTTTTTTTATATTCCTCAAATAAATGAGACCATATAATGTTTGTTCTTCTCTGATTGACTTACTTCACTCAGCATAATACCCTCCAGTTCCATCCACGTTGAAGCAAATGGTGGGTATTTGTCATTTCTAATGGCTGAGGAATATTCCATTGTATAAAGAAGACCACATCTTCTTTATCCATTCATCTTTCGATAGACGCCAAGGCTTCTTCCACAATTTGGCTACTGTGGACATTGCTGCTATAAACATTGGGGTGCAGAAAAGACCCCAAATTGCCAGGGGAATATTGAAAAAGAAAACCAGTGCCAGGGGCGTCACAATGCCGGATTTCAAGTTGTATTACAAAGCTGTGATCATCAAGACAGTGTGGTACTGGCACAAAAATAGACACATAGATCAATGGAACAAAATAGAGAACCCAGAAATGGGCCCTCAACTTTATGGTCCACTAATATTCGACAAAGCAGGAAAGACTATCCACTGGAAAAAGGACAGTCTCTTCAATAAATGATGCTGGGAAAATTGAACAGCCACATGCAGAAGAATGAAACTAGACCATTATCTTACACCAGACACAAAGATAAACTCAAAATGGATGAAAGATCTAAATGTGATACAAGAATCCATCAAAATCCTCGAGGATTTTGAGGCAGCACCCTTTTTGAACTTGGCCACAGCAACTTCTTGCAAGATACATCTTTGAAGACAAGGGAGACAAAAGCAAAAATGAACTATTGGGACTTAATCAAGATAAAAAAGCTTCTGCGCAGCAAAAGAAACTGTCAACAAAACTAAAAGACAACCTACAGAATGGGAGAAGCTATTTGCAAATGACCTATCAGATAAAGGGCTAGTTTCCAAGATCTATAAAGAACTTATTAAACTCAACGGCAAAGAAACAAACAATCCAATCTGAAATGGGCAGAAGACAAGACATGGCCAAGAAGCACATGAGAAAATGCTCCGCATCACTGGCCATCAGGGAAATACAAATCCAAACCACAATGAGATCCCACCTCACACCAGTTAGAATGGGGAAAATTAACAAGACAGGAAACAACAAATGTTGGAGAGGATGTGGAGAAAGGGGAACCCTCTTGCACTGTTGGGAATGTGAACTGGTGCAGCCACTCTGGAAAACTGTGTGGAGGTTCCTCAAAGAGTTAAAAAATAGACCTGCCCTACAACCCAGCAATTGCACTGCTGGGGATTTACCCCAAAGATACAGATGCAGCGTTTTAACCTTGATGGCTTTGAGAGATTATATTGAGCCGGATTTTAACTGGTGTAGCCTGAACAAAAGCTTGGGTCAGAGGTGTTTTAACTTTGGTGTGTGACCATGGAAACTTTCTCCACAGACATATGGGTTGTCTCTGTGGAAGTGGAGACCTAAAAGAGCCTGGGCTTTAAACAAAGGCATTGAAACCCCAGCAAAGGCACTTGGGCCGTCAGAAGTGCTCAGGTGGTGAAGGTGCATACAAGAGGCTCAGGAAAGGTCTGAGGACCTCTTGGATAGGGTCAGAGGATTCCAGCTGAGTAGGTTCTGGCAAACCATTGACTCTTTAGCAGTCACGGGCCCTGCCTATCCAGGTGCTGTATGGTCTGGCATCGCAGGCTAAACTGAGATGTGCACAGATGCACCTGGTCTCAACCCATTTTCTCTTCTTCCAGGTACAACTACAGTAGAATATAACCACACACCTAAAATGGATAGAATGAAAAAGACTGTCACATGCTGTCAGGGATGTGGAGCAACCAGGACTCAAAGATCGCCATGGGCATACCAAATGATACACAATTTTTTGAAAAGTATTTGGTAATTTCATATAAAATTATGTATTATTCTATCCTATGGCTTACAAATTCCCCTCCTAGGTATGTATCTAAGAAAAAGAAAGTTGATATTCACAAAAATCTTTGTACAATAATGTGCCTAGTGATTTGCTTCATAACATCAAAACAAAATTGGAAATAGCTCGTTTCAGGTTTCCCTTAACAAGAGAATGGATTTTTTTAAACTGTGACATATTTCTAGAGTAGATACCACTCAGCAATGAAAAAGGAATGGACTATTGATACACATAACAACAAAGGTAAATTTCAAAAATATCCTGAGTGAGAGCAGCCAGGTGCTAACGAGTACATATTTGTGATTCTGTATATATACATTTCTGGATCAGGTAAAACTGACATATATGCTGGCATAAATCAGAATTACTGCTTCTTGAGGGATAGGACTTCACTGGAAGTGGCACAAGGGAACCTCCACCTCCAGGAGTGACCAACAAAATTATACTTATCATAGAGGTGCAGTGTGTATATTTGTGAAAACGAATTGAACTATATATTTAAGAACTGCACATTTCACTATTTGTAAGTTACACCTCAATAAAAACATTAAAAAAATTTTTTTAAAGATTTATTTCTTGGGATGCCTGGGTGGCTCAGTGTTTGAGTGTCTGTCTGCCTTTGGCTCGGGTAGTGATCCCAGAGTCCTGGGATCAAGTCCCACATCAGGCTCCCCTTAGGGGGCCTGCTTCTTCCTCTGCCTATGTCTCTGTCTCTCTGTGTGTCTCATGAAAAATAAATAAATAAATCTTAAAAAAAATAGATTTATTTCTTTGAGAGAGCGTGCACATGCACGTGCACTAAAGCGGGGGGCAGAGGGAGAAAATCTTCAAGCAGACTCCCTACTGAGCATGGAGCGCAATGTGGGGCTCAACACTAGGCATGCCCCATGACCCATGAGATCAGGACATGAGCCGAAGCCAGACACCCCCCTGCCTGAGCCACTCAGGTGCCCTCAAAAATAAATTTTTAAAACCTACTTTAAAAAGAAGGCATATAACTATAGGAAACAAACTGAGGGTTGCTGGAGGGGGGATGGGTGGTGGGGATGGGGCTACTGGGTGATGGACATTAAGGAGGGCACATGATGTTATGAGCCCTGGGTGTTATATGCAACTGATAAATTATTGAGCATTACATCCGAGACTAATGATGTACCAAGTGTTATGATGTACCAAGTGTTGGCTAACTGAATTTAAATTAAGAAAATAAAAAGGTATAAAATTCCGAGGTTTATTTTTTTTTAATTATTGATGATAGTCATAGAGAGAGAGAGAGGCAGAGACACAGGCAGAGGGAGAAGCAGGCTCCATGCACTGGGAGCCCGATGTGATGTGGGATTCGATCTCGGGTCTCCAGGATGGCGCCCTGGGCCAAAGGCAGGCACCAAACCGCTGCGCCACCCAGGGATCCCCTAAAATTCTGAGGTTTAAAAGAACTATAAACATTCTAGAAAATGATAACTGAGGCTTGAACTACTAACAGAGCCTCAACTCTGCCCGGGCATAGAGACCTTCTCTGGCAAAGGTGGAGAAGATTAGCAAAGGTTGAGAATGAATGTTTGACTCTTCTTTTTATGAACTTGTAATTCATGTAGAACTTTACTTTGACTTCAATGTCATTGATTGTTAAAATTAGTTTGTAAGTTCATTTAATCTTTAACTTCTTTCTGGCATTTGATAATGCCAAAGCGCTTATATTCACATTTGGGACATCTACATATTGTTATAATTAGGTTTTTTTGTTTTTTTTTTGTTTGTTTGTTTTTTTGTTTGTTTTAACGGGGTGATCTTTATGTTTTTCTAAAAAAAATTTATTTATTCATGAGAGAGGCAGAGACACAGGCAGAGGGAGAAGCAGGCTCCCTGTGGGGAGCCTGATGGGGGACTCCATCCCAGGACCCCAGGATCATGAGCCAAAGGCAGATGCTCAACCACTGAACCACCCAGGTGTCCCTTTATGCTTTTTATTATATGAATATCATAATGCTATCTTTTCATTCTATTGGAGAACTTCTGACATGCTATGTTGGACAATATGGCTGGATACAGTTTGGAATGAAAAAAAGAATAGGGGCCAGAATTTCAGCCATAGGTGCAGACCCTTTTGATCAGACTTTACTCTTCCCACAAAAGTCCCAGGAGGGCACTCAACATGGGGAGATGTTGATGATCTACAACTGCAATGAGTGGCAAAGGATTATTTTAAGCTTAAAGGCACTTGAAAAATAGCAGGTGCAAGAAGGATGCTCTAACTTTTCCTGTTCTTCCTGAAAACAAAAGATAAAACTCCCATGTGAAAGATGCTTTCCCTATACTATAAGGGAAGAAACTTTCTTATCATGGGAGAAGAGGCATCGAGGGTAATAGAATTCTGTGCCAACCTGGTTAAAATAACTTTTATCTTCCCTTAGTCTTCTTATATGTTTTAGTTACTTGTCCACAATGACCTCTCTTTGATCAACATAGTGTATAAGCATTTAGGTTTTGCCACTTCTTTGGGTCTTCATTTTCCTAGGAGTGCTCAATGTAGATGTAAAATCTGTGTGCTTTTCTCCTGTTAATCTGTCTTATGTCAATTTAATTATCTCAGAGGAGATCTTAAGGAGGCTAGAGGTAAAATTTTGCCTTCCCGTGTGGGCAGAGAATTATGAGGTTCAGTTAGCCAGGCCATTGGTTCCCATGTAAAATTGCATCCCCCTACTTGGCCTTTAGAAATAAAATGGTCATTTTTTCTTCATCTGTAGGCTTTTGTCTAATGTCTCAGCTCAGAATTTAGGTACTTTGGAGAAGTAAATTTTTTTTTAGAGATGATATTTAAAATCAGTAATACTTAAATTATCCATTGAAAGAATGAACAGAGAAAAACAAAGAGGATGTAGAATGTACTCTTACAACAAACTGTTTTTAAAGGATCTGAAAGAAGAAAAGGAGTTAGTGAATTCAATGGAGAAGGGGTGGTTAAGAGGGAAGAGAAGCTACAGAAGGGTAGGGAGTCAAGAGACAGCCCGAGTAAAGCTTCAGGAAGATCAAGACAGCCAAATTTGATAGTTCAGAAGTCTAAGGGGATGATGAATGAAAAAGAGAATTCTGTTTTTTAGTATCTATTCAGTTACAAAATACATGGCTGTCTCCAAAAAGCCTTGAAATGCACTGTCATTTTTCATTGCTACAGTGTAATTATTATTAGAATGCAAGTTTTTCCAGGGCTCAAGATTACTGTGCTGCTCCTTTTGAGTGCCTAGCCCTTAGTTGGCATTGAACAATGTATTTGTGGAATAAACGGTCTTATTGTTCCTCACCACAATCTTGAGTAGATATTTGCACTGTTCTTACTTTACTAAAGAAGCAAAAGAGTTGGCCGGGATCACCAAGTGAAGTTAATACCAGAGCCAGCCTCCTGATAATTGGTACTATGCTGTGTTCAGCGGTAGAGAGACATTCAAACCTCACCTCCTCCACACCCTTCAAATCTTTGTTCAAATGTCAGTTTCTTAATAAAGCCAACCCTGACCGCTCCATTAAAAACTACACTTCCTCCTCTGACCATTCACCAAGACCATTCTGTTGCTCTTCACAGTCCTTATCACCTTCTGTTACAGAATTAACTTAGCTGTGTTTTTAGTTTACTGTTGATTCAGAACATGAGCTAGAGTTAAGACACACATATTTTTTTTCCTGCCTTACTCATGGATATATTCTAGATGCTTTCAAGAGCAACTGGCATTAAGTAGATGTTTAAAAATTATTAGTTGAATGAATTAAAAGCTACAGCTCTTTGGAAGCACAAGAAAATAAAACACACCTTTTAGTCACAAAAAGTTTGAGTTTTAGAAAATTAATAATTCTAGCTTTTTGTCACTTGTCAATATGACAAAAATACCTGAATCTAATCAATGAGTAAAAAATAAATATTGCACTACTACTTCATTGTAAGGTACCTAGTACACTGAGCTATTTAGCAGAAAATGACTCTGAAACATAATATATGTTAACATATGTAAAGTGGATGGTGACTGATTTTCAAAACATTATTCATACATGTGTGACTTTAATTAGGAAGCTATAACAGATACATTATGAATTTTCATGAAGGAAAAAAAAAAACTGCATCTGGACTTGAGATTTTACACAAAGAGAAAGCTGAGTTTCTGCCTCCTTTTCCAGAAACCATAAAACCTAAATTTTCTTCATTAGAATTTCCTTAGAAATAGTAAAATAAAACCCTACACTATAAGTCAATAAGCCTTCACCACCAATTTTTACTTTGGTAATTCAAAGCTTATAACTAAGGACAGCAATTCCATAGCTTTTCTTTAAATTTTATCACATGAAAACATGGAAATATTTCCAAAAAAATCCCTGAGTTCTTGAATTGTACATGTATTTACTAAAGTTACACACAGTTGCAAGTATGTTTATCTTAGATGTTTATAGTTTTTCAAAAAAAAAGTATTATCAGCTTTAAACTTTTCCAGATTTAAGCTCTTTAACATTGTCAAAAAAATACTATGTCAAGAAATATTTTTCTCCAAAATTCATGGAAATATTTGAAAAGATCATAATACTGTATTAAACCTTCATAAAAATTTCTCTTCTATATATAAACATACTTACCATCTTGAAAATGCATATGAAAACAGTAACTGTTTTTAATTCAATAAAATATCCGCTTAGTTCCTAGAACACTTACACTATATCTTATATATTACTTTACATCTTGTATTTGTTTCTTTAATTTGTCATCTCCCCAAGAATGTTGAAATCTCCTGGAAGACAATAAAGTACTGAAATAATGTATTTTTATTCCCTCCTAATATTAAACATAAAACAGGCATGAAAATATATTTGACTAGTTCAACAATTGGAAATTAATTTGAATACAATCCATTCAATGCAAATAATTATTTATCCTTACATAAAATATGAGCCAAGCAAATAAATAATTGCTCCAGGAAATCAAAATTTGCTATATGTTAAGTAATTCGGTCTTGCTTCTTTGTAAAATTACTGAATGACACTTTGATCACTTGAAGTCCAGACACACATATAAAAGTATATCCAGGTATTACATGTTTTCTTTCTTATTCCTCAAAGCATTTCTTAAAAGCATCATTGTTTTCACATTATTGGTGAGAAAGCTGAGGCTTAAGGAAGTATAATTAATTGTTTAAGGTCTTACTGGCAGTAAAAATCAGAGTTGATATTTAAATGCAAATCTTTAGAATATAAATGCAATTATCTTTCCAGAGTAACATAGATGGCTCATTATATACATACTGTCTGCCCATTATTACTGGTGTATATTAAACAGGTATGTAACACACTCATGCGCATCATAGAGGAAAGATGGTAACTAGATTTATCATAGGGATAATTTCATAATGTATAAGAATTCTGAATCACTACAATGCACACATGAAACTAACAGGAGAATATTGTATGTCAATTGTATATTTCTATTAAAAAAAAAAAAGGCCAGAGTAGCCTCTAAACATAGGTCAGCACCTGTAAATGGGTACACAATAAAGCACATATGGGTATAAGACTGATTTTCTTGACTTGGCATTATGTATATGCACCCAGTAAAAGAAAGTTGCATTTTGGCCCTTTCCAAAGTGGCTTCTACTTGGAACAGAACACTGGTGATTTATTTTTGTGCCAGGAAGGATCAGATAATCTTAATTCATCATCTGTTCTTTTGCATTTACTTTAAATGGTTTTCCTCTCTTGAACTATAGATTGGTAACATTTACATTTAGTGCTTGGCATATAAAAATATTATATCATAGTCTAATTTCAACTCTATCCTATTTAGGTTACTTAATATTTGTCGTGTGTTAGGCATATGATAGGCATTCAAATATTTACTTTACTGAGTAAAGACTGTGTGATTATTTTCTCTGGAAGTAAGACCACTAAGTCAGTTGATGGGCTCCATCCAACCCACTGCAAATTATGTTGCTGATTTCAAATGAGTTCCATCCAGGCTATTCAAGTATACGTTTGCTTTGACTCTTTGGCACCTCTGATTTTATTGTATCTTTAGGATTTCGGGAAATCAAACCGAGTGCTCAGTTTAGCATATTCACTCCATAAATAGCTTCCACAATAAATGACAAAGCCTAAAAATTCATAAACTCCTCCATATAAAACAGGATTTATGACAGAGAATTCCAAAATTTTTGTTACTTATTTCAAATTACAATGGAAAATTCTCTCTGCTGAGTTTGCCCTTTCCACAACCATGAGGGCTGCTAACATAGGGATGCATCATTTTGGTTGGGCTTGTAATCTTTGATTCATTATCTTCAATTCTGAGAAAGCATGCCCGAAGTGGCGGGGAAGGGGCAGGGGGGTCCAATTTAATCACTGGAATAAGACAATGGCTCTAATCTGCAATCTCCTATTTTGTTACAACTCTTTGAAGACCAATTTCAATTTTAACTTGTCTGTTTTCCCTTCTCTCTCGGTACAAAGCTAGTTTGATTACGGGAGGAGTAGAAGTGATGGTGGTGGAGGTGGTGGTGGTAGAGATGGTGTGTGTGTGTGTGTGTGTGTGTGTGTGTAGGAGGTAGGGTGGTTGGGGGGAATGGGAGGCAGCATACATGGGCTGTATTGTCAATCTGCTTATAAACCTAACAGATTTTTTAGCTGAAATTTCGCCAATGTTAATTGTACATGCAGAATTCACACTGGGAAAATCTCCTTGGGAAAAAAAAAAAAAAAGATGAAGTGCACAGCCGGCCTGTTATGTAAGATGTTTATTTTCATCCAATTCAACCCACCATAGGCAGAACAGAAAATAGGCCAGCGCTTCTGACCAGTGACATCACCTCATCATCAGGAAAAAGCAGGAAAGGCTGATCACCATATTGTTAGCAAAGAGGATAATTTTCTTCCACATTGTTTCTCTTGTGGAAACCCTTTTTCTGGAGATGGTGATCTCATCTCCCTTTGATGTTTATTTCTTCAGATTCTGTAATAACAGTGAAACTACCTGAATTTCAGTTCTTGCACAATGCACATAAACACTTATTTCCGTGGTTTTCCTCTGGATCTCCAAACTTTAGAAGATTGGATCATTTTAGCAGAACCTTGACCATCCTAAGGAGATTGTGGGGTGAGGAAGGATAATCATCTTCTTATTTAGTTTTAGACAGTATTTTATATAGTGTTGGATAATTTGTTTGCAGGATGCCTCCTTCACTTAGGCTGCTATGCTTGTATACTTAAGTAGATGAGCATTGTATTTATTTCATGAATACTAAGAACTCAGCGCACAGTTTTCTAAAAAGCGTTTTTTAGCCTTCATCATCTCTTTTAGAATATAGATAGTATTGCAATTTACAAAGAGCGAGGTAGGTGAAATTGTGTGTGTACGTAGTTATTTTCTATTCAAAATTAAAGGAAAACTAAAAACATGATCCTTGCTATTTTAGAAGTTGATTCAGCTATACTTAAAAATACATCACAATAATACTACCCACTCTTGTTTTGCTTATGACAGCTTTGGCAAAATGTCTTTTCTCTGTTGAGGGGCGATCTTCAAGATGATTCTACTTTATCCACCTTTTCACACTCTATTTGCCTATTCTTGTTTCATTCTCCCTCTAGAGGAAATTAGTGGGTATTACAATTCAAACTTAAAAATCCAATATACCAGCAGGTCTAATTGAAATACAATCATAAGGATAATTCCTTGACTTCATTTATATTCCACTTGGTCCTATGGTCCTGGAAGCCATTATCTCAAGTAACTGTAATATTTCATCATCTTTTTCTCTAAGCTGGCATATCAGTATCTTAAGGGGTTTTATTATCATCATCATCATTATTATTTTTGAATAGCAAGGCCAGAATCTTCCTGGTGAAGACTAGTCTTATTAGAAAAGGTGGATGAAAAAAAAAAGTTAGAATTTCATTGTCTGATGCAATGAGTCATGTGCACTTGTGATTCCAATAGTCTGATGCTTGTGTTCTGGAATTCACATTGCATCCGTTATGTGGTCTTGGGGGAACTGGATGCCATTTCGTGGTATACGTAGTGATAAAAAGTGGCCACATCACCTGCAGTTATGACAGTTAAGTATTAGGATTAGGACAAAAATATCCATAAACATTTAACTTGAAGATGAATATAGAAAAGGTTTCCCTTCTTTGCTGCCCAGAGACATGAATGGCTTGATTTGGGAAAGTGTATTTTCTTTTTCTATAAAATGGGAATGATTATATCTAACTCCAGTGGCATAGGGTCAAAAAATATATATACACATGCATACAGTAGCTAGTATGTGACTGACTCAGAGTAAATTCTTTTCCTCTTCTATTTTTTTGTAATGAAAATTCTCTGGCTCAGGCTGAAAAGTAAAAACATAAAAATTCACAGAACTTTTCAGGAGATTCTCCTCATTTTTGATATACCCTCTACTATGCTCTTACTTTAGATTTCAGAGTCAAGGCATAGTTTTGTCTTTAAAATGTTGCTGCTATACTCCTACAGAAATGCCAGTTGTGGGAGGGCAGTAGTCTAGAAAGAGAAATCTGTGATGTCTGTGTCTCAGTAAGAGGCTGTGTTTGTGGCGGGATGTAGAAGGAAAGGGAGGAACAGATACCTCTTTATGTTTTGACCTAGAAAGAGGTTCAGCATATAAAGTTTAAAAAAGCAAGGTATAGGAGAGTATGATCATGACTATTACATATGCATTTCAAAACCCTAGAAACTTTTTTATGAATCTATTTACAGGAAGGTGGGATTATGCAAAACTTTGGGAAACTTTTCCTTTCTCCGTCATGTTTGCATGAAAGTATTTCAATAGATGATACACATGCTAAAATTTCATAAGGAAAAAAAGAAAATCTTTCTCTCACCCGGTTTATCTTAGTTTTCCTCCCCAAAACAACTACTGTAAGCAGCTTATTTTATCACCATAAGATTTTTCCGTGCACAATACATTTACATCAGCAAATACATGCACGTATGTATGCATATAATTGATTCCAGTTAGTCACAGTACTTGTGTCCCAGAGAGTCTCTGTGAACACGGAGTTAGCAGCTCCTGCATCATTACTCCTACGTGGAATGCAGAGTTAAGTCCCTGTGAGCCTCTGGTCACAACACTGTCACCAACTGATCAATATATAACTTTGTCTTATATGTGTTTCTGTTTAAAGATATCTTATTTATGAGTCATTAACATCGATCTAACACCCAACAGCGCCATAACTCATGCCTGAACAAAGCTTATCTAACACATATTCTCTCTGAAACACATCACAGCCTTCTCAGGCTTACGAACACTGGACAGCACTTCTGCACTATGCCTGAGGCCATCTTAAGCAGTAAAGTCACCAACAAAAAAAGCACAAAAGTGAGGGAAAAAATGGGGCACTAAATAGACTGCCAAAAGGACACTTATTCACAGAATCAGAACAAAAGCAAGGCAAAGTGCCCCCTTCCTTGACGTAGGAAGTTTTGTGAATATTTTTTTTAATTTTTATTTATTTATGATAGTCACAGAGAGAGAGAGAGAGAGAGGCAGAGACACAGGCAGAGGGAGAAGCAGGCTCCATGCACCCGGAGCCCGATGTGGGATTCGATCCCGGGTCTCCAGGATCGTGCCCTGGGCCAAAGGCAGGTGCCAAACCGCTGCGCCACCCAGGGATCCCAAGTTTTGTGAATATTGATTTTGAAGTTGTCAATACATTTTAGCAAGTAGACAATTCCATGAATACTGAGGATTGCGTGTGTGTGCATGCATCCAGTGCACGTAAACATATTTGTAGATCTCCTTTGTTACGCATTAGCAGTGTAATATATGCAGTATTCTAAACATTGCTTTACAGTATCTCTCAGTGTTTAATACTGCCAACTCTGATGGCCTGGGGTCAAATCCTGACGTTACCCTTCACTAGCTCTGTGACTTTGAGCAGGCTACCTAATCTTTCTGTGCCCCTCATCTTATCTCTACTACAGGAATCATAAGAGTACCTACACAAGGGGATTATTGTGAGGTTCAAATAAGTTAATATACAAAAAGCACTTAAGGCACATCTATTTGTTATATTGTCATTTAAGAGTACACTTTGGGGATTATTCCTTATTGGTCCATGGAGCATGTCCTCATTCCTTTTAAAAACAAAATAGTATTACATTGCACGGCTACATAATCATTTTTTAACCTCGTGCCCCATTTTTTAATCTCTTTCCCCAGAATACATTGAGACAACTTCCTATCTTTTGCTTTAATAAGAATCTAGGAATGCACACATTTCCATTTGCACATGTGGAGATCTATCTCTAGGCAAAAGAATTGTGCATTTTTAATTTTGATGTACATTACTATGTTTCTTTCTCGGATTTGTTATAATATTCGTGTATAATCAGGAATAAAAAGCTATTTTCTTTCAATAAAGAGAGAAAAAAGAATAACCCTGTTTTTACCTTTTGCTCAAAGATTTTTTTTTTCCCAATGTTAGGTTGAATAAATGATTCCTTAGTTACTTACCATGCAAGTGTAAATAAGTAGAATAACATTTTTATGCTGCCCAGTTTTTTAGGTTTACAAAGCACCAGAAGGTTTGTACTTTTTTACAGAGCTTACATGAATTCCCTGCAAGCCCATCATTACAGAATATTGTACCAGCACAGGAAGTTTTACCCTCTCAGTTAAGTAGGAGTAAAACTCTCATGTCCTTACTTGGTGATCCTCTTTACATTAGCCAGCCTCCACTCTACAATCACTTGCTTATTACATTTTTTTAGGAAATTAAATAGGAAGAACAGGATAATTAATACATTTTGTGCTTTATGGACACTAGTGCTAGTAGTAGAAACAGTGGGGGAAAAAGTCTCCTTTATAAGGATCTTTTTTCTTTTGTTTTTAATCAGACAGCATTTCAAAAAGAGCCCTTACAAAAAAAGCATCAGAGCTTTCTTGAGAATAATCCTAACATAAAACAATCTTCTTGCTTCTTCGACCTTTCCACCTTACTGCTGCCGCCTGCCTCCCAAATTATTGCAAGACAGACGTGATTGAGTTTTTGCTTCCTTTTACAACTTTTTTTTTTTAGAGCAGATTATGTTTCACTTCTTTTATGATTTTTTTTTCTTTAGGAACATTCATTAATCTCTTTACAAGCAACCACAAAGATATCTGGAATTCTGATTATGGGCTGTGGAGACAATAACCACAAAGAACCGAGCCAGGGCACATTTCAAGAAGAGGAGGATGTCATTGGAAGCTCTCTATGGGAGTGGGAAAAGGTTCTAGAAAATAGTCTGAGTCACTCTTATTAGGAGAGTCAGAGAGGAGAGCAGCTGTGTGAAATTAGTACCAGTATCTTCCTATCCTTCATTTTAAACTTTTCAAAAGATCTTTTCCTGGTCAATTCTTCCTGAGAAGGGCAACCTAATCAGACATAATCTTTGCTTTTAGAAGTTACCATGGTGACTGGTCAAGGCAGACTGTCTCCTCTCAGCATCATACAGTTCGTATGGTACTAAATAAGTCTTGTGTATCGTCAGAGTTTTTCCTTGAGTGATAAAACAAATAGGGAGCGTTGAAATTTTTCACAGCAATCAGAAATGATATTTCCCCATATTGATTTTTTTCCCTTTCTTTTTTGCCCTTTCTTAGCTGTGCCATATCTCTTTGAAGTATACATCAAGGCACAATGCTTATTACAGGAAGCAAAAATACAGTGACTCTTTAAAAAAAATAGGGACCAGGATAGTGAAATACTTACCTACCACTTATGTTCTCTTAAACTGAAAGACAATTTCACTCACCAGGGCTGATAAACAACAGAGACTAGTACAGACATTCAGAAGGCACTAACTACTGCGGTTAAATGAATAAAGGAACAGTCAGTCCCTAATTGGTGGGGGGTGAGGGAGTGAGATAGAAGGAACAATGGGTACTAACTTAAAAAAAAATTTTAAATAGACTTTATTTTTTAGAGTAGTTTTAGGTTCACAACAAAATTAGTAGGAAGTACAGAGATTTCCTATATACCCCCTCACCCTACACATGCAGAAACTCTTCTACTATCAACATCTCCCACCAGAGTGCTGCATTTCTTACAAGCGATGAACCTACATGGATACATCAGTACCACCCAATGTCCACATCTTATATTCATGTTCACTCTTGGTGTTGTACATTCTATGGATTTTGACAGATGTGTAATGACACACATCCATAGTTACGGTATCTTTACTGCTCTAAAATAGCCTTTATACTCTGCTTATTCATCTCTCCACACTCCCCAGTCCTCAAACCCCTAGCAAATAATGATCTTTTTACTGTCTCCATAATTTTGCCTTTTCCAGTTTTATCATATTGTTGGAATCATACAGTAGGTATCCTTTCCAGATTGGCTTTTTTCACTTAATAATATGCTTTCAAGGGTTTAGCTTTTTTTTTTTTTTTTTTCCAGAAAAAGAAATCCCATTTTCCTCTTCTGCTTTATTGACCATTTCATTTTCCTAAAGCTTCTGATTCTTTGAGGCTTAGGAACAAAGTTTAGCTAGTCAGAAAATGCCAGGCACAAAGGGGCTCAGAATTTGAAATCAGTCTCTGAAGTGGAAAAGGGGCTGCTAAAGGAAACATTTAAAAAGAGAAACAAACAAACATCACCACCACCAACTAAAGTCAGGCTGGCAAAAGAATGACTGACCTGAATGCAAGAAGCTTTAGAAAAGCAGGTAATGGTAGAGAGGGGGCTCTGACAGTGACAAGGATGTATAAGAAGAATTCTTTAGCAAAAAAACTACTTTTAGGTTTTGGACCCTCCAAGCACTTGTCCAGGGCTTGAAGAAGCAGTGAGCTATTCTCTGCACCACTACCTCCCTCCCTGCAAATGCCCCCTAACCATCCCCCCATCCCTTCTCCGTCACTGCCCCAGCTGAGGAAATGCCCAGAGAGTTGTTAACGTTCTGTTTACTGGTAGGCTATGAGTCAGCGCTAGGTCTGAAGTTTTCTCCAATCCCCTGATTAAAATTAATCGCCTTCTCAGAGCTCCTAAAGCTCTTTGTTTATGACTCATGTGGGCAGATTAATCATTTTAGGTTTTACATTACTGTTATTTATGTTTGAGTTTTCCTTCTTCACTAGACTGCAAATTCCTCCAGGACAGGAATCTTGTTTGTCTTCAACTTTGTGTTATGCACAATACTTTACAAACAACACATGTTCGGTAAACATTGGTTAAATAAAACCAAGTCTGAGTCTATAGGTATACGTATGATTTTTTCCCTCCCCTAACAAAAGGAGATATATATATATATATATATATATATATATATATATATATATGACAAAGTCTGTGTTTGCCAGTTTTACTGTTGCCTAACAGAAAGGATGGCTACGATACTTTAAAAAATGGTGGGTAAACATTTGGAGATAGTCTCTTTTTCTTTTCCTACAACTCCTCACAAGTCTTTCTGGGTTTTGGTTTGTAAAATGTCTAAACATTTGGAAGGAGGAATTTGAAGGGATAGACAGATTATATTGAAATAAACTAGCACACAAAAAACAATCCCTTACTGTATATCCTTATAAAAAGACCTCTGAGTTGGGGTGGGGGAGAAATAACAAGCTAAATAGAGAGGTCTATGTGTCCCCAAAGCAGAGGTAAACTGTACTCTCCAGTGCTGCTGGGAAGGCCACAAGACCCAAAAAAGAAATAGCTGTGGGGCACAGAAGGCAGATGGCCCCATATGCAGTCTGGTTAAAAAAGAAAAAAAAAAAAATTCCGTGCCAGAATCATGGCTCAGAACAGCAGAGAATCCCTGGATCTGAAAGGAACCAGGCAGATGGGAATAATGGATATTCCAGTAAAAATCAATGTGGACAAATGGCTGAGAAAAGGACTGCTTCCCTCTCCCACCCCCTGCATTCTCTACCCTTCTAACTACCTTGCCTGTGTAATATCTTGGAACAAAAGCAATAATATGACCATAAGCTAGAAATCCTAAAAGTTGCAGAGGTGAAGGTTCTCGTCAGTGTCGTAGGGGTTCTGCGTAAGAAATTACGTTGAATTACAGACAATAAAACAAATTTTGTTACTCAGGTAATTGTATTTATAGACTCTCGGATTCATACTAGTTTTCAGAAATTTGAGAAATTTCAGAATTTGAGAGAAGCCCCCCTCCCACGCTTGAATCTCGATTCCTACAAACAAACAGAAGAAGTGAGAAGGGAGTTGTGTCATCAGTTTACTCTGAAATGAAAAGAGAAAGATAATTCAACAAGATTTCCTAATGGGGATCCCTGGGTGGTGCAGCGGTTTGGCGCCTGCCTTTGGCCCAGGGCACAATACTGGAGACCCGGGATCGAATCCCACGTCGGGCTCCCGGTGCATGGAGCCTGCTTCTCCCTCTGCCTGTGTCTCTGCCTCTCTCTCTCTCTCTCTCTCTCTGTGTGGCTGTCATAAATAAATAAAAAATTTAAAAAAAAAAGAAAAAAAAAGATTTCCTAATGTCCTAGTTTCTCAATTTGAAGCTCTCAAGTCAAAAAAACTTAGCCTTAAATTCCTTATTTAGATTATCAATGTCCAAATATATCTATATTTGGAAGTAGGTGAAACTTTGTAAGATAAACAAAAATGAATTCCGAATACTACTATCTATGCATTCATACTCATGAGAATTAGGATTTTGTAGGAAACAATTTCCAGTCAATGACAGGATTGGGGCCATTCATCGTAAAAGCCTGGGGGTTACAGGGGCAGCCATGACATTGTTTTGTCAGTCAGTTGCTATGTCATGACTAGAAAAGAGGATACAAATATAAGCAACTCCATTTGACTTTGAGTTTTTAGTGCCATCTCCTGAAGACTTAAAAGACTCAAAATAAATATAGTAATTATAAATTCTTCTCACTCCCTCACACCTTCACCATTGTCATATTTATTTATTGATAGAGGACCTACCTCCTATTTCCTATTTCACTGTTTCATAGAGTCTGACCAACAATCATAGTTCCTACACACACAAATATATACATTCAATCAGAGAAAGAAATACTCCTTTGCCTCTGACAGCCTTACTTCTGGGATTCTTCTTATCGTCTTAACTCCAATCTAAATGTTGTATCTTGGTAAATGAGGCTATTCCTTATCCCTTTTCCTGCCTGGTTTCCAAAACCAACTATCTTTGTTTACTGCATGCAGCAGTTGTCGTGAGTAGCTTCCGATTCCTTAATCATTCCATGGGATTCCCAGGTTTTCCTATGCACCTTGCTTTGCCTGGAGTTTCCTACAAGTATTCCCTAGCAGTCACTATGAACACCTACAACTCTGAAAGGCTAACTAAAGCCTCACCCCCCACCTCTCTCTTCCTCCTTTTCCACTCCATGGGTAGAATTGTCCACTTTCTCTGTGTGTCCTACTGTACTACACAAATCATTCATTCATTGACCAGATATTTATTAAATAATATCAACTATGTGACAGACACTGTGTTAGGTGCTGTCAGACTGAGGGAGGAGGTTCATGCTCTCAGTGACCACACATACTAATTATATCTGTAATTTAGACACGAACTCCTTACTGCCCATCTCACTCTATTATATTAAGGATCTTTGAGACTGATACTGTTTTATTTATTCATTGTTGTGTCCTCAACACCATCCATGGGAGCTGAGACCTAATAGGCATTAAATAGATGTGCTAATTTCAGATTTTCCTAATGCCATAAATGATGTGGAGTCCCTTGAGGGTTTCGTTTTTGTTGTTTTTAAGTTACATGTTTAAATTTTAAATATTAGGGGATCCCTGGGTGGTCAGTGGTTTAGTGCCTGCCTTTGGCCCTGGGCGTGACCCTGGGGTCCCGGAATCGAGTCCCACATCAGGCTCCCTGCATGGAGCCTGCTTCTCCCTCTGCCTGTGTCTCTGCCTCTCTCTCTCTCTCTCAGTCTGTGTCTCTCATGAATAAATAAATAAAATCTTTTAAAAAATTTTTAAAAATTAATGGAGGTGACTGGGCATCTCAGTCAGTTAAGAATGGACTCTTGATTTTGACTTAGGTCATGATCTCAGGGTCATGAGATCAAGCCCTGTGTTGGGCTCCATGCCAGCAGAAAGTCTGTTTGAGATTCTCTCCCTCTCCACCTCCCTTCTTGCCTTCTCTTTCTCTCTCAAATAAGTAAATTAATTAAAAAATTAAAATTAATGTATACTTGTAAAATTTAAGCAATGCAGAGATAAGAAAACTCAATAAGGTCTTCATCATCCTTAATCTCCCCATGTTAGCCAAACAATATGGTTCTTTTACTCTCTTTCTCATGCATAAACATATATAGGGAATTACTTGCATATTCTCTAAAAATGCAACATATATTCTCATGGGGGATCTCTATCAGCAGTTTTCTTGTAATGTCTTTGGGAAAGTTTTTAACTGCAAATTCAATTTCTTTAATAGATACAGAGTTATTCAGGTTATCTGTTCTTTTCTTGAATGAATTTTAGTATTTCTGTCTTAAAAACTTTGACCATTTCACTTTGGTGTTCAGTTTATTAACATAAAATTATTCTTTATAGTTTCAGAAAGCCCCATATCCTAAATAAAATTTGTATTCCTCCAAAAAAATTAAATTAAAAAATTGACATATGAATTAGCAATTTCATTTCTGGATATACACCCAAAGGAACTGAAAGTAGGATCTTGAAGAGATGTTTGTACACCCATGTTTATAGCACCATTATTTATATGAGCTAAAATATGGAAGCAACCCATGTGTCCATCAATGAATTAATAGATAAGCCAAATGTGGCAAATACAAACAATGCTAGATTGTTCAGCCTTAAAAAGGAAAGAAATTCCACAATATGCTACAAAATGAATGAACCTTGAGGAGATTATGCTAAGTGAAATAAGCCAGTCACAGAAGAACAAATGCTGTATGATTCCACTTACAAGAGGTACTTAGACTAGTCAAAATCATAAAGACAGAAATTAGAATGGTAGTTACCAGGGGCTAAGGAGGAAAAGGAAACGGGAGTTATTTAATGAGGACAGAATTTTAGTTTTAATGAAAAGAGCGGGCAGCTCAGCGGTTTAGTGCCGCTTTCAGCCCAGGGCGTGATCCTGGAGACCCGGGATCGAGTCCCACGTCGGGCTCCCGGTGCATGGAGCCTGCTTCTCCCTCTGCCTGTGTCTTTGCCTCTCTCTCTCTGTGTCTCTCATGAATGAATAAATAAAATCTTTAAAAATAAATAAATAAATGAAAAGAGCTATGGAGAGGCACCTGGGTGGCTCAGTAGGTTGAGTGTCCGAATCTTAATTTTGGCTCAGGTCATGATCTCAGGGTGGTGGGATCAAGCCCAGTGTTGGCCATGGAGCCTGCTTAAGATTCTCTCTCTCATTCCCTCTGCACCACCCTCACCTGTCTCTCTCTCTCTCTCTCTCTCGGGCAAGCAGGGACAATGTGCCTGCTCTATTTACTATTTACGAGCAAAAGTCAGAACTAGATAGACTCCTTTTAAAGGAGGAGTATACAGAAAAAATGAAAATCTGCAACATAAAAAAGACTAAATATATGATAATAATGCAAAAGAGGATATATATGTATGTGCACATAGATACATAAACATGTGTGTATTGTGTTGTATGTGTTGATATAGATGTGACATAGATATGGATGACATAGATATTTTATATGGCGAAAAGAGCCATCTAAAAAAAATGATAGTTATTCTTTGAGAGCTATTGTTCAATAGAAGTCTAAATATTTAATGCATATTCCTTCCTATAATTCACATGAGAAACCATAAGATTATTACCATTTTACAGATGAAGAAACATACAAGACATTAGTAACATGCTCATACCATACGGATTTGTAAATGGCAAAGCCAGGGTTCAAACTCAGGAGCCTGACTCCAGAGTCTGAGCTCTTGGTAGAGATGAAACCAATTGCCATATGGTTTCGATAAAATACTAAGATGATAGATTATAATAAAGGAGTTAAAATGAAGCAATAGAAAAGGAGTCAATTTTAAAAAGGGGTTAATTGAAAAAACTGACAGACTCCCTTAAAAAACAGAACATTTTATAAAGATAAGGAAATACAAGGACCTTTTAAAGCAGCAACATTAAAATCAGCATTAGAAACCATAGAGCCAAAACCTCAAAAATATCAAAATCTGTGGTATAGAGGAAAAGCAAAATTTGAAAGTTCTTTCTGAGTCTGGAAACAAAAGAAAAGAGGAGAACTCTAGGAGAGAATTTGTTAGCCACGAAAGCTGGAGAATGAAGAACACAGACAACACACAAATGTGTGATGCTCACATCTAGACTTGGTGAACTGAATGCATACAGCCAGAGCTGGCACCTAGCCCTTGAAATTTCAACTCTCAAGTGTAAAATTTGTGATATCCTCTGAGCATTTTGCAAAAGAATTTGTTAGTAAATGTCTATTTTGCAACAAAGGAATTTAAGATATGAACAAAGTTTAAAATGGGGATCCAACCATGTGTGTAGTTTACGTCTGCAAATTTACAGGAATAATTTTTATGTAGATTTCTTTGTATGAAAGTCCCATAAGTGAAGTATGTGCCAGTCACTGTTTCAAAGCACTTTTAATGTGTGATCTTACTAAGTCACACAATGCCTTCCATTTATGGAGGAGGACACTGAGAGTTATGCAATGTGTCAAAGATTATAGTTAGTTAAGTGTTTAAATGAAGATTCAAAAAGACCAGGTAGTGTGATTCTGCAGTCTGCCTTCCAAGCACTAGATTAAGATCAATACTTTAATTCTAGTTCTATTTGACAAATATTGACAATACTATGTTTTGGAGGAACTATTGCTATCATGACTTTATAAATCAGGAAGCAGAGGCCCAGAGAAGTTTAAATGACTTTCCTAAGGTTCAGTCTCTATTGAAGGTAGAAGAGTCAGCCTAGGTCTTCTGCTATCCTAAATATCACCCTGTCCTTTACACCACCAGTGTCTTCTGTCATAATTCAGCCAGAGCTTCCTTCGTAGCCTAAAGATCAGCTGACAATGTTAAAAAGAAATTCAAATTGATGCCAGGAGAGTACTGAGTTGATGATCTGATTGCTACAATTGCCCTGCCACAATTTCAATGCATTATATAGCCACAAGACAGTTTTAGAAATTCAAGCGTGGGGCCATGATCAGGAAATTCTACTTTGGGAGCTCTAAGAGTAGTCCTTTGTGTAAATTCCCTTCATTTGAACCATCTGGGGGAGAATTCAGTTTCCACCACAATCCAGACAGACACCAATGTCTAAGTCTTTGAGAACTTATGTCCATTATGTCCAGTAGTATGGGGAGAGATGCTGCTCTTCAAGGTGATGCCTCCAGTCAAGGGCGGTCAAGGGAGTTATTTTTAAGCCTCCAAGGTATGGAGCAAGGTTGGATGCTAGGAAGGAAGGATGGAAGGAAGAGAGAGAGAGAAGGAAAAGGAAAGAACGAAGAGAAGGAGGAAAAGAAGAAGGAAAAATAAGGAAGATAATCCATTTCCTACCCTGGTGTGATGACTGGCAAACTGAAGGTTTTAGGACACTTCTGCGTGCCCTTCCCCTGGAGGGAACACACACACTCACACACACACACACACACACACACACACGGGACATTGTAAATAGAAACAGCTGACTGTTGCCTTTAGTCCATCCCTGTAGGAACTCCCCCTTGTTCCAAAAAAACTCTCATATTTGTCAGTGCAATGCTTTTTTTTTTTTTTCAGTTCTATTTGAGAATTTGAAATATTAGGCTTGTTTCTCAGTAAACTATTTTATACGCATAATAACCCCCTCTGGGACTTGAGTGGGTCAGCCAACACTGGCACACCTTCGGTCTCCCGAGGCTGTCTAGTGCATGCCTGTCCTCAGTTTGCTCCAAGCCTGCTTTGTGTTGGCTGCTGAACATACAGAGTTGTATGTTATTAATTCCACAGCTTATTTTGAAATTTGCCCCTGAGACTGTCTCTTCAACTGCCCTTCAGTCTGAGACACAAAGCTTTTAGTCTCTAATATTTCTCTATCAAATGGTTTATATTATCATTATTTTTCCACTTTCTTTCCAGAATAATATAATCTATTTGGGTTTTTGTTAGACTTGTGTGGCCAGAGCATTTTGGGCCAGAGTAATTAAATGAAGCAAGTGAAACATTTATTGATGGCAATGTGTCATGGAGTGAAGGGGAGCATTTTAGAAGTAAAGATTTTTCCCCCCACAAGTAACACATTGCCATCTGTTCCCATTTCACACAAATCAGTACTGAGGGAGCAATGTGAAAGAGAAAATTAGGTCAACATTTACATTTCAAGTCAGGTTGGATTTTGCTTTGTCAATTTCTTTGGACTAGAAACCTAAAGGTTAAGAGATTATTTCAGGCACGGTGTAAGCAAGTCAAGAAGTGGATCCTTCTGGGTAGCCATGAAACTGTGAGACCCAAATAAAGGCAAAGAAAGTTACAAGAAGTAGGGTTTTGTGTGATCTAAGTCTGCCCTTAAATGTATGAGACCAGAAGGATCAGAAAACTCCCTTTCACTTGTCCTTTTAAAATCTGTGCTCAGCCTTTATTTTCTAAATAACTCTACTTGGTCTAAACACGTGCTTCTAGGTTACACATGTGACCTGCAAGATTATCCATCTGACTAGTGGCCTGGAAATATCCAGTACTTAAAAAGATTAATCTCAAAGCACATTTAGTGAATAAAAACCATTATCTCTACATTCCCTTAACAGAGCAATGACTAAAATTTTGCAAAATCAAAGACTTACTTGTAGGGTTTGTGGTCTAGGGAAGTCAACAAAATTGGGAAATGTTATTCATCCTACAGGAATATCTTGGAAGATTCTGAGCCAGGACATGTTTTTCCTGGTCTCAGCTGTGTGTGTGTGTGTGTGTGTGTGTGTGTGTGTGTGGCACATGCCCGTGTATGTGTGTTTTGGTGGCACTGAGATACAATTGCTTTCCTTATTGCTCATTCATAGTTGGCCTAATGGATACCTGGGCATTATCAAAAATCTCCTCCCTTAATTCTGTAAATTTGTTTTTACATGTTAAAACTGATTTGGTGTTGACAGTCTACTTTTTTTTGTTTTGTTTTGATTTTAGAACTTCTTCCTTGTGGCCCAAATCAACTTAAATGTTTTGTTTAACACTTACATGATGATATTTGGAGTGGATTTTGGTATATAGACAATATATAATTCATTTATATCATTCACATCCCTGCTAAGATTGTTTAATACCTTCTCATTGCCCTTTGAATTAAATAAAAGGTCTTTTTAAAAATGATTTTATTTATTTATTTGAGAGAGAGAGCAAGCGTGGGAGAGAGTGAGCAAGCACAGAGGGAAAGGGAGAAGTAGACGTCCCGCTGAGCAGGGAGCCAGATGCAGAGCTCCATCCTATGACCTCAGGATCATGACCTGAGCTGAAGGCAGATGCTTAAACGACTGAGCCACCCGGGTGCCCCAATACAAAAATCTTTCTTAATGTAAAAGATCTACATGGTCAGTCTTTAAAAAAAATAATAAATGAGAGGAGGGGAAGAGGGAGACGGAGAGAGAGAAACCTCAAGCAGACTCCCCACAAAGTGCAGAGCCTGATGTGGGACTCTATCCCAGGACCCTGAGATCATGACCTGTACCAAAATCTAAAGTCTGATGCTTAACTGACTGAGCCATAAAGATGTCCCTACATTGGCAGTCTCTTAAAACTTTCCCTATTTTAGGATTTTCATCCTAATTCACTACCTTCAGTTGTTGAACATTGTATTTCTAAAAATGTCATTTAGGTCAATTTTCTAATAAGGTTATATTTTCACTGATATACTGGTCCATTTCTTCTAAATATTACTTACAAAGAGTTATTAAAATCTCTGACTATAACTAGATTTCTTAACTCTTCTGTTACTTCTGTCAATTTTTGCTTCATATATGAAGCTTTTTTTTTTTTTAATTAAGCCATGCACGCTTAGGATTTTTGTGACTTCTTGACTAATCAACCCTTTCATTGTTATGAAATCTCTCTTTTTTTTTATCTCTGGCAATATTCCTTATATTTTTCTGTCTGATGTTAGTTTAACTACACTAGCTTGTGTTTATGATTGCATTATCTTAATTTCAAAGTAGTTAACTTGGCTTTGGCTCTTTGATCCAATTTGGATAAAAACATAGAGTATTTCATTCAGTTACTCTATTTGTGTTCAATTTAATTTTTTTAACCTTTTATTTTGAAATCTCTTTAGATTTACTGCAAAAGTTCCAACAGTACTACAGAGAATTCACATGTACCTCACAGTCTTATTCCTCTGATGGGAATTGACACTGACACCATGCAATTATCAAGGCCAGGAAATTGACAGTGGTAGAGTATCATTCACTAAACTTGAACTTTCCTTGAATTGCACCAGTTTTTTTCACCAATGCTTCTTTTACTTTTCCAGGATCTTTTTCAGGATCTCATACTGCATTTAGTTATTATGTCTCCATTGTCTCTTCTCATCTGTGATAATTCAGATATTTTTCCTTATCTTTCAACACACTGACAGTTTGGATGAGCACTGGTCAGTTATTCTGTAAAATGTTTGGATCGGTCTGAGGTCTTCCCACGATCAGATTGAGGGTGTGCATTTTGTGGCAAGCATGCCACAGAAGTGTTGTGTCCTTCTCACTGCATAATGTCAGAGTGCAAGATATGTCTTACTACTAATGTATTAATCTTGACCACTTGGTGAAAGTGGTGTTTGCTGAGTCTCTCCACCATAAACTTTATAGTAACTACTTTATTTCTTTGTAATTGGCAAACATCCTGAAAAAGATACTTTGTGATTATGCTAATATCCTGTTTCTCCTAAAACATTTGCCCATTGATATTGATATTCATTGGTAGATAGCATATTTCAAATATAAATATTGCTCTTACACAATTATTGAATTACAGGTAAGACCGTTTAATCCAAGGGGGGTCAGAGCAAGAAGGGCAAGTATCAGTCCTCCTTGTGCTTATGGTTGCATCATTTTAGGTTGCAACCTAAGCGGCCATGCCACTTGAGGCATATCACCTGGCAATGCCATGGTACTAGAGGTATCTATTATAGAGAAAAATGCCAAGTGGAGCCCCTGGCAAGACCAGTAGGAGAATCACAGCACAGAACTCTAACATTATGGAAGTAGGCCATGCCATCTGCAGCAGAGAACTTATATATCACTTGAAAAATAGCTCATGACATGCTACAGGGCCATAACAGAAGCTAAGTGCCTGACTGTGGAAAATCAAGTAACCTTTATGTGCTGGTTATTATGAGACCTTCCAAACTGTCAGGTTAGGTATGCTGATCAGCAATTTATCATAAGATGGATATTGTACATCAGGGATTGGAATTCAGCAGGCCAGAAATTATATAAAGAGGTGGCCCAGAAATCCATGTCACCAATTATTGCCTGATACTACTCCCTCAACTCACAACTATGACTTCATGAACTATGACTAGCTGACAAAGGAGAAAAAAGTCTAAACTGAATTCATGAATGGGCCAACCTGATGTATGGGTGCAAAGTGGAAATTGGTTGTTTTTTAAACAAAGCTCCAGTCAGAGATGGTCCTGGAATACAGTGGTGAAGGGTGAGACTACCAATTGGGAGAGTATTGGGAAGTGCATCTGGCCATCCACTTGATGTGGAGTAGAAGTGGCTTTATTTAAGGGTATGTGTATATTCATGAGCAGTAATGAATGACTTAGCCAATTGGTCCAAGGCCTCTAATGAATGAGGCTAAAAGTTCAGAGAGTAAGGTTAGAGGAAGAGACGTGTATAGATTTATGGGAGTAGACATAAAGTGTGAGCATCATTGGTGATTGCCATTGTAGAAGAGACACTAAATCACCAGCAACGGGTACTAAATCACCAAGTCGAAAGAATGATCAACTAGTTGAGGTCAGAGAACTTTTGTCCTGAGACATCTCAGCACTAGCAAAATGGGTTCATGAATGTTATATCCATGATAGCAGAGATAAAGGCTATGCATTGACTCAACAGCTTGGGCTCTCTCTCACCAGGGCTGTCCTAATGATTGCTGCAGCTGCATGTCTGATCTGACAGGAACAAAGACCAAAGCTGGGTCTCAAATGGAGTAACATGGTTTAAGGAAACCAGGCAGCCATATGCTGGCAAGTGGATTACATCAGACTCCTTCCATTCTAGAAATCACAACATGCCTGTCCCTGTGCCAAATTACCAAAATTCTGGGGCCTTAAAACAGCACAAATTTATTTTTTTACCATCTGGAGGTCAGAAGTTGTGAATATATCTGGTTGAGCTAAAGTCCCATAGGATGACATAGAGCTGTGTTCCTTCTATAGGCTGTAAGGGAGAATCCATTTTCTTTGTATTTAGCTTCTAGAGACTTGTTCTTATTAGCTTCCAGAGACTGCTTCATTCCTTGCTTCCTGGTCCCTTCAACTATAAAATGAGGAATCACTCTGATATCTGTTTTCATCATCATCTCTCCTTCTCGGATTCTCATTCTTCTTTCTGCCTTTCTCTTTCATTTTGTAAAGATCCTCATATTGCACTGTACCCATCTGGATAATCCAGGATAATTTCTCTATTTTAAGATCATTGATTTAATCATAGATACAAACTCCCTTTGGCTATGGAGGGTAATATTCACAGATGTATTAGTCAAGTTTCCTCGAGAAATAAACAAGTAGGATATAATAATAGAAATAATAATAAACTTAACTATTAAATAACAGAATATGAAATTAGTTCACAGGTTCATGGAGACTGAGAAGTCCCATGATCTGTATTGGCAAGATAAAAATCCAAAAACCAATGGTATAATTCAATCTGAATCCCAAGGCTAAGAACCAGGGGGGGCGATGACGGTATAATCTTAGTCTGAGAGCAAGAGAAGATAACATATGAGATGTTCCAACTCAAGCAGTGAGACAGAAAAAAAAAAGGAGTGAATCCCTCTTTTCTCTGACTTTTGTTCTATTCATGCCTTCAACAGACAGGATGATGCCTACCAACATAGAGGAGGGCAATATAATTTACTAACTCTATCAATTCAAATCCTAATCTTACCCGGAAACACATTCATAGGCCCACCCAGAAGTGTTTGATCTGGGCACCCTGTGGCTGGTCACATGGACACATAAGATTAACAATCACAAGGCCACCCTTCTTCAACTTGGCACCTATACACCTATACACATGCTATACACATTAAGCCTTAAACCAGGCTTAATTTCCAAGTAAAGACAATAATGAGGTCATAATTCCACCAAACATGATCCAACTGTATGAAATAACACTAACCTGTTCCTCATAAGAAAGATAAAAATACTTAAATGATATTTCTCCTTGATATCTTGGAACACAAAGACTATGATGCAAAATTAACAATACTTAAGAACTATGATACTATGTCGCTGACCCACCCCAATCCCTCTCTGACAGCCAGTACACCCATTCTCTACTATTGTGTTGACTGATGACAGCTCACAGCCAGAAATTTGCCGTTAGCCAAATAGGAGTTATTTCACCCAGGAGGCACTGCTGCCCACCCCTACATATCCAGAGGCAGACCCTGGAGCATGCCTGACTGGCATGGGATGCAAAAGTCTTCTCTCAAAGTGGGAACAATTCTGCAGTGTTATCTTCTTCCAAGAAGTGCTCATGTGATCAGACTGAAACTAAACTCCATCAAAAAAAATAAAAAAATAAACTCCATCGAAAACTATGCACTTGTTTTCTTGTCCTGTTTTTTCGTGCTCCCATCACCTTTTTTCTAAAAGAGGTCCCCAATAAATTCTATTTGAATAAAAATCCCTGTATTAACTTCTGCTTCTAAGGAACCTGAACTAAGACATTTACCCTTAGATAATCTATATAATCAGATGTATATGCTTATATTTAGCATATACATATGTTAACAATATGTGTTTATGTCTTGGATTCCCCACTTACCAACCCTTTCAGGCCAGATATGCTCTTCCTTATTTCTGTAGTCGCTTTGTAGCCCTTTGCATAGTATTACAGACTTACTAGGCTTTCAGTAAATGCTTCTGGATGTAAAGGCAGGAGCAGGCTAACCATGTGATGTTCTTTTCTCAGCAAAGCACCCACTTTATAACATTTCTGAGCTATTGTCTCCATAAATGAATTTTTAATGTATTTTACAGTGGAAAGTTGGCTAATAAAAGGCAAGCTCAAACATATAACACTAAACTCTCATGGTCTCAATTCCTTACTAAACAGCATCATTTTTATTGTTGTTTCCAAAATGAGATCATCTTTCTCTTCTGCTTTCCCATTAACTAGATTTGTTCAAAGATCTGACGTTAATGTCATCAGTCTGGGCTATTGCATGAGTTCTGCTAACTGTGTTTTAAAATATAGCCATTAGCATGCCATGGAGGAAGATTTGATCTCATCACGCTATAAATCACTTGTTTTCCTGAGAAGATTGGAAATATGACAGACAGCTGTGCTTTATCAATGTTTTCATTTGTACATATATCTTTCCCACTTCAAAGTTTGCAGAAGAGAAGTGAGATAATGTGATTAGGTAGCCAAGCATATTCAATGTTCTGAAAAGTAGGTCATTGTTGAGATTAACTGATGGATTAAAAGGATTTAGAAAGGTGGTAAATTTTTGATTTGCATATTTCTCTAAAGAGTCTTGACTCTTGTCAAGTCCCCCTCCCACGTTTTACAGAGCAGCAAGCCAAAGCACGACATCTAGCAATTTAGTAGTTGCAAATTACTCTTGCCTGGGTTTTTTTTATTTTATTTTTTGACCTTGAGCAAATTATCAGTATTTCCACACTAGATTTATTTTCCATAATCCATCAACTGCATTGCTTTGGGGGCACTGAAAATGAGACAGGAGAGTGCTAATGTGACAGATGAGGACTGAAATAATTAAATAGTGCTCAGCATAAGGCTACTATACATCTCTTTGACCAAGCATCCTTTGAAAATGCCTTAAATGCCAATTAAATAAAGACTGCTTAGTGGTAAGCATTGTTCAATGCCACTCTTCCTTTTGGCAATTTTGGTCTCATCAATGGCATTTTCAAAAAGATAAATTAGTAGCCTTCTACTAGAACCTAATTTATTCTGTTTGGTTCTTTAGTTCACCAGCTAGCACTTTATGGTATGAACAGTATACATCATATGAATATAGAGATTTGAGAAGTGATTCATTTTTAAGAACTTGAAATATGCAGAAAGTTGAAATAAATATTCTTCTACTCATTTACTCATTCATTTGTTCACTCAATAAATCAGCACATTTTTAGTGAGGACAGAGGCACACAAATAAATGGTCAATAAATAAATAAATACGTACAATAATAGATCTACATTCATGATGCACAAAGAAAGGACACCCAACCCAAGAAGATATCAGGAAAGTCTTCCTGGCAGAGAAGGTCTCGTGGAATGAATTGAAGTCAGTCCAGTGAAAGGTAAGATGAACGATTACCTGGGTAGGGTGAGGTATGCTGAGATGGGTCAGGGAGATGGATTTCAGGAAGAAAGAAAAACGCATCTGAAATCAGTAGGGCAGAGCTAGATGACAACTTAGAAGGAAATTCAAAATTAAATAATATTTATTTATTATATTTTTAAATTTTTTATTTATTTCTTTGAGAGAGAGAGAGAGAGTGCACACGCTCACAAGTGGAGGGAGAAGCAGACTCCCTGCTGAGCAGGGAGCCCCATGCAGGACTTTGCCTTAGGACCCTGAGATCATGATCTGAACCAAAGTCAGACACTTAACTGAGTGAACCACCCAGATGCCCCTAAATAATTAATGTTATTTAAATGTTTTTAATGTTAAGTACAGCTATACATGCATGCTGAAATTTAAAAAGAGTTCTTTTTAGATTTTCTGATGGTAAATTTCTGTATATGTTCATCCAAACTAATCTGTTATCATTTGTGGGTTGTGGGATGGGATGGGCACAGTTTGTTTTTTCCTTGATGTGCCAAGGAAAAATATGTTATTTATTGATAACAATGGCATGTCATTGAAAATTTAAGAATGATAAGCAGAAAAGAAACATGAGACACTGATGGTTTAAAGTCCTGGTGTACTAATTACTACTGCTTATTGAGCTCCAATTCATTGTTATGAGGGATTATAGTTCAATGAGAACAAGATAAACCATCTAAGTCATTATATTTATGTTCTTATGTCTGAACACAGAGGTTTCTATTTTTATTATTTTGAACATTATGCCTTCTCTTTCTCTAATGAAGTAGGTTTTTCATGAATACAAAGCATCTCAAAAAGCAGTGTCCTAATGATGGTCAATAAAAATACATACACTAGGAAATATTTATTCAGTGTCTACAATATTCCTGGTACTATGCTTTCTTCTGGGTAGATGCCAGTGAATATCATATGAAACAGCTGTTATAATAGACTTAATGTAAATATTTTGTAAGATAAAACTAAAGCCTAAAGCATATGGTTTGACTATTCCACTAAATAATTGCTTGATCTTACTTTAAAGGACAATTTCATTCTGTTTTTTTTTTAAAATCCCACCCAAATGATTTTAACTGCTAATATTCAAATGTATTGTTTGTACGTAGAATTAAAATTTTTGAAACAGCTATAGCAATGTGAAAATAGACAAACTATACATATTACTTATTTGAAAATTCTGGTTTTGAGGAATAGCAATCAATAGAACCACCACTTTATTTGAAAAAAAAAAAAAAGAAAAATCACATAATAATTAGTTTTTCACATAAACCATGGCTGAGGGAGATTAGTAAAACATCTCAGCTACATTACTGATGTTGAAATATTGGTTCTCAATCATAAAGCCAGATGAAATAAATCACATGGCACTATGAAACCTATGAACTTAACCATTCACAGTTAGAAATTATGTATAGGAACTATAGATTATTTGAAAAGATGAAAATGACACATTCTAGTTGTAAAAAGTCAAATAGTATAGGAGTGTATCAGATGAAAAGTGAAATTTTTCATGTTCCTTTCTCTCCTTTACAAACCCACGTCAGAGATGACACCATTTCCTGCTTACTGTGGTCCTTGCTGCTTTTATTCTCTACATTTGCAAATGAATGCAGCTGCAATGTTTTAAGCAAATGGGATCACGCTATCCATTCTTTGCAGTGTCTTGCTTTTATTCATTCAACGTGCACTTGAAAAACTTTACATGTCAGTACCAATAGGTACACCTTTTCCAATGGTTGCAAAGTTTTTAAGTCTTTCTTTATGATTGCAAGGCATTTACCTGCATAGATACAGAAGGCCTTTTTTAAATACTTGTTCTTGGACAGCCCAGGTGGCTCAGCGGTTTAGTGCTGACTTCAGCCCAGGGAGTGACCCTGGACACCTGGGATCCAGTCCCACATTGGGTCCCACATTGGACTCCCTGCAAGGAGCCTGCATCTCCCTCTGCCTGTGTTTCTGCCTCTCTCTCTCTCTGTGTGTGTGTTACACACTCTCATGAATAAATAAATAAAATCTTTAAAAAATAAGAATAAATACTTGTTCTTGTGATAAAATCATACAACTTTTTATTACTTACAAACAGTGCTACAATGATCTTCCTTATATGTATTATATATACGTGCACAAGGGCAAATATTTCTCTAGGATTAAATTGCTGGGGTAAAGCCCATACAACTGTTTAATGTTTTAAATATTTTGAAGCTGAAAACTGTTTCTACTACCAATGTATGAATGTCACTGTATGTTTCCCTACATCATTGGCAAGACTGAATCTCATAAATCTTTATAATTTTATCTGATCTTATGGACTCAAATGGTATTTCTGTGAAAGGACTGTCCCTATGCTATTTCTTAACTTCCTAGTTGACATTTCTGTGTTATTCATTGAAATTCAGTGAATAAAGGCAGGACAACTGGCAGTTGAACTATTTTGCTAAAACTTCTGCCTCTAATGTTAGGTATAGTTACAGAAAAAAGGTACAGTAGTACATGGAGATCTAGGCCTTTTTTCCAAAGTATAACACTTGGAATATACTGAAAAATAGTTGTTTACCTACATATCAGGTATTTCAGTTTGTACTTAGAATTCAATTTAAAAGGGAATCTTTTATTATCAATAAAAATCCATATCTTTTGTGTTGCATGGAAAATCATTATCATACTGTAAACTTATGCATAGCTGTTTGATTAATCAAGTCTTACAAAAAAGTTTGCAGGGTCAGACAGAAATAGGAGTAGAAATCTGAGTTTGCCTCTCTTGGATTGTCTCCTAATTCATGAAGTCCAGTACTTGTTCTTAATGGTTGTCATAATCAGTTGTTTAGTCCTATCCAAATAGCCAAAGTAAAAGTATTAACTTACTGTAGGAATAGGGACATGTGCCATTCATACACACATTTACCTGATACCATTTGATAAACTTATTGACTCCTTTTAATACATTGAAAGTTATTTTAACAATTTGCTCTAGGATCAAACTATTCAAAATTTCCAAATCTCAAGTTTCCTTCCAACTACCTTCCTGGGGTTAGCTGCCTTTGTAGCCTTTCCACCATGACTCATTTTACCTGGTAAGAAGCATATCCACTATCTGCATCTTCATAAATCTTTCGTTGTCCCCAAAGAGGCTCCAAGTGCAATCTGATTCTTTTATAGAAATCATGCAAGTTGTTCCCATTCTCTTGGCATGAAGCCAGCTGCCATAGAGACTAATTGTTGTGCCCCTTTCCTAGGGAATGCTGTAATATGTTTTTTTTTTTTTTTTTTTTTTAATTTTTATTTATTTATGATAGGCACACAGTGAGAGAGAGAGAGGCAGAGACACAGGCAGAGGGAGAAGCAGGCTCCATGCACCGGGAGCCCGACGTGGGATTCGATCCCGGGTCTCCAGGATCGCGCCCTGGGCCAAAGGCAGGCGCCAAACCGCTGCGCCACCCAGGGATCCCGGGAATGCTGTAATATGTTTTAAGGAGCATTTCTCCCACATTGATTACTCTAGAAAGGGAGACTTTCTTGTTTTAGGATCTAAAATATATAGTTTGTGGAGTTAGTGCTATAAAACAAACCCAAAGTATTATTGAAAAAGAAAACGTAATACAAATGGACAATGAGGTTTGATGGAGAAGCTTAAGATGTTTTCACTAAAACAGAATGATGGTTGTCTATTGAGATAGATGAGCTGATTTTTAGTTTTTCTTCTGCTTTAGGCCTTTACATCCTCTATCTAATGAGTTAGCTAGGAGGATTAAAGAGTCCTGAATTAAAACAATTTTCACTCTGACACTTCTACTTTGGGCAAATTGCCAAATGTTTCTGATTTCAGTTTTCCACCTTTTATATTGGAATGATACTTTTGTGGTTTTTGGGAGGAAAGCTTTGAACAGTCTCTTGGACATAGTAACAGTCAGTCAGTGGCAGCTATTATTATTATAGTACCTGGACTGAGTACTAAGTACCAATAACCCCAGGCCATTGAGCAACTTCCTATGAGTTCAAGGAGGAAAATAACTCAATTCCTGATGCCAAGGAGAACATGTTTTTAAATTCGGGAGACTATTCATAAATGTTTTTCCTGCTTTGTAAGCACCTAACAATCTGTAAAATAAAAATCCTTGCATTAGCAACTCTTCACAAACACACCCTAAGAAATGGGAGAGGATGTATAACGAAGAGTATTTAGTTTCATTTCTGTAGTGGCATTTACCCGTAGTGATGTCTATGTTGTTTTAGTCAAATGAAGAATTTCAGCTTGATAACATGACACGGTAATTCAAATGAATTTGGAAATAGGAGGGAGCATTCAAAATATTCACATAGAAAGTCTGATTTGTAAAGGACTGAAATACTTTCTCATTAAATTGTCAAAATGAAACAAGGAAAAATGTAGTTGATTGGCTAATTTTTATTAAATAAAAGTAGAAATTTACATACAGGCATTTTTAGTTTGTAAGTTATTTTCTTATTCTTTCAAATGAATCTTACGGTGCTAGAGCAATATGTTCTTGTATGTTTATTGACGTGATTACACTTATCACATAATTGCTTTCTTTTTCAAATGTATTCTTTTGAATTGCCAGCTTCTCCTGGCTACTCTTTTCCAGCACATTTAGCGTTGATGGTATCATCCCACATGCAAGCTCTAACACCATTTCAAGGCCTTGGACCCTTCTTCAAATAGCTAATTCCCTGGAGTGCAGAGGTGGTGGCAGGGATGGCAGCAAATGACAAGGTGCTGAAAATTCTATTGCGTTCATTAGCTGCTTAGCTGTCAAGGTCTTTAATCCTATACGAGCCTATTGAAGTTAACGTGATTTCAATAGATTAAAACATTTATAAGAAAATAAATTTAAAAGTTGATTCCTGAGAACCGTTGTGGCAACAACTATAAATGGTTTTAGGACTTTGATTTCTACTCTTGTTACATTAAAAACTAAAACTTTATTATTAAATAGCCAAATACATTTCCATTATTATCCAGTAGAGCTTTAATTACTTTAAATAATCATTTTTGGCATGGCTTAAAGAAAAGTAGTTAAATGGGGAAATTTTCAGTGGGCTTATCCAATTTATGCATTGCCCCCAGTGGTAGGTAGATTTCTAAGACAACTTCCAGTGATCCTTGATCTTTGGTGTGGGTGGAACCTGGATTATTAGCAGATATCATTCCCATAATTATGTTACGTTACATGGCAAATGGGAATTTGCAGGTGTAATTAAGTCCCCAAATGAGTTGATCTTAAAATAGGGAGATTATCCAGGTGGACCTTATCTGATCATATTGGCCTTTTAAATCTGGGTCTCGAGGGTAGAGATGGAGTTAAGAGATTCAAAGCATAAGAAGGTTCAACATGCTGTTGCTGACTTAAAAATACAAAGGACCACAAAGCAAAGAATAAATGGAGGGTGACTCTATTAGTTATATGAGGCCCTTGATGACAGTCAGTGAGGAAACAGGACTTAAATCTTACAAATGGGGGAACCCTGGGTGGCTCAGTGGTTTAGCACCACCTTTAGCCCAGGGCGTGATACTGGAGATACGGGATCGAGTCCCACGTCTTCTCCCTCTGCGTCTCTCTCTCTCTCTCTCTCTCTCTCTCTCTCTGTGTCTCATGAATAAATAAAATCTTTAAAAAAAAAATCTTACAGATGGAAGGAACTGAATTTTGCACAACAATGAGAATGAACTCAGAGGCAGCTTTCCCCAGAACCTCTTGATGAGAATTCAGAAACCTGTAACATCAGGAGTTTAGCTTTTTGGTACCCTGCAAAGAGAACCAGCTACGTCATGTCATACTCAGGAATTACAGAACTGTGGGCTGATAAACAAGTGTTGTTATAATCTAAATTTTCAGTACTTTTTTTACACAGCAGTAGAAAATCAATACACTCCCTTAACCCAAAAAAAGTTTGAGCTAATTTGTATTGAATATTCCACATTAACTTCTTTTTTGAATGTTAAAAATACTTTTTATTTTTCAGGTATCTTCAGTTTTG
This sequence comes from Canis lupus dingo, assembly GCF_003254725.2. Taxonomy (NCBI): domain Eukaryota; kingdom Metazoa; phylum Chordata; class Mammalia; order Carnivora; family Canidae; genus Canis; species Canis lupus. The sequence goes on along the minus strand of NC_064257.1, from coordinate 32,194,060 downwards.
AGAAGTACTTTTTATTTCAATATCAGCTTTAAATATTTTAGCCTTTAGCTAATGTGGGAAACTTTTCTCAATGTTCACATACTATTCTGTTTTATATGTTTAAACCAGATTTGAAATGTTCATTGATGAGGATGAAGGTGGAAAGAAATATGGGCCATTAAAATTTCTCTCTGCTAAAAAAAGAAATCCAGGTTGGATAAGTAATAAAATTACATGGCTTGCTAGGACATAACATATTAAGGCTAAATTTAATTCAGATGAGAAGAAAAGCAAACGGGAGTGTAATTAAAAGCAATTTAGCCAAGAAGAAATCACAGGAAAGATTGTCCAGATTGGAAAAGGAATTTCATGGAGGGTGATGCTTTTGAAGATACTATCATCTTCTAAACAGGGGAGTTTCCAGAGAGAGGCTTCAGGGGGAAATACTCCCTAATTTACAATAGAAGATGTCATATTTATTTGATGTAAGAAAAGAATGGTAGTCTAGGGAACTGGAGTGCTTTTTGGTTTCAGATGAAGCTAAATTAACGATTAATTCTTCTTTACCACTAAACAGCTAGGACAAGCCCAGGCAACCTGACAGGTAAAAGTATAAGAGATTGACCTAAGTCTGGTTTGTTGGTTAGACTTTTTCTAGTCCAACCAGTAAAAGGATTTTACAGTTCAATTTTAATTTAATTCATAAAAAGAGCTATGAAGAAAAATTTTTAAATTGCACCTTCTTTCATCTAAGAAGTTATAAGTTAAAATATACAGCAATTGTCTACATTAGGGCAAGGTTTACTTTCTGCAATCCTAGCTTTGGGAAAAATTGCAGCATGTTTCAGGGCAGCGAAAAGACCTAAAAGGATCATCTTAATATATAACAGAAAGAAATTGTTTAATGTACACTACTCATCATCTTGAAGTGTGTACCAGAAAACTTGTTTAAGAAGACTTTCAAAAGAAAGGCTCTTGCTTGAAAACAAATCATTCCAATGATTCCAATCCAAGAGATTCCAGATCTATTTCTCTGAATGCTAATATTGCATCTATTTAGAAACTTATAATGTTATGTCTTATTGAGAAAATTATTACTTAATCTACTTCTCACAGAGAGCAAAAGCCATTGGGATTAAAACTAATGAATATAATGACTGAGTAATCTTTAGTAATAAGAAAAGCCACATTATACATATCCTGGGTGTCAGCTAGGATTTAACACAGAAAGAATTCAGCATATAAGTTTTACAAAGTGCTAACACATTGCACTGTCTCTCCCCAAGAGAGTTGTACCTGTACAAGGAGTCAATTCTCCTCTTGTTTTACTATCTTCCGTTATCCCCAGACCTACAACTCAAAATATTCATTCATTATTTCATTCCCTAAATATTCATTAAATGCCACCTTCATGGAGCAATGAATAGGACAGGCAAAAGCCCTATTTTTATGTGGATTTTACTTTAACTGGAGGGAAATATCAGCATGACTTAAAAGACAAATTACAAATTTAAACACAGAAGGAAGGCATGTATACACAAAAGGCTCTCAGAGTTTGTTAAATTCTATTGGTAATAATTTTAGTAATGACTGTGGGAATGTCCAGGATTCTCCACTAAAGGTCTGGATAAACATATTGAGAGCTGATATATTTATTAGAGAATCTGAATTCAATGCTGTGGTTCTAATGATAGAAATTCTGATTCAATTGTGGCCCACCCTAAATGAAGTTAAAATGACTGAAACCACTCTGGTATAATACACCAGATAAAATACAATAATGTTGAGAGATAGAAATTGTAAAATAAATTGATCATGCTTGAGTAATCATGCACCCACCACTTACATTCTGTTGGAGGATCCAGATGGCTTCCTTCACCATAACCTTAAGATCTACACTGGTAAAGGAAGCATCACCATGCAAGTGGGAGACAGGATATGGTACAATTAAAATAGGGTCCCTAATTCTATCAGAGATAGGAGGATTCTGAGAGGGCTAAAATCATGGCTTGGTGTTTAATCAGCTAAGGCAAGTTGGCCATGATTTCTGTAATAGTCATCAGAGCCTATGTGGTAGTCTGAATATAGTCCTCTGAGAGATTTATTGATGATTAATGATTATGACATTCCCAGAGCTAAATATGTGAACAGCCTCCTCAGGTCCTACTTGACATGTAAAATGGACAAAAGAGAGGGTGACTTAAGTCACTCTTTTAGAGAATCATGACTCTTCCTCAAATTTAAGACCCGAGTCTTAGATTAAGGTTTGAGTGGGCATCCTTCAGGAAGAACCTTAAAATAACATCACAAGTATATTTGTGGAAGTAGCCTTACCTAAAGGAATGTACAAATACTTACTTAGGAAACTACATACTGGTAAAAGGGATCTATTGGGACCTCAGGGAATTATTGGACATTGACTCCAGACTAAAACAATATCTAGAAATCCTTTACAACCACTGGGATCCACTGGTCAAAGGAGATTCCTAAGAGTGTTAATTGATGATTTTAAAAAATTGTTAGGGATGCCTGAGTGGCTCAGTTTGGCTCAGGTCATTATCCTGGGGTCCTGGGGTCCCTGGGGTCCCCACAGGGAGACTGCTTCTCTCTCTGCCTATGTCTCTGCCTCCATCTCTGTGTCTCTTCATGAATAAATAAATGAAAATATTTTTAAAAATGTTTAAAAAATAAAAAATATTGTATACGTTTAGGTAAATTGACTTGAGGGTAAAATTCTATTTATGGCTCAGAGATGGAAAACATCAACTGGCCCAATAGTCTCTTTTAGAGTTAGGAAGTGAAGCTCAGAGTAATCAAATGACTGCTTTTAAGTGAGAATCCAGGATAAGAACCGAGATCTTCTAAATTCTCATGAGGTTGTTACACAAGCCCAGGTGCCTAAGTCCCCTGGCCAGGTGGATGGTAATGGTTTTAAAATTTTACTTTATTCAAATTGGAAAATGAACACAAATTCTGTGTGTGTGTGTGTGTGTGTGTGTGTGTGTGTGTGGCAACAGGACCTGGGGTTAGAGGGGCCTGAGAGGAGAAATTTGTGAAAAGATAATGGCTAAAATTTCCCAAAGTTGAGAAAAAACTATAAAATTTGAACTACTAGAAGCACAAAAAAACATGATGAATACACCAAAGCATATAATAATCAATATTATCAATACTGCTATAACATATAATAACCAATTATCAATACTGCTTACAACAGTAATAAAGAAAAAAATCTTAAAAGGAGCCAGAAGGAAAAAGACATGTGGAGGGACAAAGGCAAGGAAGACAGCAGAATTTTCTTGGGAATATGCAAGCCAGAAGATAGTGGCGCAACTGAATATACTTTAATGTACTGAAAGATAGAAAATATCACACTAGAATTCTTAACCCAGAAAAAAATAACTTTCAAATGTAAAATTAGATGAAGACTCTTTCAGACATGTAAAAACTGAAGTAATTTGATACTTGACCTTAACCACAAGAAAATATTAAAAGGGAGGCGACCAGGTGGCTCAGTTGGTTAAGCATCCAACTCTTGATTTTGGCTCATGTCATGATCTCCGGCTCTTGGAGATCAAGCCCCCCATGGGGCTCCGCGCTGAGTACAGAACATTCTTGGGATTCTCTCTCTCCCTCTCCTTCTGCCTCTCCTCCTGTTCTTTCTTTCTCTTGCTAAAATAAATTTTTAAAAATATATATTAAAAAGAAAGACCTTCAAAAGAAATCACCATCTTGAAGAAATATCTGCATCCCATATTCATTGAAGCATCATTCACAATAGCCAAGTTAGTTAGTTTTTATAAGTTAGTTAGTTTTTATAAGAAAATAACTTATAAGAAAATAACTAACTTAGTTTTTATAAGTTAGTTTTTATAAGAAAATAACTTAAGTGTCCACTTGTGGATGAAATAGATAAAGAAAATGTGGCATATATATTCAATGATATATTATTAAGCCATTAAGAAAAGGAAATCCTCCCATTTGTGATAACATGGATAAAACTTGAGGACATTATGTTAAGTGAGTATGTCAGGAAGAGAAAGAAAAATTCTGAATGATCTTACTTATATGTGGAATCTAAATAAAGCCAGACTCATAGATACAAAGAGTAGATTGGTGCTTGCCACAGGCTGGGGCATGGGAGAAATGGGAGATATCAATCAAAACCCAAACTTTGAGTTATCAGATGAGTAAGTTCTGAGGATCTGATGCACAGCATGGTGATTTCAATGTATCCAGCATCAAGAGACGATTAAAAAAATATTTCTCCATCCTCTGCTTGTCTTCTTAGCAGCTGCTTTCTGCTTTTTTTTTTTTCCCTCAGGGTCTCACTCTGCACATTTCCGATTTAGGAGTTGGCAATTGCCCTGGGGGAAAATTGCCAGGAGAATATTGAGCTCATCTCAATGCATTTTACTTCTAAGATCTTGATTTTTTCATGTCCCTGCAACTTTAGTTTTTCACTCTATGTTTTTTTTTTTTTTTAATGTATTTTATACATAGTCATTCTTGGTGGGAATGTTAGTTTAAACCAGGCACTTCACCATGTTCATTGGTACGTGTAGCATATAAATTTATATATTTTAAGTAATTTCCATATTTTCCTACCTATTTCTCCAAATATAGTGGGTAGGCCATTTTAGTCTTAGTGCTTATATTAACTGTTCAGTTTAGTCTGGAGCAGAGCTATCCAATATAAATATCATGTGAACCACATATGTTATTTTAAAATTGCAAGTACTCACATTAAAAGTAAAAAAAAAAAAAAAAAGTAAAGTTACAATAAACAGTATACTTCTAGTTAAAATCAAAAAGCCCTAACATATTACACTTCAACACATGTCTTCAAAGTCTATTGTATATTTTATATTTATAGCTCATCTCAATTCACACTAGCCTTATTTTAGATACTTACAAGCTATCCTCATCTGACTAGTGGCTATGTTATTGGAAAATGCAGGTCTAGAGGTTGCAGACCATTCAGGGGAGATGTGAGAGGACTAGAAGATGCATGTACACTATGTGGTGATACAGGCTCGAAGACTTGCATTGTCTTCCTTGGAAAACAGTAGGTCTCTGTTTAGCCATACAAAGAATATTTTCATCATGTTAGGTGACAAAGTTTGTGGACACATTTTTTTTAACTGCTCAGCCTCAATTCTTTCATATTTTAGAGAAGCAATTCAAATTGTGGATTCAATGGAAGTTATGATTCAGCTTCCTTCAACTGAATCCCAAAGCATGAAAACCTCTCATTTTGCTTCCCCAGAGCCAAGATTTACACATGGAACTCAGGCTTGACCAATCATACATGTCTCGTAAGGACACAGCACTTTAAATATGAAATGCAGAGAAGGCTTTAAAATATTCTGAGACTGCTTGAGTGAAGCAGAAGGGAGTTCTAGCAGTGACCATGGGCTTGCAGTGTCCTTCTCACAGGACAATTCTGGGTTCTGAATGTCTCTGTGTTGCTTTTTCCTGGGCTTTCTTTGTTCTTCCAGGTGTTCAGGCCACTACATGAATCTAGAAGTTGTGTAAAACCCATGATTTTACTTTTTAGTACAACATAGTTGCTAAGTACGTACATTTAGGAATGAAATGGCCTGAGTTAGATGTCTGACTTTCCTATATATTAGCTTCCAGGATTTAGATACATTATTTAATTTTTTTTGTAGTGTTGATAATTGTACCTACCTCATAGGATATTAATGAGATAATCCACACACAGTGAATATACTTATTTTATATATTTATTATGTACTGAATATTTAGCTCTTGATGACTCAGCTTCTATTATTATTTTAAAAACAGTTTATGGAAGGCCTACGGTATACTAGATAGATATGCAAAAAACAAAACTTCTCATTTTTCCCACCTAAAATTGCCTTTGAAAAAGAATAATTATTTCACATTATTTGCCTAGAGTTTGAGGGAGGGGTTACATGCAACCAGACAAGGCTACTGCAAGCTTGAAATATTTTTGTAGTCTTGGGCTTCACAATGAATTTTTCTCCAACTATACATGCATCAAATGTGTTTCCAATTATTTGCCATTCAGTAATGCATGCCAGGTTTATTTGTGGTTTTAATAAGTGCCAGGAACCTAGCTCACTATCCCAGCTTAAGCAGTGTAGACAGAATGGCATAACTTAAAAAATGACAGTAACCTTGCAAATGTGAGCATTAAAATTTCCACTTTTAAGATGAGGAAATTGATTGAGAGAAGTAATTTGCCTACAATTACACAGCTAGTATGTGCACAATTATACATTGTATTTTGATCATGAGTTCCTTCTTCTTAGACTACGTACGACTCCAAAACGGTATTTGTAGGTGTTAATCACTTTACCCAGGATCGTAAAAGACTTCTGCCATTATCTGGAGCACACTTGATATTTTAGAAAGGTAAGCCAAGCCTCAAGGAATGCATGGCTCATGAATTTATTTGATGTCACTGACATCACCTTTTCCTGAATCCCTTGCTCATCTTCTCCAATTTTTGCCCTTTCTTTTCTCAAGCCTATGATCGCAAATATTTCTATAGTTACAAATAGTCCATTATTTAAATAGCTTTCATCTAAAGAAATTCTGGAAGTTTACTTTAGGTGAATTTTCAAGGAGAGAATTGTGATCAATCATTTTTAAGAATGACTGCACAGTTCATATACTTGCTGTGCCAGCAAAGCCAAGTAAGATGGGTTGTGATATAAGGCACTTACTTTTCCAGATGCCACCTTTAGATTTTTCCAGGAGGGCTGAAGGATAGACCTTATCCAATGATATTGATAACTGCATGAAGGTGGACCTGACTCTTCCAGGGTTTCACATCAAAGGCTATATGTCTAAATTTCTACACCTGCTAAGCTATTGTTTCGTTTTGTTTTGTTCAAGTGTGAAAAAACTAGCAGAGGCCCTGAAACGGCTCTGCAACTTTGCTGGCTGAGGCTCCTTCCTCAAACACTTTGACTTCTAACCATGAACATGTGTGAATTTTTTTCTCCCATTTCTAAATCATTCTAGAAGCTTCTCATTTACCTCTACTGAGATGGCACTCTTTGCCATTTGTTTTTGGAAATAATTCATTTTAAACACAATGAATGAATTTCTTTATTTTCCTCATTAATGAAAAGTACCTCTGCCATAGAAATATACCAGTCAGTCAATTTTCTTCACCTACAGTTTGCCTGTGCATAATCTCATCATGAAAATAAAAAAAACAAAACAAAAACCATAAACAAAACATCCAGCCTGATTATAGTAAGTCCTCTGTTATTTAAGAAAAAAAGAGAAAGAAAACATAACACACATATTTTAGGGAGCACTGATAACCTTCCATCTGCATTTTCCATAATGTTATTACAAATTGAGCTCAATATAGTGATGAGCAAAAAGTTTTGCTAATTGAGAGTCAATCTGCTTAAGCAATTCATCCCCCCCTTACTTAAAATTGATCATATTTAAGAATTTTAAAAATAAGCAATCAATTTTTTGGACTAGTTCGAAAATCTCTATGTATGTTCTGGTTCTAAGAGAAATACACAGGTTAAGTAAGTGACAAGGTAAATCATCAACTCTAATCAATTGGAAATCTGATGTGGTGGCTGTTTGTACCTGAGATCCACAGGCTTTGGATCACCCAACTCATGCAAAAAGAGGAAAAGTTCATTTAAATATCCAGTTACTTGGTCTCTCTAATGCCAATTTCAAAATAGATGATCATCAGAAGAAAACATTTGGATAACTGAGTAAACGTTTTCCACTTGTAGTGGCCAAATTTCTCCCTGAAAGCCAGACTACTATAATCAATGACATGTTGAACATTCAAACTTGGATGTCTTTAGATTCGGAAGTAAATTAACCATCATATCCTGCACACCTGTTACTCTTCTCTTGTTTCTGGATGTTCTATCTCATGAAAGAATGTCACTATTTGTATAGTTGCAAATGCCTGAAATTTTTCTATTTCAGTTATGTCCCATGTCTAATTAAGCAACAAGTTCTATGGTGTCTATTTTATAATAACTCACTAACTCTCCTACCTTTCTTTCTGTCTATTCTGTTTTAGCATAGTTCCCTTACCTGTATCCCAAGACAGGTTCCTGGCAAAACTCCAAGCCTCCGTTTTTCTTCTAGTTCTTTTCAAAACTACTCTTCACCCCTCCAGAGTGATTATTTAAAGATCTAAAGCCTTCCTCCAAACCCATTAGAAGGTCCCCATTGCTCTCCAGGTGAAGAGGGGGCTTCATAATAAGGTTCATAGGCTGTTCGTGACTTAGCAACTAGGTATCTCTGCAATTGCTTCTTTGGCCACACGGACTTCTCTTCTTCATCTACAAGTCAGATGTGCTATGTTTCCTTTCCCCTGGTGTTTTCTTACCCACTTCCTTTTCACTGCATCCAATACTGCATCTCTTCTTTGCTTGGCTCTTACTTATCCTTTAGTTCTCATATGGGTATGACTTTCCCTGATACCCATATTAGGGACATAAACTTTTTCTTTGAGCTTCAAGAGCAACATAGAGTTCCTCTATGGCAATACTCATAATAATATACAATAATTTCCTGGTAATTAATGTGTATTTTTAACTGAACTGAAATTACCAGAGGACAAAAAACATGTCTTTCTTATTCACTGTTGTATTTCCACATCTAACAGAAAGCAGAACACAGGAAGACATTTAACAAATATTTTTGAAATGAATAATTCAAGAATGAATAAATATTAAGATTTTAGGTCAATGGTTCCATTTCTAAGAAAAAAATCTAAAAATGTGAATACATAAGAAAAGCAAACTGGAAAAGTTTTTTAATAAAAAAATTATTAAAAATTGGAATGGGTGGGAAGCAATAAAGAAAATAATTTCTTATATTTTTCCCAGTTTTTTACATCAGTCTTTATAAGGCCAGGGCAAATAATTATTGGATATTTCCATATAAGTAGTCCAGACCAGTGTAAACTCATCTGATAATTTCCTGGCTTTTCTGCTATTGATAGCAAATATATCTCTCTTGCTAGATGTCCAGAAGGAAGGAGAATGTCCCATTTGTAGGTCTACTCTCTGGATTGCTTTTGTAAGATCAGCATATTTGCAACCATGCATTCCTACTTTCATTTAAGGCCAGAACTGAGCTCTTCTTTTGAATCTGGATGGAGGTCTGATCTCACTTGTCTCTCATTCTTGGGGGTAAATCATTGTCTTAGAACTAAGGATAGCAAATATATATGAGGCATTCTTCTATCCTGGGGATAACTTCACTTATTCTTTACAACACCTGAGAAACGTGTGTTATTATATAGATAAGGAAACTGAGGCTCAGAGAAGTTAACTTGTTCGATATCAAGGAATTCAAATTCACACTATTGTGTCCAATGTGTCCAATGATGATGTTTTCAACCACTGGGTACACTAGAAAAGCTTCCATTATAATAAAACATATTATCTGCAAGGAACACATCGTTATCAAGAATTGCTTAGGGTAATGGTTGCAAAAATTCAGTTACAAATTGTAATATAAGTAATATCTTAATGAAAACGAAATTATTTAACTTGAGTAAAGGGAAAGAGACAGTCGTACTCCCCATGTTTATTTTTTTTTTTTTCTTCATGAGAGACAGAGAGAGAGAGAGAGAGGCAGAGACACAGGCAGAGGGAGAAGCAGGCTCCATGCAGGGAGCTTGATGCGGGACTCTATCCTGGGACTCCAGGATCATGCCCTGGGCCGAAGGCAGGCGCCAAACTACTGAGCCACCCAGGCTGCCTGCCATGTTTAGATTTATGCATGGAGTAGATTTTGGTATAACATGTATTATTTTAATGAAATTAATTAGAGATAACTCTTGAACTTGAGAGCTGCACCACAAATCACCCCAAAACTTTAAGTGACTTAAAAATATAATGACTTATTATTTCTTACAATTCTGTAGGTTGGCAGAGTTGTTCTTCCACACATTGCCTGCATTATATGTTTGATATTCTCTTAAATCTTGCAAGGCCTTAACAAGGTTTCTTAGAGATAAACCCTTGACCTGATTGCTGGTCTCAGGTCTCATTTCACCTTGAGAATTTTTTTACTGAAGGCAATACATGGAATGAAAGATAATTTTATTTTCCAGCCTAATAAATCCTGGCACTTCCATATTTCTTCTACATTCCACTTGCAAACAGAAAGTTTCTTTTTGAACCCGTGTCTATCTTCCTATACCTTTTACATGCAGCTAAAAAGAAGCCAGTTAGCACTCCCTGCATCCTATGTGGGGATGGATGGAGATGGATAGTTGGGCCCACAAATTCACAGGGTAAATTTTCTGACTTTCACATTATTGTAGGCAAGTTTATTTTTTTGACAATTTGTGTGTGTGTGTGTGTGTGTGTGTGTGTGTGTGTGATATAGCATGGGTTATCCTTTCTCCAACCTCTAGAATGTCTTGGCCATTTTCCTAGCCTTTTGTTATGGATTTCTTGATGTCTTTCCAGCTTCCACCTGCCACCAATTTCCAAGCTATTGCCACATACCTTAGGTTTCTGAGATGGAAACACTATACTTCTAAGAGTCTGAATTAACCAGGGTTCTGTCAAGATCACAGAACCATTAGATTTAATTATATAAGAATTAGGTCTTAACATAAGTTCTGGAGGAGCTGGGGAAGTGAATACTCTGAACAATGAGTTGGAGTATCAACAAGAGTCTTTAACCAGTTCTCTCAAAGCACTGGTGCCAGGGGACAAGTTGAAGCTTACATGGAGAATCTGAGATGCCAGGCGAATCCAGCCACAGAAGTAGACTATGCAAGGGACATTGGTGGGGAGGTCTATCAGAAGCTGTTGCCTTTGTGTGGCGTACCTCTGATGATACTCAGTTAAGCATCTGCTGGTGGTCCTGGGGACATTGCTGATCAGGATGTCCAGCAGCCAGGATGAAGAACTAGATCTAGAGGGACATATAACAAAGGACAAGCAGGAAACCACCAGACACATCAGCAACTAGCAACTGGTACTATACCAAATCATGAAGACCTTCCAAGAATAATATCAACCCATTGCCTCCCAAATCTCTCCCCATGCTTCCCTCCTCCCTCACCAAGTAAAACCCAATATCATACAGACAAGAGAATTCCAGAAACAGATTCCTCAGTTTGACCAACTGGACAATAGAAGGATCCAGTACAGGAGGGGAATAAATCTATTTCTGTTGCTGAAAAAAATGAGACCTCTTCACACAGGTCTAGGATTTAAACTGTGCAAAGATGCCCAGAAGGCTCAGGTCATAGTCACGTCCAAGAACAAACAGGTGACCACAGTAGAACTCTGGGACTCTGGGACTTTCAGGATGTCAGGATTAATGCTTGTGTGCCCATGACTCGCTAGGCTGGGATTTGCTCTGGTAAACATCACAAACAGAGACTCATGTGTTTAGATCATTCCTTTTAATATGATAGCCTCTACCATTCAATTTTTGATTTGTCTTATGTCTCATAAGTTTGAGAGTACCCACCCCAAAACCATAGAGACAAGCTCTCTAAAATACACAATTAAATCATAACTACTAAAATAAATAAATAAATAAATAAATAAATAAATAAATAAATCATAACTACTATCTCTGTTTTCTTTTTGTAGTCCCCTCTGTGAAACTAACATAATATCTTGTACATAATAAATTCTCAATGTTTATGAATTCTGAAAAAATCTAAGAGGAAATAGAGTAGAGGATAAACAAGCCATACCCCTGAGGAATCATAACCAAATAGTCTCATCTGTTGTCAGGTTCAATAAATGAACATAGAGTCAAAGGTGAGAGGAAAAGTCAAATACATTATGAGCTAAATGAACACAGGAGTAGGTGGTTGAAATAAAGCCAGAGTAAGTGAGAAACTTCAGAAAGAGGCCCTCAAAATCATGCATGAAGCTGACACCTATTTTTAGTAGGTCAGGTCAAGTTAGGTGATTCACAGGTAAATTCATATAAAGCCCCAAACGTCAACCTGCTACCTCCTAACTGTAATCTTGGGTAGACAACTTAGCTCTTCTAAATTATTCGAAGCCTCAGTTTCCTCATTTGTGAGATAAATATAAATAATAGTTACTTCATGGGATTTTTGTAAGAATGACTTGAGATAGCACCTAAACAATGCTTAGTGCAGCATAAAGTACTCTGTGAACGTTAATTGCTCTTGTAAGAGGTTGTGTCAAATAACATTAGTCTTTTTTTAATGCTCTTAAAATGTCTGATGTCCAGTGTATAACATAAGAATGTCTGAGTGTGATATTAAAATGTCTGAGTGTGATATTCCAAATATGGTCTAATCATGCTCGATGCAGGGGAATTATATTCCCTCAGATCTGATGCTGCAGAAGAACTGTGGAAGAACTGCTTTTTTACATAAATGGCAAGCGGTGCATGATGGGTAATGCTATGTATGGTAATTATTCCTGGACATGTATTATAATACATGTTCCATGTCAGTTCTTTATCTCAATTTCCCCAGATTATCATCCTGTTTTTTTTTTTTTTTTTAATCTGTGACCATGACTAAAAAGATTTGATAGAACAACTTCATGTCAATGACTAAACGTACTAATAATTTGGTGTTTGGTTCACTTTTTAAATGTCCCTTTTTGGGATCCCTGGGTGGCTCAGCATTTCAGCACCTGCCTTTGGCCCAGGGTGTGATCCAGGGTCCTGGGATCAAGTCCCGCGTGGGGCTCCCTGCATGGAGCCTGCTTCTCCCTCTGCCTCTCTCTCTCTCTGTGTCTCTCACGAATAAATGAATAAAATCTTTTAAAAATATATTAATACATTCTATCATCACTTACCTATTTTTCAAGTTTTACTTAAAATTGCAACAGTACCTCTTTCAGGATGCAAAATCTGAGGTTCTCAACAAGATTCCAGTGGCTGATATTCTCATGGTTACTTTTAATGTTGAATTTTTCTTCTTACTGAATGCTTATTCCTGTAAGTGTGTCATATTCTATATTTATGACTCTGCCCTATCCTAAGCTGACCTAAAGGTGGAGTATCCAACTGTGATTTCTCCAAAATGCCATCCCCACAAGACATTTGTAGGTGCAAACAGGGCTTTACCAAGATATGGGGCAACAGAAGAGGATTGTATAGCAGCAATCATTCCTAAACTGCTTAATACTGAATATTAGATAGCCCTGTTCTCTAAAGCTTTTGGCTGCCAGCTGCCCACCAGGAATTTCTCAGTAATTACAGAGACCCAACATCTGAGCCTCCTACCATGTCCTTTGATCTCTCTGTCTCTATCTCTGTCCCTGTCTCTGTCTGTCTCTTTCAGAGGAGCAAGGTTTAGCTTTTTGCCCTCTCCTATTTTTTGTTTTCTTTTAAATTCCTATTTAAAATTTTGAACAGATAGATTTATCTTTTGTTTTCTCCTGAGAGTCTTCCAAAACATGCCCTCAGGGTTCACACATCTAAAGCAAAATATCAAGGTGTTTTCCTAAACAAAGTTAGTTTTCTCCCTAAGGAGAACTCTGAGCCAGCTGTTAATATTACAGTCTGATTTATCCTGCCATCTTGACTTAAAGAATAAATCAGTAAGCGCCTTTTGGGAATTAACTTCTCCAAGGGAAAGGCATACGTGACATGGCAGAAATATTATCATGATATAATTTTTCTTAAAGGTTTTGATAACATTGATCTATGTAATTCAGCTGATCCAATGTACAGCACTCCGTTAGAGAAACTAGATTGACTCTAGTGGTAACACACATTTATTTCTACGCTTTGTATTTTCCTGCTGTATTTACAAACACTTTTGCTGTCTCCAAACTTGGATCCCTGTCCTTGTCTCAAGCTTTCATATCTTTTTCTTCCCTCTTAGGGTGAGCTCTTTCTTTATTATCCTAAATATATTTGTTTGCTTCTACAAACAAGTCATGTGATCCTTTAAGCAATGGGCTAATGAGCAGGAAATGCAATAATGATTTCAAGGAGCCTAGCCGAGTCCCTGGCCTATTGTGAGAGTCAAGCTTCTTGGCTAATTGCAAATGTGTCCAATTGAAGTGGTCAAGAACTCTGATTTTTCTTTTCCTTTTTTTTTTTTTTTTTAAGAACTCTGATTTTTCTTTATAAGTTTAATGTGCCCATACATATCAACTGCACTGCCATCCCCAAAGTTGAAATCTGAACTGTTTAGAAACACTCTGGCCACAATGTAGGAAAACATACCTTGACGGGTGGCTCGCCATAGGGCAAGCATCATGCAAGGAGCTATGAGATGAGAGAGGTCAAAGAGTAAATAAATCACGAAGCTCTTGTGCTTCGTGAGACTTAGATGCAAGGGAATGTGGGAGCAAATTAAAGATCTTTAGGAGACATGCTTACTTGTCTCTGTACACATATTTGTGTCACTAGCCTGCAGATACATGTATCTGTGCATTTCTGTAAATATACTTATGATAGCTAAGACTTCCGACTCTCCAGCCTAATCTCTTGCCACATCCGGGCAGTAACACTGAACCACTTGTTGCTCTATTTCCTGCCTCTGTGATAGGCACATGCTAGATGGAGACTCTAACTGCCGAGCCCTTCACAATGGCCCACTCTTCTCAGAGTAACTCTCCTCTCCTTTCATAATCCTCCATGGACTCAAATTCTGCAAGAAGCCAAGTTGGAGAAATACATCAACATACAGTCATGTTAATCCTTGAGTTTTATTTTATTCCTCTTTTCCAAGTGGGCTAGCTGCAACCAGAGACATCGGGTTAGATTTTAAAAATGATTGGCAGCTTACTAATAACGGTTACTGAAGACCTATGCATTTTATTTCTCACAACCACCTGTGTTTGCTTTTAGAGCAAGCATCTGTGAAGATGTCTTTTATAATTTCTTCCCCAGAGTCTCTCTTGCTGATTACAATTCTCCCCCAGAACTCACCCTTTGGAGACACTTCCCAGCAATTACTAAACTGATTCTAAGAAAGAAATGGAGAAGCAGGGTTACATACCTCTGTGAAAGCAGACTGGTCCATGGTGGGATATAGGACTGAAATAATGTGTTTTTGATCTTTTGCATGACGTATCAATTACTGGGAAATCTCAGATACCACCCCCCCACTTCCTGCTACATGGCCAGGGGAAGATACCAGGAGTCCACACACAGTGGACTGTGTTCATCCAACTCAGCCATTGCTAGAAGTTTGAGGTATGAGATGGCAACATGTCCTGATCTTTTCTCAAGGCACAATATTTCTTATATTTGCCTCGTGTTAAATTCTTTAAAAAAATCCAGTCTCAAACCCCCCGAAGCCCCTTTTGATATATCAGGTGCTTTCAATGAGGCCCATGCCATAAACTAACATAAACAAACCTTATTTTGAGGACACAGATACACATAAGCACAAGAGTGCTTACTCTCAGTCTGTCATGATGGACATTGCCTTTGATATTTATGCAAAGTTACATGAACACAGGTACTGTACAAACAAATGTTGAGAGGCTTCCCGAACAATGGAAGTTAATGAAGCATAGCAAGGACTCAAATGCACATTTCCCACAGTGCCTTCTGACACACACACACAAGCCACCCACACCAACACTAGAGTTTAAATAAAAAGTTGTGTTACTGGACACAATTATGTCTGCCTTCTTCAAATACTGTCTGCAGCCTAGTTTCTCAAATTACTCTGTTTCCTACAGAACTAATTTTAAAATGAATCTCCCACTGACTTCAAGGGGCTTTCATCTCTTTAGGATGGTGATGAAGGCTAAAAATGTGTGCCTGGTACCCCAGAACGCTGAAGAATGAAGTCTCTGTCAGCCTAGCTCACAGGGCTGAAACAGCCCCAATTCCTCCCCGGGTGCTGACTATTAATCCCTGTGAAATCTTTCAAAGGGCTTTAAGTGATAAGCAAAGAGAAAATGGGCTCTGGGAAAAACACTCTTTTTTGGATTGGCTTCATATCAGAATTCCATAGTCATATTAGAAATGAGATTGTTCAGTACACAGTACCTTTTGTGCTATGGATATAGATTGGTTTACCCTCAGTTGTTGTTTTTTTTTTTAACCTCAGATTTTGTACAAGGAATGCAATTCAACTATAGCATTATAAGAAATAACACAGGGAGTTGCTTTAAACTCAGCATCTCAGCATCATAGTGCATAATAAACTCCAAACAAATTCCAGGAAATTAAGGTTCTTTGAAATTGCTGAATAAGATGAAGGAATAATACTGAGAAGAAAACACACACACACACACACACACACACACACACAGGAAATTAATTATAGAATAATTACCACACAGCTGCTCCCGAAATTTGGAGGTACCCTGCTTTCTTCTTTGTTGATCAGATATAATCTGATTATGCTCCTTGCTTGAGGTAACTCTGGTCCTTCAATCTCCAAAAAATAAATTCTCATTGAAGTATGACATTTCCGCATCTACTGGCTAATTACTTTAAGAACAGGATTTGTCTTTCATAGTTTTAACTTAATCTTTTCACTTATATAGATAAGATCCCAGTTGGGAGTATTGACAGAATGAATTTCTGCAGGACAGTAATCTATCAGAATTCTTTACAGGTCTGTAGTCTTTCTTCTTCCATGTTAATATTCTGACAAGACATCCATGGAGAAGGCTTTATTTATTTGCTCATAAATAAATGAGAAATTTTCCCTTCTCCTTTATTCCTTCAGTGGGTCTTTCTTCTATTTGTTCCTTGATTCATCTCTTCTATTCCTTTTCACAAAGTTCTGTCATTTCTCCTCTCTTCTGTTGATACAAGTTGTTTTTTTTTTTTTTTTC
This sequence comes from Canis lupus dingo, assembly GCF_003254725.2. Classification (NCBI taxonomy): domain Eukaryota; kingdom Metazoa; phylum Chordata; class Mammalia; order Carnivora; family Canidae; genus Canis; species Canis lupus. The sequence goes on along the minus strand of NC_064257.1, from coordinate 32,177,306 downwards.
ATGTTGTTCCTTACCCTTCTAAGAAAATTAGCTCAAAGGAAATCAACTGCATCAGATTCTGAAGCAAAGTCTCTTGGTTTATCTTTCCTCTTCTCTTCCCAATCTAGACGTGCAATACTAATTAATATTTGCTTGGGCTTTAAAATATATGAAGTATTTTCACATCTATAATGATACTCTTTACAACTCTTTAAAGACTTAATTGTTATCATTTTATAGGCGAAAAATAAAATTAAGAGATATTCTCAAACAGATACAAATAACAAAAAGGGAAGGGAAGATTTGAACCCGTGTGTATCTTGGTTTCAAAATTTTTTGGTATCCATTGCAATGCCCCATTCAACAAAGCTTCTTAAGCCACAATCTCTACAGAGATACTATCCAAGCATAATAATTCTAGATAATAGAAAAGTTCTATTATAACACTAGAAGACATTAATAGATAGTATATACAAGAGTCAGGAATTTGTGGTTTTGAATGTCACTGTCTATCAAATCATATAAAGAATTAGGAACTAACTGTGACAGACTGAAATCCTATTCATAGCTATTGTTTATTAAAATCAATTAGGTAGTCTCTCTTTCTTGCCAAAAACAGATAATTCAGATGATACAACACTTCTTTTAGGATGACTTGTTGTATCAGCAGGAAGTCTTATCACATTAGATTTTAAACACAGACACTTTTCTTGAGATAGCTGTGGAATGAATTGCTTTCCAAAGGGTTTTGCATAATTTTAATTTGCCTTTTTATTGCTAGTAATGGACCATCTGTACCTGCGGTTTTCTATGAAATTTTAAAGGAACACACTGAGTAAGTCTTGTAATTTTAAGATGCAGAAAAACATATAATTAAATAAGGCATGACAGAGTAAAAAAGGATATTGATAAGTTCTAAAAACCAGTAAAAATAAGGATTTTAATGTCAAGAGTAGATGTTCAAATATTTGAACTGACAAAAACTAATTTGGATTAATTACATAGTTGTTAGCAGGCCTTTTTTTCATATTTATGCTCAATCTGTGAAATGTGAAGAAACAAAAAGAACAAAAAATTCCAAATCGAATACTTTTCCCTCTAATTGGATTAAAATTAGAAATCAGGAGTAACTCAAATTCTAAGAATAATCTGAATTATCAACTGGTTATTAGTTCACTGTGGAAATATGATGACATTTTAGAGATAATTTTACCATAATTTAAAACTTCAGTGGGGAACTGTGGTTTATCCCATTATGTCATAATGGGAATAATGAGATAAACTTTTCTCTTTTAGTTTTAGCATTTTTCCCTGTAATAGGGACAGCTTTCGATGTTCATTGGTTTACTTTCTCACTTATACATGACATCCATTCACATTCTCTTGGCCCAAACAAGCATGTGGCTACCCTAAATTGCTAGTGATGTGAGGAAAGGTAGTTTTCCTGGGAACCATTGTGTCTACATTTGTGCCATAAACATGCATAAACTGATAAAAGAAATAAAAGAGAAACAGATATTGAGGAATTGGTGACAATAGCCTGTTCATTTCTTTTCTTTTCTTTCTTCTTTTTTTTTTTTTTTACATCTGTTGATGCCACGTGTGTTTTCTTATGGTACCACAACCTCTATGACACCAAGTTCTTTATTTGCTAAGGTATAGGCCAGAGATTTATTGCAAAGAAACTTCACAATGCAGGAATTTGAATTATACAGAAGAAAATTTCTTCTGATCAGTGTGTGGTCCCCAAAAACTCTGGTCAGTGGCTACATCTTCTTCAACAGGTGGCTTCCATCTTTAAATCTAAGATTTGCTTCAGCTGCTGTTCTTGGCCAAGCATAAGAGAAACTAGGATGCACTAGGAAAGCAGCTTTATCTTTAAGGAAATAATCCAGAAGTTGCACATATTTTTGCAGTGCCCCACTGGCCCATACATAGTCACTGACTAGAAGGGAGAATGGGAAAAAAATAATTTCAAGACAAATGGCCATGTGTCCTGGTCAGAAAATTAAAATTAGAAAAACTTAGAAAAAAGGAGAATGGATGTTGGGGAACATAACTTCTCTTCCACTTTTCTTGGCAGAAAAAAACATACTGAAGGTCCTCTTAAGATCTAAATATATAGGTTAATATACCAATATCCAGATCAAATCTAGTAAGTATATTAATCATTTCATTAATATAACTCATTCCTAATGTGGAAAAGACTTTCTCTTTTTAACAAGGAAGGATTTCATAGTCCCATCAATTACTTAAAATGAATATGAAGATTGAGTCCTCAGCAACACATATTATTTTTAGTTTTATAGCTTGGCCTTTTATTAGTCTACTGACACCAAGCATTTGCAAATATTAAGACCTTAGGCCCTTTTCCCTCCTGTCTAGAGACAAAATTTCCAAACACATCAGTAATTGTAAAATTTTAAAAAAGGTATATTTTTGATAACTAGAGAGACTCATTGAGCAACTATTAAAGTAGCTAGTAATTCCTATTCTCATTATTCTTCTTTCTCTACCTAATGTAAGCATGCTATATGTATACACATTGCTTAGAATGTTCCCCGTGAATTCATTTGCAGTTCCAGGTTTAGTCAAAAAGCTTTTAGCCACTTGAGCTCAAATTCCTATCTCAATGCATCAGACCTCTTGCAGACTTGTTTATCCATCATACACAATCATTATTAACCTAGAAAGGCAGTAACACTCATTGACTAACTCCTTCACTTCTTTTCCTACTCTTTTGTTTCATTCACACCATGCTTTTAAAGCTGTGTTCTGCTGAGACCTGGGGTTATGTCAAGGGACAGTGGAGAGCAGAGAGATGATGCGCTAGATTTCCAAGGACTTTTACCTCTCCCATCCACTCCCCAGAGATAGAAGCTGGACCCTTACTTTTGTTATATATTGAATCCCTGCTTAAGATTTTCTTGGAGAAAAAGTTCTGCTTAAAAAATACATTTAGAAAACTAGAAATCTCAGAGGTTCTTAGCTATTATTTCCAGCTTCCTACAATTATCCCCATCTCATGGAAAAATTAGAGGGAAATAAAGGAACCAAATGGAACTTCCTGTGCTAAGAACCCCAATCATTCTTCTCTAGTCCTCTCCAAACAAAAATACAAAGTTAATTTTCCATTTTACTCTTTGATAGTGAAATAAAAAACAAGTGAGTAATATCCCATATCCTTCTTTCTGAAAGCCTTCTATGTATGGCTAGATAAGCCATTGTTACTTGATCAGATAGGTGAATAAAGCAGTGAAGATGGGATAATATTTGTATTGGCATGCTAACAATTGAGTAATGTCTAATTGTAATAGAAAAGTCTCATTAATTACAATGGAATAGTCACAGCCAATAAGTAATTTCCTAGGTCCTCTACTGAGATAGTCACCTTGATTCATATCTTATCTAGAGTTTCTTAAAAACATCGTGAAGATATTATAGTCCCCCATATGAACAAAAACAACTTGATATTTTACTAACTTTGAAACATCAATTTAATGCACTCCATTGAGGAAAATCTTCTGAAAATGTTATCATTTTGACCTCTCTTATTTCATTACAACATATGTCGTGGTAATGAATAAAGAGTAAAAGGCAGATTGGTGCCATATTTAGTTTTGTCTCGAGCTCAAATCCAGGAAAGAAACAATGCATGTTGTATTTGCTTTAGGTCTATAGCATGTCTCTCTAATGAAATTGCATGAAGAAGTTTTTTTTTTTCAGCTTATAACCATTAGGCATGGCAGAAAGTATTAAGGAAATTTAAAAAAAAAGTTTATTTTGTAGTTTTATAATTTTTAAACCTGCAATCAATTTAGCATTTTCCTTAGCATTTAGTGTACAAGTGGAGGTCAGTGTGGGAGGGGAAAGAATACTAGATAGGAAGGCGGAACCCAGGCATTACATCTGATTTGTCACTGATAGAGCCTCTGTTTGTTCATCTCTAAAGCACTGAGTTAGCCTGGGATAACCCATTTGGACCTCCTAGTAAAATCATTTCCCTAAACATTTTCATAGGGAAAGGTTATCACAATTATTCAGAACTTTACAGCCAGTTCTCAAATGAATATACTTTAAATCTATTTCTTAAAAAATTGTATTAAAAGTACAAATGGGAAAAAATGGGAGGATCTTAAGGCAACTCATTTTTGATATGTACTGAGCACTCTAAATTTCAATTATGCTAGTTTTTTAATTCAAAAAAATCACCATTTATACTTATATAAATGCTCAGAATTCTATCAAAGGAAAGCAACCTTCCTACAGATTACCTTTCTAAGCTATAGCTCTTGAAAAGAAACTAATGAAAGTAACAGTTGTTTGAGATGGGGCATGTTTTGCTTTGTTTTTTTCTGTTAAGAGAGTAATAAAAGAGAACTGGACACTTAATTTTACTTATTCATAATGCTGTGTGTGCCAAATTATATTTTAAAGTTATATATAATGATTTTAAATGTATAAGGGTCACTTTCTATTTTAGAATGTATATTGCTGGTTAAATAGCCCTATTTTTTTAATCTTCAGAGGAGGGTTATTTAGCATTGTTCAATCATAGCTTTTCCAGTCACTCACATTAAAGAGATATTTCAACCTCAGCCAATTGCATCTCTCCATAATGCTCTGGAGAGCAGGCACTTGGCTTTTATTTTCTGGGACAGAGTTTTGAAAAGGCTTAAGGCATTTGTTTTAATTTTAATTCCTGAGGCCTTTAAAATAACATTCTAGAGTAGTTGGAGAAGGTTGTCAACTATAACAATAAGTTTCCTTGGAATCAGCCCAGTGCTGCTATTCAGCATTGATTAAAATAGTGGATTTAGACCTAGAGGCTCTTTCATGTGCTGTATATTCATTTATTTGATACAAATAAAAAAATACAAGACTGATTTTTCAACAACAAAAAGATCAGCAAGCAGGGATTTTGTTATGATTTTTCTAAAATGATAAATACAGCTTTGAATTGCTACCTAGAACGAGTCTCACGGTATAAGAAAATGGGGAGAATTCTCCAAGGCATACCTAACCTGTCTTCCCCTTTGCTGTCAATCTTGTGTTTCATTTCTCTTATTTGAGTGTAAGGATTTTAAAATGTATCCACATTTCTATCATAAAAATGCAGTCATAAATAAATACACATAAACAATAACTATAATTTTATATTAATTCTCTCTGGATTTATAGAGGTAAAATGCAAATGGGCTTGAGTAATTGTTAATTGAAGTATAGATATATTTTACTTTGATTTGTATGTGTGAAACAAAAACAAATGCAGTGACTGAGCCTGCCTTTGTTCCTTCACGCATATGAGTTGGTTTAGCACCCCTACCACTCTACACATCTGCTTGCTCATGTGCTCTCTGTCTAGAGCGTGAGGACTATCTTAGTTTGGCCCAATTTTACTTTATAAATGGGTCATTGTCAGTTCAGTTTCTCTCAAAAGTTAGACACAGAGATGATCATAATATTTCTGGAGCCAAGTACAAGTACAGTTTAAATGCTATGGAATATTCTGACAACGCAGTACCCCAGTATATGTAGTAGAAAGAGTACAAACTTCTAAATCGAACCCTCACTCACTTTGGCTATATAGACAACTCATAAAGTCTCTCAGAGCTTCATCTTTCTAATTCATAAAATAGATTACTGTGCAAGTTAAAATGGATAATACATGTAAGATATTTATCTCGAACTAAGACCTCAGGTGCGGTTCTCATAGAACCTCTCTGCTCAGTCCATTAGCTGTACTTAGATCACATCTTACATCTAATATTGTGATGACATAAATAAGAAAGAATATAATCAACACACTTCCTGTAGCGTAATTTCCTACAAAAGTTCTCCAGACAGGCATGCTCAAAGTGTTCCAGCACTGTCTGGCTAGCATAAGGCAATGCCATTGAGTATGGAGGTGAGCAGCTATCCCCAAGGGGATGTGCATTCATGGTGGGTGTTATTTTCTCTCAAATCACCCCAGCGAGGTGTTGAGGTCTCCGCTCTAACCTGTATGGGCACCACCTTCCAAAAACTTACCTATTTTTAAAACAGATTTAATTTTGTTAAAGAACAATACATGGTCACATAAATTTCTGCAATAAAAATAGATAACAATAGAGAAGAAAATAAACTTTGTTAGAGATGACCACTATCGATACTCTGATATTTTTCTATTTTCTCTATGAGCATATGTGCACATATAACTGAGTTCCTGATATAGGTAATTTTATATCTACTCTTCATTCTGGCATCACATGTTTGTGAAATACAATTTTCAATTGTTATACAATTATCTATTGTATGAATCTGGCATAATTTTTAGACATTGCCCTCCTGAGGGCATAAAATTATTTCTAACATTTTGCAATGCAAAATAATACCGTGAGCAGCAAAATTGTATGTAAATTCTGTCTGTATTTTTTATTATTTTTAGCCTAAGAGATTCTAGAAACTAAATTATGTGGTCAAAAAGTTTAAATATTTTAAACTTATTGCCAGATATTTTTAAGTGCCTGGGAATATGTGGTGAAGTAACTTATATTCCAATTGACATCAAAGCGATTTATATTCTCATTGACAGTACTTAAAATGCTCATCTTACCATTCCCTTACCAGAGCTGACAATTACATTTTTACACACACACACACACACACACACACACACACGTGCTTATAAGAATAATTTTCAGGGCTTATTTATTTAATTTATTACAACACTCTTGTTTTCCTTCCTGATATTTAGTCTCACCAATGCAACCGATAACAGAGCCTCTTACCATCCTTCATCATGATATATCCTAGATTTTATGTCTAATATTTGTTTAAAGTTTATGTCTAATATTTGTTTAAAGTTATCAGTAATGCCTAAGGCTATCAATATGGTGAGTTGTATTCCTAGATGGGTTCTAATGTCTATTTTACTAGTACTAGAATTTTCTTGTCAAATTAAGCAAAATAGAAACTGGAATAAAATTACTATGTAAATTAGGATACTGAGAATTAAAGTTTTGGAATATTGACAGTGAAAATGCTCATTCATTGCAAAACAGAGCCCCCTAATAATAAAAGATTTCAAGGGAAAAGACTAACATATTCTTACTCACAGGCTGATTATTTTTAACATGTTCATATAATATCATAAGAGTATTTGTGGAGATCTATTTTTTTCCAGTTTTATTGAGAAATAATTGACATACATCACTGTGTAAGCTTAAGGCTATAGCACAGTGCTTTGATTTATAAATATTGTGAAATAATTACAATAGGTTTAGCTAACATCCATCTTCTCATTCAGATACAATAAAAAGAAAAGAAGGAAGACAAGAAAATAGGGACAGAGATTATGCTTGTGATAAGATCTCTTAGGATTTACTCTAACAACTTTCCTATATGCCATATGGCAATGTTAGCTATGGTCATCATGGTGTACATTCCATTCCTACTATTTATTTATCTTATAACTGGAAGTTTGTTCCCTTTGACTACCTTCCTCGACTTCCCCCTTCTCCTACCCTCTACCTCTGATAACTCCAAATCTGATCTGGTATTTTTTTTTTTTTTAGTCTGTTGTGTTTTTTGTTTTGTTTGCTTGTTTGTTTTTAGATTCTATATATAAGTATATAAGTTAACTCACACAGTATCTGTCTTTCTCTGATTTATGTCACTTAGCAGAATGTCTTCAAGATCTATCCATATGTATATATGGATATATATATACACACACACACACACGCACTCACAACTTCTTTATCTTTCATCCATCAGTGGACACTTAGGTTTTTTCCATGTCTTGACTACTGCAAATAATGCTGCCATGAGCATGGAGGTGCAGGTATCTTAGTATTTTCATTTCCTTTGGATATATTCCCAGAAGTGGATTTTCTGGATCATATGGTAGTTCAATTTTTAATTTTTTGAGAATCCTCTAGAGACTTAATTTACTCCAAGTAATCTTGCTCTCATAGAGTAAGAATGAGACAAATTCATTAAGGTTTGATCATGATCACTCATTGCCTTTATAACCATGGCCAAGTTACTTAATTTCCTGATCCTGTAATTTCTTACTCTTTAGGTGAATAAGAGAATACCTGCTCCCCAGAGCTATTTAAAAGTTAAAATTTAAAAAAAATCCACGCATACACTTTTTAAATATAATGAGTATTCAAACGAGTTATTTTGTGTCTGACATAATTTTTATGAAGTAATAAGAGCATCACTTTTCATGACAAAACATTGAAGACTCTTTAAGAAAGATTATATTTACTACTCCATACACTAACAATTTCAGAAATACTTGTTCCTTAGAAATACTAGTTCTTGAACCATTCTTAAAAACAGAAGATCCACTTTTTTCAGAAACCTTAGTTTGGACTGTTTTATAATGAAAAACCTTAATTTCTGTCCTTCCAAATTAATTCCTTGGTCTCTGAAGACTTCAGTACTTATACAAGTTCCATCAAGTTTTAGGAATTAAAATATGTAGGACATACCAAAACAAGCAAACAAAAAAACTTAGAGTGTTAAAGACACCACAAAGATAACTGCTTCCGGGCCATCCCTTCTGCTTTCAAAGAACCTTTAAACCTTTTTATATTGTACTTAAAATCTTAGCATTTTTCAAATTTTGTCCATACACACAAAGTTTAATATTGTACCCTTTGCTAAGATATCAGGGAGAAAAATAATTTAAAAATTGGAAACGTTTGTTGTAAAATTCGTGAGGAGTGTAATGATTCTCCCATCAGATGTTTATGACCATTTGCTGTCTTATCATCGTGCAACATAAACAAAGTCTTGCTGTTTTCACTTTTCCCTTTAAGTTCTCAACATTCAGGCCTGTAATCTTTCTTGAGTAGAACTTTGGTCCCTTCAAAATCCATGTTAAAATAATATCTTCTGTGAACACCAATTAAAACATGAGGAAGAATAGACTGCCTAAAAGAAGTTTAAATTGCAGCTGCAGGAAATTGGATGAGACAAAGAAAATATCCTTAACGTTAGGTTTGGTTAGTCTTTGTAATAGGTTTTAGAGGATGTGTCACCTTTTTTAGGAGTATTTCAGCAAATCTTAGGAAACGGTCTAGATGTTCTTCATTTTTTATCAGGATATCATAAATATTAATGAATGAATGTCCCAATTTCTTCTCCATTTTTCAAAACCCAGTTTAATTTGCAGCTGGTTAAGGTGAATGTTGAATGAAATTGTTATTGCATCACTACCGGGAGCAGTACATGTCTAGAACAGTAACAATATGGTCTACGTGAATCTTGCTCATTCTACCTTTGAAAGTTATAATTGATCTTATATTGCCAATCCTACTCTCCCAAGGAAACTCTCTTATGGCAGCTACATCTTGAGGACTTTATTCTTACCAAATTATATATCTATCATTTAATTCACTATGTAATGTCATTGTTTTATACTACAAAGTCCTAAGCTGTCAAGCAACTCAGTATACTGGATAGACTTAAATGAAGGTATCTTCAGAAGAGAGAGAGAAAAAAAAAAAAAAAAAAAAAAAAAAGCTAACTAAGAGAATTCCAAATCCAATAAGTGAAGGAGGGGAAGATCAGTGATCAAAAAAGAGAAGTTTTTTTCTATGGAATTGTTTAAGGCAAGTAGCTCAGAAATAAATCTATAAACAATGCAGAGTTATAGGAGCATTTCTATGGTGCTAGACAGACCAGATACATGAAAATAAGAGTGTATAGCAATATAGTAGAGCATGTTTTTGCATTTTCTAGATGTCCTTATGTAAGAACTACAGTGGTGTGTTTTAAAGTTTGCTAATTTTTCTTCTCCTAAATCATGCAACTTCCATAATAAGCCATAAAATAATAAGATAATAAGCCATAAAATGAAATTGCCACTACATAGCTACCATGTATAGGCTAAGCATATGAAATTGCAGTTACTTGACTACTTTTGATGTAAAAATGACAATTTAATATAGATCCATCTAATCAACCAAGTTTTTATCAGGGTCATTGTATTAGTTTCCTAGGACTAATGTAACAAGATACTTCTGTAGTCGGAGTAGCAAGAACAAAGGGACAAGTGAATGAAAATATTAATTTGAGTACCTTAAAAATATAATACATGAAAAGGGAAGTGTTTTCATGAAAAAATGCCATTATTGTCAGACACATTTTCTAATTTTTTAGAACATTTCAGAATAAGCTGATAATACTAAATTGTTATGATCCTTGATTTTTGGAATACTTGAATTATAAGACAATTTAACCTTTGAACTTCTATGAGATCATATGTTGGGTGCTTGTTATTCAGCATACGTTCTGGATCATGAAAGAACTAATGACAAGCATGTTCATGTAGACCATAGCTGTCCCACTTAGAGGCAAGAATGAATACTATGTAGATACCCTCTTAGTCCTTTTCTGTGCAGAAGGAGACTTCAGGATACATCAATATACATTGATGGTTGCATTGAAGACATTAGTTTATTGAAGACTTTCTGTTTATGTCTCAGAATAAAGAATGTTTCATTCTCTCTTGTGCTAAAGCATTTTAGAAAAAATATGCCACCTCCAAATGATTCGTGCAGGTCCATGTAATGTATTTGGAGAGCATCAGACTGTGCTAGGAGGCAGTAATTTTATTCCTGATTGCTACTAATTAGCTGTGTGATATTGTTCAAGTGAGTTAAATTCTCTGTGCCTGTTTCCTCATTCATAAAATTGGTGAATATTAGATTTTATGATTATCAAGGTTCTTTCCATCTATAAAATTCTTTCTTCTTTCTTGATTTCATGGCCTTATCCATGTGTTTAGTATTACCTGTTAACTTAAATAACAAAGAAAAATCACCTTTCTTCAACTTTTGTCTGAAGCATTATCAAGACCAGTGGTTTATAGACAGTGCTGTGTAAATTCCTAGGGATTCTCTTTGGACTTCATCTGTAAAAGTTGGTAGTGGGAAGCTCTGAGCAGATAGCTTTTCTAGACTTTTTCTCACAGCCAGATTCTGTCTCTTTCTACTTACTACATTGAGCTATTTGTAAAATATTTGAAGAAAGTGTTTTACAGTTTCAAAAGTATGAAAACTACGAATCAAAGCTCTTTGACAGGAATGGATCAACTTTAGTAATGGAATAATTCTACACTCGATATCTTTCTTTTACAACTGAATTATAAAGTTTTAATTTTATGACAAGATCAAAGATAGATAAGTTTGGCATATTTTACGATATTTGATAATATTAATTCATCTGGTTTTATGGGTCATATGAGTTTTTCTAAAACAATTTACTATATAAATAAATTGGTTTGGATGAAATAAAATGAAATATATGTGTTAAAAAATAAGTCCTAAAATGCTGAAATCCTGAAATTCTGCATTCAAATTAATGTTGAGTTGGAGCTCATTTATATTCTTGAAATATTAATCTTTATCTCACTATTCTTTGAGGTTCTGCTATATTTTTACTGTACTTTGATGATGTCATGGTTACTTGTCAGAGTCCTGGTTTTGACAATGTTGCATGAAATTTCTTGCTGAAGAAGAATATTGAAATTCAAAACCAAACATAATTTTATAATTCTAAACTCTGGAAAGTATACTTGGCACAGACTTGAGGTTTCTCTGAGCATTTCTTGTCCCTCGCCCTATGTGGAACAAACATCAGCCAGCCTGCCCGTTCTGACAAACTGTATAAGAAATAGACCAGAAAGAGAAGGACCTAATCAGGTATACTCTAAGGGAGTATACTCTGCTTCAGCCTATGCTGAAGACAAGCAATAGAGAAAAGAGGTCTGGCTTGAGGACCCAAATCTGGATGATGGTAGAAAATGCTATAGAAATGCACCTGGGTGGGCTGAGCAGATGCCCATGACTCTGACCAATGAGCCAAACAACTTCTCTTAGAAGCTTAGATGAGCTGGCTGCCAGAAAAAGAGGTAGAACCTCGTTCCTAAGTTCCATCATTGTCCATAGAATTGCCTTGTGCTATAAAACGTGTCTTACATGTGATCATAGGGCTCATCCAGGCAGCCATTCAAACAAGTGCTCAGCAGTGAACAAGGGCATGGACTTTGGTATGGATTTGCATCTTGGCCTTGTGACTCGTTAATTTGGTTAAGTTACTTAACCTCTCTAAGAGTCATTTTTCTCACTTATAAAATGGGGACGAGGGATCCCTGGGTGGCGCAGTGGTTTAGCACCTGCCTTTGGCCCAGGGAGCGATCCTGGAGACCCGGGATCAAATCCCACGTCGGGCTCCCGGTGCATGGAGCCTGCTTCTCCCTCTGCCTGTGTCTCTGCCTCTCTCTCTCTCTCTCTCTCTCTGTGTGACTATCATAAATAAATAAAAATTTTAAAAAATTAAAAAAATAAAATGGGAATGAGGCATGCAATTCAAGTGACTATTAAGCAGTTTAAATCAGGTTCCAAGATTAAAAACATTTAGGTCAGTTCTTGACACATAGAAAATGTTCAGTGTGTGGTAGCTGTTATTGTAATGTATAGAAAAGATTTTACCTGAGAATCTAAACCTCAAGATTGTATTTATCAATTCTCCAAAGAACTAAATTTTCCTAAATGTGTTCTGGGTAGTACTAATTCTGGAAGATAAAAGTTATGAGGTCAAATAAATTTAGGAAAGTATTGAATTGAATTTGAAATCATCCATTTAGAAATTTAGCCTATTAGAGGCTCGGAGAAATCTTGAAGTAAGGAATTAACTTTGTTTAACCCAGAATTTTCCAAACATATTTGAACACAAACTCCTTATAAAATAACTTCTATTACTTTTCTTATAAAACTTGTGTCCTACAGAACATGTTTTGAAAAGTACTGCCTATAATAAAAAGTTTACTACATAAAATCAAAACAATAATATGGGAATCATATCCTGGGCCCAGTCTCTCATGCTTTTTTATGTCAATTTTACTGCACTCTGGAAGGTGGGCTAGGAAGGCATCACTATGGCCATTTCACAATAAGGAAACAGGCTGACATTTTGTGACTTTAGACAAAAATGACATAGCCAATAAGTGGTACAACCAAGATTTACAACGAGACGTTCTAACATTCAGGCCAGAATTTTCCCTCCTACACCTTTGCTTTCTGCCTAAAAAAAAAATGATCAAATGTTTGATGTGTGCTTTGAATATTTTCTATGTAAGTTTTGAGGTTTGACCTTTACAATAACTTTTTATTTTCCCACAGAGGGAATTTAGCTTATCATTCTCCTTGTCTGGGTTCCTGTCACATATGTTGTCTTTACTGAGCTACACAAAGTGAATATGCAGGTGAGCACCGGTAAAGAGGGCATGCCTGAATCCGAAGCACTTTTACGTATGATATGTTCAGCCTCTTGAAATCCAAAAGGCATACATGCCTTTTGTGTAAATTTTTTAAAAAATCAATTCTGAAATTTCTTCAACACGACAACATGCAGGTAAAAAGGCAACAGCAATGACTATCATGGTATCTATACAGAGAGAGAGAGAGAGTCCCTGCCTGATTTACCTCAGGTTTGGAGAAACTAAAATTGAAATTGGTGGTTAAGGAATCACTGAGGAGCTTCCCATGACAACCAACCGCAGTTGAAATGTTATTGGCCATGATCTGAGTCAACTGAGAATCATTTCTTGGTCCAGGGTTCTGGGATTTGATCTGAAGTTTCAAGAACTGTGTCAAAAGCAAAATAGATTTCATAGTTTTGATACAGGTCCCTAGCAATCTCATTCATTACCATTCACTTGGATGGTTATTAGTTTTGTGACTTTGAACTTTTTGAGCCTAACTATAAGCTGAGGATGTTTGATACCACTTTAGAAGAAGTTAAGATGAAATCTACAGGTAAATGTATGTAGCATAGACTCAACAAATGAGGTTAGGCATTATTGATTTTTTTTTTAAAGTAGAACCCATTGAGGCCATTTTTACATTCCCCATTTAACAGATAAAGGTAAATAAAGCTCAGGAATGTCAAAAATGTACTTACAGTCAGGCAGCTAATAAGAAGTAGAGAGCACCGGCTACTGTATGGAAGTGTTGAATCATTCTATTGTACACCTGAAATTAATATTACACTGTATGTTAACTAGCTGGAATTAAAATAAAAACATAAAAAGTAGTTTTAAGTGGACATAAGGATTCAATTAGATCTTGTGATTCTAAGTAAAGCCTACTTTACCATGCTGCCTTCCCTTATTTATTTTCAAACCATAAGGAACTGTGCTCAGTTGATGTGTTTCTGAACTTTGCTTCATATGTGACCTTTTAAAAAGGTCCATAGTTCTACAGATTTACTTCCTTATGAAATCTAAAGGTATCCATAAATTGGGCTTCTTACTTTATTTTGACCACCATGGCTCTACAGTATACTGAAACTCAGGGGTAGGTTTTGGGAAATAAGCCAGGTATTGATTAGTTCTTAGGTGCTGACTGCTATGGGAATTTCTGAGTTTCACACAAATGAAAATACAAATTGTTTTTGGAAATCATTGTAAGAGCTTCTTACAGATGATATATCTATCAAATGTTTCTCTCTGTCTCTCTCTCACACAAATGCACATACAGACAGCTGAAACACTTATCTAGACAACTTTGCCCTCACCTATGTACAGAAATGCTCACACTCTACAGGTGACAGTGATGGGGGTAAATATGAAGTGAATGGCGTAGCCTCTCCTTAAATGCTCTACAAATTGAGTTAAAATGTTCCCTTGAATATAAACTTTGTCATTTCTCCTCTATTGATCTTGTATGACTAGTTCAACATGACTGACAAAATAAATATCACACAATGATTTTTAGCATTTGAATTTACTAGAGGTAATGATTGAATGAATTTATTTATAGTTTGAGAATTGTATGTGGTCTGTGCCATTTTGAGGCAAAATATTTAGTCCTTCCTTTAATAAATATTTATATTATATAATATGTACAAATATATAATATATAAATATCACATAGCATATAATAAAACATATTAAACATAAATATATTATTATATAAGTATATGTATTAAATATATAATAATGTATATTATATGCAAGCTCTTTGATAGGTATTAGGGATAAAATAATGAGAAAAATATATATGGTCTCTGCTCTTAAAGATTTTATTATTCTGTTGGAGAGACAACTTTAATAAGGATAAAGATAAGTGGCAGGAAGAAACATATGGAGCACCTTGAGAGGATAGGAGAATTTGGCCAAGTTTGGAGGGTTAAGGATAACTTCAATGAAGAAGTGACTTTGAGTTAAGATAAGGATAATTCAAGATTAGTGAGGTGAGGACCAGAAGAAGAACATGGCAGAGAGTGCTTGAAGAACAAAATGAGTTTGGTGCACAAAGAGAATTGAGGGCTGGCCATTGTGGCTGGAGTTAAGAGAGGAAAGATGTGTAACAAGAACTGAGAGATTATAGAAATATGAGACCCAACAAGACCTTGTGGGTCATAATGAGAATTTTATGTAGGTGGAATGCATTTATGTAGGTTCATGTAATGGGTTAAAGGTGTTTCAATCACATCCTGTTTTGCTTCAAATGTATAATCAATATGTTAACCAATTCAACTCACTTTAAATTGCTATTATTATTATTATTATTATTATTATTAATTTTTGTACAATCTGCAAGATTGGCTATGTATTTAATTGTCATTTGTGGTTGTCAACCCCCTTGTTCTACAAATCTTCTCCCTGGGACACACTGATTACTTAGCATATTGTCTAGTTTAAAAAAATCTAAAACTTTAGCAAATACGCATTTATAAAAGATGATGTTTTTCTCTGCATCAGGAAAAGACAATTCAGTGAAATATAAATGTTCAACTTTAAGTGTCAATATGATTTTAAAGTTTAGTGTGAAAAGTCTGAAATTAAATACATGTCAGATTTTGTAAAAAAAAAAGAAAAATAGCTCCCTTTGATGATTATATTTTGGCTCAGGAATCAAAACATTTTACCATTTATTTGCTTATGCACGCCTGATGTAAACACTTCTAATTTTGCATTTCTCTTCTCTCCAATGGTCTCTTTGACTAGAATCATTTCTGTAGCAGTTACAGGCAACATCAATTATAGTGCATCATCTGAGATTTGGCTTATTGAATATTCTAAGGGCTATGCCGGGGACATTCTGAAGCTTCGACAGTCCTAAATACAGTGGATAGAAAAAGAAATACTATTTAAGGACATTTTAGAATAATATAAATAAATAATGTTTTACAGCACATTTCCACAGAGAAAGCATTTTAAAATATGTGATTTCATTTGAGTAGTTAACATCTCTGGAGATATCCTAAGTGTCATTTCCATTTTATAGCCCAGGAAATTGAAGGTCAGAGGCAAAGTTCTTTGCCAGAGGACATCCAACAATTGGCTTATGGTGAAATCTATCTTCTGTATCTCATTCTCCTTCCACTACTCCATATATATAAATTAAAGCCTGCAATACTAACTCATAGAGGACTACATTACATATTTAATTACACATGTAATCACATATTTGACAGATTGGAGACTTTCTCCCCCTAACTTTCTAACATCACAATCTGTGGCAGCGGAGAATATCTAGGGAATGCAACTCATCATTTCAAAGTAATACCTTTCCCTTTGATACCTCTTTCTTGTGTTTTCAAATATTTCCACAAATTTATGGATGCTCTGAACCCCAGGTACTGATGATTTGTTTTTCATCACCTGAGATTATAAATTTTCTCCAAATATCCTCTATTCTTTGTGTTCATGTGAGTGTTAATGCTGGGACTGTTTCTCCTGTCACTGAAGATTTCAGCCTCAGTGTAATTTTGAGATCCCTTCTTAATTCTCCTTGATGTACCGAATGGATTAATCTGATCATTTTTTGTTACAGGATGACTTGATGCTGTCTCTCCTTCTTTCTTTTCTGAAGTCCTAATCTGGAGACAGACACCCAGTTTGCATATATTTATATTCTTCAAAAAAATCTCGACCCTGCTTCTCCCATTCTTGTTATCTTCAACAAACTCATTGCTGGGGCTTCTCTGGTAATGGCTGCATTTTCACATCTCATTGAAACATTAGGCTAGTTTAATGGTAACATTTACTCAATTGCTTTAATGCCTCATTTATACCCAGAACATCATAGTAAAATGAGAAATTTTATGTTAGGGATTTTCTGGTTACCTGAAGTATATTCCTTTACATACTAACATTTTGTTTTGACTATTTATAAACTAAATCTCCTTAGTTCAGTGAAGCTAGAGCTACTGGAGTTTTATAGACTCCTTTATTCCCCTCTGCTTATGTCCCATCTCTATTCCTATAGTTTTTGCCAATTATTCCCAGGTATCTCCAAAGGGATCTAATATGGTATCCACACTGCCCCCAGAAATGCTGCATTCTTCCCAAACTCTACTGGTGAGTCCAGTTCTTTTGTGCCCCTGCAAATGCTTCTTCATTGGGCATGTGGCCCCTGACTCTGCTCCACTGGGCTCCAATATTTATGCCAGATTATCACACCACTATGCCAGTGTCCCTGTAGCACAAAAAGGGCTTTGTCTTCCCCCACTCCGTAGCCTCAGCCCCTGCCATAAGCTGCCATTCCAGTGTGTCCTGGAGGTCTTGCTGGTGCTCCAGGCTTCCCTTTTGAGTATTAAACTCTTTACTGCTGCTGCTCTAGGGGCTCATTGATAGCTCCTCATGCATTCATTGTTCCAAAGCCCTGGGGCATCCTGCAACAGAGTGGGGGATCCTAAAACAATCATGTTTAGAGTGAGATTTATTTTATGGTTTAGTTGTAATAACTCCCTTAGGTTTTGTTGGTTGGTTTGCTTATTTGTTTTGTTTTTTGAGGTCTTAGATCCAGGTCATTGATTTAATCACTTCCAACAATGATCTGCTCAAAGTCCTTCTCAACTTTATTCATTTGTATATATTCTCCTTTCTCTTCATAACTCACTTCCATTCTCTCTTCTCTTCATGGTCCATAATTCTACTGTGTTTAAGGCATACCTTTTGATGTTGTAGCTATGTTTTAAAAAATGTGTATTATTTTGAATGAATGTCATATTGTACTATATATTACAACTATATATTTTTATTTTTTCTCTTGTCGCTGTGCCTTCAAGTTAGCTATATGCATATCTAGTCTCTTGCTTCTGACTCTTGCACGGTACCCCATCATGTGGCCTATCCACTTCTAGATTGTAGCCAGGTAATCACCATCTCAAGTAATGCTGCAATTTACAGGAGGGGTCATGGCCCCTTCTAGTCCTATGAATTGGTTTGTTTGAGCTGCATACCAAGAAAAATTGCTGGGCAGTAGAGTATCTGCACACTTCTCTTAACTATGTGCTTCCAGGCTGCCCTCTGGAAGCAGTGCCTGTCTACACTCCCACCACTCCATGAGAATTTTTACCCATATCTACTCTATGCTAAGACTTGGAATTATCTGGTAAAATACTGATGTTTTCCAGTATTTCTGACTTTCCTTTTTTTGGGAAAAAAGGTCATGTTTTACTTCCCTATCCCTTGAAATTAGATGTGGTGATATGACTTTCTTTGAGTCAGGGAATATGTACAAAGGTGACATGAGAGTCAGTACCTCAGTTGCCAGGTAAGGCTTATTATTCAGTCAATTTGTACCTGGTTACATCTTTCTTTGATATGAGCGTCCTTACATGAGATCCCTTCTAGTGAATTGACATTGTGGGATCTCTCGAACGTTCTCCGGACATACCCAAATATCCTTGAATCCATATCATTAGACACAGACCTGGCTCAAGATGAGATCCCTGTTAGAGATGTCTACAACATGCCCACATATTTTTGCCTTTTCAGATAGAGTTTTTTGACTATTTTCTAAATGGGAAAATGTATCACATAGAACATCAGATACTACAAAATATTGTATTGGAAAGCAATGTGATCTTATGCTCAATGAGACAGAAGATGATTCCACTTGGGATCTTACAGCTGGTTTTCTACAATTTTCTGTCTCTTTTATTCTTTAATTTTGCAGATACTTTTCCCATTGTCAGTAACTGTCTCCATCAGCACTCTCTATTCTTCTCCTGGGCTATAACTTCCAAGAAAGCAGGAACAATGGCTATTTTTGTCACCTCTGCACACTTATTCCATGCCTTTTCATAGTATATGCTTAATTAATCTTTTTGTATTTGTTGTTTTAAATTTGATAGAATTTGTTAATATGAGAAGTGAAGTTCTTATTACTGGGCCTGAAACAACTGCAAATATTATTTAAGGGAGGGCCTGAGGGGTCATTGATGAATAACTGAAGAAGTTTTTAGTGTCAAAATTTGATAAACCCATTTTGATTAATTAATCAAATTGATAAACCAATTTTAATTAATTAATCTTTTGTGCCTCTGTGTTTTTTAAATTGCTGGTTATCAGTTCTGTTTCAATGAGTTGAAGTTACACAACAAATATTCTTTGAAATAAATGCTATTATTCTAAGTTTTGTGTTTTTTTGTTTTGTTTTGTTTTGTTTTTGTTTTTTAGTGTTTAGTAAGTCCAGAGACCAACATCTTTGTGGTATTTGTGATACAAATCTTTTAGGGAAGAATATATAGAAGAATATATATATATATATATATATATATATATATATAGTGAATATATATATATTCACACACATGCATACATACATATATATATATATTCTGAACCTATGAGCATATCTATATATCATCTGTAATATTGAATGTCTAGACTAGGATCACCCTTCAGTCTCTTCTTCCTTAGATGTGCTATTGATTCTATAATTCTATTTCAAAAGCTTTTACTTTTTTTGAAAGCCCCAAATTTAAATATTCATATCTTTACGTATCCCAATGCCTGATTTTTTAGTTGTATAGGTAAAATATCCAGATGTATTGGCATCTAGGGTCTACTTTTAAGAGAGAGAGAAAAAAAAAAAAGGAAGCTTTCTTTTAGAAAAAAAAAATGCTTTTACATAGCACACAGCTGAATGCATTTTAATATGTAAGCAAAAAATTATTTTAGATAATACTTGTTATCTAAAATAACAATACTTGTTAATAATAACAATACTTGTTATCAAATAATACTTATTTGAGAACCACACCACTACCAATTCCATATTCTTAGATTCTGAGTCATTATTTCAGCAGTTGTCCTTTTCAAAGTGTCATCAATATGTTTCTATCTGAAATGTTGTTTAACAAGTTCAAATCAGGTAACAGGAGACCAAAGTCTCAAGAGGTGCTCTTTAAACGCAGTGAGTTTTTGTTTTACATTTAAGGGCGCATCTTACCTAGTTTAACTTCATGTGGGGTAGACTCAGTGGAGGATTAAGGAGGACACTGTTAGTCAAAGCAGTCTACTCTATTAGCTCAGCTCTCAAAACAATGAGTGGATAAGCTAGGTACCCTCTTGAGCTCAAAGAATGGGGAAGAATTGGTCCTGAGGTGCCAATGACAGTCTGCACTATGGCTTTAAAGGTGAAAAGGGGCTTTACAGGTTTGCGATAGTGGCCTGTGCAGACCTGGAAGGGGAAATCCTCTCTGGGTTTAGGAACTTAACCAAGGCCAGAGATGAGCCAAGACTAGAATTCATTTTCTGCCTCCATCTCAGACTATCTTTCTCCACAGCACATTGCCTCTGGGTCACATTTATGTAACTCTTTTCTTTTTGGCTTTATGGAATAATTTTAGATTGCTGCTTCAGACTCTGTAAAATAATCTTTTATGACCTATATTTGTTTAAAATATTTCACATTCAGAGAGAAAGAAGCTTCATTCAGACAGAATTCTTTAAGGGGCGCTATTTAACTCACCCTACACTAATATTGACTCTAGAAATTTCCATAGTTCCAAACAATCTGTTACATACTTACAATAATAACCAGAGGTGTCCATCAGCTTCAGGATTTTTTTTACAGGCAGCAATAGCATTTGTTAAGAAAAATTAACTCTGGGACACCAGGGTGGCTGAGTGGTTGAGCGTCTGCCTTTGGCCCAGGGCATGGTCCCAGAGTCCCGGTGGAGTCCCTGCAGGGAGCCTGCTTCTCCTCCCTCTGCCTATGTCTGTGCCTCTCTCTCTCTCTCTCATGAATAAAAAAATAAAGTCTTAAAAAAAAACAAAAAAAAATTAACTCCTACACTATAGTAAGGAATATATGTAGTTTATGATATGGAGCATTCTAAAATCGATGCCTTGTTTTCTAAGACCATTCTCCCTTAACTCATCAGTAAATAGAGGAGAATAACATGTGGCCAGAGAAAGGACAGATTTTCACTGATGTTGAAAGACTCTTTCTGCGAGTGATCCTTCCTTTGTTCCAGCTTACATCTTCCTTGAACTATTTACTCGCTGAATCAGGGTAGCTCAAATTAACCCAAATTTGTTTTTATGGCCTAGTCTCAAAGTACCAACTTTAAGTGCGAAAGTTGTATGTTTTGATTTCTACTGGAAGCTTTGCTTCCTTCTGATACATTCTGCAAAATGTTGCAAAGACCTGAGGCTTCAGCCCTGTTTCTCTAAGAATTCCAAGTCTCAGTTTCCTATGCTGGCTGCCTTCTCTTTTAGGTTTATTATTTCTGATGAGAATGCTGTTTTAAATCTAATTTGCCTGGAAGAGTTCCCACCAAAAATGAATCTCCCCATTGTGTAAAATGTAGCCACTGTTAGATTTCTTTTGTATGCCTCTAGCTGCAGTAGCTCAGAAGTAGCTCCAAGGAACTGATGGTTTAATCATTCTTTATCCAATATCATGTCAGTTACACTAATATAATTGTTCTTCTGTCAGAAGGCCTCCTAACATAATCCACAGGCTTTCAGCAGCTGCTTTAAAGGCAGTATCTATACAACATCATACATTTGATTAAAGACTAGGGAAATTACTATAAAACAAAAAATAATCGGCTTTATGTTTTGGAATTATTTATGAGCTTATATGCCTTCCTAAGTGATTTGAGGTTAGATATAAAAGGTGGCAATGTTTAATTTAGGATAACTGGGTTAAGTGAGTATAATATGGCCAAAAAGAGCCAATTCAACAATCATTTTTCAAGTATAAAATATGTGCAAGGAATCCTGGGAGTTATGATGATGATCAAAACCTGATTCTTTCTCCTAAAGAATCTAAAATTGGGAAGGATGAAATGTTATATATATATATATATATATATATATATATATATATATATAGTGAAATACCTTTGGTACTTAATTGTAAAAGATAATCACTTTAGCTATATGGTGACAGGAGATATAAGCAGGGAAGGGAACAGCTATATTTTATGAGGGATGCTATGAGATGTGTGTTCATAAGCCACAGCCTTTCACGTCTAGGTGGAAAAGTATCACATAGGGAGATAGGGACATTACCGTTTTTCTGCTTGGCCTTGGAGGATTTCAGGAAATACAGTGCTGTTTTGGCATGCGAATGATTTACATTCTTGGGGAGTCAGCAATAAGTGCCAAACAGAATATGGTCAGTACCATGTGGTAGCAAAGGTGATGATGTATGAGTTCAAGTGAGAACCTTCTGAAACTCCTCAGAGTGAACCAGGGGAGACTTTGAAGGGATCACACTGCTAGTTAGCAGGGGTGGTTGATACAATTATCATTGCTCTTAGTGTGGTCCCTTTTTTATGCCCAAGCTAGTAAAGGCAAACAAGACCTGCTTTTTATGACTGGAAGATGAAAAGTAAGTTCCATGAGAGCAAGCACCCAGCCAGTATTGTTTATAATGACATACCCCAAAAGGTATAGGGATGTTTTGAGAAATGTCAAATATTTCTACTTCAGTGATGTGCTGGGTACATGAAAATTGTAGTGGGGATAATATTAGAATGACCAGATGGAGACAGAGCATGGAGAATGGTAAATATCAGGGTAAGGAGTTGAGATTTATTCCATAGTAACTGATAACTCTTGGAGGAATTGAACTGGAAGGTGAGGTAAGAGGTCTGGGTTCCTTCAGTCTGCCACTTCTTTTAGGTTATGCCTTGTTTAACTCCGCATTGAAATGAAAATAAATGCACTGAAGAAGGAATTTCAGTATTTCAGTCTTGACAAATGCATCACCTTGAGAGAGACATTCTTTTCTCAAATCAAAGATATAAACCCTGAAGAACTAATGTCAAATGATCCGACTTTGTCTTGTGAACAGAATATAACTCTAAAAAGAGAGTCAATCTTTCACCTATTAAATCCAAAAGGCCTCAGATACCCATGTTTTTCTAGGTATATGTCTGGAATTCGTTAAATACTAGGATGTCTTAGCCAACAAGATTGAGATGACTACTTCTAGGATTACTGTAGTCAATCAACATCTGCAGAGAACAATTATAAAATAGCCTCCATAGGTATAGGAGGCTCCATTCTCAAAACGAGTTGTCTCAAAAATTTTCAAAAAACAAAATAGTAAATACAACCATCATTCAAATTATATCTGTATTAAATACGCTTGTGGATAAGACAGAAATGGATTTCAGGTTCTAGATTTTCCTCTTTGCCAGTTTGTTTTGTTTTATGTATT
This sequence comes from Canis lupus dingo, assembly GCF_003254725.2. NCBI lineage: Eukaryota > Metazoa > Chordata > Mammalia > Carnivora > Canidae > Canis > Canis lupus. The sequence goes on along the minus strand of NC_064257.1, from coordinate 32,153,847 downwards.
TATTTAAAATCTGAATGAGTGTTAATGAAGTTATTTATATTTATATGAAAGTGCATCAAGTTGGTGTCAGAACAATCATCTGATATGTGAAAATTAGGGTAAATTGATCACTAAATTATATTGGTTATGGCACAGTGTCATGGGTAGAAAATGAGCTTTAGACTTCTGCCTTCCAATCTGATTTTGACCACTTATGAGCTGTGAATCTTTGGGAAGTCATTTAATTTATTTGGGCTTCAGAATATCACCTATAAAATTGAGATAAAAATGCCTATTAACCAGATTTTCATAAAGAATAAATAAAATAGGGAAAATATTTTGCATATTGGCTTGCTCATAGAGACTGTAGACAAATTTAGTTGTCATTTTATACTCTTTCCATTCTACATCAGAGAGCTGTTTTGAATATTTTAAAAATGAATGCTCCTGGAGTTTCTTTTTTCTTACCAATATTTATACATTGTGTAGTTTATATTCTGCTACCACCAAATGAATTTGAAGCAGCCTACATTATTAAAAAAATGGAAGAAGCACAATTATTTTTTAAAATTAAGTTAACATAAAGAATACCAGAAAGATAAGAAAATGAATGGCAGGAATTAATGACTGAAATTCTTCACCATAGCTTTCAAAGCCATACACCACATACAGAAAATTGATCTTTTGATACTTATTTCACATTTCAAAATATCACACATACTTTGCTCCAATCAAACAAGACCACTTAATAATCACTATCTAGCTCATCTACTTTTTTTTAAAAAGATTGTATTTATTTATTAATTTTTAGAGCAAAAGAGAATGGGAGCAGGGGAAGGAGCAGAGAAGGAGTAGAGGGGAGAGAGGGAAAGGCCAACAGGATCTCAAGCAGACTTGGCTCTGGATTGAGCCCTGCATTGGGGCTCAGCTTTACTCATAATTGTCCAGACTTGGAAGCAACCAAGATATCTTCTAGTAGCTGAATGGGTAAGTAAACTGTGGCTTATTCCGGTTGTGAACCTTTGGTTTATCAAGCCTTAATAAAGGCTTATTATTATTTACATATTAAATGCATATTATTAAGTACAAGAAGGCAGTCTTTATATAATATACATATGTAATGTTTCAAGGAAGCCACTACCAACAAAGAATCTTTGATGAGATGAATTCCTCTTTTATTACACATAGTCCAATTTTAACTTCAGGAAGATGAATGACATTATTCAGCAGTGTTGTGTCCTGATTATATTTCTTAACCTAGGTCAAAGCTTTGGAGAATATTTAAGAATGGCTGGTTAGCTTGTCTCTTTGAACCACCCCATGTTCAAGTAAATTTTGACAAGACTTGGTTATTTGCCTTCAATTTGTGGTATAACTTTCTGACAAGTACCCAAAGCACAGTTATCTGTATTGCTGATTAAAGAGTGCTGTAAGCATCTTACTTACGAGATGTGCAGATGGTAGAGTTTATAAAATCTCCTGGAATGTTTGGGGCCTGCTTTGCATTCTCACCCAGATAGAAAGCCATATAATTTCCAGAAAACATAATGGTAGGATACAGGAGGGTAGGTATGTGTCTGTGTGTGGGCAGAGGGGGTCGGTCTGGGGAGGGGGCAGGAAGAGGGGGACTATATTGGGACCTTCAAGTCTGTTCAAATATTTGTATAAAACACTCATTAGATATCTAAGAGTTTTATGCTTCAAAGTATGGAAGAGAAAATTATGTTCTAAAATACTGCTTTTATTATATAGCTTGAAAGAATACAAATTAGCAATTTATTGTTTTGACTGGTAAAGTATGACAGGGCCCTAAAGTAATGGAAAAAAACAAAACGAAACAAAACAAAACCCTCTTTTATTAGTAATAGGTAAATGCATTTAGTTGGGCTGGATACTTTTCTTTTGTCTTTTTCCAGTAATGTTAGATCGGACACTTTAAAATTAGTGAAATTCCTGAACACAAAAACAAATTTTCCTTTACTTCCTTCCTCCTTTCTTCTCTCCCAACCACCCTTCCATCCTTCCTTCTTTTCCTGAACTGGGCATGATACATGTCAGGCAGTCCATTTATGAATAAAATTAGGCATGACCCTTGATTTTCATTAGAGCTTATCATTTACCTCCGTTTTAGTACTTATCCATTTGCATTATTATTAAATGGTTTGTCCTAGTCTACTAGCTCAGAGAAGGATAACAGAGCGGATGTGGGTATCCCTCTTATGGCAACAAAATCAGTAGGCGAGGGCTGAGCCCTTTATTCCCACCATAATCCCTTCTATTCCCACCAATTACTTCTAGATTTCCAGAGTATCACAGGACTCGTTAACGTCCTTTGTTACTCCAGTTTCTAAGCTCCCCCACATCCTATGACCCTTTCTCTTAGGTTAACCCTTAACTGCTGAGGGAAACAAGCAGACTTAACCTGCAAATGCCCCTGGGAAGATTATTTTATTTATTATTGTATTTAAACATAAGTTTCCTAACTAATAGGAAATGTTACCTCCTAGGGCTAAAACAGGCAAAATTCTGATTATGCATCCCAATAGTTTGGGACCTCTGCAGCTTCCTCCCCACCAAACATCCCAGGTGCACAGCAAGGGTGTCTCTTCTGTTTTCCTCTATCTCATTTGGGCCTAAAATATGTATAGTAAATTGTTCCTGATTCATGTTCCGAAATCCCAAAGCCTTTTCCTATGAATGCAGGATCTATACCATCACCTCCCCATTTCTAGAGCCTACTTTCTGCTACTGTTTATGCAAGGCCAACTATAGATTCTTTTGCAGAGTCAAATTCTGTGCATTTCTCCTGTTTAAGGCATCTTAAATGTTAACATAATAGCTGATATCTCACACAGTTTTAAGAAAGAAGATAGTGGGAGGTAGAAATAGAAGCTAATGTCCCTCAATCAGGGACTTCATAACTAATGAAGTGAAAGGGCACCTGCGTAACTCCATGGATAAGCGTCCCATCTTGATTTCAGTTCAGGTCCTGATCTCAGGGTCTCGCTCGGGATGGAGACCTGCATGAGGCTCCATGATCAACAAGAAGTCTGCTTGAGGATTTCTTTCATCTCTCTCTGCTCCTCCTCCCCTTCCCCTATAAATAAATAAATAAATAAATAAATAAATAAATAAATAAATAAATCTGAAAAAAAGAACTAATGAAGTGAATGTTTTTTTAATGCCTGAACTCAGAAAAAAAGGATTATTTTCAGGTAGAAACTTGGTTTATTTGGAAAAATATCTTTAAAGGTGCTTAAGGAAAAAAAAAATGTTTCCAGTAAGTACGGACTAATCAAAACAATCCTCTCATCAAGGAAACACTAGAAAATGTAGAGGGAAAAATGAACAAAATAATCTGAATGAAGGTTCAGAAGAACTAAACAATTATTGAAGATCCAGTTTGAGATCAGGGGAATATAGAGATATATACAGGTTAGATTGATATTTGGAGTACTTGTCCACTGAGGGTATTTGTGGATTCTGAAAGGGTTACTGAAAGTCTGGGAAGCTGAATGGTATTATTGAATGGCTCATGGGGATAAGGATGAAAAGTGGGGTATGAGATCCAAGAGGGTGGTACAGCATCAGTAAAAAATATGTGCTCCGTGAAGATTGGCTAGGAAGTCATCTGTCCTTCATAGAGATGAAAATCTACCTTCGAATCACTTCAGTTTCAAAAATCATATTAAAGAGATTATAGATTTCTAGAGTCAGATATCTGACAGAAAGAAAATCCTATCTTTTCTGGAGAAAGAATGCATCATTTTTGGCTTCTAGTTATTATTTTTATATATAAGGATATTTCCAGCTCTCAAAACAAGTTGACCAAACACAAAGGGATTGAATAGCATGTGCCAGAATGAGCATAAGAGAGACTTAAGGCTTTTGTAGTTGTCAGATGCAGATTTTAAATGAAAATTGCTTAAAATATTGAAGGAGATGAATAGGATTAGTGAGAATTTTAGAAGAGAATTGGAAGCTAAAGAAAAGATGCTTAAAACAAAAATTATAGAAATTTTAATACATTATAGTTAAAATAAAGAACTATAGAGATGGGTTTAGCAGTTTATCAGATCTAAATGAAAAGGAAACAAAAGAGCTGGAAGGAAAAGTAAAATAAAATATACAGAATGAATTTCAGAAAAGAAAAAAAGGGAAAATATATTCTGTAAGGCAAAAACAGAACCACACATAAACAGCCACCTGATTTATGACCAAAGTCAAAATACAGTGCAATGGAAAGTTTGGTCATTCCAGTAAATGGTACTAATACCCACTCCACACAACTCAATTCTAGATGGAGAATAAAAGTAAATGTCAAAGGTAAAAGAAAACATTTTAAACAGTCTTTAAAAAATAAAGACTATCTTATAAACTTCAGGTAGCCATGCATTTCTTAAATAGTAAACAATAACTCTAAATACAAAGAAAGATTGATAAATTTGACTACATTAAAACTAAAAATCTTTTTGTCAAATCTTTAAAAAAGGAAAATTACAGAATGGGAGAAAATATTTTTAAAATGTATGGTTTAACAAATTACTCCCATTCTGAGTGTATAAAGAACTTTTACAGATGAATTTAAAAGGTAATTGAATGGAATACAAAATTCATATAGTCCTTAAAGAGACACTTCACAATAAAGTAAATTAAATTATTAATAAGCAAATGAAAATTGATTAATTTGATTAGTCTTTAGAGAAGTGCAAATTATAACCAAAACGATATATGACTTTACACTCACCAGAAGGGCTAAGATGAAAAGGCATACAATACTGATTTTTTGACAAAGATGATGAGCAATTGGAAATCTGATTCACTATGAGAATGCAATTTGGAATAGATGCTTTGAAAAGTAGTTTTGATGTTTGTATTTATGGTGCATGTATGCATAGCCTATGATTTAACGTTCTACTTCTAGATATATATTCAACAGAAATGCATCTATATACCAAATGTATATATTATATACCAAATATATACAATATATATATCAAAAAACATATAAAGATACATATAATATCATTCCTAACAGCCAAAAATTAAAAAACAAAACAGGGAAAAAATATCATTGTTTGTAGCATCACTATTGTTAATGCCTAAATATGAGACAGTCCAAATGTCCATAAATAGTAATTTGTCTAATAAATTATGATATATTCATTTAACAATGTACTATCATTGAATGAAAATGAGCAAACTATAACTACAAACAACAGCTTGAATAAATCTTACAAATAGATCTAGGGGAAAGATGCCAGGAACAAAGAAATACATACTGTATCATTCCATTCATATAAATCTTAAGAACAGGCAAAAATTGTTTTAAAAATCATGACAGTGCCTGGAATGGAGCTCAGTAGGAGCTTCTGAGGTGCTGCTTGTGTTTTACTTTTTGATCTGTTGGCATGTTTTATGAATGTGTTGAGTTTGTAAATATCCATAGCACTGTACACTGGTAAATTACTTTCTTTTCTATAGATATGATATAATTTTGTTTACTCAATAACAGTTACTATTTAAAACAGCATCAAAGAATATCAAATAACTAGCACTAACTTTAACAAAAGCATGCGAGTTGTTTTCACTGAAAACTACGAAATAATATTGATAGGAATTGAAGAGCACAAAAATAAATGGAGGGGCATACCATGTTCATGGTTTGGATGATTCAGCATTGTAGAGATATCTGTTTTACTCAAGTTGATATTAAAATTTAATGTAACTGCAGGCAAAATTCCAATAAATTTTTATATGAAACAAGACAAACATGTTCTAAATTTATGGAGAAAAAAAATTAGCCAATGCCCTCTTACATAATAACAACAATGATGAAGGACTTGCTTTAACAATTATTAAGACTGTCAAAAATGATAAGCTGAAGCATATTAAAATGTTTAAGATTTTGTTTGAGCAAAATCGATTTGAATAAGGCAACATCCAAAGTGACAGATAAAAAGAAGCTCCAAGGAACTGTACAAAATGAAAGATTTTCACAAGCAGAGCAAGAACAAGGAAGATGCTTGCTTGGCAAAAAGTCAGGTTGGTTATTACAATATTACTTTCTTTTAGGGGTGGGAGGGTTCCATCAGGCAGATTACCTAACTAATACTGATCAGGTGATTCCTGGTTAACTGGCTTAAGATTCCATTTCTGAAACTATAGAGCTGAAACTATAATTAAATCTCATTTTGGTGATGTGGGGCTTACCATACATAAGTAACTCCATTTGAGTCCTCTTATTTTTAAGAGTTAAAAAGTTATAGTAAATCAGTGTGATATTGGTGAAAAAATATCTAAACTGACAAAAAAGCCCCACAAAATCCAAAAACAGAACCACACATATGTGAACACTTAATTTGTTACAGAGCTAACATTACATATCTCATTTCAAGACATAAGTTTCTAAGGGCACCTGGATGGCTCAGTGGTGGAGCATCTGCCTTCAGCTCAGGTCATGATCCTGGGGTCCTGGGATCAAGTTACACATCAGGATCCCCACAGGGAGCCCTCTCCTCCCTCTGCCTGTGTCTCTGCCTCTTTCTGTGTCTTTCATGAATAAATAAAATCTTTAAAAAAAAAAAAGAAATAAGTTTCTGGAGCATTTAGATATCTGTATTTTTAAAAATTAGCATAGCACTGACAAATTTATTTCAGGTATTTTTAGGTTTCTAAATGTGAAAAGCAAAATAATCATGCTTCCTTAGAAAGATATCACACTATTTAAAATGCCTTAGAGGGAAAATTTCTGAAATAAGATACTGTGATATTGTGGTTATAATAAGAAATATATATTTGGTCTTCCTCTAGTTCCTGGCACACAGCTCTTCAAACCCTTGTAATTTCCTAAGTAATTAGAGCAATAGGGATATCTTTTGTTATATAATATTTTGTTTTGTCCTTAGTTCTTGAAATGGCTTCAGAGATAAAGGTGAAAGGAGCATCTTTTGTTATTCATATCAAGCCCCTCTCAACCACACCTGAGTTTATGTTATTGAGATGACTTTTGGAAAGCCTCCAAGAACTAGGGCTCAGTGCCAGAGGAAACACACATAATTAGAGGATTAGAAGTTTCAGTTCAAACCCTCCCCTCCCCACCTCCCAAGAAGGGAGAGGATTTGGAGACTGAGCTCAATCACCAATGGCCAATGATTTACTCTATCATTCCTATGTAATAAAACCTCCATAAAAAATCCCAAAAGATGTGTTTAGTGAGCTTCTAGGTTGGTGAACACATGGAAGTGCTGGGAAAGTGATCTGCTCAAAGAATTCATAGAAGCTCCATACTCCTTCCCACATACCTTGCCCTACGCATTTCTTCTGTCTGGCAATTACTGAGTTACGTCCTTTTATTAAAAACAAACAAACAAACAAACAAACAAACAAAAAAACCAGTAATTAGTAAGCAAAATGTTTCCCTGAGTTTTGGGAGCCATTGCAACAAATTAATCAAACCTAAGAAGTGGATTGTGTGGACCTCCGATCCATAGCCAGTGGGTCAGAAACACAGGTATCACCCAGGACTAGCAATTGGCATGTGAAGTGGGGGCAAGGGCAATTTTGTAGGACTGAATCCTTAATGTGTAGGATATGATACTCTCTGCAAGAGAGAGAGTCAGAATTCAATTCTAGGACACCAGCTGGTGTTGTCAATGTGAGAACTCCCCTCCCCCACATACACCTGGTCACTGAAGAACTTTTCAGGGCAATCATGTGTAGTGTAAAGGGAATCGGTAGTGTATTTTTCCTTTACAAGTACAAAAGGAATAACAAAAGCAAACATTTTGGGGGCACTTTGGGGTCAGTTAAGCATCCAACTCTTGGTTTCAGCTCAGGTGGTGATCTCAGGCTTTTGTGATGAAGCCCCGAGTGGAGCCGCATGGCTCAACGTGGAGTCTGCTTGAAATTCTTTCTCCCTCACCCACTGCTCTCCCACCCCCTGTGCACATTCTTTCTCTCTCAAAATAAATAAATAAATCCTTAAAAAAATAAAACATTTTAAATTGTTAAACTAGGGGCTCCAGATTAGTAAAGATATTATTTACAAAGAAAAAAAGTAAACCTAAAAATTGGAAAAGTATTACAATGCATATAGCTTTCAAGGATCTTGCATTCAGAATACACAAAGAACTTCTACATATCAATAAGAAGAGGAAAGAGCCAAATGGAAAAATACACGTTTTGAAGAGAATTTAGTCAAGAGAAGAGAAGATAGTCAAATAAACACGTGAAAAGGAACTCAATTTCTTTGGTAATCAAGAAAATGTAAATTAAAGATAGTCAAACACAAGAAAAGGAAAACAAATAAGCCTGTGAAAAGGAACTCAATTTCTTTAGTAATCAAAAAAATGCAAATTAAAGCCATAATGAAATATGGTTACAAACACCCCCAAAGACTGAATTTAAAGTGCAACAATTCCAAATGTTGACAAAAGTAGAGCCACTTAGTATTAGTAAAATTTGAGAGATTTAATCTTCTATATCGCCCGTTAAAGACGAAAAATATATTCTCTCCAAATGCCAATTTGTTCTTGAGTCTAATGACTAAGCTACTCTTTTAGGGGTTTATAGACCCAGTTCCAATGTGGTAGGACGTGTTCTTCTACACACACCAGGAAATTCTCAAACACCAGCAGGGCATTCAAGAATTCATCTGAATTCTGACACTGTCTATCCAGAGATAGCATTAGATTACAGGTTAGGGGTTCAGTCTTACAAGACTGCCCTGCTTCCCACTTCAGAATCCAGTCACAAACCCCAGGTTGTTCCCTGTGTTTCTAATTGGCTACAAAGACGTCCTCTTAGGTTTGATTAATTTGTTAGAGAGGCTCACAGAACTCACTCAACATTTATTTAATGTTTACCAGTTTATTAAGGATATGATAAAGGATACAAATCAATAGCCAGATGAAGAAGTGTGTTGAGAGAGGTCCTGAACAAAGGAACTTTTATCTGTGGAGCTTGGGCAGAGCTCAGTGGTGGGTGGAAGGGTTCTGGTTCGCCAAGTGTAGAAGCTCTCTGAAAAAAGATCAAGAAGCTGTTCTTGGGTTTCTATGAAGGCTTCATTATATAGTCATGATTGACGGAGTCATTGGCCATTGGCTAATTCAATCTTCAGCCCTCTCTCCTCCTCAGAGTTGGGGGTGGGGGGCTGGGGAATGAAAGGTTCCATCCCTTTAAATACATAGTTGGTTCTTTTGGCAACTAGCTCTGCCCTTGAGTAGGATTCAAAATTCACCTTCATTAGGGCTCCTGAGTAGCTCAGTCAGTTGAGCCTCTGACTCCTGATTTCAGGTAAGGTCATGATCTCAGGGCCCTGGGATCAAGACCTACCTTAGGCTCCACGTTCAGTGGGGAATCTGCTATCCCTTCCCCTCTCTCCCCCTCCCCTCACTTTTTTCCCTCTCTTTCTCTCTCAAATAAGTAAATAAACCTTTTTTTTTATTTTTTAAAGTCACTTTCTGGGTGTGCCTGGGTGGCTCAGTCAGTGAAGCATCTGACTCCAGCTCAGATCATGATCTCAGGGGCCTGGGATTGAGCCCCACATTGGGCTCCCTGCTAAGCAGAGTCTGCTTCTCCCTCTCCCTCTGCTGCTCCCACCACTTGTGTACTCTATCTCTTTCTCTGTCAGATAAATAAATAAAATCTTGGGGCCCTGAATGGCTCAGTCAGTTAAGCATCTGCCTTTGGCTCAGGTCATGATCCCAAGGTCCCGGGAGCAAGCCCTGCATCTCTCTCTATCAAATAAATAAATAAAATGCTTTAAAAATTATTTTCCTTAATAATAAGACATTCATCTCACTTTTATGGCTCTGAAGCATTTTCAAGAACTGTGCATAAAAATCACGTATATCTGAGAAACATGTATTTGGTCATGTGAATGGCCAAATATATATTTCTTATAAATCATTATGTTGCAGCCATATTTCAATAGTTTTCTATCAGATGTCTTTTCTATTGACACAGGATATTTATTTCATAACCATGATTGTTATTGCATCTAAATTCTGTGCAAGTCTTCTCTTACTGACATCTCTAAGTTTATTTGATTATTTTTTTTCAGTTGCTCCTTACTGAATCCCATTAGACTTCGCAAAACTAAAGACCCATTCATTTCTGGATTGCTCCATAATGTTTTTAGTCTGACAGTTTGTTGTTATATAGTTAGCTAAAAGGCATGGCCCCATAATAATAATTTGTGTATAGTGGAGAAATTTTGACTCAACCTTCTTATCCTCACAATCTCACTAGTCAGTAACAATTAACAATCAGAATATTGGATGTCCATTTCCTTTTTCTTCCTTAAAGATGGGTAGAAGGAAAGAAAAGGGATTATCTAGTAGTCAATGATATTGATTTTTCAGTAGAGATATAAATGTGTTTTCCTCTAGACTTATCTTATGGACAACCATTTAGCATTGTTATTGCATGGTACTAGTTTGAATCAACTAACATTTATTAACTGGCAATTTTTGCGGCTTTTAAAATAACAATGATGGCAGTTTTATCCTTTTCTTCCAGGAAGACACATGAAAGTATATAAAGAGAATGAGAGAGGGTAATAAAAATGGAATCTCCAAAGAAACTAGGGAAAGATGTGATCTATTCATTAATTATACAAAATGCTATAAAGTTTTATTAAAATGGTTATTGAGTGCCTTCTATGCTCTAAGTGCTATCACAGTGTTAGGACATACAGCAGGAAAAAAAAAAAAACTATGCAAAACATGTGAAAAGGCTGCTAAATTTAGTGACTACCAGAACAAAAAGTGGAAGGTTTTTCAGAAGGAATGTCCATGGTTGAAGATTTCAGAAAAAAGTTGGCTAATTCGCCAAATAAAGTAGCTTAAACTTAGACTGAGGGTCATATCTGACAACTCATTGTTTGGATTCAGCTTGGCCTGAAGACTTAAAAAGCAAGGGAAGATTGAGCTAAATGCAGAATCACACACGTACAGGGAAATCATATCTCCAGGAAACCACCTGTCAGGCAGGATGGAAGAGAGGAACAATGCATGGTGAGCATTCTTGCAGTGCCAGTCTCAGCTGGTTCAGAGAATAAAAGCTAAATAATTTATACATACAGTTCTGAATTACATAGAGAATTATTGATAGCTATGAACATGGTGCTGGCTCTACCATTATATGAACAACCTGAAAATTGTTGGTTTTGGAAGATGTACCTGTTTGAAAAACTAGTCATAATCATCAAGGAACAATTTAGAATCTCAGGAATGGGTTGCCACAGTGGCCAGAGCTGTTTCTAATTTTCTAAAGCAACAGTGAGGACGGTTCTAGTCATAACTCTGGTGTCAAGTATCAATGAGATCAAGAGGAGCAGCAGTAGTATCCTTGCTGAGAGATGTCAGCCCTGTTGTCTTCACAGGAGCAGTTGCACACGTAATTTTTGAAGCTATTCCTAGTGGTGTAACTCCCATCCCCACTCCTCTATCCTCCCTGAGCTCTATGAGCTATTCAATGGGCTTTAATACATTCTGTTTCTCTTAAATTAGGTAGAAGTAGGCCTTGGTTGCATACTCATAGTGTGCAAGATAAATTACACAGTAAAGGGGAAGGAAGAGAGGGGAGAGGGAAGGTGGGTGTATGGGGGAGAGGAAGAGAAGAGAGAAGAGAATTTACTGAAGGCCCCCTGCACAGTGATAATAGTTTAGATTTCTGTATGCTTATTTTTCTGTTTTTTGAACTTACATCTATGATTTAATTCTCAACACAAGAGTGTGAAACATTGGTGTCTTAATTTTACAAATGAGTAAAATAACTCAGTGTCACACTATTAAAAAGCACTTGGTTGGGCTTTTAGGCCTAAATATGAACAAGTCCCAACTTCTTGACCTATCTTTGCTTGTACCAATGGAGTAAGTAGGACTAGAAGAAAATATACACACACATGCACAAACACACACTGCTTAGTTACACTTAAAATTTAGCACCTCAGTTGCACCCCTAACGGTGGGAGCAATTCTGATTTACAGTGAATAAATCATAATTTATTTAAATAATTCCATACTGTCAGACCTGTATGTTGTTTCCATGTTTTCACGGATAAAAAAATTGCTGTTATAGATTATCTTGGTAGCTAAATATTGACCACATCCATAATTATTTCCCTTGACTAATTTATTTTTTTAAAGTAGAATTCTGATTCCAGATGAAGGACTGGCTCATATTAGACTAACTTTACTGCAGTTACAATGATTAAAGCTGAACGAGATATAAAATACAACTGTTTGGAGGCATTGGAATACAACCAAAGTAGTTTGGGGAAAAAGAAACTGCAACCATTATAAGAAGGAAAGAACAGACGGTGAGCTCCACATTTAGCTGGCTTTACTCCTGCGGGTTTTTTTCCTGCTATGTGAGGGAATAGAGTCCAGGCAGGGGAAAAAAAAAAAATCTCACAGGACTGGGGAGACAGAAATCAGAGATTGAGACTGACAGGTTGCAATTTGGGTGGCAATATCCCAAAAAAAGGGAGGCTTCAAAGGAGTCCCCCAATCTCCTACTGATTCTCTTCAAGATGTTAATGGACTCTTCACTATTCATGCAAGAAAAGCCAATGGAAAGCAGCACCTGGGAGGAAAAAAATAGAAGGGGTGTGTGTGTGTGTGTGTGCAGATTTCAATATCTGCCTGCTGCTAAGAGAAAAGATTGAAGTTACTAAATCAGAAGAACTTACTAAATACCCAGGGCTTTTCACTGAGCTACCAAAAGGACAATGGCAGGATTATAGCACAATGGAAACAGTCTTTAAAGAGAAAAAAAAGTAACTAAAATCAACTCATGAAAGAATTAAAGTGATCTTTTAATATCCTAACTATGATCCACCAAAAAACTAAAAATTAAATTGATCTTCTTTAGAAAGAAGATTACATTATCTGTAGGCTATAAAATTAATTACTATACCATTTCCGATATTAAATTAAAAATGGAAGGCATGCTAAGATACAGGACCAATGGAATAAAACCAAGAGAAAAACAGGCCATTAAAGTAGAGGCATGAGTGATTCAGATGATGGAGTTACCAGAGACTTTTAAATAAGACAATTTAATTAATTCAAGAAAATAGAGGGGCAAATGGGAAATTTCAGTAGACACCTAGATATCACACACACACAGAAACCATGCAACACACAACCTGTCAAATGGAAATTCTACTCTTTTTTTTTTTTAGATTTTATTTATTTATTTGACACAGAGAGAAAGAGGGAGAGAGAGCACAAGCAGGGAGAGCAGCAGAGGGAGAGGGAGAAGCAGGCTCCCCGTTGAGCAGAGAGCCCAATGTGGGACTTGATCCCAGGACCCTGAGATCATGACCTGAGTTGAAGGCAGATGCTCCACTGACTGAGCCACCCAGGCATCCCAAATTCTATAACTTTTAAATAAAATGGCTAGTATGAAGAATTTATTGATTAGCAGTAGGGTAGAAATAGCAAAAGACAAAAATGATGAGTAAATCAGATCATAGAGCTGTGGAGAGTATTCAGAACAATGCACAGGGAGAAAAAGCATACGGACAAAAGCATGAGAGACTTATAAGATAGAAGGAAAAATGCTTAACGTGTTAAGCATTGGGGCGTGTTAACGTGTTAATCAAAGGGGCAATAGTTAGAGAAATAGTGACTAAGAATTTCCTAGATGTGAAGAGATAGATAATCAAGCCATGGGTTCAAGGTCTGGAAACTCCATACAGTATAAATAGAAAACCACAGTTAGGAACATTATAGCCACACTGCTTAAAAACCAAAGATAGAGTGAAATCTTAAAAAAGGAGCTAGAGGGAGAAAAAAAAGAAAGTTCAAGAAGTACAATACCAGGGTGAAACAGTTTATAAGTTTGTTTGTTTTAGATTTGGATGTAAACTCTCAATCTACTCTTCAGAAATTCCGCAGCTTTTCCCCACACCCTTGGAAATAGTGTCACAAATTTCTGTCGTTACTTGGATATTCTAAATAGCAGAATCCTTAAACCTCTTTAATATTTAACCTGTTGTGGCTTCTGAATGATGAATGGAGCTGTTGGCAATTTTGGGGAGGTTCAGCCTTTCTGATAGAAACTTTTTGTGTTGATTTTGGCCTTTTGGGGGGCTTTTTACTAAAAGTGCTGTTTATAATGTAGGTGTTACAAAAATAGGGTTCCAATGCAGATTTATCCCAGATTATACCTACACATACGTACATAAAGTTGATTTAATGTGTTTCCATATCCACTCTTTTCAATCACAAGGAACAAAATTGTAGGGCTCTTAGTGTTTGTACTGCTTCTACATTTTCTCTTTTTGTTCTTAAACTGAAGTTATACTCACTCGTACAAAGGTTTATACATTTATTAATTTTCTAAGTAATCTTGATTTTATTGCAGCTCTTGGTTTCATAACATGCCTTCAGGTGTCCTTGAAAGAAGCGCTTTCATCTCTGTGGATTCAAATGCTTTCCTTTGGCTTCCATGGGCAGCAATTATAGTGTCCTGTATCATCTAGTCTCTTTACACAGTGATCCCTATGAAGCTGAGATGCAAAGATTCTACCCCAGTGATTTAGGTCTGGCCTCATTCCAAGCCTTAATTGATGGAGACTTTGTCCTGTACTTAGTATTCAGTATAGAGCAAAGCATTTCTCATGAAATGGTTCCAGCGAATGAAAATGACCTAGTTGTTGCAAGCCTCCCAGCAAAGTGGAATTACCTTCTGGACCAGGCCTGAGGCTCAGTGCCACGTTGACCACTTTCTCTTGCCAAGTAATTTCCTAAGATACAAACTAGACTCATTTTGAAAATATAAAACTCTATTAAATATATATAATAAAGTAAAAAGACAAGATACAAAATGTTATGAGCACACATTAGAATTATAAACAAAATAAATTAATAAAAGTGTATGAAGAAAGCCTAGAAGGAACTCCACCAAAAAAATAACAATGGTAGTTTGACTACTAAAATAATAGGAAATTAATTTTCTTTTCACCATTTTACATAATTTCTGGATTGTAGTTATATTACCTTTATAATTAAACAATAAATTTCCTTTAAAAATGATGTTAAAATAACTCTCTGATAAAAATTTTGACAACCTACTTTTATAACCTCCTCTCCTTAGCAATAGACCTGGGATTATAACGCTGGAATTCATAACTAAGATCATAACATGTTAATAACCCAACTGGAGTTCTTAACATTATGGTTTGCTTATTTTGTAATACACTTCTTTTTAGCACCTGTACAATTCAAACCTTTTAATTACATTTTGCATGACTGTCAGGCAAAATAATTGCGAGCAAGTTTTCGTATATGCATTTTTCTGAAGCTTGACGTATTATAGCAATCCAAATGTAGGGGGAACACTGCATTTAACCAAGCAGGGAGACAAAGCAGTAATTGTGATTTCACTCTAGGTCATCAAGAATGGAATTTTTGAGTCATCTTTTTAATCTTACAGATGCCTTAGTCGCCAGAATAAGATTATTAAAAGTATGGGAAGACCTCATTTACTCTCTAGCAAATTTTCTAGACTACAAATAGAAAAAAATATGAAAATTAAAAACTAATGTGAAATATTGTTTTGCATAAGTCTTATTTGACTACAAAATAGGTTTGGAAATAGAATCAATGATTTTTTATATGCATTTAATCTTTCTTCTTCCTGATACTATTCTTTGATATTAACTCTACATAGTTTGAATTTCTATAGAAAATATCCGCATCACTTTAAATTAGCATAACTTTTATCCTTACCTGCATTGCTGGAGAATTATCTTATCTTGAAGCTAACTAAATTTATTTTAGAAATAAATTGTACAATAATATTTCTTTCTTAAAGGTGCTGATATCAGGAACCAAGAGAACACCTCCCATGGAGACATGACAGTTATGTAATTACAGGTACATCAAGGCTGACTTCTTTCTATGTTTTTCTATGGTAAGTTCTGAAGAACATTCATTTTGCCCTTTTAGCAAATTTATACCAGTTTTCAAGCTTACATTGAACCTCATAGTATGCATGTCAATGAAGGCTTTTCTTACCTGGGTTGAGATGGCAAGGGACCATCCTGTTTTGTGCTATTCTTTGCTCTCTAAACAAAATTGAGCAAGTGATGTCAGCTGAGTGTTAGAACAATTTCATATGACTCCAATCTCAACCTATGCCTTGAAAGGGAATGTGAGTTAACTTTTGCTGCCATGGGTTTTTACAATCATGTGCTATTTTATAGAATCACAGATAAGTAGAGTCAGAAGGAAATTCTAATCCAGTGGCTGTGGAGTTGAACTCCTTTTCAAAAAATCAATCTTGTGTAGAAGCCTAAGACATAAAATGACAGAAGCAGAAGTCCTTTATTGACTGAATAAGAGGTTGCTGGGCAGCCCCTACAATTCATTTGTCCTATCCCTTCTTTCTCTGTGGGAGCTATCGAGCATCTCAACAGAACACAAGAGAATTCTCAGAACAGATTGCAAACCACAAATCTAATTCCAATTTTTCTTATATTACAGATAAGTCATCAAAAGCCTAAAGAAGTGAAGCTACTTGTCCAAAGTTATAGAACACAAAGCCTTGCACACATTAGGTCTCAAAATGTAAGTTATCAGGATAGATATCATATTAATCAATGAAACAGGCAGACTTGCAAATCTAGAGCATTTTTTTCCATCAGAATTATTGTTGTTGTTTTTTTGGTGCATTTTATTCATTTTTCTGAAAGTGTTCAAAGGATATCATTAAAGGAGAATGATGGTTATAAAAATCAGTACCAGGGGCACCTGGGTGGCTGGGTTAGTTAAGCACCTGACTCTTGGTTTCAGCTCAGGTCATGATCTCATGGATTGTGAGATCTAGCTCCACGTTGGGCTCCGTGCTCAATGGGAGTCAGTCTGCTTGAAGATTCCCTCTGCCCCTCCCCTCACTCACATGTGCTCACGCACCCTCTCTCTCTAAAATAAATAAATAAATCTTTGAAAATCAGCCCCACTGAAACGCTTGGGTAGGTCAGTGGTTGAGTGTCTGCCTTCGGCCTAGGGTGTGATCCTGGAGTCTGGGATTGAGTTCTGCATCGGGCTCCCTGAATGGAGCCTGCTTCTCTCTCTGCCTATGTCTCTGCCTCTCTCTGTGTCTCTCATGAATAAATAAGCGAAATCTTAGAAAGAGAAAGAAAAAGAAAGAAAGAAAGAAAGAAAGAAAGAAAGAAAGAAAGAAAGAAAGAAAGAAAGAAAGAAAGAAAATCAGCCCCAAAGCTTATGAGTAGGTCAAGAAACTTACAAAAAGTCTTACCATGTCATCCTGAGGGAACTACAAAATATTTAATCCAATACCACCACTGCACAGATCTGGTGGGACCCTGGCTACCACTAGAAACATGGATGTTTCATTATGTACAGAGAAGTATTTTCAGGGAAGTAATTTCCCAGGAGTAAGGGCTCTGACCAATTCTGAATTAAGTTGAAGTCATGCTGGATCCTCAATGTAGAGAATCTATAATGTAGATGATGGTTGAGCTCTGTAATGTCACAGAAATCATAAGACAGGGAGCTCTAAGACATCTAGATATTCTGATTGCTTAAAAATTACAGTGTATTGTGATATATATTCTCACTTTATATTAGTTAAAGTATTTGATTTAAGCAGAGCACTGAGGTCACTTGCATCAGAGATCAATTCCCCTCTACATATCAGTTGCCCCATAGCTCAGCAGTTATTACATCAGACTTAGTAGAAATACAAAATAAGCTATCACAAAATCAAAAAGTTATGCTTATTATAAAACCATCTGAGATCTGTAGAATATACAATGAGACTTTTGCATGGTCTCAGAATTTCATCTGACATTTGACAGCTGAGACAATGAAGGACAGATTTTTTTACTTATCTAAAAAGAAGCAACAGATTCATCCCCCAATGGCCAAACTGGCCCAACCATCATCATTGCCAATAGCTAATGTAAGAAAAGATCACAGATTTGTTGGAGAACAAAGTCAAGGAAGGATGTCACAGGCATATTTAAGACTATTGCATTCCCTCTCTCCTCTAAGTCAAGTAAGAGTGCCTCCCAGTAACCACCCAGAGATTGGAATGTCCATCAAAAGAAGAGATGGACATTTCACGAACACACTCCTAATCCCTTTGCCAAATGCTTGCTAATTGCTTGGCATGTGTTCCCTGGAGTATGTGGAGGCAAAGAATGGTGCTTGTCTCTTACAGGGGATTGCCTAGAGCAGGCTCCATTTGCAAAGCAAGAATAAAGGATGCAGTGAACTGGCCTCACTCCTGGAGCATGTCAGGGCCAGGTGGTGTACATTTTCACATAGATCACCTGGATACCAGAAAAGTAGCCAGGCTTGATTATATTTGAAAGGACTTTGGATGTCAGCCAAAATGGACCATTTTGCTTTACTGGCAGGAGGGGAGGGTGAGTTATAATAAATCATCTAAAGGATCCATTGCCTATGCCATGAACTGGTCCAGTGCAGAAATACCCAGCAAGGGGGGTAGGGCTTTGGCCACCTTACTTTGCACCCCTCCCTAGCTCCTGACCATTGAATAATTAGAAGCTGAGGGAAAAGGAGGTGAAAGGAAGTCATATTTGAAATAAGTTGGGAGAGGAAAAAATAAGAGGATCACTCTACCCCTATTTAAGATAGACCTTTTGGTATACTAGTTACACTTTTCTAAACTCGATTTATAGTAGATGGAAGAAACCAGAACTTAGAAAGATGATTAACCAAAGGCACAAAGGTAGGAAGTGACAAAGCCAGGAGTCTTGTGACTCCAAAATGGAATTCTTGAGAATGCCATCTTTTATTTATAGCGAGCCTGCAGAGAAATGGAGCAGAATACATATTACTCCATGCTACCTTTCTCTGTGGCATTTTTAACTTAAATCCCAGAAGGATTGGAAAATTGCCAGTGACTATTCTGGCATTATTGTGGCGATGGTGGCTAAATTGCTTCACCTCCCTAAGCCTCCTTGCACTCACCTATAAAATGCAAAGATTGGGTCAACTCAACTCTAAATTCCCTTTTAGATTTTATCAAGATATAATCATAGCTCAAAAAGAGAAAGAAGAGAATAAAAGAGAGGAGAAAGGAGGGAAGAAGAAGGAAGGAGAGGAAGGCAAGAGTGGGGAAGGGACAGAAGGAGGGGGGAGGGGAGGAGAGGAGAAAGATATGCAAAAGTGCATGAGATTCTGTATTAGCTGCATGAGTTGAATGTTTTGTACCTTCAGTTTGTCTTTTTCAGGGTAGTCAGAGAATTCAATTAGAACTTTCCAAAGTGGCTTCATTTCCACATTTTCTCCCTCTTCTTTCCCATCACTTCTTTTAGAGGTATTGCTAAGATGATCTTGTAAACAGAGAAAAAGGTAATTTTAGGAGATCGAAACATTTCATCCTCCTTGAAATGCTTGCAGTTGTGGACAGGACAGTACAAATTCTGCTGCGTCTGAATGTCTCCTCATAACTAGATTCCCAGGAGGAATGGTGATAGGGAGGTTCTTTTGTTTGGTTTGTTGTTTTGTTTGTTTTTGTTGTTTTTTAAACATGTGATGGGAATGAGTCTGGGAAACTGTAACTTAAGATGGGTTTGTTGCTGCAGCTTTCAATCCTGTCACAATAGGTGTCATGAAGATGAATAAAGTTGGTGCCATCTTCTGTTTTCATTATCATCCAAGGGGCTGGGATCGGAAAGGATTCATTTTGTGCCACTGTCATTTCTCATTACTATCTTTGTCATGAGAGTGAATTATAACAGCCCTCCGATGCCAGCTATGGCTTTGCTCTCATTACAGACTTTCATTCTTGGGCTGAAGACGGTAATAAGAATGGAATGTCGTGTAAAAACAGAGCTCACTTTCATGACAGTTGGAAATTGGTGATGAAAATGGAAAATGGCAGAAAAAATTAATCCTTTTTTTTTTGTGGCAAAAATTGTCCTGCAAACAACAGCATGCACCAAACGTATCCCTCACAGTGGCAATAACAAAGCAATGAAAAGGCAAACAATGAGCAGCTTTTGGAGCAAACGAGGGATTCTGAGGCATCCATCTTGCTTGGTGCTTTGGAAATATATCTCTTAATCCTGAATAATGTAAGATCCATTTAGCTCCAAAAGTAATGTGATAGGCAATTAGGAGCTTCTCTGTTCTCCCTTCAGTGATGTTGAGTATCTCTCTATTACATACTGCCGGAAAGGCACTACCAAATTTATGGAAGCCGTTATAATTTCTATATAGGATACCTTACACACACACACACACACACACACACACACACACACAGAGTCATACACATGCATGTGTCACACACACACACAGAGTCATACACATGCATGTGTATATGTGGTTGTGTACATCTAATTCTAGACAAGCATTTACTGACTTGACAATAGTGGCTTTGAAAGGGACCTTGGACTTCCACTTTCTATTTTATACATTTCTGTATTGATCAATTTAAAAAAAAAATAACAAGAGCATTTACCACTCTTAAAATCACAGACATGATAGATAGCCTCCCTTCCCATCAAAATAAATGGCTCTGTGCACCACTGAATTACCTTTACTACCAAAGTCCATTGCTAACTCTCTAGATACATATTCTCTAATTTAAAATTGAAAAGGGGAAACTGCCATTTGCATCCACATCTTTGAATAAATGCCTCGGTCTCTTTCTTTACAGATTCTTTTCCTCACCATATACCAAATGTGATATTTTTTCTTTTCCCCGCAGAGATCCTATCTTTTCAGAAAGAGCGTTAGAACAGGCTAATTGTGGAAAGAACTTGGTATGAAATGGTCTTTTCATTAGATTTCATTTAAAGCATTTTATTTGATGTTTTATCATTTGCCAACATATATAACAGTTACTCAGTATTTACCCACTTTTCAACACATGTCGTTGTTGAGAAGGAAAAGAGGCATTTTAATATACACATTGAGCACAGAACCATTTGTGAGATGGTTATTGAATACAGAAATGCTTATTATGTGCATATTAGTGTTTGGCATACATTTAAGGTTCCTAAATGTTGACACGGTTGCCTATGCTCTTAGGATGACGAGCCAGGGGAAGTAGGCATGAGAGAGACCACTTTTCTTAGTATGAAAAGAAGGCAATTACTCTGTAAGACACCACCTGAATTTACTTGATTCCTTTTACTTTGGAGTAGGTTCGTGGCAAGGGCACATTTTAAATCGCAAAATCTTTTATACTTTTAGGAGTCGGGATGGGGGAATAACATGGTCATTGTTAGAAAAAGAGGAAAAACAGATTATTTTAAACTAGTTGAATTTTTACATAGTAAATATGCTGGAATAATTTTATGTGGTTCTGCCAAGACATTGCCAGAGCATTCTCAACTAAAATATCTGAAATAGTAGATTATCCTAAAACTTTTTCTGAAGATAATTTTGTGTTAACTATGCGAAGGTTGAAAGTGTAGAACTCTTCAAATCATATAGGTAAAGCTCATTCTAGAGCAGGGGTTATTAACCACATTAAAAAACCCAAGAGACATTTTTTTTTTACTTTTTATTTTTTAAGATTCTATTTATTTATTCATGAGAGACACAGAGAGAGAGGCAGAGACACAGGCAGAGGGAGAAGCAGGCTCCCTGTGGGGAGCCTGATGCAGGACTCGATCCCAGGACCCCAGGATCATGCCCTGGGCCAAAGGCACTGAGCCACGCAGGTGTCCCAAACAGTAACTAATGGCATTTGTTTTTAAAGATCTATGACCAAAGATTCTAATTCCATAGATTTGTGGCAGGACCTGCAACCCCTGCAGCTGTACACCTGGGCTCAGCACACAGGGAACCACAACAGGAATCTGGATTTTTTTTCAAAGCCTTTTAATAAATAATTCTGGTATAAACTTGCATTAGAAACAACTGATTTGAAACTATGATGGACTAGCTAGATATTTATCTTTTGTATGGCTATCTCGGTCAACTTTTCTCCTCTTAATGAGGATATTCTTGATTCAGTCCATCGATCTGTCAGATATTTATGCGAGCACCTATTCTATGCCAGTATTGCATCCGGAGGGTACTGGGAATAGAGTTGGAGTTACCACAGAGACAAGGCGTTTGTGGCTTACATCCACAGGACCCACACAACTATAGCAAATAAACAAATAGTTCTTTAATAGGCAAGCAGACACTCTTGAGGTTATCCCCTCAAGGCTCAGCATGAAGGGAGCAGACCACAACACCCATCTCCCAGTCTTTCCCTGAGGGGAGTTCCACTGCACACTTTCTAAGCTCCTGCCTGAGGATCTGAGTGATTTGTAATTTAGCACAGTTCTAAGGGCTGGTTATGAACTTCCCTGGAGAATGCAGGAGTGGAGAAGCCAGAGGACAGTCCGTCCCTGCCTTCTCCTCTGGTTGTCTAAGGATAAATCCAGATCACCAGCGTCTCCCTGGAAGTATCTATTTTATACACTTCTGGTGCCCCAGCTCTTGTGACTGCTGCCCCAAGATGGGCACCTGGATGTTCTGGCCCAGACAGCCGTGAGACTTGCATGCAGAATCCCATAGAAAAGTAGTAAGCAAAAAAAAAAAATAGTTTTTAATGAGCTCAAGAACACACCTCCCCCCTCCGCCTCCAACCCTCCATCCGCTAACCCCTACCCCGCTAGGAGCAGAAAATCCCTACTTTCCAGTATCTCGGTGGAAGAAGAGTTTGTTGACTGAATGGATAAGGAAAATGTAGTATATACACAACGGAACATTATTCAGTCTTAAAAAAAGGAAATACTGATATTGGTGAAGCCTGAGGGCATTATGCCAATAAGCAGGACAAAAAAAGACAAATACTGCATAGTATCATTTATATGTAGTATGTAGAGCCAAAAGAAAAAAAAAAAAAAAGGAAAAAACAAGTTGAACTCCTAGAAATGGACACTGGAGGAGGAGAAAATAGGGAGTTCCTGGTAAAGAGTTTTGAATTTCCAGTTATAACATCACCAAAATCTGAGGCTCAAATGTGTAACTAGGCAACTAGAGTTGATAACAGGATATTGTTTCATCGAAACTTACTAAGAGAGTAGAATGTCTAAGTGTTCCCATAAAAAAAAAAAGGTAAATGTGTGAAGTGATGGATGTGTTAACTCAATGGTGGTATTCCTTTCACAATATGTACATATAACAAATCACATTGTACACTTTAAATATCTTATAATTCCATTTGCCAATTATAGTTCAATAAGGTTGAAAAGAAAAAGAAAAGAAATCATTTGAGAATCCCAAATGGTTTTTTTTGATAGTTCGCTTATTTAATCCTATGATACTTACAACCCAATGACAACTTCCCCCTTGAAAAACTATCTCTTTATGTTTAAGCTTTAAAGAACAACAAACAGATTTTATTTGAGTTGCTTATATACATACTCATTACATCAACATTTTTCAGTCATTTTTCACCACCAATAACTGATCAATTAATGTCAAATCACATAATTGCTACAATCAAATAAAAATTTTTTGTGCATGATAAAAATTACTTTTAAACAATGGAGTATTTTTGTGGTTGTTTGTGTTCGGTTTCCTTGTTATCTTTTTGTTGGTTAATTTTTTTTTCATTTCATCTGTATAGCCATTATATGTTTCACTTGTGCAACCATGAGCTTAGATTTATTATTTAACTTCAAAACAGAAAAGAGGACTGAGGAAAATTCTCTACCATAGTGATTTTAAAAGTTGGTGTATAGGATTTTGGGTTGTGAGTGGATGCCTCAAAGGTGAAGGGCTGGTTGTGAGTAGCTTCAAGAGGAAAAGAGAATCAATAAAAATGGCAGACTGTTTACACGAGGTTACATTCCCAACCTTATACTTTCAACTATATCAACTCTGGGGAATGGGAAGCACATGTATGTGCTTGGTCAGACATTATTTAACAGAAGACCTTAAATAAAATTGTGTAGTTTACTTTCTTCAATTTACATCGATTGCATCATGACCTTTTCTGTTCAATAAGCTTTATATTTATTTAGAATCTGAGTCAAGATATGGCTCTAAATCTTAATCATATTCAGGTTGTTAGACTTTAAGGTAACTTCTATGTTTTCACTACTATAAACAATTCTGTAGTAAACATCTTTATGGGTACACTTTTCCTTATATGTTAGATTGTTTGCTTTGGATGCTGGAGTGGAGTTTTATGGGTGAAAAGCAGGAGTTTATTTAAGGCTCCTGATACATACTGCCAAATTACCTCTTAAAAAAGTTTCTGGCAGTTGCAGCTGAAATATATAAGCCCAATAGCATTATCATGTTGACTTTCCTTTTCCTGTTGTTTAGTTTTTTGTTCATTATTGTTAAAAGAGATGTAATTTATATACAGTAAAAATTGCTTGTCTTAGTTGTACAGTTTATTAAATTTGACAATTGTAGACTGCGTGTAACCACAACCACAATGAATTCATACAATATTTCCATCACCCTAAAAAGTTATTTTGTGCATCCTTGTAATAAGGGAGATTCCATCTACCCTCAGCCCCTGCAAACCATTTATTTTTATTTTTGTTGTTACAATTTTTCTTCTTTTTCCAAAATAACATATACATGGAAACATAGGGTATGTAACATTTTTCAACTCATTTCTCTTACTTAGTTTAATGCTAAGCACATCATGTGGTTGTATCATTAGCTTGTTCCTTTTTTGCTTAGTAGTGTTCTATTCTATGGATGAATTACGATTTATATATCCATTCATCAGTTGATGGAATTTGAACGGTTTGAAGCTTTTGGTGATTGTGAATGTAACTTTTATGAACATATAAGTACAGATTTTTGTGTGGAGATATGTTTTCAACACTTGTAAAAATACTCTGGAGTGGGATGGTTGGTTCATATGTTAAGTATATATTTAACTTTCTACCACACTGCCAAACTGTTTTCTGAAGTGGCTATCCCATTTTCCATCCTCATTAGCAAATCTATGGGAGGTGCAAATGCTTTACATCCTCACCAGTAATTTTGTTTTCTTTTTGTAATTTTAGCCAAGGCAGTAGGTAGGTAGTGATAGCTCACTGTGATTTAAATGTGAACTTTCCTAATGATTAATGATGCCAAACATCTTTTCTTATGTTTATTTGATATCTGCAGGCTTTCTTTGTGGTATATAAAGTTTCTCTTCAAAAATTTTGTTCACTTATATTGGATTGGGTGTCTTTTTATTATGTGTTCTAAGAGTTCTTTTGAGAGCTAAAAGCTTTGATTTTGAAGTATAAGCTATCAATTGTTATTTTGTGGTTTGGTCCTTATGTGCTTTATAAGATTATTTGCTTTCCCCAAGATCACAAAGGTTTTCTCCTGTATTTTGTTCTAGAAGTTTTATATCTCTCATTTTCACATTTAGAGCTATGATAAAAACTGGAGTTAATCTTTTCTTTGTATATGATCTATGGGAAGAGAAGGGATGAAGTGGGTGTTTTTTTCCTTTTTTTTTTTTTTTTTCCATAGCACAATTCGTTGAAAAGGGTATACTTTCATTCTAGAATTACCTTGGCATGTTACATTTGTCAAAAATCAATTGACCATAGATATGTGGGTCTTTTTTTGGACTCTCCATTTTGTTTCATCAGTCAATACATCTATTCTACCACTAAAACCACATTGTCTTGATTACTGAAGCTTTATACTAAGGCTTGAAATCAGGCTGTGTGTTCTCCCAATTTGTTCTGTTTCAAATTGATTAGGCTATCTAGGGCCATTGTTTTCCATATAAATTACAGAACCACCTTCCCCCCATCTAAAAATAAGCCTCCTTGGATTGTGATTAGTATTTTTTAGAATTTATATACCAATTTAAGAACAATTAACAATGTAACAACATTGCGTTTTCTAATCCATGAGCACAACATATCTCCCAATCTATTTAGATCATTTGAAATTTCTCTCTTTATTGTTTTTTTACTTTCAGTATAAAATTTTGCACATATTAGATTAGTTAGAAATATCTCTAGGCGTTTCATGTTTCCTTTTACATGCTATGATAACTTATGAAGATCTTAAAATTTATTTCAGTATCCAGTTGTTCAGTACTAGTACATAAAAATATAATTGAGTTTTGTAAATTGACTATGTATCCAGTGACCCTTCTAAAGTTATTTACAACTTCTGGAAGGTATTTTGTAGATTCTCTTCAATCATATTAATAGAGGACTATGATTCTTTGCAAGTAAGTATAATCATGTTCCTTCATTTCAAGTCTCTATGCCTTTTAATTTACTTATCTTGTCTTATCACAAGGCTAGGACCTCCCATAGTGTTGCGTAGAAGTCGTTAGGTTGGACATCTTATTATTCACTACCTTATGGAGAAAACCCTATTTTTTTTACTGTTAAGTATACTCTCAGTTATTGTTTATCTGTGGATGTCCTTTATCAAGATAAGGAAGTTCCCTTTTATTGCTAGATTGCTGAAAGATTTTTTTTAATAGATGTTGAATGGTTTCAAATTCTTGTATTATAACTTCTGAGATAATACATTTTCCTACTGCATTATTTTGATATGGTGAATTACAAAATTGATTTTCAGATAGTGAATCAGTCTTGTATTTCAGGGATAAATATCATTCATTCATTTTGTATCATTCTTTTTTATGTCTCTAAATTTGATTTGCTAGGAATTATTTCTTAGAGAATTTTATATCTATGTTCCTGCAAAGATACTGGATCATGGGAAACTTTTTTTAAATACTGCTTTTGTATTAATCTATTTTAAGTTATCTTATGATGTTCTTGTTTGGCTTTGGTACCAGTAGGCCTCATAAAATGAGTTAGAAAGTGTTCTGTCATTTTTCATTTTCTGTAGAAGTTTGAGTAAAATTGCAAAATTCTTTATATGTTTCGTGAATTCACACATGCTGCCACCTGGGCTTGGAATTTAAGGGAAGACTTTAAGCTATAAATTTAAATTGTTTAAAAGATATCAGGTTATTTTGGTTATCTCCTTCCTGAGGGAGCTTCAGTAGTTTGTGTATTTCCAGAATTGTATTCATGTCATCTAAGTTTTAAAATTTCTTGGAATCATGTTCATAATATTCTGTTATTATCCTTTTAAGACCTGCAGTTATGGTTTCTTTTTTATTCTCGATATTGATAATTTTTTTACTGTTTTTTCCCCCTTCTGCACATTGGCTAGAACTTTATCAATTTGATTGAACATCTGAAAGAATTAGTTTTCAGGTTCATTGGTTTTATTTCTTATTTTTATTTCATTAACTTCTCATCTTTATTATTTCCTTCCTTAGTTGCATTGGTTATAGTTTTCTTTTTGTAGTTTTTAAGATGATGGCTTAGTTTTGATTGTAGACATTTCTAATATAATAATTTGGTATGATTATCTCCATGTGTTGCGTTAGCTAAAATGTTCCTCAAGTTTGATATGTTATATTTTTATTTTAATCTACTGCAAAATACTTTGTAATTCTCCCCTGTGAATTATGGGCTATTTAGAATTGCATCGTTTAAACCCAAATATTTGGGTTGTTCCAGATTCTTCCCACTATCAATATCTATTTTAATTCCATTGTGGCTAGATAGATTACTTTGATTTAATTCTTTTAATATGTTAATGTTTGTCTTAGGTCCCATACAGTGGTCTCTCTTGGTGAATATTCTCTGTGTACAATGAAAGAATGTGTATTCTGTCTTTTTGCGGTGAAGTGGTCTTTCGATGTGAAGATCAAATTGATTGATAGTGTTATTCTTTTATATCCTCTCTATCCTTAGTTATTTTCTGTCTTCTTGTTTTATCATTGAGAAAAATTTTGCAGTCTCCAACTATAATGGTTGATCTGTCTAAATGGTTTCTCCTTTTAGATCTGTCAGTTTCTGTTTCATATATTTTGATGATCTATATGGTGAATACATAGTTAGGATTGTTATGTCTTCTTAAGGAATTGATTCCTTTACTAGCACAGTTCTATGGTTTCATAGAGTCTGACAAAAGACACAAGATCCTTGGGTCAAAGACAAAGCCTTTTATTACTCACAGCAAAGAAAATACCATGAACTTCATGTTTACATCAATTTTCCCTAAGTGCAAGATGAAGTAAGCCCAGATGGATGCTGTACACAGTGAGCTTATGTACATATGAAGCATCCTGAATTTAGGAAACTTCACTCTCATAAAGAGGGCTGCTAGGTGATTGGCCCAACATTTTCCCCAGAGGGTATTATCTTTATTATCCTGGACAGCAAAAAATCTTTCTCTATGCCCTGGAGATGGAAGGAGACACCATGTCTATCTTTCAAGGCTCTCTACTCTACAAACATCTTTAAAAGAATTGTCCATAATTAAAGTTATCAAAACACATGAGAATATGTTAGAGACGCGTGGAGCATTGTTTCCTAACTGTGGCCTCTTTATGCCTAGATAGACTCTTCATTCTGTATTTTATTTTGTATATTAACATAGCCAGTAGCTCTTCTTTTCGATCAGTACTGGCTTGACATATATTTTTCATCCTTTTACTTTTAACCTACATATATCTTTACATTTAAAGTGGCCTTTTTTGTGGGAAGCATTTGGTCTTAATTATTTATCTAATCTAACCCTCTGCCTTTTCTTTGAGAGGTTTAGGTAATTTATATTAAATGTAAATATTAAGAGGCACCTGGATGGCTCAGTTGGTTAAGCATCTGCCTTTGGCTCAGGTCATGTCTCAGGATCCTGGGATTAAGCCCTATTACAGGCTCCTCACTCAGTGAGGAGCATGCTTCTCCCTCTCCTTCTGCTCTCCCACCCATTTGTGCTCTTTCACTCTCTCTGTCTTTCAAATAAATAAATTAAATCTTTAAAAAAATAAATGTAACTTAAAATAAATGAACTTAAATCTAGTAACATACTATCACTTTATACTCGCACCATCTGATTATTTTTCCCTTTGTTATTTTTCTATAGTTATAATATAGTCTGCCTTCAAATTATGCCACTGAAAATTATATTATTTGACTTCATTTCATTTTACAACTGTATACTTCCACATACTTCTATTTCTTCACTTCCAGCCATTTTGCTGTTTTGCTACATTTTACTTCCATATGTATTAAAAACCCCATAGTGTATTATTATTTTTTACCTAGATACTTATTGTTTTTTAGTCAGTTAAAAATAAGAAGGAAATCTCTTGCACTTAAGTTATAGGATTTCTGAGATTAATTATTTATGTAAATTCAAGTTTTCATATGATATCTTAATTCTCTTCTGCCTGAAGTACATGCTTTAACATTTCTTGTAGTGCAGATATGTTGGCAATGAATTTTCTAAGCTTTTGTTTGTTTGAAAAAAAATCTGTATTTATCATTACCTTTTTTTTTGTTTGTTTGTCTGAAGTTTAATTTATTCCTCTCTCTAGTTTATGGAAGTGGCAGCTTTGGCTATTGCTTTTAGATTTTTCATTATTTCTAATACATGGATTGAATACTATAAATACCTTAGAGTATTTATGCTATAAATCTATAATACTACAAATTTCCCTTAAACACTGTTGTTGCTGCATCCCAAAGTTTTTGATAATTTTATATTTTCATTTTCATTGATTTTTAAATTTCTCTTGAAACTTCTTTGTCTCATGTGTTACTTGGGGTGTTGATTAATTTTCAAGGGGAGTTGGACATTTCTTGTGCTTTTTTACATCTTAAGTGAAACCAGAATCTTTGATTTAGCTGTAATTTGTCTTTTTTTTCCTCCTAGAAAGATTGAACTTTGTTCTGTATATTGATTTATTACTCTATTTATTTCTCACTTATTTTTTTTAACACTGAAATTAAGATGTTCCTTACATTGAACTCTTTTCAGTCATGGTTGATCAGGGTAGTTTTTCTTTTACTGTTGCCTGAGTAAAGATATAATTATCATTGCCTGAGTGTGGATGTCTGATTTGATTGGGGTGGGAAAGAGAGAAGTAATACTTTAGCGAAACAGTTTTCAAACACTTACTATATAATGTGGTATGAGTGGCAGGAATGGTAAAACAGAAATGTGTAGCAGCATTTCTGAAATTGAAATCGAAAGCAGAATGGTCCTGCATAATTGCAAGATGGTTTAAAAACTGAGTACCAAGAGCTTTGACTTCCTATACAGACACTTAAGAAATGGTGCAGCACTGATATTCTTTTGGTATAGAGGACAATAATCATGTGAGACAACATGGACTTGATGGCTCTGTCTCAAAGTGATTATGAAGGCTCAGATTCTGAATAGAAAGATATTTTAGGAATGCCCTAACCATTATCATTTACTGATTTTTTTTTCTTTTTATGTAGACAGGAGACAAATATACCAAAATTAATGTTTAGGTAAGTCCAAAAGAGCTTTTTTAGTATTTGAAGTTAAAAAATCGAACTAATCAGAAGGTATTATATCACTTGGTTGGATGATTTTTTTTTCTTTCTCAGCTCTATAAAAAATAAGGTGCCTACGAATGGTCTGAGATTCACTAAAATATGATCGCTGATAAGTGATCTGTTCATAGTGATTTTTAACAACCAGGTTTTTTTTTAACTCATTCATCTGTTGTGAACTCTCGTTTTCTTCTAAACAAAATCTTTTTTACTATAATTTTTAAGTGTTAATTTCCTCATTCCCCCATGTGATTATTTCAAATTCTTAAATATTTATTCTAACCCATAATCATCTGTATGTTTTGCCTCATAACAAAATAAAATTTCATCCAACACATACTAACCAAAATCAAAGACCATCAGAGCAGGAAAAGAAGAAAGGAAGACAGGGATAAATGCAGGCTGGCATTTCTTCTTTAGAGCAGATTTCATTGTTTAGACATTGCCATAGCAATGAGATTCATCAAATATTCAAAGCTTTGTTTGATATCAAAGTATAAGTTGTAAAAGTGGAATATTATTGCTTTAGTAGAAAAAGTAACTTCTAGATAAATTGCTGACATAAGTGTGCTTTCAACCTGTGATGAAAAGATTGTAATGGTAATAGTAAAACCTTTAGACACCATTTATTTATTTTAGAATTTTGAGTTTTTACCTTTTTTCTTTTTAAGAAAAAAATTTCTCTCTCTAAGCTTGTCATTGTGTTTTATTTGACTCACTATTGCTACTCTTGCCAAGACCTGTAGAGATTCTGACGATGAAAAGGTACACTTGGTGCATCCTTGCCTACTATGAAGCCAGACCTGGAAATCTGTTTCCATTTTCTCTTAGCTGAGTGACTCTGGCAAACCACCTAACCTCTCTGTTCCTATTTCCTCAATTGTAGAATGGGATTAATATGATACCTCTTTATAGAATATTTCTTATTCAAGTAATATATTAAACACTTTCTGCATATCATTCCATTCAGTTTCCACAAGCCTATAGAGAAGGTGCTATTATTATCTATATTTTATAGATCAAGCACTAGCAAGGTCATTATAGAGTTAAATGAAAGAATATGTACTTGTAATACTCTTCTTAGTTTGGATAGTAGGCACTCAGTATGATGGTAGTTATTATGTCATCGAGGATGACAAAAGTGTAACAGTGATAACAATGATAACAATGACAGAAATAAAATTTCTGTGCATCAGCATTATGTCATCATCTTAGATTAATATGATTGTAACTTTTAGAAATATTAGCATCAAGAGTTTACTTAATAAACATTTATGGACAGCCTTTTATGGCCAGACTCTGAAAGGATAAAGAGTCTCCAGATTAGTGGGAAAGGAAAAATAGATCAAAAGAGAAAAATATTGAGAAGAAATGATGAAGGAGGGAAGGAAGGAAATCAGGAGGAGAAAGCAGAGAGATCAAAAGAGGAAGGAAAGGAAGGCAGAGTAATCTTGTAGGAAATGCAGTTGGCTTCATTTGGATTGCACCATAGGAGGTATATTCCAATCTCTAATACATGCCATGCATCAGCGCCCATATTCAGAAATCAGCTGCTGGGAAGACACATGTAAACACAGCAGAGCATTTTTTTAAGGATGTGTGGTGATGCATAGCGCCTGTCAAACTGGAATCTGGCTTTATACAAAATGACTGCTGGATCACTGGTCCTAAATCAGTGTGCCATCTGTAAAAACAAAAAACAAAACAAAACAAAAAAAACTCACTGTAGCACATATGTGCACGATTGATATAAAATGATGCTAAATTATGAAATCCAGAGAGAACAAGATGGATTTTTTTTCATTCATGCTGTGACCAGGATTTTTTTTCCCCTAAATATACATAACTAAGGATTATGGAAAAGGTAGGGGTGGTTACAGAGAGACATAGAGAAAAGGAAGGGGGGAAAAAACGGCAGAAACATCATAGTAACTTCCAGCTGCTTCAAATTCCTTGGAAAGAGGTTTGGTACAAATTCTATCAAGAAAAATAGGTGCATTCAATAGCTTTAGATACATTTTGTGTCGACCCAGTTAATATGTCAAAATGTTCTGCTTTAAGCAAGAAGACAGAAAAGCTTTTGCCACACCACAAAGGGGCATCTTAATCCCATCACTCCTTTGTCACTCTCCAAGCAAATAGCATTATGTAAGCATCTGATTTGCATCGGTGGGATGGCCTTGATTTCTGAGAAGCCTGCTTGCAATTCAATAAGCTCCATGCACAATGTTGCCTTTCATGTGATTCCTTATGGTGTGTTTGATAATGATCATAATAGTCTTTTCCCCAATGGAGAACACTGAGGCAATGGTTGCAAAAGCAAACTTTGTCTCTGTGGGAGTTAGGGGGTATATGAAGACTGAGAGAGAGAGAAGTCTTCATATTTTATGATTTTTGACCTGGATTAAGAAAGTTTGCAAGAGGTCATAAAGTCACAGAGAGGCAAGGGTGAATTGATGGCTTAGAAATGAAGACCGGGGCAGTTTGAAAAGGAAAGGAGTAAGAGAAAATAGGAGAGAGGGAGAAAGAGATGAAGAGAGAGAAAGAAGAGACAGAGACAAGCAGTTGACAGAGAGACAGTCGTAGAGAGAGACAGAGAGAAGACAGGAAAAATAGAAGTTGCTTAGCTAGGTCAAGAGGTAGAAGAGCAATTTTGCAACCATTGAGGTCAAAAGTTCATATGAAATTGATCAAATGCTCATTTCCCTAATTCATTCCTTCTCAGCTTTTTGAATATGCTGGTTATGCCACAGGATCTTGTAAAGCCTGGGGTTTTCTTTCTATTTCCTACTTTGAATAGTTAAATAGCAACTACCTCCTTTATAGTCCTGTAAATCTTAATTTTGTTTCCATCTGAGCTGAGATGTTAAAAAGTTAATAATCTAGAGCTGTTTCCTGCTTTGGCTTGCATATTTTTTCACAGAAAGAAAATGATGTACTTCTTAATGCGATAGACATGGCTCTGGGTCACTAATTTGGACCTTCCGCGTAGGGTGGCCACAGTGTTAGAAGCAATGTCCAAACACAGATGTATCGGCAAATGACAGAAATGTGGAGAGATACTACTGGGGGGAGTGAAGGGATAAGGAGAAATGACACAAACAATGGCTGTCAACGGCAAGGACCTTGAGAACGAGGTTCATACATCTTATAGCCATCGCCACACAATCAGGTACAGGACAATGCACAGAAAAGATTCTCCATGTTCATCATCATTGACTCAAAATCATGAACTCATTGCCTTGGTGCCTGTAATAAAAACAAGAACAAAACAAAGTTCCTAATCTCAGGTTGTGTAAAGTCAAGCAGGGATGACACAGGTAAACCAGCAGAAGTAACATAAATATCTCTAAGACATTGTCCTCATATAATGTTTATGTTCCCAATTTGTTGCAAATGGCATACAATATTTTGGAAATAGGAAAATTATACAGAGTTTCTCAGCTTGACATTAACATTTTGAGCCAGATAACTCTTTGTGAAGTGGGCTGTTCTCTTGTGTATTGTAGGATGATTAGTAGCAGCCTTGACTTCTATGCACTGGATGCCAGTAGCAACTCACCCCCAGTTGTAATAACCAAAAATGTCCTCAGACATTGCCAAATGTTCCCCTAGGGGACAAAATGCCCCCAGTTGAAAAACATTGCTGCAGAGCCTTCGGTTCTTCCTTTCCTTTTTTCTTTTTTTCTGATGACTCTTTGGATTTTTGCAGTGTCAGCCTTTGTTATCTTTTATCATAGATGCAGTAAAAGTGGCAAACTCCTGGATTTCCTCTGAACTTACTCATTCCTTCTTCCACAGTAGAGGAGCCCATGGTAACTCCATTAGAGATGACAGTCCCAGCTTCCTTTGCAGGTAGATGTAGCCATGTGACTTCATTTAGTAACTAAGTAAGCTCTTAGTGACACTTGTAAGCACTGGCATTGAAATAAAGAGCAAACAAACTCTTTTCTACTTATCCTTCCTTTTGACTGTGAGCGGGAACATGGATGGGAGTGACCCAGCTTCAACAACGCAAGAAAGATAACACCCTAGAATACTTAAGCCCCTGTGTCTCTTTGGTGTCTCTTTGTCATAGAAACTTTCTGATCCGATCTGTTAGAATTCTGATAGCTGTAGAATATATGGATGATTCCTTGCACATACATATTTTATATGCATGTGCACGTGCACACTTATGATCAGTGTGCAGAATTCTGGTTAAGCAAGACATTTAGGAAGAGCAAAACATATACGTGAGTTCATGTCCATATAGGAATATTTCTTAAAAAGCTATAGAAACCTAGATGATGGAGTAATTAATTCTGCCAATGGAGCTTCTGGGCCATAGGTGATGAATAAATTTGTCAGAAAGATGAATGAACCAATGAAAGACTGTTCTCTGGTTTCACAACTCCAAAGGCTCTCATCTACGAAGAGACGGTGGTAGCTATGCAGACAGATGGCTGCAGTGACATTGTTTTAGGGAAAGCACTTAGCTGCACTCTCACTTCACAGCAGGATGGTCACCAGACTTCTGGAAGTGACGGGTGCTTTAGCCCAGACAACTGACACCTGAAAACTGGATGTTTTGACTATAAGAGCTCTATGTTTCTCTTGCCATGTGTAGAAAGTCCCTGAAAAAGACGTTAACAAAATTTGATGGTACTTTTAATGATGCATCTTTCCATGTCATCTTCCTCTGTTTTCCAGTGATTGGGATCGTCTGTCACATGGGCTGTCCTCTCTGAATTAGATGTTCCGCTCTAAACACTAACACAGCCATCCAGCAAAACAAACTAATATTTGAAATTATACTTATTTAAAAGGTACATGATGGGGCCACATGGGTGGCTCAGCGGTTGAGCATCGGCTTTTGGCTCAGGTCATGATCCCAGGGTCCTGGGATAGTCCCACATCAGGCTTCTCCCTCTGCCTATGTCTCTGCCTCTCTCGCTCTGTGTCTCTCATGAATGAATAAATAAGATCTTTAAAATAAATAAATAAATAAAAGGTGCATGATGATTCAAATAAGTTTTCTTAAACTAAACTCAAACTGTCTCATGAAAATCATTATGCATTGTCCAGCTTACTTGCATAATTGAAAGAATAAGCTATATGAAAAAGGAATTGAGTTGTCCTGGCATCATTTTTTTTCCCCTAGAATTTGCATTCTCTCAAATGGAAAAAAAGCTGTATCATATTCTTAGGGTGGGTCACAATTACATCTCACTATAGTGAATTCCAACATTTGTACATTAATAAATCAGTGAAATTTCTCATGAAACCTTACCACACTCATTTTTTAGCACGTTTTCCAAATATATTTGGTGTTTTTTCAGTGCACGATACTCAAAACTTCTTACATCCTTGAATTTATATAATATTCTGATGGATCCTGGTATCAACGCTTCTTATCTATTATTTTATTTTTACTGTACACACTGAATCTCTTTGGAAAAAAAAAATTAAGAAGTTTGATTCCCTTCCCCACCCCACACTCTCAAAAAAAGTTTTTCTCTGTTCTTTTTTCCCGTTTGAGAGTGGCAAGAGATCCATTCTCTTCATTTAATCCTTTCTTCTAGCAGCAACTCAATAATGTTAATTCTTTGCTTTGAAGATACCACGTGTTCCTGTTTCATCCACATTAACTCTTTCATGGATATTTCATAACAAAGTGGTAACACTCTAGAGACTCTCTCTAGAGAGTCTAATTGTGAAAGGTATCAGTTATTTTTTCTTAAAAAATTTAATTTTGAAAATCTGCTAAAATATTTAGTAAGCCCTGGCAAATGCAATACTGATGCTAACTACCCAGATGTAGCCCAGACTTCACAGGTTAAAGGAACACTTCCTGGTAAGACTGCCCTTATGCCAGAAAAGTGAATTATAAGTTTAGGGATAACCAGACTAACCACATTTCTAATCAACTACCTTCCAATTTGGGGGTTTCCACTATCCCTTCAGAAGCAATAATTCACTGGAATGACTCACAGAACTTAGGAAAATGTATATCTGTGTATATATATACATACACATACACATTATATATGTATAATTATGGTATAATTACACTTCTATTATAATTAATGGATACAAATCTGAACCAGCCAGAGAGAGACACCTAGGGCAGGACTTGCGAGGGTCCCAAATGTGAGGTTCCTCTCTTTTCAGGAGACATCACCCTCCTGGCCCATGGATGGATTATTACCAATCAGCGAAGTTCACCAGAATGCCAGAGTCCAGAGTTTTTATTGGGGTTTCATTATGTGGGTATGATTAATTGATTCACTGACCACAGGACTGAATTCACTCTCCAGTTTCTACTTACTCCCAGAGGTCAGAGGACAGGAGATATCGTGTGACTCAAAGCTCCAACCTTCTAATCACATGATCAGTTTTTTCTGGCCCCCATCCTGAAAGTATCTAGGGACTCTCCATGAAGGGACCTACCTTATTTGTACAAATGCAGAGTGGCCCCAGAGGCTCACCATGAAAAACAAAGGTAGTCCTACCCCTCAGGAAATTGCAAGGACTTTGTCTCCCAGGAAGCTGGGACAAAGACAAGACAAATTCTTTATTATACAACAGACTTCTTTTCTAAAACGAACTCCATTGTATATATATATACATATACAATATGTAATATATATATTTCTCTCTCTCTCTCTCTCTCTCTATATATATATATATATATATATATATATATATATATATATACACTTTACCAAAATATTCACAAAGATAGTTTAATGCTTTTTATCTACTACTAATCTTTTCAGGAACATGAACGTAAAAGAAATTTGGGGTAAGGGGAAAGACCAAGAATAGAATGTATATGTTAGGGTCAGCTTTGGGCAAAATTGTGAAACAGTTGAACATTAGGATATTAGAAGTTGAAAGGATTTCAGAAATTATCTACTTTTAGGTTATTATTATTATTTACTTTTTGTAGGAAAAAATATGTGTGGAGAATTAAGTGATTTGTCCTAGGTAAGAGAGAAAATTAACTCTCAAAAAGGAATCAACATTCAAATCTCCCAGCTCTTTCTATGGTACCACTCAAGTATTTTTCTGGAGTCTGCCCCAGCTTGGGAGACTTGATGATACTAAGCGGTCTTCTTTCCCCACTGTTCTCTTCTACCTCTCTCTCTTTATTCC
The DNA here is from genome assembly GCF_003254725.2 of Canis lupus dingo. NCBI lineage: Eukaryota > Metazoa > Chordata > Mammalia > Carnivora > Canidae > Canis > Canis lupus. The sequence goes on along the minus strand of NC_064257.1, from coordinate 32,116,376 downwards.
TTTGCAACTCCAGGGGGCTAAAAACTGAGCCATAAATTCTTTCCTGCAAGTTCTGATCTCTGAAAGCTGGCAAGGGCAGGAATGTGCTAATTAACTCATTTACATCTCTCCCAGGTAGCATGGTACCTTAATCAGTTTCTTAAAATTAACCTTCTAGATTGGTGTTAATGAAGAGGATTTCAGAAAGGAGGCCCTTAGCACTTTTGTGTATACAGGTGGTCTTATATGCCACAGGAGGCAGGATCTGAGAAAGTAAGAAGGAATTCTCTTTTTACAGATTGGGTGGTTCACTGGGTGTACTACTTAATGTGGTAGGAGAAAGAATCAGAAAAGAAGTGCCTGTTGCTTGATCCTCTCATGGTATGCTTCCTCTTCTCCCAGAGTAATCTTTCTACAATGGAAATCCAACGTGAAACACAGAATTGAGGGACTGTCAGTGCCTCTTCATAGCCTTCAGTCCACTTAGCTTTGCATGCGATGGTTTTCTTGATCTGGCTCCTGTCTCCCTTTCCGCCTAATCTCTAGCCACTCCAACTAATACCACTTTGTACCTATCGGTCATATTATGCTACTGCTTGCCTTCCACATGCTGTTCCTTCTGCCTGGAATTCCCTTCTGCTAAGCCTCCTGGACCTCTTTAATGCATACAGGTAACTCCTTGAAAAAGAGGCATAAAATGACCTTTCTTTTAGTATTTCCCTAATACTCAGATTTGATTAAGATGTCCCTCTTCTAGTCTCTTTCAGAAACTTCTGAGTTAGTACTTTTCATACTGTAATCTTTATTAAGTGTTATCTGCCTCTCTCAAATGGATTATGAATTCCCAAAACACAAGAACGTTGTGCTTGACTTTGTATCTTCAGAACCTGGCCTATGGCATGAGCTAAATTGATGTTCGGTGAATGAATGGATGTATGCATAAACAATACATACCATTATTCCTCCACCTTTATCTTTCCTAGAAAATCATGAAAAAATTTTTGAGATGTAGACATTTAAAAATAATATCTACTTTAGGCTTTGGAAGAATCAGTAACTTTAATAAAACTGTGTGTGTGTATGTGTATGTGTGTGTGTGTGTGTGTGTGTAAAATTTCTCTCTCAATTCCCCAGTGTTCACAGGATATTATTTTGAAATCGCATTTCACATCATGAATTTTTTTCCAAGAGAATGTGTTATGATCTTTGTTTTCAAATATAAACAGTAGCGTTTCAGGGCTCTGCTGAAAGGTAAATGTTAGAAATTCTCATTCTTTGCAATGGTAAATATTTCAAAAGAACTGAAAGAGCAATATTCCCAGCTGCATCCACAATTGCTATAGCCATTTTGACAAAATACCCATGGAATTTTGGCAGTTTCTTTTACAAATATCATAAGATTGTATTTTTTCCAACTTTTAAAGGGCAGTGTTTTCTCCTGGCTTCTGCTGTCAGGTCATTGTCTTCTTACTGTAAACTTGTTTCATAATTTACTCAATTCTGTACTGTTCACAGAGAATGTAAGCAAAAGTCTAAGTTCATAACATTGTAAATTCTCTAAAATCAAAGATAAGCATCTACTGACAAAGCGGTGGGATAGCAGACTTCCGGCCATTCTAAAAGTCACCATTGTTACTCATCCTCACTTCCACAAGACTGGAGCTCTTTGCCTGGATTTTTATTTAAAAGAATATAAATAATGGATGAGTTAGTTGAAGTGACTAAGGTATTATGTAATACCTAGCTCTTCCAAAAATGACATTTCAAAGACAAGAGCTTATATTCAGACTGAGAATTTTATATAATGTGAAATGTTTGTACATATGAATGGACAAAGGGATAGCAATTGATTTTTAAAATATGGATCATAAAAATTCACATTCAATGACATAGCAGAATGCAATTATTTATGTCAGCTATTTTGGCTTTGCTTTTCAGATGTTGGCATCAAAAAAGTTTAATGATATTTGAACTATTTGTTTTTGGATTGATTTTTATACTATTTTCACAGATTCACAGGTAGTACCTTTTAAAAGTTTGCGCTTCCACTTTTGTATACACATATGTACTTTCTCTGATTCTACATATCAAGCAGACCTCTGTGGCTCCTGTAATGATGTTGGCAAAATTTACTTGGGCCATTTAGAAATTAGCACAAAGGGAAAAATAAATAAATAAATAAATAAATAAATAAATAAATAAATAAATAAAACAAATAATGTTGCATAATATACTCCATGGAATCCTTAAGAGTTGAGAAACAGTGTAGTTTCCCTTAGCAAGATCTAAGGATCTAAGAATAGTTCTATTTTTTGAATTAATTAAGTAGAATTTTATATTTTAGGGAGGGGGAGGGGAGGAGTTAAATATAAGCTCAGTAGCACAATTTTGGTATATTTTAGATAATTTTTTTAAAAAAATTAAACTCAGGGTGCCAGGGTGGCTCAGTTGGTTGAACATCCCACTCTTGATTTCAGCTCAAATCATGATCTCAGGGTCCTGGGATCAAGCCACCTGTTGGGATTGTGTTCAGCAGGGAGTCTACTTGAGGATTTCTCTCCCTCTCCCTCTGCCCCTTCTCCCTGCCACCTCTCCAGCCCCTGCTCACTCTCTCTCACAAATATATAAATAAATCTGTAAGAAGATTAAACTCAAACAACACTAAAAATGTAAAACTGTTTTTTCTTTTAAGATTGAAATCTCAAATTTCAGAATATTGTAGCGAATAGTCGTTGACTTAAATATATGCACAATTAAGACAATTTAAGCATTAACCACACTGTCTTAGCATAGAATATTCACAGTCTTGTGTAAAGCTGCCAAAGTAAAATAGTATATTGGTATAGTATTTGGATTCATATTGTCATCTTTTGCTGTATAGCCCAGGAGAAATATTTTTGCAAAGTGAGCTTAAAGCTCACTGTGAACTGACACTTGGGATATATCTTGGAAAATGGCTGGTGAATCATCATTTTCTATTGAATATGGGTTTTTTTCTTGATAGCCACATTTCTACTGTTTATGTAGTCTATTAGAACAATTGAGTAATGAATCTGATATTCTGATATGGTCATTAAAATTGCTAAAATTTAGGTAATGTTGACCAGGTATGGCAATAATACTAGTAATTGTTGTTATTGTTGTTGTTGTTGTTATTATTATTTTGGTAAAGGTAATGCATTCTTTTGGGGAAAAAATGATTGTTGTTTCTCAGTAGGTCTTCTTGTGGGTCCAACTATGCACCCAGGTTTACTCATGCAATTCAATTAAATTTGAGGGAGGGAGGGAGGAGTACATATTCAAAGAATACTTGAACAATGCATTTTCCTGTTCATGTTGATGCCTAAGAGACGTTTAAAACACACACTGGCTGGTTTTCAGGATTTATAGTGAGTTAATTCAAATATCTTGCTGATCCTAAGGGTGGACTCCAAACAGGCTATAAATGGCAATAAACACTAAAAGTAGTTCTGCGGTATACTGCCAATGGAGTGTTTTGTAAAAAGTCCCCTCTTTCTATGAATGTTCTAATGTAAAAAGGTTGCAGACCACACTGAGATTGTAGAGGTCAACAAGGTTAGGAACACTGAGCTCTGCCAGTGACTTGCTGTGTGGTCTCCAGAAAAGATATTTAAACTTCCAGGGTTTCCACTGCCCCATGTATGGAAGAGAAATAATAACACTTAAATATTTCTCAGAGCATTGCCGTAATTAATTCTTCTGAAATGCTTTGAAATAAGCATCAAAGAGATTCACTTATGTGCTTCAGCTTTTGATTTTATTTGTTAATGAGGGAGAACATATTTTGCATGGAGAAAAAAAATTCTTGACAATACAAATGGTAAAATTCTTTGCATTATATTAATTTTTTTCTACATGATTTCATTAAGATCCTGAGAGAAATGGGAAAGGTCCTTTCCATTTCATGTGGATGTCCAGAGGTGGTGACCTCCATCCTGTAGCCACAACCACCGCCACATAAGCATCAGGCCCTACAGATGCAAGATTACACAATGACGCATATTTGGGAAGTTTTTATCTTAAAAGCTTTCCTGATATTACTTAGGGTTGATAACATTATTCGATTGGCTAAAATGTGCCAGTTAAGATATCTTCAATAGAAAATAATGGAAAATTCATACTGACTTCAACAATGAAAGACATGCTTATTTAATGGCAAAGATCAGAGGTGATAAATGGTAGTAATCGCTTTTCACTAGGCTATGCTATAGAAAGAATTCCAAAATGCAATAGCTTACAACAAAGGTTTCTTTGAAGCAGGCTACTTCTCTACAAGTGTCTACTTTATCCTGGTATGCAGGCTGAAAGAACAATCTCCACCTAGGAGCTCTCAGGGAATAATATAAAGAGAAATGGCACAACTGTATACTGACTTTTAAAGTGTCTTCTCAGAAATCACATGCATTTTTCCAACTCACAAAACAGGTTTCATGGCAAAGGCTGATGTCGAGGGGGTAGGTAAATACAATTCTTAGAGGGATGGGCAGTGAATATTCTGGAATAATAATGCAACCTACCACTTAGAATAAGGTTCAGAGACAATTTGATGAGGGCCCAGCTCCATTTCCCTGAGTCACTCCCTTACTTCTTTATTGGCCTTGAATTCAAGTTATCTTCCTTCATGGTAGTAAACTGACAATCATTCTAGGTCTCCTATCCGGAAATCATCCATCAAAAGAAGAAAACTCTTTTTCCAACCATCATAAAAAAGGTGTGGGTTTCATTTTGTTAGGCCCACTTAAGTCACAGTGTTCACCCCAGAAATCGCCACTGGCCAGGGAAGGCCAGACATTTAGAAGTCTAAAACCTAGGACTGAGATCATTAGGTGACTTAGACTAACAGCACCCTGACTCGGAGTATTTTACTTGGTAAAGAAACAGAATTCACAGAAAATTGTTACAAAAAGAGGATTCAATACCAATAGAATAAAATTAATCTTGGTTTGAATCCAAATCCTCCACTTGGTAGCCATGTGACCTTTAGCAAGTTACTCACTTTGCTAGCTACAGTCTCCAATCTTAAAAAAAAAAAAAAAAAAAAAAAAAAAGGAGAGTAATGGATTTATAAGGATTTTGGCAAAAATTCAGTGAGCTAATGCATATACGTAAAGGTGTTGCCTAGTATAGAGTAATGACTAATTAATGTTTGGTGTTGTATAAAGGTTACAAGAGTTTTGAGATGGTAGAGATCGCAGCTCGAGGGATTGGAAAGTTTTTGTGGAGAATGTGGCATTAAGTTTGATTTTAACAACCACATAAAATTTCCACGTTAGAAATCTCTAGAAGATAACAGGCTAGCATTCAAGCCTACTGGATTGTGTCCAGCAAAGGTGCGGAGGTGGGAAATCCTAAGGCACACTCAGAAAATGGAAACGAGGCAAGTGAGTTCTATGGCAGTTCTCATTCACATCTTCCCCACTCCACCACCATATCTTCTTCTATTTCCATCCCAAGATTGCAATGATCTTTTTACCTCATCAGCTATGTTATTTATACCTGTGAGCACTTCCGCTCCAGCTTTCTCTGATTTTTCCTCTATGAAGAACTTCTACATTCACCCTTTTCACGAATGCTTGCTTATTCAAGCAGGACATTTTCAGTATTTTTATTTACTTTGCCAGGCTGTTATCCATCTTATTTGTATGTTAATATTTCATAATTTCTAACACACTCTGGGCATGAATAAAAAATATATACCTTTATTTAAAATGTGTGTAATTATACTTTTTGCTGACTTGAGGGGAAAAAAATAACTTTCAAGTGGAATTAATTTTATCCCCAAATAGGCAATTAATAATGTATATTATGTACATTACGTAGAGGATTCCTCATTTAGAGAATGACACAAGATTCATTTTTTTCTAATTAAATTGTACATTGTTCAAAATTGTGTGTGCATTATTTATCACTATGCCTGATTTCAAATGAGAAGAATTAAATAAATACCCACAGCAACACAGAACTAGTTTTGATTTCCTTTAACAAACTCAGTCTTTACATGCTTAACACGAGCAGTAAACATTAGGAGCCAGCTGATGCCACAGACCATTTCATCATCAAAATATCAAATTCAACATTTCCAAAGCCCCCAATATAGCATATGTCATTTCAGTTGCTTGTCTTCAGAGATTCCTTTTTTCAAAACTTTATAATAAATTTTTCATTCTTTTGTTTGAAATGTATTTTTTTAAGATTTTATTTGTATTTATTTATCTATCAGAGAGAGAGAGAGAGAGAGAGAGAGTAAGCAGGGGAAATGAGCAGAGAAAGGGAGAGCAGACTCCCCTTGAGTGTAGACTCGGACACTGGGCGGATGTCACTACAGAGATCATGACCTGAGCCTAAATCAAGAGTCTAGAGTCTGATGCTTAACCAGCTGAGCCATGCGGGTGCCATGAAATGTATTTCAAAAGTTTTGCTGGAGATCTGAAAGGCTTTGCATAGTAAATGGAACATGTTGAACTTAATGTGAAAAATCGGGTCAAAATTTTTGAAAACAGTCATGATAATCACAGCAAAATACATTAAGGGGAAAAAAGACAAAAAAAAAGAGGGTAAATTTTTTAAATAAAACATAGCAGTCTTGCACTGAATTCTGGTATCGTTCTCCTCGGTTTGTTTGTGTATTTGTGTGCTTGCAGGCAATTTTTAACCACCACCAAGTATTCAGTTGTGTTGGAATTATTGCATCAGTTAGTGGAGGACAAAGAATTTCTGGCATAATTCTGGTGTGATTCTACAATTGAAGAGACATTGAAAGGGGCTTCACGGAGAACAGATTGAATGTAAGCTCTGTCTTAATAAAAGTTAATACACCAGGCATGCCTGTATGCTGATAAAATATCTCTGGATTATTTCATGCCATAGAATATCTCTCCTTTGTCTTCCCAGTATGACAGTCTTGAATAAAAGTCAAAGGATTTTAATCAAACCAGTTAGTTCCACCTATACAACATGAATCTGGTATAAAAAGATGTTCAGGGATTATTTGAATCCAAATAAACAAGAAGTTTGGGCCATTTGGCCAGTCTTGTAGAGCTCTGATTTGTATCACAATAACCTCAAGGTTAATTGGTTTTCATCTTAATTCAGATCCCATCACCCAGTACCACCAAAAACAAAATATCAAAATGAATTGATAAAATAGAAAAATTTACTACTGGGCATTCTGAATGGTCTTTGACATATAAAGAAGCAGAAGACCTCAGATATATAGCATTTTATTTATCAAGCTTAAAATTGGAATGGGAAAAAAAAAAGAAAAAAAAAATGGAATGGAGAGAAAGACAATCAGGTTCCTAAATGTAAATTTCAATTTTAAAAAGCTGAAAAAAAAATGAGTAAACATATGCAATAAGAAGTTAATCTATCTATAGGAAGGATACAATGACATGGACTTGCAGAGGGAGGAACAGTAAAAAATCCTTTAAAATGACAAAGAGCATTCATAGACCTATGTATAAAAAATATGTTCTTGTCCTGAAAGTCTCTATTTCTCTGCAGAATGCTGTCCTTATTGACCACACTAAATTATATAAATGGCTGAGTAGAACCTGCAGAAACCTCTAGTATAACTGACTTCCTGCCAGCCAATCTTCCCTTTCTTTTGAGGACTAAATGGAATCACAAATATACAATCGCTTTGTGAATGGTCATACACCAAGCAAATTTAACTTGTTTTGCCTTGTGGCAGGCCACTGCTAAGTGATTTCAGAAGGGCAAGATGAAACAAATTCGGTTTATATCATGATTTCCCTCCAGACAACTCTTGGGATGATTGTAAGCATATACATATATCCCCCCTATCAAATGGGAGAGAATATTCCATTTTTTCAAATAAAAATCCCCTTAAGCACATGATTACTTCAGTTGTCAATTCCTTGGATTTATTTGTTTGTTTTTCCTTATCAAAGAGGTCAGTTTTGCAAATTGTGCTGCAGATATAGATACAGCATGGTTTTGAGTACAGGTAAATTACCTGGTTGGTTTCCAGGATCTTGTAGATGCCCATCATTTTATTGTCAGCAGTGCTGAGAGCTCATTTCATTGGGGAATCTTCCATAATGGCTACACTTTCCACACCTGCTTTTTGTGAAGTTGTTCAGAAGAATCATTTCATGGGTGTCCTGTAGTGCTTTTTTCCTTCCCCTTTCAACTGGTTACCTTTTACCCTGGAACTCATCCAAGTACTTTTCCACTCACTCATCATAACACTGTGCACCCCCCTCCCCCCAGCCTGGCATTTCACTCAGAGAAAGCTTAATGCCATCTGCAAACTGGGAAATTCAATTTAGAGCAGTTGAGAAAATGTGAAATATAATTGATCTTAGCATATTTTCAGTACAACTCAGCTCTTAACCAGTTTATGTCTGAATTAATGCTATGGAAAACCTAGGTAATAGAGTGTTGTGGGTTTTCCCCCACATTACAGCAGCAAGCAACCATGCTTTATACATTGTAAATTGATTAGTTTTTAAAACAACTATAACACATTTCATTCTTTCAAAATATTTGATAATGAAATACCATATATTGAAGACTTACTGAGAGCTAGAAACAGAGTCTAATGTTCTAAGACACTACAGAGGTGACTAATTTTGCTTTACTCTTAAGAAGTAGGTTAGAAATGGTCTTCTGTTCCTTACTTGGCACAGAAAATTAGGAAAAGGGATGAAACAACAATTTGAATCAGTTGCCTGAGTACTTACCAGTTACCAATTAGCACGACTCTTGAGTAGTTTTTAAAATGAGTTCAACAAAAGTGGTGTCGCTCCAATATTTTAGCAGTCACATAGTCTTTTTAAAAATAAATCTGATGCACAAGAGATTAAAATTTCCTTTTATCCTATAATGATTCTTTATCTCTTTCTTTTTCTTCATTGACAGTAACAATGAGCATACATTATAAACATTCAAACAGCATGGAAATGCACAACATGAAAAGAAGTGAAAATCCTGTTTGACAAACACAAAACTTTCAGACAGTAATTTAGGTGACTGCTGAAGTCAAATCAGCCTTGACATTCGATTTATTTTTGTAATTTACTGGGTTGTTTAGAAAATAGGACATGTTAACTCTTACAAAGAGGAAGATACAACCTTGTATTTGTATTTGTGTATATGTATGTGTGCAGACATGTACAGATGTGAGTTATTAAAAAATCCCAGCACACAGCCATAACCATCTAAATCAGGTACACATGTTTGCAAGTTCAAATATAGTCCCAGAGATGGTAATGAAGATTTTTATATGAAGGCCTGGCCCAAAATGAATTAACCTGGCAAAGAAAGTCAATATGCTGGTGGTCTGAATTGTGTTAAAGTTTAGTATATAACACATTTGAGTGTGTGTCTTAACAATTTATTACAGTTAAAATATTAAATTGGAATCAAATGTCAGTGTACCTCTCAAGACACCTCGAAGACTTAAGTTTCCATAGAAAAATTTTTGAAAATCACCTCTCAAAATATCACGTCTACAGCAAACCTCCTTTATTTAAGAACTGTAATCCTTTCCAGTTTCTGCCTAATATATAGATCTTCACATCAGGTAGTTGGCAAGCATCAAGGAAGTCCGATACATATGAAATCTTTCTCACACACACGCACTTCTCTAAGCAATCTATAGCCAATATCTACCCTAAAGAATAGATATTTGACATATATCAACTCTATTTTGATTCTGGAGTTATAGAGAATATGGATAACTCCCAAGATGGGCTATACCAAAGGGAAGAGTATAATGTGGAACAGTTTGTATGAAACAAAGAATATGGTTAAAATTGGAAGTAGATAGATGTTAATGGCTGATGGGAATGCAAATAGCCTCTACCTGCACAGGGAAAGTCTCCCTGCCTGCCTCACTTCCTCTTGCCTCCAGTACTTGAGCTTGTGAGCAAACTAGCTGGCCCCGGGGAGGGGGTGGAGATTGGTCAACTAGGTCGGTGGCAAGTCCATCCAGCAGACCAAGCCCCTCACCCTGGAGCACACCCTCAACCTGTACCCTCTAACCAATTATACTTTTGGTACACAAGAGGCCCTCTATGAGAAGGACAGCTCAGTTGCAGCCAGGTTTCAGCACATGAGGGAGGAATTTGATAAAATTGGAATGAGAAAAACTGTAGAAGGGGTTCTGAGGATACAGGAGCACCAGCTGGGAACAGCTTTCTTCAAACTACCTGGTTGTGAACTTAACCCAGGAGAAGATGAAGTTGAAGGACTAAAACGCTTAATGATGGAGATAAGGGGTGGTCAAGATGGAATCCTACAAGACTGGGTCATTGAAGACTGCATTGGTAACTAGTGGAGACCAATTTTGAACCTCCTCAGTATCCATATATTCCTGCACCCTGCACAAAACCTAAGGAACTTAAGAAGTTGTTTTTGGTTCACCTTCAAGAGAAAGTCTGGTTTGCAGTCCTCAAAAATTACTAGCTTGTAGCTGGTTTGAATTATATGACATTGCTTGAATTATATGACAATGCACCAGGATATGGACCCATCTTTCTAGTTCTCCTTAGCTTCTGAGCAGGTTCAATTTTATATACAATTGAATTCCAGTACAGCAGAGAAGTAAAAGAAGCCATCTCTGTGAGCACCGCTATACAAGAGTAGAATAAACATGGTAGAAAATTTTTTTTGGTTTTTATGCCTTTCCCAATCCCTAGGTTGCTACCTACTTTTTGTTGTTTGAATGACAAGGTTAATATGAAGAACTGGATAGTGGTGTAAACAAATGCGATGATGTTTAATTTACTTTTGGTTCTACTCAAACTTTTTTGTACAATATTAAAGAATATGAACTTCATAGAAAAAGTTGGATGTAGATAGCGTGTAAAATATGTGGTGAGATTAGGATTACTGTTTAATATTTAGTCCTTGGCAATGGTACCCAAAGGTGTCATTCTTTTCTTTTTCCCATAAATATATTTATTTAGTGGAAGAGAATGCTCAATTAGGGACTGTATCATCAAAAATCTTACACAAATACGTTATTTTAAGGGAGGTCTTAAATCATAAACTTAGATTCAGTGGCTAGCAGATTTTCCTGTAAGTTTGTTTGTTTGTTTGTTTGTTTTATTCTTCTTGTGGCTTGAATTCTAAACTATGAATAAACCCTGGAACTGAGCCTCTACTTTTGCTACTTGATTAAGTAAGAACTGGCTAAGAAGCTGTATTTGTGCAGATAATGTAGAGGTATGTTAAAATATAAAAGGTATACCAATTTCTTCATATTTTTTAAACATCATCCTTACAGCAGTTGAGGGATTTAATTATGTCTTTTTGAATCCTGTTGTATTTTCTCTTATTAGCCTTCGTTCAACTTTTATTATCCATTTCTGTGACTGCACAAGATGAACTGAAAAGCTGAAAAACACCAGGCACATAAGGAATCAATTTAACTTGGGTCCCGGTTAAGAATGAAGAAAGATCTTGGTTCTGTGCCATACACAAAGGCGAGGGGCAGCATTTTGTCTTGGTTTTGTGCTACTTAATATACCACCTAAAACACTCTTTTCAAACGATGGTATTCAACGTGGGTTTTCCAGCTTGCCGGAGTTCCATGGAAATCCTCCACAGCCATCTACATAATACAAATACGGGTAACAAAGGGGAAGAAGGGCTGGCATAAAAAAATACAACTTGCACTACTATAGAAAAAATAACATTAAGAAGCATGGAAAAACTTATTTTAATATCAGGAGGCTGTTTGGGTTTTTTTAAAGCACACCAAGTAAACTGCGTAGGAGGTCTGAGGGGGCTTTACTTTTGAATGTAGTCCATAAAATAAAAGATTTGGGGTAAACGCTAACGGTTTTATTTACACAGCTGATTTCACATATCAGAAGGTTTAACACTGTAAGAGAGAAATAAAGATTCATCATCCCTTCTACAAAATTTTCAAAGTCAGATGTGTCTCAGAATTCAGAATTTTTCAGATGTTAGAAAGGTAATACAAGACCTCTGCCATGTGTCACGTAACATTGCCAGGAGTGTGTGTCTGGCTGAGCACCCGTAATTAAATATGTTAATACCTATCCAGCAAAATGTATGAATATTTCCATTACATAGGATAAAGATCATAAAGAACCCCATTTCCATCATTGCAAGGCAAAGCTTGCGGACAAATCTGTTTCCAGTGTTTTCTGCATTTCAGAATGGTAGTGAAAGAATTATGGGCCTCTACTGCCTACGACTTCTCCAAGGTGAGGACTGGCCCACATTCCCACCAGCATTTTACAGATGGTTTCTTGCCAGGTCTTAGTCACCCTTGAATTAGTGTTTGGCATGGTCTCTGATACATAGTGTGTATTAATTGTTACACTGAATTATTTAAGTCAAGCATTACCATCAAGAAGTAGAACCAAAAAAGCAACCTCTGGGGAAGGTTCAGTGAGCCATCACCTGAATGTCAATTGAAAAACAAAAGAAGGAGGTCTCACATGTTGCAGTGTGGTTTTATTTTGAGTAGAAGGATAAACTGAACAAGATACGCCATTTCACAAGGCATTGGGGCCCCCAAGAATTTAAATTTCTAAGCTCTGGCCCTTAGTTATAGGTCAATCCAGTTTAGGAGTTTAAAGGGCCAAAATAAGATGTATTTGGAAGTGTTTCTCATACTTCTAGAAGGACCAGGCTGGGAGCTTGTTGACAGTTCAGGGTACAGAATTCTTCTATCATGGAGTCTTGCAAATTGCACTAATAAACCTCATCAACTGAAATCGAATTTTTTTCCCCCTAAAGAATACTGTGACATTTTTCCTAACCTGAATCACCACAAAACAACAGCACTCTCCTAATTAGCCTTTGAAGCCATTTATCCAAACAGTATCAGACCTGCAATAGGCCAAAGTTTTCATAATATTACAGTGCAGTTTCTCCAAGAAACTGGAACACATCTCAGGGAGTGAGTGTCTCTAGGTCTAACACAAAACACATTAGGCCTCCCGAATTTTCACCATTTGTTCATGAAAACAATGATCTTGCCCCGTGCTTTGAATGACTCAGGAGAGAGGCCCCTCTCCTCGGGTGGGGCTACTAGCTCTCTTCAAACCCCCTCGCTGTCAAGCCTGTTCCTTTAGAGAGTCAATATTCCAGAAGTGCATTTGTGGTCCACTCTGGGTTCTGAGAATGCCTCGTGAATTTTTTCTGAACGTCACAACTCTTGTCTTTCAGGAATTACCAATATTTACAGGAGGGAAAAATGTTAATTTGGGCATTTACGTTTTTGTTTGCCTCCCACTGTTACTACCCTTTCCCGGACCATCTCCCTCACCTGACCATGGTAATATTTCCAAGTTATTAATGTGGTTAGTCATGTTAGTTCTTTTCTTAGAAACCTCTTTTGGCTCCCCTTTACTTTCAATATAAAATTAAAAAAAAAAACTGATTTTTATTTGTGACTGTGATTCTGAACCTACTTCTCTCCTTCATGTCCCTTCGTTCCCTCATGCCCCGGTCCACCTATGTCTCAACTTGGCTACATTCCATGCTATTTTATAAACCCCACAGCCTTAATCTTGTACCTTTGTACATACTTGTCTTTCTGTTTGTGATATACTCCACTCTTCAGGCAAACTATTTATCTTCCAGGAAGCAGTTCAAATGCCATCTTCTCAGGGAAGCTTTTCCAAGGCTCTCCTTTCATGCTCTTACAATACTTTTTTTCATCCCTCCATTTAAATACTTCTTTTCAGTGTGATTTTTTTTAAAGATTTATTTTATTTATTTATTTATTCATGAGAGACCCACACAGAGAGAGAGGCAAGAGACACAGGCAGAGGGAGAAGCAGGCTTCCCATGGGGAGCCTCAAGTGGGACTCGATCCCAGGTCCTCAGGATTACACCCTGGGCTGAAGGCGGCTCTAAACCACTGAGCCACCTGGGCTGTCCATTCAGTGCAATTTTAAATGTCTGTGGTATTTCTATCTCTTCTTAATTTTTTTTTGACTTTTCTAGAGCATTTCATATTGCCAAGCATACTTTTAATGCTCTGCAAATGCACTTTAATTGAATAAAAATAAATGAATGTTTCATGGATTTGTAGACTTTTTTTTTTCTTTTTTGAGGAGTGGTCAGTCCATGACATACTGTTTAATAAGAGAACTCCTCTCTGATAATGAGGAACTTGGGCAAAGGAAGAAGGAGAGAGAATCTTAAGCAGGCTCCATGCCCAGGGCTTGGGGCTCAAATGCACAACCCTGAGATCCTAACCTGAGCGGAAATGAAGGGTCGGATGCTTAACTGACTAAGCCACGCAGGTGCCCCCATCATCTATCTTAATGAGATTTTCAGCTCTTTCTCAACAGTCGAGTTTTGAAAACTCTTCTGATATGAGATGATGAGTGGTAGTAAAGAGGGATCAAGTTCTAGGAAATGCCAGCAATTAAGAATTATGAAAATACCAAACACTTATGCCAATTTGATTTTCTTCAGTATTGCACACAATTCTGTGAACATATGAGACCTGAAAAAAACAATGACAAAGAAGCCACCCAGGCCCTGATGTCAAAGCAGAGCTGAGCCTGATCCTCTTGGAGTGCACTCTGAGCTGGTACATGGAGTCACTGATGTTTGAGCAATTTCCTGCTCTCCTGAGAGCAGGATGCAGGACTGCCCTGTTTCTCTGCTGTCTGCCAGAATGCCCAAGCACGGCTCAGGTCACCCAGGACCTGAAGAAACAAACCCTTGAGTTGGTGGCATTTCCTCACAGGGTGCTAAGCAATATTTGCTCTAAGTTCAATCCCAAAACAACTAAGCAAAATTGAGCATCACAGGAACATATTATGGTTAGTCCAAGATATTTGTCTTTGGAATAATTGACTTGTCTCTGTCTACATGATGGTCAGATTTCTTCTCCAGATTTCCATTTTAACATTCTGCCTTGAAACTACAGAGACCTTCTACTCTTTTATTGAAATTGATATCATCTACCATGAAATTCTCTAACAAAAGTCCCTTTTGGTCGAGGGAGAGAGGGACAACTTAGCATATCTCCAATTCTCTATAGGTCATCAATCCTATATTTTTTTCTGCAGTCCTGAAAGAAAAAGAGTTTTCATACTTTTTTTTTTATACTTGAGTTCTGATTTTAAATAATCCTATCTCCTGATGGGATTTATAGAAAAAAATGGGGAATTTTAAACTCCCAGATGTTATCAGCAAAAAGAAATTAGGATCTAGATATTGAGGTCAGCTATTAGGAATTGGGGTTGAGATATTCTAAAATTTCACGATTTTTATGTAAATATAGATTGTACTGGATATTCAGGGAGACTTGCTCAATATAAAGATTCAAATTCTCTTCAATCTCCGGAATATTGACATATTTGTCTACTATGACTCCAAAATGCACTGTCTTGCTTACTGTAGCTTTATATTTAGTATACTTAAATAGCTATGAAAATATATATTCATTTATATTATATTATGCATATTATAACAGCTATATTAAAGTCTAGAAATCTGATAGTGTTATTCCTCCAAGTTTGTTCTTTTAAAAAAATTTTTTTTACTCTCCTAAGTTATTTGTATTTCCATATGAATTTTTAAATCAGCGTGCCAATTTCTTCAAAAGTGCCTGCTGGGATTTGGTAAGGATTGCATTGAATCCATAGATCAATTTGGAAAGAATTGACATCTTAATGATAATGAATCTTCCAATCCAATCTTAACAGTAATGGACTTGGGAAGGAGAGAAGGTAAACCTCTGTGCTTTGATGTAATCATTTTACTGGAAGCTTTATGATCTTTATTCTTCTCTGTATCAATCTTCCCCTGCTAACTTCTAACATAGAAAGTTTCAACTATTCTCAAATAAACAATATCCAGTTCACTTAACACAGTTGTCTTTCCTAACTAATCCTTTTTTTTCCTGCACAGCCAAATGAATGGAAACAAATTACTCTCAATACATTTTCATTACTTACATCCCTGAGATCCAGTTTTGCCCACAACTCTACGCCATTAGTTCTTGGTGTCCTCATCCCACTCAAAAACTGTTGCTCTATTTCTTAATCCTACAGTTTGTAACCTTTTGGTATCATTTCACCACTGTCTTTTTTCCTCTCTGTAAATCTCTCTTTCCCTTTTGAATCTTAAGGACAATATTTCCCAGGTTCTGAGCCCCCCACCTTTGACTATCCTTTATGCCAGCTACAAGATCGAGCATAATATTTCTTTTTTTTTTTATTAAAGATTTTATTTATTTATTTATTTATTTAGCAGCAAGGTAAAAGGCAGTGGGAGTGGGAAGGAAAGAATCCCAAGCAGACTCCAAGCTGAGCTTGAAGCCCAACATGGGGCTTGATCCCATGACCCTGAGATCGTGACCTGAGCCAAAATCAAGATTAGGACCCTCAATTGACTGAACCACCTAGGTACCCTCTAGCATAATATTTCTTAAAATGTATTCTAGAAAGCACTAGCACTTTGGGATATTAACTGGTAAAAAACGCTGAAAGGAAGGAAGGATAGAAGGGGGAAGGAAGAAAGAAGAGAGAGAGCAAGAGAAAGAAAGAAGAAAAGGAAGGTAGGAAGGAAAGAAGGAAGGAAGGAAAAGAAAGAATCAAATCAGTTTAGGCAACATAAGCTCAAGAGTCCTGACTGTAAAGGCTTTTAATATGCTATTGGCCATCATATATCATATGGAAGAAATTACAACATATGGCATTTGCCAAACATGTAAGCCTGGTGATACAAGCCCTGGGAGAGTAATAAGGCACTGAAACTTGCCATGCCTACCAGAGGGACCTGAGTAAATCAAGTATCCATTCCTTAGTTTCCTCTTCTTTTATTCTTTTTTTTTTTTTCTCTTCTTTTATTCTTATATAATTTTTCCAGTCTCATCTTTGGAATTCAGCATAATTTTATTATTCAATAAATATTAATTCAGATTTCTCATCTTTACTGAACTATTATTCATCGATAAATTATAATGATCTCAAGGTTTCAGCATTATATTCCTTAACTTAAGAGATATTTCTCTCTTAGCAGTGAATGGGATTACTTTTAGTTTTAAAAATAATTTTGAGGGATCCCTGGGTGGCGCAGCGGTTTGGCGCCTGCCTTTGGCCCAGGGCGCGATCCTGGAGACCCGGGATCGAATCCCACGTCAGGCTCCCGGTGCATGGAGCCTGCTTCTCCCTCTGCCTGTGTCTCTGCCTCTCTCTCTCTCACTGTGTGCCTATCATAAATAAATAAAAAAAAAAAATTAAAAAAAAAAAATAAATAAAAATAATTTTGAGGGAAAGAGCAGGGGTGGAAATGGTAGTGAGAAAGCAAAATCACCTTGGAGGAGTGCAGACTCCTGAATTATAGAAATATTCCAACCTTCCATTCTGTGGTCAGAGGGAAAAACTGGATCTCGAGGTACCAATTATGGTTTATATCTGGTATGTTCAAGATGACTAGAAGTACTCTGCTTTAAGATGCAGAATATTGTGGTCAGACTAGGAGCTAGAGCTGCACTTAAAAATGTTTTAGCAACTAGATCAAACCGAGCTCCCTCACACCCGAAAAAATGACTTCAAATTCTAGTTTTCAGTTGTTGTGACGAAGTGGGCTAATCAATAATAAATTGCAGTCAGTTCAGGGGCTATTCTGACTTTTTTAAAATTCTGCCTTCTTTGATCAATATGGTATCTGCCTTCTTTATGGAATGATACCAGAAGTGATGCTCTCTGTCTCCCACAGGAAAAGGTGACAAGAGGTACCAAGGTCCATCCACATTTATGAAATCAAGAGCATAGATTATACCATTTGGAATTTAAGAACCAAGAGGGACAAAAAAGAAACAAGTATCTATTAATTTAAAAAATTGTTTTTGTGAAGGAAAACAAAAAAATGCAAGAGCATTCATGTTTAATAATGAAAGAGATAAGGGCATAGAGTTTTGAGTTCATCTTACATGTAATTTATTCAACAAACTTCCTATACTGATTTTAACTTGGGTTTTTCAACTCATATGTTGCTTCATATTTACTGCCAAAATAAATATGCTTTCAATTTTGTTTTAAGATGGAAGGCGTGGGTATTTAATCAATGCTAAATGAATATTACAAACATTTATCTGGAATAAAAAATATGAGGTACTACAAAAAAGGAAATATAGTTTTTTCTTATTAATCATTTAAAGATATTTGATAGTTATTCTAGCTGCTGGCTGTTGTAGAGTATTAAAATCTTTTCTACTATTTTTTTCTAATATTTAAGAATAATGAATGGCTTAGAGTTTAGCCTGGTCAGCTGTTATGGTACAGAATCATGCAACAGGAAAGATTGACTAATATGTTGTTTCATTTTAGGAAAATTAAACATTTTTCTTTCTGAAATCCTTATTATTAACTGTGATTTTGCCATGAGAATGTCCTATAAAGCCCTGGGAGAATGATTTTCACTGGAAAGCTAATCATAGATCCAGGTCCTCCAAAGCATGCTTTAAGTTAAGCCATTTATGGCAAAGGAATTAACATTTTTAGAGCATGTGATGGTCAATTTTATATGGCAACTTGGATAGCCTATAGTACCCAATTATTCAGTTAAACATTCATCTTGATGTTGCTGTGCAGGTTTTTGGTAAATGAGATTAACATCTACCAAGAGTTGACTCTAGGTGAAGGAGATTATCCTGCATAAGTTAGGTGGGCCTGATGCAGTCAGTTGCAAGTCAGTCTCCTTTTAGAGGAGAATTGAGATTTCACTGAAAAGAAATTCCACCAGCAACTGCAGCTTCAGTTCCTGCTCCAGAGTTTCTAGCTTACCACATATATGGGTTTTGGACTTGCCTGGCTGGTCAATCGCACCATCCAGATCCTTGTGATAAATTATATAGATTATATATGAATACATATTATATATTCATTTTATATGTATTCATACAAACACATATATATACGCTATATATGTATAGATATGTGTCTGCTGTTAGAGGATTTTGCATCTAATTTGAAATATATAAATATATTCATTTTTTTGTTGAAGAACAATTGCACATATATTTGTATGTGTGTGTGTGTGTGTGTCCGTGTGTGTGTATCCCACTGGTTCTGTTCCTTCAGTGGAACCCTGATTGGCACAGGGCACATACTTTGCAATGTCCAGCTTTTCCTCAAAGACACTTTCCTGACATATTAAAGTTTGTACCTTCCCCTTTCCATCACTATCTAGAACAGCATTAAGCCTATTTTCATCATAAAATTTATGAAAATCTGGGAGGTTTTTTTAATTAATTTAATTTTTTAAGTGCCTTTCAGCACAACTAAAATAAAATTTGCTGAGGTTAGGCACCCTAATCTGCTCATCCATTGATGTATTCTCCAGACTGGCTCATAGCAAGAGCTCAGTTAGTTGGATGAATGAAAATAAATAGATGATCTCATTTAATCCTCATAAAGTCTCTATAATGTGAAATCTATGATCCCCATTTTACCAACCTCAGAGAAATTAAGTGATTTACCTCAAGTCACATAACTAGTGAGTGAGGGATCTGAGATTTAAACCTAAATGTCCCATTTCCAAAATCCATTCTATTTCCATTATATAATGTTGACTGATTTGTCTTTTTGGGAAACTTAACATCTACAGTGTATCAAGCTCTTAAGCAAGCACTGCAGAGAACACAAAAAGGAATCACAATGTGATCAGATGTATAAGTAGGTCTATCACTCAGCCTTGTGCACACAGGTAGACAAAGCAATTGTTTTGGTGGGACTCCTGCTCAGGAGGCCAGCAGGCCCTCAGGGAGGGACGTTGGTGCTAAGGAAACTATTCAAATGGGCCCTGGGGGGTGGGACTGGAGTTAGGCAGAAGTTCAATTTAAATACAAGAAGTAAAATTGGTGAAGACACATAACACTTGCATGTCATGAATGAGAAAGTGTCAAAATTCAAGTCCCTTTAGAGTATGTGGGTGAAGGGATTGATAGGAGACCACATATGGAATAGACTTGAATTCTGAACCTAACCCTGTGTGTCATGGTAGTGAGCATGCTAACTCACACTTTGTGTGTTTCTTTTTGACAGTGCAAGTTGTCATTTAAACATTGCTAGCAAATTTGATTTTTGAAGGTGGAGACATGAATTACTATCATTGGAATGAAAGGACTTTCTCATTGGTTAGTATGTTATTCCAGTCCGCTAGTAAACAAATACTACGACATAATTAAATTTGTAAGAATTTTATCAGGGACACACTTTGTGGCGGGGTGAGGGGGTGGAAGGGTGAGGAAATGGAGAGGGATATGAGACTGGGAGAACTCTGTGAACATGATCCTGATATGACCCCTAGTGAAGGATAGAGGGAGGGGAGATTGAGAAGAGGCATCCTGACTCTGTCCTACAACCTAAGGAATGTAAGCAAGGCCATCAGGAGTTCTTAAGTGAAAGCCAGCTACGGAGGAGTTCCTTGTTTCAGTCTTCCCATCATGCTCATGCTCAGTAGTTGACTGGGTGTAGCCTGGGGGAGGGGTGGCTCCACATCTGGGTCTTCAGTGACGTACTTCAGCTAGTCTGTACCCTTACCAAAGAGTTCAATGACGTACTTCAGCTAGTCTGTGCCCTTACCAAAGAGTTTCTTTCTCCAAATTAGGAATCTAAGCTGGAGTCTCTCTGGAGATTATTATTTATTTGAGGGAGAGATGGTTGACCTTTGGTATAATTATTTTTCAATAAAAAGAAAATACCTTTATATCACAATCAGACACAAAGTCCTCTAACTGTATTAATAGTTGAGTGTCATTTTCCATTGAAATACCTATAACTGAAAATACATAACTTCTATGTCAAAATGAAGACATGGGCTGGCATATGGTATGCTATGGAATGAGAAAAGGGGGGAAAGATAAGAATTAACACTTATTGAGGGCTGTGCTCTTATTAAAATAAATATTTTCATGTTAGCCACTATTTTTATGTCCATTTTAGCAACGTCGAAACTGAGGCTTAGCGAACCTCAGACAACTACAAAGTCAGCAAAAGTTGCATTCATGTCTCGGTCTCATGCTGCTTTTTCTCTTTTCTCTACCTTTTTTTAGGGCAGTTTTAGGTTCACAGCAAAACAGAGGAAGGCATTTCCCCCTAAACCCTCTGTACCTACACATGCATAACCTCCCCCATAATCCACATCTCCCGCTAGAGTGGTACATTTGTGACAACTGATGAACTTAACATGGACACATCATAATTATCCCAAATCCATTGTTTACATTAGGGTTCATACATTCTGTGGTGTCATACATTCTGTGAGTTTCAATAAATGTAGAATAACTTGTATCTGTCATTATGGGATTATACAGAGAGATTTTACCACCCTAAAAATCCTCTTTGCTTCATCTATCTCCATCCTCTACTCCTAGAAACCACTGGTCTATTTTACCTTCACTTATTCTTTCTTAAATGCTTTTCCTTCCTTTATGTAGATTTGAATTTCTGGAATTTATTTTCCATCTTGCTAAAAAATGTTTGTTTGTTTTTTAATATCTATGGCAAGACAAGTCGGCCGACAAAAAATTCTATTTTTATTTGCTTGGGAAAGTCTTTATTTCTTCTTTGCTTTTGGGGAATAATTTTGCAGGGTAAAGAATTCTAGGTTGGTGGTTTCTTGTTTTTGTTTTGTTTTTTTGTTTTTTGTTTTTTGTTTTTTTTTTTTTCCTATTTAAATATACTCCAATCTCTATTGGCTTCCATGATTTCTGAAGAAAAGTCAGATGTAATTTTTATCTGTGCTCTCTATAACTGTTCTCGCCTCCCACCTGGCCTCAACTTCTTTCAAACGTGTTTCTTTATCTTTGATTTTCTGTTGTTTGAAAATGAATGCCAGAGTGTAGTTTGGGTGTTTATCCTGCTGAGTGTTCTCAGAGCTCCCTGAATTTGTCCTTTGGTGTCTGACATTAATTTTGGGAAATTCTGTCATTATTGATTCAAATATTTCTTCTCTTCCTTTCTTTCTTTTTCCTTCTGTTTTTTTTTTAAGATTTTATTTATTTATTTGAGAGAGAGAGTGAGGGAGCACAAGCAGGGGGCAGCAGCAGAGGAAGAGGGAGAAGCAGGCTCCTCATTGAGCAGGAAGCCTGATGCAGGGCTTACTCCCAGGACCTTGAGATCATGACCTGAGCTGAAGGCAGATGCTTAACCAACTGGACCACCGAGGCACTCCTTTTCTGGTTCTAACTTATGCATATATTACACCTTTTGTAGCTGTTCCCACAGTTTGTGGATAATCTGTTTTCTGGCTTTTGTTCTTTTGCTTTTTTGGTTTTTTTTTCCTTTGTCTTTAGTCTGTTTTCTCTTTCCTTTTTGGTGTTTGAGTGCCCTATTGATATATCCTCTAGCTGAGAGATTCTTTTCTCAGCTGTGAAACAGCTACAGTGTTACAGTGGTTTTTTTGTTGGTGTTGTTTTTATCTCAAGCATTTTTTTTCAGTTCTTTCTTAGGATATCCTTCCCTTTTTACATTCTTCATCCATTCTTGCATGTTGTTTATCCATTGGAGCCCTTAGCATGTTAATCATGATTTTTTAAAATTCCTGGTCTGGTAACTCCAATACCTGTGCCATGTCTGATTCTTCTCCTGTCTCTGTCTTTCCCAATGGTGTTTTTGATGCCCTGTAATTTTTTTCTAAATAGCCAGACATGATGTGTTGAGTAAAACAGTGACTGTAAATAGGACTTTAGTAATGTGATGAGATGTGAGAGTCAGGGAAAACCTTCAATAGTCCTGTGATTGGGTCTTAGTCTTTTAGTGACTCTGGACCAGAAACTTCACAAGAGTCTCTCAATTGCTCTTGTTTTTGTTTTTCCTCTCAATTAGGTAAGCAGGATAACTAGAGTGGAGTAGAGTTGGGGATTCTTCCCCAGGTCCATTAGGCTCTAGTAACACCCTAGTAGGTTAGGCTCTAGGTAGCTAGTTTTCCCTGATAGTGGGTCTTGTGAAGACCAGAGTGCTCTGGCATATTTCAAAATTGTGCCTTTTCCTTTCCCCCTGCCAGAAGCAGGAGGGGATTTTTTTCCCTAATATTTACTGTGGGAATCTTGTTGTGTTTCTGGAGGTCATCTCACAAGATTGTGGGGTCCTGTATGACAGGGTCACCCAGGAGTTTTTAACTCTCAGAGTGGTCTGCCCTGAGCCTTCATCAATTCATCAGCTATAATTTAGGTCTTCCCACTGGGCCACTGGCTCCTGAAGCAGCATCTATGAGGGTGTCTCTGCCCTGTCAGCCATATTCCCTATGTATGCTTGTCTGACTCTCTAACCCACAGAGGCAGCAGTTTGCCCTATGTCCTCCTCTTTCTTACTGATCCAAGAATGGTTATTGATTTTTCAGGGTTTTCACCTTTTTGCTTGTTAAGACAGAGCAGTGACTCTCAAGTTCCTTATACGTGGATCCGGAGACTGGACCTCCCATGCTGCTTTTAGATAATGTGCGAGTGGCATGTATGTCATCTGAGGATAAGGAGGGAAGAAAGGGAAGAGTGGAGTTCAGAAGACAGCATTTCACTTCTTAATTTTCCCTGGGTCAGTGTTGCATCCCTTTAACTGGGAGGGCAGTTTTGGAGGCGATGCATGACTCCACAGGGGAACAAATAGAAACTGGATGAGGAGGCATATAGGAGGTGAGAGAATGAAGGGGCTGGTGCCATTAGGAGAGAGGCTACGTCCTCCTCCTTGCAGACTGGTAGAAATGAATTGCAGAGTCTTGAGTGCCCTTAAATTTAAAATTTAGGTTCTTGGCTATTATTAGTTCTATGTATCTTACAGACTTGAGGTTTATTAATGACTTATTACCATATTGGTTAATATTAGTACAACAGGACCTTCCCATTTGTCATTTATTCCTTGAACCAGTTTTCACTGCCTGTGGGCCAGGCCTACTCTATTAGGGGCTGAGAACACTGCAGGAAGGAGGCCAGATGTGATCCTTACCCTCACAGGGCCTACTTTTAAGTGACAATGTAGAAGCTGCTTTTATCAAAACTAGCTATATTGCAGTAGCCTGTATGCAATTTTTGAGAATCCTAATCATATTTTTGAGCAATCCCGTCCCTCACTCCTCCTAAACACACATACACACACACTCATTATCCTCTGGCTATCAGAATTGTTTTTCTTACTGCATCTGATATGAACTTAAATACCACCCATAGCTACCCATGAAATCCAGACATAACCTGACCTAGAAAGTTCTTTTCTAGTTTTATCTCTGACCATCCACAAGATCCCCCACCCCATCTTGTATTCCAACCACATAGAGATACTCCAGATTCACCCAATTTTCCCAATTTTTGTATGTGCTATCCCTTTTACATGAATGCTTTACTTCATTTCCTTCATCAAGTAAACTGATACCAGTTATGAGCGAATTCAGATGTCCTTTCATCTAAGAAATCTTCACTCTTTCCTCCAGGAAACTGTTCATCTCTCCTCTGGAGTCATGATTTATATTCACATATGTTATGACAAATATACATGGCATTGTAATCATTTGCCTAAACTATATTTTCCCCCTTTGTTCCTCTATGAGACTGTGTCTTGTTTTTGAAACTTTAGTGCTAGCAGAGTTCCTGCAACACAGGAGAGAGTAAATTAATGGTTAGTTGATCTGATTCCACTTGAATGAAGATTGTGGTCAAGAAGACTCAGTTTTGATGTTTTGTGGTGGGTATTAATTCTCATTCAGAAATGTCATTCAATTAAATAAGAGTACCTGTTTCTTATTTTTTTATGATTAAATATTTAGATGTATAGATTTATATCGGAGTAACTCACCTTATGAGAATTGTAATAAATCATTCTCAATATTTTGTTAATTCTGACTTGGGGCAAAGACTAGGTTTTTTAAAATAAAATATGATGAGTGAGAAGTGCTTAACATTTTAACGTTTCAAATACTATAATGTGATTTACCTCAAATCCAGGATTTGGGCAAAGGTTACTCCAGAGATATGAAAATCCCCACACTCTTCTAAAATAACTGAATGTAGGCCACTCCTGAGGCTGTTTATTTTTACATGATATACAATGAAAACACTATAATTAAGAATGGGTAAACCCAGCTGTGCTTTGGGTTTATCAAATTTCTTAACGTTGTTTTTGACTATTTGGAGTCTGTGAAGAGTAAAGCCTACTTTTCCAAGAATTTTCCCTCGATTTTTAAATCAGTGTTTATTTTAAAAGAAGTATAATCCATATGGTTTTGATTCCTCCACACTTAACTCATCCAAATGCAGTTTTGCAAGAACTATTTGAAGTCAAAAGCTTTTTGAAATTTTTATGAGCTTTTTTTGTCTTTTTTTTTCCCCTCAGAAGAGGAAGCAATACTTTGCCAAGTGTAAACAAAGCTAATCACCAAACAGTTTTATGTTCTAAAATAATGAAACTGGATTGGGTGCAGAATTTGACAAAATAGTTCACTTATCCCTAGTGAAATTGTTGTCTAAACTCATACATAGACCGCCTTCTCTAAAGGACGGCCAGACGACGCCAGCATTATACCATCCAGACTTTCAGATCTCACATAGTTCAGCAGCTAACTGAGTTGTTTCCCAGCCAGGTTTTACTTATAATATCTTTATTTTGCCATAAAAGTCAACTAAGTGCAATATTAAATATCATGACAGCTGAGAAAAGCTATTGATAGGGCCTGTAAATGGAGAAGCAATGCCGCATCTATGAATGAGTGCTTCTACGGATTGCTAGACCTACGTAGGAAATCAAGGAAGAAAAAAATACAGGATTCTGGATGCTTCCAAAGTTGCACCTAGAAGAGCTATTGACAAACTATAGCTTGGAGATTAAAAACCGCCTGCTAACTGTTCTTGTAAATAAAGTTTTATTAGAACATGTCCACATCCATTCATCTATGTATTAACTATGGCTATTTTTTTTGCCTTAATGACAAAGTTCTGTAGTTGTTTTTTTTTTTTTAATATTTTATTTATTTATTCATGAGAGACACACAGAGAGAGGCAGAGACATAAGCAGAGAGAGAAGCAGGCTCCATGCAGGGAGCCCAATGCGGGACTCAACCCCAGGACCCAAGGATTATGCCCTGGACCGAAGGCAGGCACTCAACCACTGAGCCACCCAGGAGTCTCTTTAGTTGTGACAGAACCATATGGAGGGCAAAGCCCAAAAACATTTACTACCTGGACTTTTACAGAAAAAGATTATGGATTCCTGATTCAGGTGATACTAATAACCCTTACCTCCTCAGCTCTGGAAATTATACAAAACACCTCTGAATGTCATATTCCCACTCTAGATCAAGGATTAGAAGTATATTTTAAAAATAGAGATTTTTAAAAAGGAAGTATCAGAAGACAAGTATATGTAGTAAATATATGTTATTGTTCACATAGCAGAAAAAATAGATCTATTTGCCAATAATATCCCACCTTCTTATATCTCTACAACCAATTATTTTGGGGATTTGTAAAGTATATGCAATTCTCCCAGCATGAAGGTATTCATGGTTGGATATCTCTAGTGAAGTGACTGTTTTTTTCCTTCAATTATTAATGTAACAGAAAAATAGTAGTCAGATTTTTTAAAACTTACTTTGTGCTAGCACCTACAATGTTTCCTCCTGCATTATTACATTTCATCTTCACAAAAGCACTTTCCTGGGTTATTTAAACTCTAAAGATTTCAATTTATTCTTTTGTAAAATAATATTATGTGCTTCTTAGGGCTATTTTGAGAGTCAAAAAAATTAAAACATATATGGTCCCTAGGAGAAGGCCTGTGATCTGCTTATGTCTCTGCCTCTCTCTCTATGTCTCTCATGAATAAATAAATAATTTTTAAAAATGTAGACACACAGTATCATGTATATGTGTGTATATATGTGTATGTGTATATGTACACACATATATATATATGGTGTGAGAATTTGAACTGATGGTTTGATGAGGAGTCTTGAGAATCCAGTGATGATTGGGGTAGGACAGTTGATGACATGAGAACTATGGATTGATGGCTACGTTGAGGCTAGGGGCTTGGAAGAAGTATCGATGCACAAGCAGATAGTCTTGCTAAATAAGTTGTTTTGGCTGATTTATCTTCTAAAGAACAACTATTTCATGGCTCATGTAGCTTTTATTTTTGCCTGTTCTAGTTATTGTTTACCACAAAAGCAGAAAAGTTCATTGGCTTAGTTTTTCACATCATATGTATTAATTGTTAATTATGTGTCAGCAATTTTCATTATTATGTTTTTTTTAAAAAAAGATTTTATTTATTTAATCATGAGAGACACAGAGAGAGAGGCAGAGATCCTGGGACTCTGGGATCATGACCTGAACCGAAGACAGACGCTCAACCACTGGGCCACCCAGGCATCTCTCATTATAATGTTTTATTATTATTATTTTAAAGATGAGGTAGTTGAGACTTAGGAAAGTTAGATAATTGCCCAAAGTCACACAGTCCAGACATCATTATGGCCCATATATAATTCAATTCCCTGCAGTTGAAAGACTGTGGTCTCTTATGCACTCTCCTTTGGGAACCATTCTTAGCTCAAAGTTGCTCTTAGCTCCCAGCCACAAGACCCTCTCACCAAATGGCAGCTCACTTCTCCAAAGCCAGCAGAAGAATCTTGTTTTGGAGTCTTGCTCCAATTTGCTATGACAGAGTATTATATAGCAGAATCAAGAGGGTAACTATCTCAACACCTTTGGTAAATAACATAACCTAATCAAGGGTGTGGCTTTGCTATATTCTATTGGCTAGAAACAAGTCACAGTTTCTCCCTTTGCTCATGGAATTATACAAGGGAGGTCACCTTAGAGTATCTCAGTCATCTCTGCTTTGGTCACTTTAGAGTATCTGGATGGTCATCTTAGAGTATCTCAGTCATCTCTGCTTTGGGTGACAGACATGGTCTTATTCCTGGTTCCCAGGAGCCTGGGTTGTGATTATCCAACTGATGCTTATCAGCTTCACACTGCATCTTTTCCTACCTGTTTCCTCTAACACCATAGGGTCTATTAAGACATGGGACCAAGGTGCTGTGCTGTTGGTACCACAGGCTGGACACACTACCAAGACTTTCCTTCTCTGAGTTCTGTACAAAGCTAGCAACTTTCCGTATCAGCAGGTAAATGGGCCAGAACAGAATTCTTATATAAAGAATGTGTTGCCACCATAACCCTAAGGAACTTATCAGGCACCTTGCTACCTTCTTTGTTGTAGAAGTTGTAAGATGCAGCAATTTATTTTATTTTTGAAGTGCTATCCAAACACAGCCATGACCACTAACCTCCTAAAAGTATACTGAAGTGACAGGTCTAAGAATCTTCATCGAGTTTATCTCCTGCTCTCTGAAGTACATGTTATCTTACCAAGATTTCTAATACACTAACCCCTTCTTGCCTGTGCAATCAGCATGATGTTGTCAATATAATGGATCTGTATGATGATCTGCAGAGTGCTCAGTGATCCAGAGATCTTTAAGCTCTATTTTGTCACAGGAGGGAGTGTGGCTAATATAGCTGATTCAAAACTGTAAATGAATACAGTTGCACATAAGTGCAAACTGTTTCTGATCCTCTTTTCTTATTGAAATACAAAAGAATGCATTTGCCAAGTTAATGACTCCATTCCACAGACCTGAGACCTTATTAATTTGTTGTGGCAGATACTGTGATCAGTCCTAATTGCTTGAGCTTGTAGTGGCCATTATCTGGGATCCATCTTGTTTCTTCCAGGGCCAGATTGGTGAACAAAATAGAAGTTATGATATTGATCACCTTTCTAGTTTTTATTGATGGCACTAATTTTTGCTGTGTTCTCCTCACTCCTCGATGTGATGTAGTTTTTAATTTGCTATCTTGGCCACATGGAGTTAGTTTCAGTGATTTTCAGTTGGGCAGTCCCCACTATGATGGCTGTTACCCCACCAGCCAAGGACCCAGTGTGGGGTTACTCCAAACTCCCACTGTATCAATTTCAACCACATGCCCAGGCTCTGGAGAAATGATGATGGTCAGAAACCCAATGGTCCCACTGTGAGCTGGGCTTTAGTCAGTTCTCCATTCATTTCCTTGCTTCCATAAGCTCCCATTCTAACAAAAAGATCATGGAAATGCTCTGAATCTCTAGCTATCAAAGTCAGCTCAGACCTTGTGTCTAATACTTCTTGAGTTATATTTTCCCAGTGTACCATCACTTGAGTAAGTGGGCATGAGTCCCTTTGGGAAAGGGCAAAGAATCATTACATTAATTACTTGCTGTAGTGTTGCAGAATCCTTTATGCTAAAGACACAGCTATGTTTTCAGTCAGTGGGTTCCAGATCTGGAAACCAGTTCAGCAACTGTGAAAGGAATTGTGGCTTTGTACCTGGAAGACTGCCTTCAATCTCCTATCCCTCTATTCTTGATTATTTCTGGTTGTAGATGTGAATGAGCCATTTCCTTGGTTGCCAGTCTGTTCTGTCCTTAGGGACACTATGTTCTATTAACCAGCTCCATAACTCCCTGGAGGCCATACTCCTTTGTTGCTCCTCTGACCTTGGTAGACTTAATGGTACTTACAGTCCCCTGGCTTCTGCTGGTTAAAAGCTGCCACCTGGCCTCTATTTCTATGAAGTCCCATTGTCCCCAAAGATATTAACAAACACCACTCTGGTCTGCAGGGAAGGACCAACACTAAATGCGCAAGTGATGCTGGTGCCATAATCACCGGTCCATTCCTAATAGTCTAGGCACAAGGTGTATTCTAGGGCCTCCCATAAAATAAAATTCTCTGATGGGTCTTCTAGCCTCATATGTTGGTTCCAGCCAGTCCACTTTCCTTAGTTGCTTTATTACTTCTGTAGAGTAGATCTCTGCTAGGGAAAATCAAGCAATCCCACTTTGCTCAGCATTGGCCATGACTTCCCATGTTCTTATGGTTACCTTAGCAGCAGTTTTGCCCCATCCTCAGGGGTCCTGGGCAAGATTTTCACATTTTGTCTTTGGAGAGTCAATGAATCCTTGCACTCCTTGATCAAGCACCCTCAAATCCAATATAGCCTGGATGGCTTTATTTATGGATTCTACTAAACATTTGTGGAAGATGTAATAGATACTAATTCTGTATAGAGATAATTTTGCCTAGACAGTTGAAGTGGAGGTAATACTTCATAAGTATTCTGTGAGGGCAGCCTAACCTATTAGATAATTCTAAAACTCATATCAAAATGAAAAAAAAAAAAAGATAAAAAGAGGTTAAAAACCCTTTGCAAAAGAGTAATAGGCTGGAAAATTTATACTATTTGACCTCAGATATCATACATCTACAGCCATCAAGACAGCATGGGGTTTGCCTAAAGGTAAACAAATAGATCATTATAATAGATAGAATCCAGAAATGGACCTATACATATATCCTCAATTGATTTTTGACCAAAGTCCAAAAGCAATTTAGTGGAGAAACTTTTTTTTTTTTTTTTTTTTCAAAAAAATGGTGCTGGCGCAATAGATATCCATGTGCAAGAGAGAGAACATTGTCCTTACCTTGCAAGAAACTAACACAAAATGGATCATGAACCTAAGCATAAAAACTTAAACTATAAAAGTTCTCAAAAAAAAAAAAACAACTATAAAAGTTCTTTTAGGCAAACATTTCTTAGATGCAATGTTAAAATTTTGATTAATTTTTAAAAATCATAAATTAGTTTTACTAAATAAAAAATAATAATAAGCAAACCTGTGCTCTAGGCTAGCATAGGAAAGAGTGGACTTTCCTCTGTAGAGAGGACATTGAAGTCACTGAGATCCAGGAATTTGTCTCTTAGGAGATTGAAAAGACAAGCCATAGATTGGGTATACATACTTTCAGAAGTTCCTGATAAAGGACTTGTATACATAATATATAGGGGACTTTCAAAATTCAATTATTAGGAAACAAACAACAGAATAAAAAAAAAGAAAAAGAGAAAGGTTTGAACAGATTCTTTCCTAAAGAAGTATGGTAGACAAATAAGCAGAAGAGGAAAATCACAATTATGAAAGTGATAAAAATAGTAATAAATTTAGAAAGTTAAGACCTATAAGTCCTTACTGAGTTAGGATCATCTAGTTTAGCAATTCAAGTTGGTTCTTCTCTCCAAGTTGGAGCCAGAATTAATCAAACTGTGGGATTATGTTAAATTAATATAGGTGAGATCTTTCTGCTACCATCTTTAGTTGTCTTTATTCATGGTTTTATGTTTGTGAGAGCAAAACACAAAGTCAGGAATTATTTGGTTTAGCTAAGCACAGAGATTGATTTAATATTTGCTCTGGGAAGATATAAATTTTCTCTGCTGCTTTGCAGTTTGTTTATAATGTTTCTTCATTGTAAAACTGCAGAGGCCATTCCCATGGTAGTGATGGAGGGGATGGGTAGAGGGGAGTGCTTCTTGAATAACAAATCAGAGGAAGAGTCAAGAAATTATATTAAGCTGTTAACCTCAAATGGAAATGGTTTGATTATATGTTGGAACCATTTTTCTTGGAAGTATCAAGCGACCTAGGGCTTAAAGGGAAGTAGCCAAGGGCAGATCCAGAGAGAAATCTGGGATTGAGTTCTAGAATGGACTTAAAACCCCATCAGAAGAAGCAAAGAGGCCAACTGGCATCCAACTGAGTTGAAGTTTAAGACCTTGATTAGGCATATAAATCAACAACGGAAAGGGCCAAAGAGCCTATTTATTCATTCAAAGCCTGCCCTTATGCTCAGCATTAGCAGAAAGGGGAATACACCTGTGAACAGAAAAGACATGGCTTGTGAACTCAGAGTTCACAATCTGTAGTCAGCATTTGAGGATGTGAGAATAAGGCTCGCATACTAGTTCTTACTGCAAATTGGGTCAAGTTGCTAGAACTCAAATTCATAGAAGCCAGTGTTAACATTAGGACACATTATACAAATTGAAATCAATCCCAAATACGTTGAAGGGTCATCCAGGTCTCTAAGAACTTTATGTCCAGTTAATACGGCCTAATTTTCTCCAAGAGTCTTCTCTTGGCCAAAGACTAGATATCAGACGTCGTAACCTTGGTACTAGCCCAT
This sequence comes from Canis lupus dingo, assembly GCF_003254725.2. Classification (NCBI taxonomy): domain Eukaryota; kingdom Metazoa; phylum Chordata; class Mammalia; order Carnivora; family Canidae; genus Canis; species Canis lupus. The sequence continues at coordinate 32,084,342 of NC_064257.1, read as the reverse complement.
CCATAAACCTTTTATGTGTCTTACAACTGGCTTCCACTCCAAAGCATCTTAAATGAAGTATGTGTGCTATAAATTTCAAATTGTTAAAGCTTCTCATATACATCTTCAGCTAGGAAAATCAGGAAGTAAAGAGATATTTATCTTATTTTTTTTAAAAGATTTTATTTATTTGAGAGAGAGAGCGAGAGAGAGCATAAGCCCGGGAGGAGAGGGAGAAGCAGGCTCCCTGCTGAGCAGGGAACCCTATTCTGGGCTCCATCCCAGGACCCTGAGATCATGACCTGAGCTGAGGCAGCAGCCTAACCAACTGAGCCACCCAAGCACCCCTGGAAGTAAAAAATCAACAAAAAAAACTTAGATGTTTCCATGACTTCAGAATTTTCTTCTCATTTCTTTTCTCTTTATACGATAATTTAGAAATGCCTTCATTTCATTTGGTTGATCTTAAAGTTATTTAATTATTTTATTTACATTACCAAATAGGCCTCAAGTTTCTAACACGTATTTATTTTAGCATATTTGTAGTAAGTGATTTCCTGTTCTAATCCATTTTTAATAACTTCTCTAGCATTTGACATATTTTGGTAGGACATTAAAAGCAAAGATTCACTTTTTGCCAAGTGGTGTGTTTTTTTTTTTTTTTTAATTAGTAAGTGTAATACTCTGGAGCTGTATGTTATACTGATAATAATTAATAATAATTTACTGAACACTATGTGCAAAGCAGTATGCTAGTGCTTACACAGATAATTTAATTTGATCTTTAAAACAACTCCATAATGAAAGCATTATTGATAATTTAAATAGATTAAGAAGTTGAAATTCAAAAGAGTTAAGTAAACTGTACAAAACCCTACAGTCAATATGACTCCAGAAGTCCTTCATCTTAACCTCTGCACTGTATCACCTCACCACATTTAAAATCCCTTTGTTCTCAAGAAGAATCTAACATTCCGAACAGATGTTAATGTTATTATTTTTCCTTGCTATTTCCACTCACGGTTTGACCTAAGTCTCGGGTCATTCCCAGCTTTGGTTGCATGCGAAATTGGCCAAGGAATAACACGCATAAAGGGAAGAGATTGTGATGAAATTTCTACTGACTTTACTGAGTGCCTCAGGACTTTAATGGAAGAAGTTTATTTCACATTTCAGAGGGAGGACGAATTCACTGTGAGTAGTGTTTTATTGCAGAGTGTTCTGAGGCAACAGTGAAACTAGAAGGACCAATGTAATTGCATATGTTCCCAACTAAGGCACATTAGTCATGTTCTATTTTAGAAGAAGAGCCGGGTTTGGGATAGGCGAGAAAAACAAGAGGAGTGGTTGTACCCATAATTTGTTCTTTGTGAGATACGTAAGGTAAAGGTGGGATGTTAAACTTGTGAAACAACGTGAAATGAACATATCTTCATCTGAAGAGTATGTCTTCTGGTTTTTGCATTTTTCATGTCCAGCCATATATATATAACCACCTACTTAGTACAAAATTAATTGCTTATTTTTATTTTGGACCATCAGCAGTTTTTATATAGCTTGCTTGCTGTTTTGTTTTGTTTCACATAAGATTGAATGAATGCCATCTAGTGCATATTTCAGGACACAGATCCAGTTTATATTTTTTGTATTTAAATTTCAGAGTATTTAGCCTGATGTTTGGCATGTAATACTAAAGAACTGAATAATTACATGATTATGGAAATAAATTTATTTCATAATTCGGAGCGATTGCATATTTGGGGAAGAATATCATTTTGTAAGGAATCGAGTCAGGCTCCTAAAATAGCATCATGCCCCCAGTAGTAGTTTTGAGTATTCATTTGAAAAGAAAAATGCAAAACACGTGCTTAAAACCACTTTCTTTATTTTTTAATCTTTTTTAATTTTATCTATTTTTTTAATCTTTTGTCTTTATCTTTAATAAATTCTGGTTAGATATGTTTTAGAATGTTATGATGTGGTCATTTGAGATTTGCACTTTGAGATGGGATGTATAGTTAGGGCTTTAGAAAAGATCAGTCCTTTGTCATGTTCTGTATTTTCTGATTGGAACGCTTGCTCTAGTAACAATTGAACAGACAATTTATTTCATTCAGCACAAAATTATTTATCATTAAGGAGAAGCAGGAAGCTGGCTAGTAATATGAATGAGAAAACTTTCCTAATTAGGCAGGAGACTAGCTTTCATGAAGATCCACATCCTCACATCCTGGCAAATTAATCTCTCTTAGCAGGAACTAGAAGGAGACTGGAAAGAGGATACTGTCTTTATCCTTCACAAAGAGCAGTGTTATTTTTGTGATAGTGGAGATGGAAGGAAGAGTGAGAAAAGAAAACCTCATTTTGCCTTTTGATCAGCTGAGTGTGAACTTCTTAGAGTAAGATGCCAGGTAGTATGTTGCTTTTATTGCTCATAACTCAAAGCCTTGCAGAAGTTAGGTGTGTACGTGTGTGTGTGTGTGTGTTAGACCTTTTCTCATGGTGGCTATTAGATTTTTCTCGCTAGTAAGACAAACAAAAAGCATAGATTTTATGTAAAAAACAGAATCACAATGACATCACGAGGAAGAAAAGAAATATGATGTCAGTTTTATTTCAAGGAAATACAAAGAAGGAAGGCACATTTTTGACAAACCAGGGAATAAAAATAGAAGGGTATTAAAAGATAAGTACAGGAAGAATGATAAAAGTAACAAATTATGAAAAGGAGTTTATTACAAAATAAGTATTTGGTGGTTTTCTTTAATCTCATACTTTTTGGAGTTGCTTTGTGTTGTAATGCCAAGTTTTCACTGTTGGAATAAATCATTGAAATGATTCTACATTAGTGAGTCTTTAGGGTAGCTGTGGAGGTCTGCCTGGATTTACTACTTTCAAAAGAAAACCTGTAGGGGAGCCTAGGTGGCTCAGTCAGTGAGGCGTCTGCCTTTAGCTCAGGTACATGATCCCAGGGACCTGAGTCCCACATTGGGCTCCCTGCTCAGCGGGGAGTCTTTGTCTCCCTCTCCTTCTGCCCCCCCTCCCCAACCCATGCTCACTTTCTCTCTCAAATAAATAAATCTTTAAAAAAGAAAAGAAAATCTGTCAAGGGGAGCCTGGAAACTCAATAGGTTGAGCGACTGACTCGATTTCATGAGATCTGTGCTCAGTACAACAGTGTCTTTGAGATTCTCTCTCTTTCTCTCTCCCTCTGCCCCTTCCCCTGCACTTGCTTGCTCTTTCTCTGTCTCGCTCTCTGTCACTCTCAAATGAATAAGTGGATCTTTTTTTTTTTTTAAATTTTTTTTAATTTATTTATGATAGTCACAGAGAGAGAGAGAGAGAGAGAGAGGCAGAGACACAGGCAGAGGGAGAAGCAGGCTCCATGCACCGGGAGCCTGATGTGGGATTCGATCCCGGGTCTCCAGGATCGCGCCCTGGGCCAAAGGCAGGCGCCAAACCTCTGCGCCACCCAGGGATCCCATAAGTGGATCTTTTTAAAAAAAGAAAGAAAACCTGTCAAAAGGAGTACAGCTGGATGACAATCTCTGGGTGCAGATGCCTTCAAGCTCTGCCCCAACTTTGAGCCAAAGCCCATGTTCTTTGGACAGTCCTCAACCATTGAATATGAATGGCAGTGGTGCAAGAGGGTCTCAGTTTTGAAGCAGCACAGGACTCCTCAAAGAGCAGTCTTTTCTCTTTCCAGTGGTGCTCCCATGATCTTGGCTGAGATCTTCTCAGAGGTGCACTGCTGTATGGGGCTCATTCTACCCAATCCTTCAGCCTTCCTTCTCTCCTTTCACATGAGCCAGACCTTCACCACAGTTTGAAAGGTTTCCTTGGGCATTCCTGCCCTCCGTTGTGTTTTTGTGTTTCACAGGCATTTTTCTCAATACACTTTTTGTACTTTTAACTCAATCTTGACTTCCACTTCCCAGAAGAACTAACATGATCAATACTGAAAGTAGTCTGTGATATCAAAGAATAAGATGAGGTTTTGCAACTGGATTATTTGCCACCTACCAGAAAATAATCTCTTCTCATCTGTGGATCATAGTTTCTGGCATAAAAGTGAAGTCCAGTTGATAAAAAAAAAAATATCATCAGTGGTGATTTTGGAGAATGTCTTGATAAATGTGAATTCTCCAGTTAGGCCAATATTCAGGCATTTTAGAAAAATGGAGCAAAGAAAATGCATTTGTCTGATTATTAGTAAGCTGAATTGTAGACCTAAAGAGAGATGATGATAAACTGAAAGTGGTTAACAAATAGCTCAAATATAAGTATGAAAGCTAGAAGATGGGGCACCTAACTGGTTCAGTGATTGAGCATCTGCCTTTGGCTCAGGCCATGATCCTGGGGTCCTGGGATTGAGCCCCTCATTGAGCTCCCAATGGGGAGTCTGCTTCTCCCTCTGCCTATGTCTCTGTCTCTCTCTGTCTCTCATTAATAAACAAAATCTCAAAAAAAAAAAAAAAAGAAAGAAAGAAAGAAAGAAAGCTAGAACACATATTGGGTAGCTTGGAAAGAGCTCCTTATCTTTTATAAAGGGAGAGTGGAGAGTAAATTTAGTATCTGATATTTAGGGCCATCGACTCACAAAGATGACTGGATACTAATTGAAGAGTGTTCTTAAACCCAAGGTGAGAGCCCTGTTTAGGAAAAGTTGGGGCATAAAAACAGAGAATTGGAGTATGTGGATGAATTTCCCCAAAGATCTATAATATGAAAGCCCACAGATCTGGCCCACTATTCTCTGCTAAGATTTGACAATTTTCCTAGGCAGGAAGGTACTTCAGAGGTTCCACATAAGGTAGAAGGTATATCCCTCCAAGTTGGCCCAACCTTGTCTCCTAGCTTCTAGGCTGAAAAGCATGGCTGAATTCCAGCATAATTCAGCTATGGAATGTAAATATACTAGGATTGGTAAATAGGAAAAGAGTTAGCAACCCTTTGAAGCTTCAAGAACTAGCTGTCATGTACTATCAGGAGTCAGAAGGATGTCTGTAGTATTGGATTTTCAGAGTATTTGATCAATAGGAGGATACTTGTGATTGGCAAAGCAAGAGTTTATTGACTAAGTGGCATTCTTTGAAGCATGAGATTTAATGCTTTGTAAAAGACCCCAAGGTATAGGGGAAATTTGCTGCTAAAATGGGTCTTAGAACCTTGGAGAAAGTCTTGGCAAAGTTGAAATGCCAAAATTGCCATGGAAGATGATAGAGGCATAAAAGGAGTAAAAGACTGTAAAGTATAATAGAATAGATATATTATTGTTGTGCCAAGAAATAAGAATAATATTTTCCATGAGGGAACCCATAAGACCCATAATTCACCAAGACCATGGGGAAACACTAATTTAATCAGTCGTAACTCTTTTCCAAAGATCAAGTTGACTGTAGGAAAGACTTTTGTCACATCATCAGGACATCTCACAGACCATAACACTGTTCATTACATTCAAATTCATCAAGGTGGACTAAGAAAGAAGTAGTTAACAAACACAAAGTTTTGGCAAAACATACAGGCTCCAAAATGAGATAAAACCTACAAATGTTAGGGACCTGCTACTTCTATTAAGATTTTAGGTGCCATGTGTCCATAAAGTACTGGGTTGTCCTCTTCAAAGTGAAAGACTAGATTAGGTTTTTTCTTTTCTGGAAGAGGCAGTGGCTTGTTACTTGTAGGAAAAGATATCCATTCTCTGGGTTTCCCTCTCCTAACTTCAGATCCTTAGTTAGTACCACTAGCAGGAGGTCCTAAGGAGTATCTAATCTACAGACTTGGAATTATCTGTAAAATAATGTAGTGAAAGACAGTTCACAGTGAGGGAGATAGAGGTAGGCAATGAACATGGGATGCACCAGTTGTATCACATACCATGTCATCTAGAAACTGCCAGCATGACTTACAGAGCAACACGGGAACATCCTACTGAAGGCTGAAGTCAAAGTACCATCTGGGAGGTGATGCTCTACAAAGACTGTGTAAGCTGTTGACTACCAAGGCCATGGAGAAAGCATAGCCCACCCTTCAGTCTCTGTTCCCCACTATGCAAACAGCTGCCACAGTGTCCCAGAGAGTGGCTGCTTCCTCAGTCTAGGTCCAGAATGATAAGACATAAGGAGCAAATTCAGTTAAGCCCGGTTGGGCCCAGCAGAGCTGAAGGCAGCCTTAGTCCTCATATTACACAAGCAAAAACTAAATGTCTATGTCATAAGCCATGGATATTTTAGTATCGTTACTGTACCAAGAATTGACTAATATGTTAATTAAGGTTTACATCAAAGATATTATGCAGATTTCCCTTTTGTGATTTTTTTTTCCTTTTGAGTGCCAGAGGAGGAAATTGGTAAAATACTCAGTTTTGCTATCCATGGCAATATAGAATTTTAATTATAAAAATAATGACTAATGGACATTTCAAATTTTATTTGACTATTTTTTATAGTTTTACCCAGACAGATTACATTGCTGTCCCACTTGAGAAGTATTTCCTAAGGAGTGTTCTAGGAAATTTATCTATTTAAAACATAATTTCTCTAAAAAACTTAAAATATGTGATAAGTCATTTGGACAATCAATAAAGCAGTTCAAAAGTTATTATTTTGGGAGCCTTGAGAATTTTCTTTTTTCATTATAAACATCTTCAAAATGCACCTTATGAAATAAAATGCTCATTCAAAATCAATAAAACTAAAACTAAAGTTTAGTTTAAAGTTTAAATCAATAAAACAAAAACTAAAGTTTTTCATTTAGTAATATTTTAAAATGCTAAAAAAAAATCTCTTGACCGATTATAATCCTAGGAAGATGAGGAACAGTAAGTCAAGAGATAAGTAATAAATATATATTTATAGAGTAAACTAGAACATAGTAGGTAGCAGAGAATTTTATAGTATTTCAACCTGTTTCTTAGTATAATATACTTTGATAATAATCACCATGCTGCCCATTATCTGTATATGAAATTTAAGCTGATAGTGATGTTATTTATTCATTTAATCAATAAGTAAAAAAAAAACCATAAAATACCATTGAGAGATCTGAATAAAATATTTATTTCTTGTAGGAATGAGGAAACTTTGAACAGAGTTGTTTTTCCAGTTGCTTTCATCAGATTAAAGTTGCTTCCCTATCTGCCACCCCCTTCCCCCACCCCCCCCACCCCCCCCCCACCCCCGCCCCCAACCATTTCAAGATCTTGCGACCCTGGTTAGGGCTAAACCTAATATGTCTATAGAGTACTTAACTGGGAAGAAATGATCAAGCAGAAACTTTAGCTTAATGTTCTCCAGGCACTTGGAGTTTAAAGCTCAAAATCCACCCCAGCTGCTTGAAGTTTAGCTCATACAGATTTCCTGTGGACAGTGCCCTTGAGGAATTCTTTTTGGTCCTTATTTGCCTTCCTCTTTATCTCTCTATTGAGTCTTCTCCCTGTCATACTCACTAAACAACCTAGTCCTTGTTTGCCAGGAACTTTCCTGGTTTTAGAACTAAAATTCCAATACCCCCAGAAATCCCTGCAGCAGGGGTGTACCGTGACAGCTGGTCACCCTAATCCAAGCCAGCTCTGATCCTCTTCTTCCCAAACTCACTTTTAATAGAAGAACCTAGAGTGATGTAAGAAGGAAAAGAAAGAAAGAGAGAGAGGAAGGGATGGGTGGAAGGAGAAGGAAGAGGAAGGAAGGAAGGAAGGAAGGAAGGAAGGAAGGAAGGAAGGAAGGAAGGAAGGAAGGAAGGAAGGAAGGAAGGAAGGAAGGGCATATGAGAATGAGAAATAGTAAAGAAGATTAAAAAGGAAGAAATGGAGGTGAAACTGCACTCTGTTAAAGATTCATACCAACTCCTACACAGCTCACTGTTGTCAATTCCTCATTCCTATTATCTGCCCTCTCCCTCCCCACCCCTCTCTCCAACTCCTTCTGGAGCTAGAATGCCTGGATTCAAATTCTGCCTCTACGCACTGAATGCTGTGTGCAAAGACTTAGCCTCTCTGACCTCATAAACTCTGGATGAAAATACTGCTTGTCCCCGAGTAGTTGCTAAATAAATTCATACATGTGTTGCTGAATCATTAACTGCACTATTTTTGTTCTCCTGCTCAGAGCCCACGACCAAAGGTAGTTAAGAGCCTTGGCATCCCTTGCCCGGCTCCGATGGGCTGGCTGAGGTTCCTCACCAGGGTAGCACTTTTCAGTGAGCGATTAATTCTGGGTTCTATGCAACTTACAGATAAACTCTTGGAAAAGAACCTGCTCATAAGCATGAGATTGCCTGTAGGTCAGATAAAATTTATATTGCATTTGTCATTCACATGCTTTGTTGCTGGAGCTGATTGTATCTGAGAGCAAAAATCTGGCGTGAGCCATTTGCTCATACATTTTTAATTTATGGACTCAAGAGTTTGGAATAATATTCAAAGTCACAGATGCTTATCTGAACCAAACCCAAAATATTTTGAGGTTTTCATATCAGTTATAACCATCAGAGAACTATAGCCAGAGAAGGAAAAAAGAAAAGAAAAACTTTTGCTTGAAAAAAAAAAGACAACAAAATGATTTATTTTTAATGTTCATTTTGGGAATAAATACTTTTAAATTGACAAACTCTATCACATGTATAGATAGACTCAAACACATTTTTGTCTCAACAAACTTATGTTAAAAATATGAACCCAGAAAAGTGAATATCCCCTAAGAGGCATGCACCTAATTATTTCAGGACCTTTATGATCTACAAAAGTTTAAAAATATCTTAAGAGGACACTATTTTTAGGTATCAAGGAGGAAGCCCCAGGGTACTTGGAACCGAACCTGGGATATTGGAAATGAGGAGAGCTTTTCCAAGTGCTCTGGAAGATAATTCTCGTTATCAGACTAAAGGAAGGGGTCTAAGAAGGTAGCTTAGCCTTGGGTAGCTCCCAAAGGTAGCTGAATAAGGTAGATGGATATACATTGTAACAAAGTTATTAAAATTAGTGGAGGTCAAAAAAAATTACAAAAAAAAAATAAAAAAAAAATAAAATTAGTGGAGGTCCAGTTCACAAAGCTAAATTCATTTTACCAGGAAAGGTAGGCACACTGTAGAATGACTCCAAAGAATGGAAGCTCAATAAAATCATCTGAAGATTGATCTAGAGGTCCTGTGGGTTTGTGGGTAAGAAAATGTACAAGCTGCATCTCCAATAATACTTGAGGGTTAGAAGTCATGAACACACCCTTCCACATGCTGAAATATCATGGCACTTTTTCACTTTGTCCTCAGCAAATACATGCTTTAGATTTAAATGCATTTATGGCCCCTAAAGTTGGCATGACCTTAGGATGCGAAACAAATAAACATAAAAACCTGCCTAATGTATTAGGAGAGACAGGGCTGTCTGTTTTTTCTTTAACATGGGAGTTTGAGAAGAAAGAAGCAAAAGGCTGAATGAGAAATAATGAAATCTGCATCTGTAGCCACATTAAAGCTAAAATGGGGGTGGGGGGGTGGAGTTGATTTAGTGAATTCTTTACTGTTTAATTCCTTTTAAAAAAAAAGATTCCATCAAAATAGTTTCATGTGTAGGCAGGATGTTTGATTAGTTGATGAACGTTTTAATTCCTACTTGGTTGTTTTCAATGTGGACACAGCTCTAATTTGTGTTTTTCACTAATCCCTTAAAATCAGACTCTTCCATTGCGGCATGCCACTCCCACCTACCCCACCCCTAAGCCTCCCCCATTCTACTCCCACTCACTCTGTTTTACAATGGCTTTCAACACACTGCTGTTTCTTCTGCTTTGAATAGCCTTACCCATTCTTAGTCTGATTATTCCTAGTTATCCTTTAAGTTCCGATTTAAATATCTTCTAACTGCAAAGTCTTTCCTTGGACCACCTCAAGAGCTTCATCTTAATCCTTCTAGCATCTTTTATGTAGGCCCTTTGTCGGCAGACAATGGTGTGAATGGTTATCTGTTGTGCAAGCTCCCCGAGTCCTTCTACCACTGCAATGAATGATTTAGATGTTTGTCTCCTCCAGTTGATGGGGAGCCTCTCCAAAGCCATGATAATTTTTTACGCTTCTCTGTATTTCCATCTCTTAGTACAGCCTCTGACACATAGGAGGCCAAGGATGGACAGAAAATTGGTTCCAGCTCCAGCATCAATTCTCTTTAACTGGTGTGGCTGCTGGGAAGCATTTGAGGATATTTTCCTGAGAGGAAAAGGGTCCCTGAGCAATTGGTGACATCTGCCTGGGGAGTAGGAAACCATGAGTGGCAGCATGTGTGGCACCTTTGCTCCTTTCTCCTTTATCTCAGGCATTTTTGTGTGTTCAGAGAACAAATATAAGAACAAACCTAAGAGTAATATCATTTGAAATGTATCCAGCGATGTTAGAAAAAATATTCTTAGTGCATCTCAGAGCCTCTGGTCCTAAGGACACAAAACACATCGAGTCCCTTTTATATCACTACTCACTCGATTTTAGTTTTCAATGTAGGCATTCATTTCTCTTAGGAGGGAATCTGAGCCTGGGCTCTATCAGATCTCACGGATGGGCATAAACTGAGTGCTGTCTCTGTGGTACCAAACACTCAAGTCACCTGTTTTTTCCACTGACTTGATTAATAGATTTTATACAGCCTTAAGATTACGTGGCCAGTCACAAGTCGGGCTTGGATGCCAAGCTATTTGACCTGTAAATAAGGGGGCTGTATAATTTATAGTATATACTGGGATACTCTTGAGAGTAAATGGAGTGCTACTGGTGAGTGTGCAGCAACCAGAGACGTAGATTAGGACCATTCTGAGGAAATCTGGGATGTAGGGTCACCCTACCCTGTAGAATCATGTTCATTCTCCAAAAGGCTGTTAACTTGTTTGCTTGATATAGACCCCAGTTTATAATTCCAATGGGTTATGTACAGTTTCTTGAGGTGCTGTTGAGTTTCCCAAGCTGCTGTGGGCTTCACAGAAAAGGGTGCTCTTATCCACTGCTCATGCCTACCTAGTAGCTGACAAACATGAATGAAAAAACAACAGCCAGAGTGCCACTCGTTATAATTCCTAATATGGAACAGAGGATCCATAGCTATTTGCACTAGTTCCTACGAAATGATCCTTTCCTAAATATTGACTCCTTCCTTATCAGGGCCTGGCTTCCCTTTTGAGGTATGGATTCCTAACTAAGTTATTTGTGACCAAGATTTCCTGCTAATTTGTTGGCCTACCTGTAATTCTCTGGATTTGAGATTTATTACCTATAGCTTCCAGTCCTAGCTATGCTTTTCAGGACCTAGATATTTTGTCTCTTCACAGTGTCATAATTGCAGATATTTTTCTGAAGAATCCTTTTTACAATTTTGTAGAAGATATTCCATGAATTGTAGAGAAGTGACTCTATTAATTAGAGTCCTAGAATTACTAGGACTCTAGTAATTACTAAATCCTAGAATTACTAGGATTCTGGTCTTGGAGACCAGACTTCTCTATACAGGGCATGGGTATGGTTTCTTGTTTTTTGAATCTTTTGGACTTGATCTCCTAGCTTCCTGGCTATGACCAATTTCTCCCTGGCACCTGTAACTAACTAAATCCTAAGTCCTTACAAAATGGTTAATCTCAAAATCTAACTTCCAAGCTAGTACTCTTTCCAGTGTTTCTGTTTCTAGAGTTAATAATAAAACTTGAGTGATACAGGTAATTCTGGAAAGAGGAGATTTGAAAATAAAATTACCCAGGAGAGTACCTCAATTATCAATTTTGTCTTGGCACCAGCAACAGAGCCCGAATGATCTTTGCCAAATCTTTCAACTTATTGTTTACCAACCCTTAAAATGTTTATTAAACGGAGATTATAATAATGATAAATCCCAGAGAGCATTGTGAAGGATTACACAAAAATGATAATGGCATGCTTTGTTAATGTTAAATGATAAATACCTAACTCCGTTAGGATTGTACTCTGGATCAAATGAAGTGATGAATAACATAGCTATTGGAAAATGTAAAGTATGGCTTTTGTAGGACTTAAATCTCAGATATGCAAGAAATGGCTTTTGCATTACTTTTTGTAAATTAACCTACTTTTAACTCCAAGGCTCAATTTCACCATATTGTCTAGGAATCCTCTAGCCTTCCCAAAATAGCACCAGAGAATGGGAGGTTTGAATTTTCCTGAAAACAGGGAAGAGCCTGTCATCTCCCAGGGTTATGTGGTCACTTCTGACTTTGTCACTCTCCAAGAGATCCCCAGGAGGTCTGGAAGCTCTCTGATGGTTGTATAACATTCCCAGGTGGGAATTTTTGGAGGGTTGGGGGAACTTGGTGTCTGCTCTCTCTGGATCCACCTCATTTCTGTGGGCTTCCAATGCCTCCTGTTGAACTCTGGAGTCATCCTGCCTCTCTGCCTCTCCAGCATTCATCCAGAGGCTAGGCCTCCAGACCCACTTTTCTGGGACACACAGTCAGTGAGACCCTGTTTCGGTTTATTGGTGTGGGCCTGAAAAGTCTTCAGCTTCTTGTCTTGCCACATCCCTCCTCAAAGGGGTGAACCCGAGGCAGAGTCTGTTTCCCCCTGGAATGGAAAGCATGGGTACAAAATGAAAGGGAAGCATGGGTACAGAATGAGAGGGAAATAGGAAAAAAATATTTCTTTAAAAATACACAATCTGTGCAGACGTCCCTGTGAGGCTTCCTATTACTGATGACCAGTTGTGGCAAGGAAGCAGCACTGGTGTCTTGTGAGGGCTGCTTTAGGCTTCTAGACGGTTGAGGGAGGTGACTTCCTGTGTGCTTTCGGCTCAAGCTTCAGAGTTGTACCACAAGATACAAGAGGCTCTCACTTTCTTTTGTGCCATCTCTTCCCTGAGCACCCTGAGGATGACACAGTGGCAGCCTTCAGGGCTGGGGCTTAAGCAGGTCAGCAGCTGACAGGCATAGGGAGATAAGGTACTTGGCTCTCATGGCCAAGGGCCTCTTTTGCTGCAACGGCTCCAACCTCCTTCTAGAAGAGCCACCCTACACCCCTTCATGGGCAGTTGCAGCTACATCCTTGGTGATGGATTCCTTTAACTGGCTCTGGGCTGATATGACAAAGCCAAGACTATAAAACTCACAAAAGTACTGCAAGAGAACAGAACCTACATCCCCCACCCCCCCCCCCCCCCCCCCCCCCCCCCCCGCCCCCAGACATTTCATGCTGAAAACCACATCTACACAATCCTCTGGAGATTTAGTTGTTTAGGACTCTACACCTGCTAGCTTTGTGGCTCTGCCTGTGATTCTCTGCACTTCAGATTTATTATCTACAGCCTCCGGTTCTAGCTGTGCTTCTCGGCATATCAATACTTTGTCCATCCATAATGTCTTAATTCGATTTTTTTTTTCTTTTTCCGAAGGAGACTATCCTAAACTGAGCACATGTACACACATACCAGTACAAAAGAAAGAAAGGGAAAGAAAGGGAAGGGAAAGAAAGGAATGGAAAGGGAGGGGAAGAGGAGGAAAAAAATGATGCACTATCATTCCAGTTTTTGTACTGTTAGGTGCACAGGCCACTCCTCTCAGCAAGCTCCCCCTGCCCTCCCCCCACCCCATCCATGTTTTATGGCAAAGGATCTAATACAAGCTCATAAAGACAGTTGGGACCAATAATTAGCAAATGCAATATTTTACGACAGACTATGCGTTTCCTTAAAGGGGGAGCTCTTGAGAAATATTGCTCCTTGATTACACCTGATTACACAATAAAAATGATTCCATTTTTATTGTTTGATGTTTGATTTTCTTAGGCCTTTTATACCACACCAAGAACAAAGTTTCAGGTTTTAGTCACTAATCGCTTGTCATAAAAGCTATATTGGAGACCAAAAGAAAAAAAAAAAAAGAGGGTGAACCCGTAGTTTTCTGGGAAGAGAAGATATAGAAAATTTATGTGTTATCTGTATTTCTTTTGCCAACACTATGCTGGACTTGGTAACTGTCCAGGTTCCCTACGTAAGCGGTGCAAGTGTGGGTCCTTGTGCCTGCCCTAAATGCTCGGGCCGTCTGTGAATAACCTGGTCAAGAAAGCCAGTTGAAGGCCACGAGATAGCTTCTGAGCTCCTCCGTGTTATGCAACCTTCCCAGTGTTGACTGTGGCAGCATTTGTCCCCTGCAGCACTTCGGGGGCCTGCGAAGTCACCCGTGCTGTTGAGGGGTGCCTTGCTTCACAGTGATGACCCGAAGCCTGCTGCTTGAGGGCTGCCAACACTACCTCCCCACTCCCTTTTGTCCTACCTGGAAGGCACCTACCAACCCCGGTTTCTCCTTTCTTTTAAGACTTCAAGGAGGAAAAGAGGCTCTGAAGGGGCTCGTTAGCTGTGTCACAGCGGCCCCTGCAGGCTCAGGGTGCGCAGGTGGCCCAAACTCGCAGGTCCGCGCCTTTGCCTGCACCCTAGTCGCCCAGTAGTTTGCTTATCTTGCGACCTCTCGCAGCATCAATCAGGAATTGCTTGACCCTGAGAACGGGAGCTGTTTCTGATGCCTAAAAACCAAAGTTTCCGGAGCGGACTGCCTACGAGGCGAGGCCCACGAGTCTTTGTTTTCTCTTTGTGCGATTGAAGGGGGGACTCGTGGACGAGTTACTTTCTGTGCCCCAGCAAGTCCGCATTAGAGAACTTGTGCATAGCCATAATCCAGCGCCTTTGATCGCTCCCCCCCCCCCACTCGGGAAGAGAAAATGCTTGCAAAAAAAAAAAAAAAAAATAGCTGAAATCTCAGGAAGAAAGAAAAAAAAATTTCCTAGCGCTCTGGCTTTTCTGGGTTTGCAAATGTGCACGGCTCAGGCACCCGGATGATTCATCCCCTGCAAGCCTAAGCGCCCCATTTGTTTTGTAGATCTCACTACCCCCTTTGTTCTGCTTCAAACCTTTCAGAGGGCTGAAATGCATTATTACCTTGTTAAATCTCAACCAAAATCATTTCTACAGCCTGAAGCTGTTTTGACGTGGGTTGAGCATCTCACACACAAAAGAATGGCTTTTGTTCCCAGAAGCGCTCATTGGCTGAGTGGCCTTTGCGCCGAGCCAATCAGAAACCAGTTGTTAGGCCTGGCTGGCTATTTTTAGCTTCACTGGGGAAAAAAAAATACTTGGTGGTGGAGGGGGTGAGCTGGAGAGGGAAAGTGGCGTACAGTAAAAAGCAAACAGCAAAACGCGTTTTGGATGGCACGGCGTGTTTGGCATTCTTCCTTGAATTACTCATGCACTGTTACATTAGCACGTGTTTTTTGGTAAACAACAAACAGAACTAGGACTGCATCTCCTGGTGTCGAATTATCTATTTAGCGAAGAAACAGAGAGTCTAAGAAATAGTCAATATTACCTTTTTATCCAAAAGCAACACACTGTATCGTGTAGTTTTTTTTTTTTCTTCTTTTTCACAAACACGCAAAAATGCCTGTTACCATACAGAGAAAAAAACCTGGGAGTTTTTTTTTCCCCCCAAAGAATTTTTTTTTTATGAATTTTTATCTTGGGTTAATAGAAATTTTCAGTGACCTGTTCATTGAAACTTATAGAGTCATAGGAGCATCCTTCCCTCTTGCCCTTTAAAGACGTATATAAATGTACAGTCGAGTATGCACAGCACATGGTGTGTAGCAATTAAAATCATAAATATTCAGTATGTTTTATGCCTGGATATAAAGCATTCTTTTGAGCATGTTCTTTCATTGAAGCCATTACTCAGTAGGCAAAGAAGCGTTACCCCCCCCCCATGCTCTTGAGGTGACAAAGCATTACAACACACTGATTTGTTAATTATCTAATATCAGAAAATGAAAGTTGCCAAATGGGAAAAGTTGGGGCTGAAACTGATTTTCTAGAAGACATCTATTTAACTGGGGAAAAAGAGCCACGCTGAACCAAAATTTTATACCAAATCAATTTTATTAATAGGAAAGACAATCTCTTCCTGGAAAGAAAGAGAGAAAGAGAGAAAGAAAGAAGAAAGAAAAAGAAAGAAAGAAAGAAGAAAGAAAGAAAGAAGAAAGAAAGAAAGAAAGAAAGAAAGAAAGAAAGAAAGAAAGAAAAGCCAAGCCAAGCCAGATCTATGTCCAATTCTTAAGACATGTTTCAAATGGTAGATTTTCCCAATATTTCTTAGTTAAGCTTGGGACTGTGACTTCATGCGCTGCTGTGATTTGTTTCATTGTTTTAAGAAAAATCCCCTTTTGCCTCTAGTTGTAAGACATCAGATTGCCGTTTAGACATGTGTGAGCAGGGAATCTGGATCACAGGCTTTCTGAGAAAACTGGAAAGCTTCAGGAAGGAGACAAGATTCAAGAGCTAAGCCTAGGATTACAAAAGTGATTGGCTGTGGTCTTCTGTGAGCCAGGATGGCCTAGTATCCGGTGGGCAGAGGCCAAGGAATTGACCAAAAATTGTACCAGAGTGAAGAGAGTAGTACAAAAAAGTTTTGGGAGGAAACCATCCTTGTTTTCAGCAATACAGAATATAGTGTTCAGGAAAAATGTCCCCTGGGTTTCTGAAGATGGATTTGAGTAGCTGAAATAAGGCACTTTGGAAAGAGTTATCTTTTTCATTCCAACATCAATTTGGTGCACACTGGGACAGGTTTTAAGAAGGCAGCTATACAATAGCTCCCAGGAGTTTAGCTAGGTTTTTGTAGACAACCAGCTGCTAACAATTTCGTTTAATATGCAGTCTTAGTAAATTAAAGGAATCTGACAAATCAAGCCCCAGCATGATTCTTATTTGTTTGCCGTGGTGGAGCATGTTGAACCCCAGCAGAAATTAATCCATTGCAATTTTTCTCTTCCAGACTGGCATTTTATTTGCACGCTTCCTTGTGCCAGGTGTCTTTTGCTCCTGACTTGGTCACCTGAACAATTCCTTAGTTTAATATTTCCCTGCCTAAAAACCAAATGTGTCACAATAGTAACACTCTTAGGATCATGTGAATGTCCAGTTCTGTCTATGTGTTTCTATTTAAATTCCTGAAAGGCAAAAGAATAAAATATAAAATAAAATAAAATAATAAATAAAATAAAATAAAATAAAATAATAACATAAGTCTTCTCCTTCTGCATCTTAGCCTGTCTGTGTAGTAGTTGGTTAGCCTCAAACTTGCATGGTGTACATTTTGTCTCCGGTGGAGACAGAGATCCTTGTCCATTGGAAATAAGGAGGCAAATGGAGGAGAAACATGCGACTTTGCACACTTAGCTACATCTTCATGGGAGGGACGTTCAGAAAAGGGAAGGGTGCTCGCTGGGTGCCCAACAGATAAAGGAGATACTGAGTGACTGGGGATGTCACACTTTATTTATGTGAGTTTCAAGTTTTTATTTAAATTCCTGTTATTGGGGTCCCTGGGTGGCTCAGCGGTTTGGCGCCTGCCTTCGGCCCAGTATGTGATCCTGGAGTCCTGGGATCGAGTCCCACGTCAGGCTCCCTGCATGGAGCCTGCTTCTTCCTCTGCCCGTGTCTCTGCCTCTCGCTCTCTCTGTGTGTAACTCATGAATAAATAAATAAAATATTAAAAAAATAAAATCCTGTTATTTCATATAGAGTGTAGTATTAGTTTCAGGAGTAGAATTTGTGATTCATCATTACATATAACACCTAGGGAGCATCATTTATATTTATTTCACTTTCCTCCCCTCTACCCACCATGCTCTCCTGTTGCTTGTGGTAGTAGCTATAAAAAGTGCCCGCTAAAGGATAATTGTTTCAGTGTTAGTTGTGAAATAACTGGAATTTCACCATTGAAATTGAGTTGAAATAACTGGCTTTCACCATTCACACCTGTCAGTGTGTGTGTATAGCCAATAAACTAAATGAAATTGTAATACGCCAAACTATAGTTTTCTGGTGATGAAGTAGCCATATTCGCAGAGGAATGAAGGTTCCAGTGTTGCTGGCGAAACCATGAAGTAAGCCAAGTGTGTCACAGGTGCCTCTGGCATCTCCTGCTTCTTTCTCACCTCATGGGTGCAGTGTTTTCATGTTTTGTGTTAAATCTCCCTTCTGTGTAGCCTCTCTGCAGACTAAGCCTACCCTCACTCCCCCAAATAATCCCTCCTCATGCTTCAGACTTGGGGTTAGGAATGAATACAGGAACACTTTTTTCTCTCTCTCTCTGTCTCTGGATTAAACAGAAAACACATGACAGCTTTTGCTAAAGTGATTCATTATTAGGTGTGTGAGTGTGTGTGTGTTACTGTGCCATTGAACACAGGTGTGTGGAAGGTGCCTGAACATGCCACAGGACACATTCATTGTGTTCCTGCATTGTCATCGCTTCAGTCTGATTAATTTATGGTCCCATAGAAAATCTCCCGTGTGAATTTCATGAGCTTTGCTGAGCTCATTGTGCAGAAAATCAGTCTGTATATTCTCTCAGCTTCACACTTTCACCTTAATAGGCTTAATATTTGTCTGTCACGTGCCCCTTGGTCTTCTAAAAAAATCTTGTGAATGGTTAATTGTTGGGCAGACCATTTGTGAAATATTAATATGGAAAGCTTAAGACATGAGAAGAAAATTAGAATCATACACGTCATTTAGGTGGATTCGTAGTGAGTAAAAGAAAGTACCTGTCTACAAAATTTTGGATCTTGTAGAGGATCTTGTAGAAAATCAGGATCTTTCATGACATGAGGATATCCAAAGTTGGGCCAAGAGAAAGTTTGGGGGAAATGATTTAAGTCAGAGTGTAACTTCATGCCAAGGTAACTGACATTTGTAAATCATAGTGTACAGGACCTAGTGAAGCCTACAAACTGAAGCAGCAACAACAATTTTAAAACAAACTTTCTGAATTAAACTTTTAGTAAGAATGAGTCAAATGCTGTGGGGAAAATGAAGATTTTATTGTGACAAGCAATTCAGATGCAAGTAGATGTCACGAAAAGTTTAAAACTATGAAATAAAGAAAAAGGGAAACATGGTTCATCAGAGAGACAAGTGAAATATAAAGATCAAAAATAAAACAGAGCATGCAATTGAAATTTGTGCTACTTTCACTCTGGCTTTTAATCAGATCATTGTATACTGCTAATATTTACTCTAAATATATTTCCCAAATAAGAAAAATAATTGTGTTTACATTATAAGTATCAATTCAGTTATGTTTGCACAAGTAAACACTAGAGAGTATAATAATGGGCCTCAGAATAATAGAATAAAATCCCAATATTTCTTGGGTTTTTAATAAAACAGAGCTTATCTTTATGGTTTTATACTAAGAAAGAATACTGGAAAAACATATGTAAAAGAAGGTGACGAAAAACTTCAGTGGGGAAAAAAAAGCAAATAATTTTGAAATGATGTAAAGGAGAGCAAATTATTTTAGCAAGTCAAGGGGATCTGTAAATACCAGGTAAACACTCTAGTTCACTCTAGACATCCCAAATCATTAATCACATGAAGATGCATCATATAGTTGGATGTGAATAATTCTGAAGGTGTTGGTCACGTAAAACTATGAATTTCATAATCCAAAAGATTTTAAAGCTCTTAGGTGAGGTCCCCCTCTCCCTATAAAATGTGTCCAGAACAAATGAACAGAAAGCAAAAGCACAATAGTGGCACCATTACTAGTGTCCATCATAGCTGCCTGCCAAAGAGGTCTTATTTACAGCTGCCCCTTCCAGTGGTAGCTCTTTCCTCTTTCATGCATTTTGAAAGCCTCTGTAATTTCCTAGGTGGGGATGATTTGTTGGTCACTACTGACAGAACTACAAAAGAATGCTTTTAAATGCCCGTTTCAAACACAAGACTTGGAAAAATGCTGTGAAAATCACTTAACCTTTTTTTTCCCCTCTTTGGCTGGAACACCTCTTCTGTCCTTCTGTGGAGTTGTTAAAAGTAGAACAACTGTAGTTTGTCTTGACACATAATGACTTAGGTTTGTTTTGGAAAGGCCCTTTGTTAATAAATCTGTTTTCCATTTGGGTGTGAGTACTAATGTCCATGGCAAAGTCTTGCTTTGTTCCTTCATTCACTTGCTGCAATGTCAATGCCATGCTTCCTTTGATTAAAATAATAAAATACATGATTAAATATTTTATAGGACCCATCACACTATGAGCAATGCCTATAGGGTCAGAGGGCATTCTTCAAATGAGAACATGTGTTGTTCAGCAAATTACCCCTGCAAAGAGGCGTATGCACAAGCTTCTCGAAAGTCTCACAGCTGTGGTGCCCAGATGTTGGCTGACATGTACCACTGGGGTCAGTGTGGGAAAAGGAGTCATGATGCGTTGTGGACAACTCTATATTAAGCTTTACATCAGTAGCAGAACACAATCCAAATTGATGATGAATGGGGTGGCTTGAAAGCTGTTGAGTATCACTTTGTCACCATTCAAAAGAATTACTCTTTGCACAATGACAATCCCATTAACCTTTGGGGCTAAATCCTCTTCATTAAAATCATCTCAAACTTTCTGCCAACTTTACTTTAAATGTAGTCATAGGTATCAAAAGGCTATGAGACAGCTTGGGAAACTGGGCATCAAAGCATTTTCTGACAGAAATTATACAAGGTGTGGGCATTCCACATGCCAAAGGCTGAGAAATGCATAATTTTCATCTTGATCTCTGACCTTCCAGCCTAGGTTAGGATTTGTAGAACACCCTCAGAACTAAAGAATTTGGGGGAGAAATCAAATACCCCAAATCAATCCATTTTGGACCTCCCCTCCCAATCTTTCATCTGTCTCCATGCAAGATTACTTCCCAGAAGGATCAGAAGTCATACAGTATGTTCAAAACTGGGCTGCAGGTCATGAGTTCTGCTGTTGATGTAGAGAGCACTCACAGCCCAAGGCTAATGCAGTCTGTCCAACATGAGCCGGGAAGGTTCTCAGAGAGTTTCCACCAATATTCAGAAGGAATTTCTCATTGGTTATTTGTAGGAGGAAGACAAGGTGAGGCCCACCAGAGTTCTGGTAGAGCTCCTGATAAGGTTATATCATGTAACTCAGGTGGTAAGAAAGAACATGAGTTACAAACACCATTCAAGGGAGCCAGGACACAGCTTTCTCTAATTCAGAAGGATATGTTATTTCCCACAAGACAGGTAGATGTGAAGATGCTTTTAAACAGATCCCTGAAACAAAACAAAACAAAACAAAACAAAATAGATCCCTGGGTATGCCTGGGTAGATCAGCATTGACCATCTGCCTTTGGCTCAGGGCGGAATCCCAGAGTCCCTGCATGGAGCCTGCTTCTCCCTCTGCCAGTGTGTCTCTGCCTCTCTCTGTGTATCTCTCACGAATAAATAAATAAAATCTTAAAACACACACACACACACACACACACACACACACACACACACAAACAAACCAAAACTAGATCCCTATAGTGTTGCTCCATATTACTGTAGGCACTCAGACCAAAAGGGGGGAATTTGGAAAACTCACAAAAGTGGGCATTGTTTCCATACTATTTCTGATCTCCCTTAAGTCCTATCAGGCAGGTCCTTTCTGTTCATTTGCTCTTTCAATGTTGAGATACTGTGAAACGCTGAGAGGACAGAACTGCTCTCCTTGAGGAGGGTGTATCCCTGGGACGTAGACTCACGTGCAGACATTTACCCGGAGGCTGGCCAGCCCTGTAAGGAGCCCTGTAAGGGAGCCCAGCTCCCTGTGAGGAGCGTGTGTTTGCTGTGCAACAGGAGCACCACAGCGTGGGGGGGGGGGTCCTCAGCTCAGAGAAGGCATTGCAAAGCCTTTAAGCAGGTGGTGGAGGCGGGTCAGTATTTGACCCTGGGGTGGTTCCCTTGGATGGTAACGGGAGAGCACAATCCAGGCGGAGGGAACTGCATATGCAGAGGTACAGAGAACAAAATTATCTGAGAAAAGAGCTAACCTGCCCAGCTGATGGCAGTGCAGGAGCAGGAGCGATGGCCTAAGAGGGTAGCAGACGCCAAGGGGCAGCGGGATCACAGCAGGCCTCCCCTATGGTGGTCATCAAGAGTGCTCATATATCACCCAAGCCGGGACTCTTTCGAGAGTCGAGGAGGGGTGCTACTCACGATCGCTCTGACGAGAGGGTAAAGCGGGAACGTCCAGGCTGAGCTGACCCCCGTGGGTGCGGGAGCCTGGCTGCGGATGCCGGGAGCACTGCGGAGGGTCACAGGCGATGTGTGCCCGGGGCCGGTGACGGCCACTAGCAGCGGGAAGACCCGACTGGATTTCTAGAACCAGCAGGCAGAAGGGACCTCTGAGGTCCCATGAACCCGGGAGCCCACGGTGGGGGGCGGCTGATGGAGCCCGGGGGGCCCCACACCCGGGGGACCCCAGAGCTGCGTGGCCCTGAGTCCACGGAAGCACCGGCAGTGCTCGCCAGGGGCTGCTCCGCTGCATGGATCGTCCTCGCCTGCATCTAAGGGGGCGCTTGCCATCTTGGGGAGCCCAAGGAAAATACTGGTCGATTTTCAATATAAATGGTTTTGTGTGTGTATCAACCGACGTGACCAGCATTATGGTTTTAGGCCCTGAGCCTTTTCTAAAAGATTCTCTTATTTATATATTTTTTAAGCATCCTTGGTACAGAGTCTTTTTAAGCTTGCTCTTATTCCAAAAAGCACCCTTTTGATGTAAGGAATTCCCAGGTTCATTCATTCTTATATTAAGCAATTACCTGTTGAGTGTCTGTCATGCTTCTGGCATTGTCCAAAGTCTTGGGCACCCAGTGATGTGGAAGACAGGATCCTTACCCTTCAAGAGAGTGCAGTTTATTAGTGGTAAGATGGGAGAGATTAAGGAAGGAAATCAGCTATTTATCTGTAGCTTTCATTCTCTAAGGGTGGTCTCAGTACCAAAAGCATCTGTACCACCCGGGAACTTGTTAAAAATGCAAATTATTGAACCCATCCCAAAACTATTGAACCAGAAACTCTGAGCTGGGGCCCAGCCGTCTTTGTTTTAACAAGCCCTGTGTTTGACTCTGATGCACGCTGACGTTTGAGAACCTCTGAGCCACAATATAATAAGATGTACGTGCTGGGGGGCCGAAGAGGATGTGTGGGCTAACTGTCTGGTGGCATAAGGAAAAGCTTCTGAAACGAGTTATTTCGAAGTGGAGAGTTGAAGGGTTGGTAGGAGTTGGCTGGGCAAAAGGAAGGTGGGAGTGGACAGAGATTCAGTCCAAGGACAGGATGGAGTGAGTCAGCCTAGAGGTGAAAAATAGCCGAGCTTATATTCAGAATTCAGGAGGAGCCTGGGGAGCCTGGTACAGCAAATGGGGGAAGGTGGGGACTTGTTTACGTCTCCTATCAAAGGGCAGGCAAAGCCTCCCTCTGCATCTGCAGGCAGTAGCATCAGGGAAACCACAGCTGCTGTCTGAGGTGACAGGTAGGGCTTTCACATCGGGACATTCTAGGGAGTCAGGCTAAAGCCAGTGAGGGAGAGAAGCACAGTTGGGAGCATGAAGTTAGGGAGCCTCTGGGATCCGGCGATGCAGTCTGGCAGGGAGCAGTGAAGATAACCCAGAAAACACGTGTAAACTCAAATTAGGACTCCTCTTCCAGAGAATGGAGTCTCTTTGTCTGCGGGGGCTGCCATGACAAAATGCCACAAACTGGGTGGCTGCGACCACAGAAATAATTTTCTCATAGTTCTAGAGGCTAGAAGTCTGAGCCCAAGGTGTCAGTAGGGTTGGGTTTTTCTTAGAAGCTTCTCTCCTTGGCTTGCAGGTGGTCATCTTCTTGCTGTGTCTTCACGTGATCTTTCCACCTCCACATCCTGGGGTCCCCTTGGGAATACTAACTTCCTCTTCTCCTAGGGACACCAGTGATGTCGGCTTAAGGCCCACATGCATGGTCTGATTGTAACTTTGTCACCTCACTAAAGCCTAATCTCTAAAGACAGGTTACATTCTTAAGGTACTAGAGGTTCATCATACAAATTTTTGGAGGACATAGTTCAGCCTGTAACAGATGGCAATAACAAGCAAGACTCCAGGTTCAGAAGAAATGGACTCCTTGGTACTTAAGATGTGAGCCCAGAGGGGCAGTAACATGCCAAGAGACTTCGGGAGCTTTGTACCCAGCGCTACGGGTCTTTGTGAGAAAATAACCTGGTTGGTCACAACAACATGCTACTCCCCTAATGAGGGCTTCTCAAAGTCCCCTAGGCTGAAAAGAGATTGGTTTCATATTCAGGGCATCATGAACTCTCAGGTGTGAGGAATATAAGAGGTGATATTAGGACAAAATAAGTGCACAGGGGATAGAAACTGGTTGCCATCAAAGGAAACTACATAGTAAAACCATGCCAGATTTGGAAATCAGAAAAGCTGAATTTGAATGTGAGATTTGTTGCTTTTCTCTTGGGTGATCTTAGTGGGAGAATTCAAGTAACTACTCAGTATTCATTTTCTCTGTATAATAAAGGAGCCCTACAGTACCTCCTTCACAGGAGTAAAGGAGAAGATGTGTCTCATAAAATATGATGGTCTTACTTACGTAAGCTATTGTCATCACCATCATACGTGACTTCTTTATCGAGGGTTTGCCATAAAACAGGTATTACATTAATGCTTTTAAATGTAAGATCTCACTTAACTGTAATCTTTCAATACAGTCATCAAAGGTATCTGAAATAAATGCTCAAAGGAATCCACAAAAAAAGCAGATACGTTTATCAAAAACAGTCCTTTCTAAGAAATGGTTTTCCCATATTAGGTAGTAGGGGGCTTCCCAAGTTCGATACAAGGGATCAGAATGTATCCACAGGAACATATAACTATATGGAAGGAAAACAAAACTCCATGCACATAGAATTGTCATATTTCAAATCATTCAGTGACATGGAGATTAGATGTCTTGGAGATTAGAAAAGAGATGGTAGGTCAGAGAGGAAGAAGGCGTTATAATCACCTCCTGGAATTATTCCATTTTCCCTCACTAATCTACCTGGGTGGTGGGGCTGGGAGCCTGAGGATATCAGAGCTGGTAAGGCGGTTCTGCAAGGTTCCCCTAGTTTTCTGTGCTTCCTAAGCGATATTCCCATGGTTTGTGTGTTCTCAGGTGGGCACATTGACAGGAAGACAGAGAGCAAATCAGCCACGGATGCTGTCTTACATCATTGAAAATCACAAACCAGTTTATCCTATCAGCACCCTCAATTTGTTTTAACCCAAACCTTCAAGGACACTTTGATATAGATTATTCAAAATATGAGAGATTCAATAATAATTGAACTATGGGCCTACAACATGAGATCAAAAGGAAACCTAAAAAAGTTGGTTCTTAGCACGCAGAGGGCTATTTGCCTGCGGGCGAGGGGCAAGGATGGCTTCACAGAACAGAAGACATCTGAGCTGGCTTAGGGAGCTCAACAGGAAGCATTTATGTAAAGAAAATAAGAAACAACAGTTGAAAAACAAGATCCTGATGTTCAAACCATGGAGTTTTGAAACCACCGGGGAAGAGCTAGGTCTCTGTACAAGCTAATCACCTTCTGTCTCCAAATCTCCCTACATTTTACTCGGTGCCCCAGGACCCTGACGCTACGGATGCACTGTGTCATCCTTGCCTCCCTGTCTTGTGTGGGAAGAGTCCATGAGAGGCAGGAGACGTCAATGGCACATTGGAAGCTGGGCAGAAATTGAGGCCAGGGGTTCAGTCCTCTGACTTTCTCCCTGCCAGGTCACTGCACACTGGCCCTGTCCCTCTAGTAAAGGCCACTACTCGAACGGAGCAATCCCAGACCCCTAGGTGCTGGTACTGGTTCTCTCCCCTTTCTCTTCAGAGCCACGATTTCTGGGTTTCCTTTCCACTCTCCATATTTGAATAGATAATCCCTTTGTACAACTTCCCTCAGTTACCCTACTTAAGTACAACAACCTTTTTCTGAGAGAATCATGGTTGATACATTTACATAACAATACAACTGAGGAAAAAAGCAAAAGTTCATTCTGCCCAGAGACACCAAAGGCAGATTTAATTGGTTTGATTTTTTTTTCCTCCTCTCTTCTTTCATCTCTCCATACCCATTGAAATGAGTGGCTATTTGATGTTACCAAGGATACACAGAATGATTCAGAAGTGCCATTTGAAGAATCAGCAACCATGGGTAGTGGAAATTATTTCATGTCAAATTTTTCCATTACTATAGAATAGATTTCATCTTCATAACTCTGTAAAAGTCCTCAGAGATTGTCTAGTATTAGGTATGAGACAGGCCAGTGTTCCTAAAACTAGCTCACGAACAAAATCATCCACACAGCTTTCTAAATATATATGTGACTATATATATATATTACCAAGCTCACCAAGTTCTCCTGTGTCAGAAGCTCTGGGGGCAGCATCTAGACTTTCATTTTGTTTATTTATTAATTGACTATTTTTACTCTGATGGTTTCTGGGCTCTAATTCTCACTTAAGGGGTGGGAAATGGGAGGACTAGAGAGGTTCCGTAACTTGCTCAAACTCAGCTAAAATGACAGAGGCATGATGAGAATGAGATCTACTGCTCTTGACTCTCAAACGCTGAAAATGAGGGGAGTCAGAAAGAGGAGAACTCCACAGAAGCTTTGGAGAGAGTAATGAATGCTCTGATTTGAAAAAGTATAACATTGAGCATGAATTAAGGAAAACGAGGCTGTTTCCCAATCTCCAGAATTTCACACTCACCACACAGCCTCCTGTACCTCACATAGCTTTTTAGACTTTTATCAAGTGTTGACCTTTCAGAAGAGGTATTTCTTACGGTGAACATGGTAACCAGCAACCCCCTGATTCTATTTACATATGAGGATTGCAATTCCACAGGAAGGACTCAGTGTTCTGATAAGTGATGGAAACAGTCATTTCATAAATCAGAAGATAACCTCGAGCCATGGCTTTGAAGTCTCACTGATGTTTTCCAACTCATTTCCTAAGGAGAGAAAACCTGCCAACAGCCTCCAAGAAGATAAACATAGGGTATTTAGCTGGTAGAAATCCAGAGTCTGAAGACAATGAATTGATCAAATATTTTCTACCAGAAAATAATACAAGATCTCTTCTCCTACAAACCTTTCCAATGATAAGGAATTAATATATTCTTTCTTCACTAGTGAAGGAAGAATAGAATTGAAGAAAAGTAACCTGCCTATTTCAATGTGGATGAACTTCTTTGACCCCTGAAATCTCACAGCAGATCCTCGTTGACATCCTTAACTACCTAAAACCAGAGAAGGGAGATTTCCCGAGAGCAAAATATTATTTGGGGTTAACCTATTTATCTTCTCCTAGGCGACTTTTCTCTTTCTCAGTTTAGGTTATTTGAGCATGATTGAGAATGTTGAAGAAGCGTGCCTGGGATTTTCCAACTCAGAGGGAGGAACGATCACTCTACCTTTGGTGAGTGTTCTCAGATCTGCGTTATCCTTCATCAGTCTTGATTAACCTCAAGGTGACCCATTGGGGCTAAAGTTCTTTACCCCCACACTCTCTTCTGAATTCTGAGTCACAGATTTCTTTGATATGATGTTTGGGTTCACTAGGAACCTCAAAACTTATCTGTACAGATAAGTACACCTAATAAGAACACTAGTCACAGTTGCAAGATGCTCTGATTAAAAAAAAAAAAATAGGAGACAACTACAATCCTACAAGTATTTGAGGTTGGTATCTCGCAGGAAGCAGTTCTGCATGTTTAGTTATAGGGTAGTTAAAATACCCTATGTGTGGTGTTAAAAACACTGTAGAAACTGAGCATTGCATAATTTAGTATGTTAAGACCTTAATTTCTCTTTCTAAATTCTCATTTTTTTAAAAAAGATTTCATTTATTTATTCATGAGAGACACATGGAGAGAGGCAGAGACACAGGCAGAGGGAGAAGCAGGCTCCCTGCAGGGAGCCCAATGAGGGACTCGATCCCAGGACCCCGGGATTATGCTCTGAGTCAAAGGCAGATGCTCAACCACTGAGCCCCCCAGGCATCCCTAATTCTCTCATTCTTGATAGTTTTGAATTTCCATGACTCTTTGGAATGATCTCAGATTTTCTTAAAGACTTTGAATGGCATTCTAAGGAATATTCAGTGTTAGTCTTACAATCAAAAGAGGACATTTAAGTTCTGAAATCTCATATACTATGTCAGCAGTGGTTGACAAAGAGTTCAAACCATCAATGCTCTACAAAACAGAAAACCTATATACATCAGGATGAGGTTTCTCTGTCATTTTTACTTGGCAGTTTTGGTCAAACATTGCCTTATTGGCCACTTGAAGTCACCAACGCTCTCCCCAGACTTGGGAAACATGAGGCTTAAAGTTTAGGGATTGAGGGGAGGGAACAAAGAAAGTATTTTTCCTTAAATCATAATAACACTGAGAAATTTAATGGTCTATTTTATATGGCAGATTCCCATTCTATGTCATTATTGATCTGGGACCAGTGCAGTAGGAATGGTTTAAACATTTAAAGATCCCATTCAAAGTCTTTTACAATTTATTTTCAAATGACAAAGTCTTAGGCAAATTTTTTTAGAGGAGAAGGGCAGAGGCAGAGAGAGGGAATCTCAAGCAGACTCCACAGCACAGAGCCCAGTGCGGGACATGACCCCAAGACCCTGAGATCATAACCTGAGCTGAAATCAAGAGTAGGATGCTTAACTAACTGAGCCACCCACGTACCCCTCAAATGACAAAAAGATCTTAAAGTTGCTTTTGAACTTGAGGTTTGAAATGTTTTCCTTTTTGCGTTACACCTGAATCCTAATTTTTGTTCTTTGAATTTGTTTCAAAAATAAAATTAATCATTAATTTAAAAAAGTAATCATTAATAATCTCCTTCCTCCGGTGTCTTAGATTGGGTGTTCTGGGAACAGAACAGTGGAGCTATTTGATTGGGTCAGAACCTCCAAGAGAAGGAAATGAAGGAAGCAGGCCAGGGCAGGAGGAGGAGCTGGGTGAGGATGAAGTGTCCCCTGGAGAAACGTCCCCTGGGTCGTAGAAAGGTGGAGTGGGGTGGACATAATCTCTCAGGCTATGCAGTTTTGACTTAAAAGGGAAAATTCTTTGGAGAAGGGAGTAGCTGTGAGCAACTGTGATCTCAGAAATATGATTTGGGGTTAACCTATCAGGGTGTGGCCACACCACCACCCTCTACCTAATCAACAGAACTCATACTTACTGACTTCTGGAACAAACTTACTGCTTTATCAGTTTGATAGGGTATATCTGTGACAAAGCTATTTTTCTTCTCTTTAACTTTTTATTGATCACATTGAAAGAGCCCACCTTCGCCTCACAGAGAGCTAGATAAGATTCCTCATCCTCTATGTCATGCCAAAAAAACAAAACAAAACAAAACAAAAAACAGCAATTTGGCTTTTCCAGGCCTCATTTTTTTTTTTCTTTAACACATAAGAAAAATTATGGAAATTTTCAAGATTCTAAGAAGTAGCACTTTGGTCTTCTTACGTGTGAAGAGATACTAGCATTTCAGGAATTACTGGTTTGGGAAATGACCGAGACAGTCCCCATTTTATTTGTATGGCGGGCATGCAGAGCCCCTGGGGTGGGAATAACTGGCAGAGATAGAGCGTTTGCTCTGTGCAAGACTCACTCTTGGTCCTTTGCCTTCGAGATCACTTTTAACCCTGTCAGCCTATCTGCTAAGTGAGACTGGGATGTCCTGTTCCTCTAGGAAGGAAGTGAGGCTCAGAAACGTTGAGTGACTTGCCTGAAGTTGTTCAGCTGTTGGAAGAGCCAGGGTTTGAACACAAGGCTCAAATACTCCCGCCAGAATCAGGTGCTTTTCTCTACCTCAGTAATCACATCAGTCTTCCTGATTCAGATAAACTGCCTATAACGAGAACATTTTCTCAGCAAATGACTGTGTACTTTAGCTTATGGTCTCACAGAAAGTTCTAGAAGAGTATGATGGTGAAGGCTCTCTCAGATGTTCAGGGCATACTTTGGGTTAATAATGATGTCTTATTGGCCTGAATCCTGCTCCTGCTCCAGAAGCTCAATTCCTCTGGTGTTTTAAAGACTGCAACAGGGCCTTGAAAAAAATCCTACTTTCAGATACTGAAAGAAGAGAAGAAGTTGTTTTTGTGACTCTCCTCCTCCTTCGTCAAATTCTCTTCTTCGGTCCACTTTACAGGACTATTCCGCAGCTGGTTGATGATCTCTTCACCTTTTTTCTGAGTTCTCAGTGTCAGAGGCCAAAGCTGGGACCTCACTGCTCTCAGTGCATTCGCCCAGTGTGATTTCTTACTTTGGGCACAACAGCCCAAGGAGGTTATGTTTTAAATGCAAACATCGTGTATCACTGTCATTTACTTCATGACTCATTAAGAATACCAGGTCTGTTATTTTCCATATTTCATTTCCAGGTCTCCTTTTGCTGCTTTTTCTGCTTTGTACGCATTTCTAAATTGCCTCATTTTACTTTTCTTGCATTCCCAGGACTCTTTAATTACTCTTGCCAGGGTTCTGCTGAGGAAAAGGGCTGGGGTTATGATGGGGGTAGCAGAGAAGGTTTGGTTGTCCCTTGATAGGCTCTGTGGGCGGCGTGTGGCCCTGACTGTTGATGCAGACTTAGCTGGTATTTCCTTTGAATGTGGGATACATAATACCTCTTCCCCCCCAAGTTTGGGTCCTAGCAATCAATACCGGGGCAACAAGGAGCATCCCTTAAAATTTTGTCATAAATACATCACTTTATTTAACTACCCCCAAATCCTTTTTTTTTTTCCATTTGGGGAAAAGGAACCTCAGAAAGTGTAAGCAGTTTATCTAAGGGCACACAGAGAGTTCTGAAATATCTTTAGTTAAATATTTACTCAGCCACTTTCTGCCAGCTATTGGAGTCACATAGGAAATAACAATAAAAAGGATGATTTTAGGAGCAATGTAGAGAAAATAACCTGCTACATACTAGGCACCAGGCAGTTTCAGATACTTAACGTTGTGTTTCCCATCAAACAGACCTGACTCCTGCCCTTTTGGAAAACACAGGTACATAATAGACTAAAAAGATGACTTATCCACGCAAATAATTACAGCTGTAGTAAATGGGATTGAGAAAATTGGGTGGGTGCTATGTGGTTTGTCCTGTGGGCTAAATTGGGTCCCTCCCAAATTCACATGCTGAAGTCCTAACCCTCAGTACCCGGAATGTGAATGTATATGGAGATAAGGTATTTAAAGAGGAAGTTAAGTTAAAATAAGGTCATTAGGATGGGTCCCAACTGAACACGAGAGTGACGTTCTTACGAGAAGAGGAAATTTGGACACAGACACGCACATAGAAAAGATGATGTGAAGATCCACGGAGATGATGGACTCCGAGTCAGGGAGAGAAGGAGAGAGGAAGAAACCGACCCCGCTGACACCTGCTCTTGAACTTGTAGCCTCCAGAACTGTTAGAAAATACATCTCTTTTGTTCAAGCCACAGGGCCCCTGGTACTTTGTTTTGGCTGCCTTAGGAAAGTAATACAGTGTGTAACACAGAATCCATACCTGGTGAGGGGCGGCTAAAATAAAACCTTTTTGAGAATGGTTTCTAAATACCCCAAGAAGAAATGAGGTGTTACCCAAGTGTCCGAGGGATTAAAGAGAGTGGGCATAGGATAAGTAAAATTCCTGGGAGAAGGTATGGATGGGCAAAGCCCATAAAACAGAAGAAATAATCTGAATCATGGATAAACTGGGAAAAGAGTCAAGAAAGTTGAGCCACGATGAGGGAGAGGTGGGCCAGCCTTTAAACAATTATTTGGGTTGGTGTAGGTGGAAGGCTGTGCTATAGCAGAAATTCATGTTCCCAGCCCAGCCTTTTGCCAGCTCTAGGAGCCCAAATGTCCCCATTTATGTGTGTATCTTATACAATCATCATGAAAACCCAAGCTTTGTTCTTTGTTCCCTGGTATCGAAAGAAAGAAAGAAAGAAAGAAAGAAAGAAAGAAAGAAAGAAAGAAAGAAAGAAAGAAAAGAAGAAAGAAAGAAGAAAGAAAGAAAGAAAGAAAGAAAGAAAGAAAGAAAGAAAGAAGAAAGAAAGAAAGAAAGAAAGAAAGAAAGAGAAAGAAAGAAGAAAGAAAGAAAAAGAAAGAAAGAAAAGAAAAAGAAGAAGAAAGAAAGAAAGAAAGAAAGAAAGAAAGAAGAAAGAAAGAAAGAAAGAAAGAAAGAAAGAAAAAGAAAGAGATGGAGGGAGGGAGGAAAGGGGGAGAATGGGAGGGAGGAGGAAGGAAGGAAGGAAGGAAAGAAGGAGGGAAGGAAAGGGGAGGACGGAGAAAATTTGATTTATTTGACAGATAGTGCTATATAGTTGGAAATTTTTGAATTAACTAAACACATAACTTGGCTTGTAAAGAGTTGTGGTGCCTTAATACTACTTTTACAAGAAAATTTTACATCAGAACCAGAAGCTAGGCCTTGTTCTTGCAGTGTGCATCTATCGACACCTAGCGGCCGGATGCTGCATTGTCCTGGCTGAGTGTTGAAAAATAAGTGGGTCTCACAAAACAGATTTCAAGCCATTCTAAAAAGCGATGTTTCCACTTATTTATTCTACAGTTATTTATTGGATCCATCTTAGGTATCTGGCACTGCTTTTGTGAGGGACTCAACTAAACTGAGCTCTCCATCCTGATCTAAACCATATATGATATACGAATTAAATCATGTCACTAGCCACTGTTTATTGAGCACTTACTGCGTACTAAGCACCGGGCCAGGCAGTTTTTGCACATCATCTCTTTCAAACTTGACAACCAAGTTCAGAGTTGTTATCCTTTTCCTGAAGTGGGCAAACTGAGCCATAGAAAGGTAAGCTGATTTACCTACATTCACACCCAGGTGAAGAACTGCAGTTACGTCCTCATCTACCTAGTTGTCATGTTCGTGTTGATCCCACTCTACCACACAGCGTCTTAAACAATTCACCCATAACTTTACTTATTTAAACTATATAAACTTGTATAAGCATATATATAAGTGTGTATATATATATATATTTGTATTTATATATATTTCTGTATGTGTGTATGTCACCTATATGTGTGTCACCCATTATATGCATGTCAGGGACAGTGTTAGATAAGAATGCAAATATCTGTTCACAAAGCATTTACTGAACACCTACTACT
The DNA here is from genome assembly GCF_003254725.2 of Canis lupus dingo. NCBI lineage: Eukaryota > Metazoa > Chordata > Mammalia > Carnivora > Canidae > Canis > Canis lupus. The sequence continues at coordinate 32,051,269 of NC_064257.1, read as the reverse complement.
TGCCGTGCATTATGTTGAGTGCTGACAGTATAATAGTTGGCAAAACAAAAACAAAAACAAAACAAACAAAAATCCCACAATCCCTGTCCCCAGTATGTTTAGAGTCACATACAGTAGAGGGACCTTAATCAGATAGACCACCATACTAACAATATGGTGTGCATAATGGCAATCTGGGGTGTACTTTCTTAGGAAGGACAATTCAAATATCCAGATACATAGCATCTTAACTGTTCTTAAGATCTCAAAACGGGTTTCTCCAAGGATGTGCTGCTTCAGCTGAGATCTGAAGGAAGGATATAACTTAAGCATATGTGTATTGAGAGGAAGGAGTAGAAGAGGCAAGCCGACAAGTGAGAGCATTCCAGGCAGAGGGGACAGTGTGTGCAAATGTCCTGTGGCAGGAGAGAGCAGTGCACAGCCAGCGAAAAGAGATAAGAGGTATGGGTCAAATATGACTGGGTAAGTAGAGAAGTCGGTAGATTGAGGGGGAGACCGTTGTGCAGACTTACCTACAATGCAATGGTGCAATGTACACTCAGCAATGTCATGGCACAAGAACTCTGTCTGCGTCTAGCTACTGCAGAGGGAATCCTCCCACATGCTGGGGCAAAGAAATGTTAGCATAGACCCAGGGCAACCTGTGTGCATGGTCGTTCCCGGGGCTGAGGCTGGGCAGTTGGCCATCTGCTGATTTGATTCTCCTACAACCTCGGGAATACAAGCATATCTTCTGGGGGTGGCTCTATTCCCTGGCCCTTCTCATTCGTGTCCGTGTGGCTCCCTCATGTCCACTCCCATAGGCAGAACCCCAACATCATCACTCCTCTTGGCCCTATGCCCTTTGTCTTTCCTTCTCTTCCACTATCTGAGAGCGTTTTTGTTATTGTTGTTGTTGCTGTTTCCTAACCAAGTACTCCCTCAAGGCTTGGAGGAAGAAAATCCAGATGTCTTTTCTCATGTTAGAAAGATACCATCTTTTCTTCTCTACTTTCCACCTGGTCCTACTTCTCTCCAGGTGCGCTGGGCACAACTCACATGGAGGAGAGAGGGATGTGAAAGTGAATTATTAGTAAAGAGGCAAACAGATGTCATGAAGTTTCTCAAAATCTTATCCCTCCACCATGTCTCCTGGAAAAACCGCTCCACTGCAAAATGATATATAGTTCTCTAGGTGATCAACTTTCCTAGGAAGTGGAAAAGGGTCCTAGATCTCTTTGTCTAGGACAGTATCTTCCCCTTTCAAAACAACATTAAGATCGCGTGAGTGATGTTTTGCATGGGTTCTCCAAGAGTCAGGTGGATGAACCTAAATTACTCTCTTTGCAGGCAGCTACCCATTTCCCCAGGCCTATTCTGACGACAGAGAACCTTCTCCCAAACTTGGTTTCCCTAATTCCTTTTGTCTTAGTTACCCTTGCCTTGTCTTGCAAATCAGAGGTTCAATGGCGGGGGGGGGGTGCTTAAAATCTGGCCCACAGGCACATAGCACCTCTGTCCAGATCATGCCGTCATATTCCCATTTGACTCAGTTTACCAGTTACTTGGTGCATTAGAGTCAGAGACTCCCCCGTTCTCCCCAGAAAGCTGTCAGTATCCTTGTTCAGCTCTCTCCGTGAGAATGGTCTTCCTTCCCAGACAGGAAAACTTGCCCCCAATCCAATGGAGTTTCTTAACCTGGTCAACTCTACTTTCCTCCTGTGCCTTGACTCCCCCATTACATTTTAGGTCACTGGTGTGATTCCTGCCAGGAACTCTTTTCTTCTCATCCAGAAATCCTCGGTGTAGAGCACTACTCTGTCTTCTCCTTGCAGGACCCAACATTTTCCCTTGATGCCATAGCAATTCCTGGTCTGCATTGCACTAAGCTATGTCAGAGCCTAGAAAGTTCAACTCTCATAGCACAGTCTTAAAACAAACTGAACATTGAAAAAAGATGCCCATGTATTACGCCTCTATCACTCACCATGAAGCAGAGATCATGAGCAGACCAGGATCTTCCTGGGTGATAAAAATAAGAAGAAAATCCAGTGGCATCATTTCTGGTGTTGTTATGGGAGAGCCAGGTGCCAAGGGGGAAGTGTCCACGTGTCTAGTAGAAGTTGATTTTAACTATTGACTTATTCCATCATCGAGAGTTTCAGTGGGCAGCCTGGGTGGCTCAGCAGTTTAGCGCCGCCTTCAGCCCAGAGCGTGATCCTGGAGACCCGGGATTGAGTCCCATGTCAGGCTCCCTGAATGGAGCCTGCTTCTCGCTCTGCCTGTGTCTGTGCCTCTGCCTGTGTCTGCGTCTCTTATGAATAAATAAATAAAATCTTAAAAAAAAAAAAAAAGAGTTTCTAACTCCCTGGTGCCAAGGATTAGGGATGTGTGCGCAAGTAACTCCAGGGTTTGTTGCAACTAAGAGATACCAGGCCAGGTAAAGACTAATTTTCCTTTCTATTTTTCCTTCTTTCCATATTGGAATATATATGAGATGCCTGGGTGTCCAATAACTATTTTAGGCCAGGAGGTGACCTTGAGGATAGAAGTCACATACAGAAGATGGTAATTGAGAAAGATAGGGAAAGACATCATGGAGATAATTAAGCAGAAAGGACTTTATAGCTCTGGATTTATTTTACATGAGGAAGATTTAAATTTCTTTCTTGGTAGATAGCTCTTATTTCTAGCCTCTGTTTCAAGCTACTAACACAACTTAGATATGGTGAAGGCGGAAGGTGATCTCATGCAGTGTGAGTGATATTTACCTACATGGGTAGGGACAGGAGGCATCTCAACCTTTTGCTTGCAGAACTACGTAGAGCCACTTTTCATTCTCAGAAACATATACTGACCCTTAGGAATCCTAGATTTCTTGACCTCCCCTCACCCTGAATTTCTGTATTACATTCTAGAATTACAGGCTGCTACTATAACTACTTATCATTGCCATTTAGAATCTAATTAAGCATTGACATGTATGCATATGAATTATTATCCTGTAATAATTCAAAAGGTATCCCCATACTTTCCTGTGAAGGCAAGTTTTAGGCCAGAAATATTAACCTGAGAAGAGGATATTATGTCTGACATTTAGAAAAATCCCAGCTAGTGAAAGCTAATGGCATGCCCATGTTCTTCTTCTGGGCTGAAAATAAGCATCTGAAGAAAATAGTGGGATTAATTTAGAGGCTACAAAGAAGGTGATAGAGAAGTTGAAATCAGGGCCAGATGCATTTGACTCCCCCCCTCCCCCCCCCGCCCCACACACGCACACTTCCTTGAACTGAATGCCCCAGCTTTGCTTGGGTAATTGAGTAATCAATGAAATCTCCTCCAGGAGCCACAAAATTAAAAAAAAAATAATAACTCTGGGAAACGAACTAGGGGTGGTGGAAGGGGAGGAGGGCGGGGGGTGGGAGTGAATGGGTGACGGGCACTGGGGGTTATTCTGTATGTTAGTAAATTGAACACCAATAAAAAATAAATTAAAAAAAAAAAAAGAAAAGCAGAACAATAAAAAACAAAAAAGCCCATTTTGTTCCCTCTGATTTATGGGTCCAATCACATTGGTGATCAGGGATATTTTTTCAGATGGAGTCATTTCTCCTTGTGGGGACACATGCCCAGCGTTTCCCTCAATGGCAGAACTGGTGATCACCAGGGGACAAGTCTTCAAATCCAAGACAGCCGGCACCTTGAGGTGTTGTTACTTGTGACCTTTCAGAGTTCTGCTGGGAGTAATTATGTCACTGAATAAAGACTGACACTACAAAGTAATTTATATTCTCTAATAATCTTTTCTTTTAATTAATGAACACTGACAGTGGTCAAAGAAATAATTAGAAGACTGTTTTTAAGACTGAGAGAGTCCCACAGGGCATATATGTAAACAGTTTGCTTTTGAGCTGTTTATATCCCTCCTTGGTCAGACATATTTGGTAATACTCACTTCTCCAGATTAGCCTTGATAACCATTTGCTCTCAAAGACTCTGTCCAAGGCCCCCTGGCCTCAGGGTCTGGTGTGCTGGTTGGTCTATGTCAATGAAATTCTTCAGTGTAAGAAGTTCTCAATATATGTGTATGTTGTCATCTTTCTTATGAAGCAGCACAATGATAGATGCCCGAACTCTACTGGATGGAGAATTTCCTATTCCCTTAGTCTAAGGAAATTCTTTCCTTTCTATTTGGTTACCTTGTTGTTTGACTAAAAATCTTAAGTTTTTCTATCTCTTTGACATGCAGAAGCATAGGAAAACATCCTGGAAGCCTCTGTAATTTGAGGCTTTCATGGTATGTGGAAATGTCTTTTTGACAGAGTTATCCTTACTGTCATGTTTTGAAGGATTAATGAACACTTCCTATCCTGAGATAGCCCAGAAGGGAACCATTTGGAATGAATGATACGTGGATAGATGGCCTTCAATCAGCCTGTCTAAAAAGCAATTCTCTGAGTGTCAGAGGATGGTGGGGAAGACTAGAAGGGATTTGAAAAGAGAAAAGTATGACTTCTGGGCTATTAATATTTTTTTCCAAATACTTGATATGATGAAAGAGATTGGAGGGGGGGGAGCTTCAATCATCACTGACACAAAGAACTAAACGACAGAGGGGTGTCTGGGTGGCTCAGTCAGTTAAGCATCTGACTCTTGATCTCAGCTCAGGTCTTGTTCTCAGGACTCCAGGTTTGGGCCTCACATCGGGCTCCATGCTGGGCGTGGAGTCAACTTAAAAAACAAAACAAAACAACATGAAAGATAGATGTGTAATATAGAAATCAATGGAGGGGTGGCCCCAGTGGCTCAGCAGTTTAGCGCCACCTTCAGCCCAGGGTACGGTCCTGGAGACCCAGGATCGAGTCCCATGTCTGGCTCCCTGCATGGAGCCTTTTTCTCCCTCTGCCTGTGTCTCTGCCTCTCTCTCTCTCTCTTTCTCTCTCTCTCTCTCATGCATAAATAAATAAAATCTTAAAAAAAAAGAGAAATCAATGGAATGATTAGTCTAGATGAGCTTTCGTGAAGCTGTTCAATACTCTCATTTCCCATGGACTCTTTGGCTTATATCCTATCCCACAATTTAAAATGATCTTAGTTTTTATAACTGCAAACAGAATATCAAATTTTGTTATAAGTTATGCAATTTTAGTTTCAAACCAGATTAATTTGTCACGTATTTGCAACACTAGCTGTGAGTTCTGAAGATATATGTACCAGAACTGGAATATTTTCATAACTGTAGGATAATATTATTCTTTTTGATAGTTTTTTTGTGTGTTTTAGCTTTCCACATCTAGAATTTTCATCTTCGGTTATTCCCGTCCATTTCTTTGGCATATCAGTAGTATTTCTCACCACACTTCAAGTTTATTTTTTCCTATAATGAGCCTTTTTCTATCTCAGCAACCCCTCTCCTCCACAACTTGGCAGAAATGAACTCTCGTTTCATGTACAAGCTCTAAAGTTGGTACCAGTCTCCCCTCTAACATCTGTGATCACAGCACATTGTAGCTATAATATCTATCTTCATTGTCAGACTGTGATGTTTTCAAGGGTAAGGTGTTTGTGTTTTCGTAATTCTTTATCCTCCCTTCCTATGATAATCACTTGGCAGCAATTCTTTACATTCTCCTGGAAGTAGCAATGAATAAGTGAGTTGTTTTCAATCGTTAATGAAGCTTTAAAGGAGATCTGTCTGTCTCCTTGTTAAAAATCAGAAAAGGAAACATATAACTTAGATTTCTTTTTTAATAATCTATTGTTAACAAAGTCCTTACACATACTCTACCATTCAAAAGCCACAAAAACCATATCATCCCCACTTTATTTTTATTAAAAAAATTGTTTTGGAGAGAGAGAGAGAGAGAGAGAGAGAGCAGGGGGAGGGGCAAAGGGAGAGGGAGACAAGCAGACTCCCTGTTGGGCAGGGAGCCCAATGTGGGCCTCCATCCCAGGACACTGAGATCATGACCTGAGCTGAAATCAAGAGTCAGATGCTTCATCGACTGAGCCACACAGGTGCTCCTCATATCATCCCCATTTTGTTTTATTTTATTTTTTTAAGATTGTATTTACTCATTGGAGACACACAGAGAGAAGCAGAGACACACGCAGAGGGAGAAGCAGGCTCCTTGCAGGGAGCCTGATGCCAGACTCGATCCTAGGACCCCGGGATCACGCCCTGAACCAAAAGCAGACGCCCAACCACTGAGCCACTCAGGTGTCCTCATCCCCATTTTAAAAGTAAGATCACTCAGGTTCACAGGAGATTATGTAACAACATGAAAAAAACCCTCAAATATGCAGCCATAGTCACATACCCGATAGCAAACGCTACTGGGGGAAATCGCAACTGCATGGGACGGTAGTTCTGCAATTAACTCTTTGTGACATAAAGTTTGGGTCATCTCTTTCTTATTTTTTTTCTGAATTCATTTTTCGTATGTATAAATAAGGGCAGGGGACAAGGTGACTCTATCCTCGTCGACAGTACCTTCTGGAAACCTACTCACCTGGCTCATTACAAAGCTGCATGTGGGCAGCACGTCATCCGACCACTAGATGGCGATGCAGCTTAACTCAGTGCCCCGGGCGGGAACCCCAGCCCCTGAGCAAGGCTGTGCGTGTGCAAGGCAATTCCCCACAGTCAATTTTCAAGACAGACACATTCTATGATAGCTGGGACTTCGTCGCGTCCCTTTCCCAGTGTGACTTCCTCGAATTTCCCTTATGGAGACAGTGTCTCAGGATGCCAGCCCTCGATAAGGCCAAGCAAGAGGAACAGTCCACTTGAGGCCAGAGCTAAAAACACAGATGTAGAAGGGAACTCATTTAAATGACTACAACCAGAGCCTGATATCCCTGCCGGGCCAGCCTTACCGACTGTAAAAATGCAAAATTAAAGACTATGGATCCTCATCAGACTCTTAACATCATTACTGCAGATACCAGGTATCCTCATTGTCAAATTCCCAGTAAGTGTGTACAGAGTGAGTCGATGTACTAAACATCTACTAAGAGCACATGGAGTGACAGGTAGGGAAGAGGAGTCAGTCTTCTGTAGTTCACCATCAGATTCCTGTATTTAATACACACCTACCGAGCACTTTCTATATGCCAGGCTCTGTGCTAGGTGTTGGGATAATGCAATGCCTACTATTTATTGACAGCTAACTGCCAGGGACGGTGCCCAGCACTCTAATAGGTAACTTGCTAAATCCTTAAGACAACACTACGTACTAAGGGTTATCATTTCCCCTTTACAGCCACTGAAAGGGACGTGCAGAGAAATTAGTGAAATTTGCTCCTGTATTTACCATAATGGAAAGGCAAGGAGCACGCTTATGGTCGAGGGGAGGGACATGCCAACAAATAAAACAGATACTATTTCAGATCATAACGAGAAGTGCAGTCAAACTCTTCTAGATCACTTAGTCTTTGCCTTGATTCTTGAAATTCACTTCCGCTGTTTCAGAGTAGGGAAAAGATAGATTTCTGATTTGTCTGACAAATCCGAGCCCTTGTCTCTACCATGCACGTCCCTCATGGTTGTGTGGTTGTGATCTGGCTCTCTTGGTGATCCTAAATAATTTACAGGAAATTACATTACCTCAGTTGCAACCATTGCTACTGCACTTGTATCCCACTATTTCATTGGCAAGACTTCTCCAGCCTATGCAGAAGCTAGAGAAAAAGCAGAGACAAGCTCTCAGGGTGATGTCCTAAGATCCCCTCATCCAGATTTTGGATCTGTGCTAAAACAGTCATTGTTAAAAGTGTATATTCCTTCTACTGAGTTGTATAGATTACTTAGAGTCTGGCCTCAATTTGAGTACTTTCTTTCACTGGGATACATACGTTCCTGTGTTCCTAAACTAGAGAAAACATTTCTGGAAACAAAGAAGGAAGGAAACAAGGAGAGGTATTTTCGCTCCTGGCTTCTAATCTAAAATTGACCAAGAGTCCCATCACATGAAACAATAAAGAACTGAAAGCACAGCATACCACTTTTTTTTTTTTTTTTAATCACAAGCTAAAAAACATGGAGAGGAAATCCAATCAAACAGCCTTCCCCCAACAAAGGGTGGCACTTTGTATATACAAACTGGTAACAGAAACGTCACGGAGAGTTAGGCCTTTGTCACCAACGCTAATTCTTTCAAAATGCCTCGCAGTAAAGAACACTAACTGACAGACAGGTTGGGCACAGCACAGAGCCAGTGTCTAGGAGACAAGGTATCCTCAAAGATTGTAAATTTGCAATCATAGTTTCGCTGGTTGACTGGAAGCCTACTGTGGAAGAGGCTGCCCATGTTTCTTCTTCCTTTATTCCCCTTAATAACAAAAGCCCTGAATTTTAAGTGAAGCATGGTGACTGAATTCTCCAACCCCTGATGGACTGGGAGTACAAGTAATGAGCCCAGCTCCCCCGTCCCCCCTCGGAAGCAAGGCTGAAGACAAGTGCTGATAGCAGCTGCCCCTAACCCTCCACAACTCATCCCATATACCTCTGCCTTATAACACCTACTACATTTAAAAATCATTTTCATTACAACAACTAGCGAATACAAAAATTTGTGGCTGGCTGTTAATCATTATTGCAACAAAAAATAGGTGGCAACTGCTTAGCAGTCAGGCACTGAATGGCCAACGAACAGGTACTGCAGCCTGGAGTCCTGGTGACCCTGAATGTGCTGTGGCACAACTTTTCGTCAAAGTACTGCCTGTGATAGCTTGGGGCAGACCAGAGCATGTAGCTAACTCTTGGGGGACAGTTGAGGGAAAAGGGAAGTGACTTGTCCAAATTGACATGCTCAGGGGCACCTGGGTGGCTCAGTTGGTTAAATGTCAGACTCTCTCTCCCCTTCTCTCTCTCTCTTTTAAAACAGACAAATAAACAAAAGTTCATATGACTGGACTAGACCTAAAGTCTGGCTCATCGTTCATTTAATTTTAATACAAAAAGTGCTCCTGATGCCCTATGACAAATGTCTCTAACATATGCTCTCCTAATGGGTGTTTAGCTCCACTTCTGCCAAAATAAAATGTATTTCCACAGGATATGCAAATATTAAAACATTGTCTATTAGATGAATATTTTCTGCTTTCATGTGCATCATAAATATAAAGATATATTTCTTTGGGAATGTAATAGATAAAATTAAACTTAATAACTTCTCATTCTTAGCATTCTGTTACTTATTCACTAATAATGATTTAAAAGAGAGCTGGAGGAATGCCTGGGTGGCTCAGCAGTTGAGCGTCTGCCTTTGGTTTAGGGTGTGAACCCAGGGTCCAGGGATCGAGTTCTGCGTCGGGTTCCCTGCATGGAGCTTGCTTCTCCTTCTGCCTCTGTCTCTGCCTCTCTCTCTCTCTCTTTCTCTCTCTGTCTCTCATGAAATTAATTTAAAAAAAAACAGAGCTGGAAAATGATCATGGTAAGTGCTTTTGCTCTCTCCCACCCTCCACCAAGGTCACTCCTTCCCTCTCCCCCTTGCCCCTGTCATCAGTCAACAGACACAGTGCTGTTCCACACTAGGCCTCCACTTGTTCTCAAAATCTTCTTCAACCCATCCTCTGGACAGTTCTTCTTATTAACAGAGTCATCACAGATGAGAAAGGAGGTTAAGCCTATTTGGCTTAGGGTGGGACCAGGAGTATTCAGATTTAGTAGGTACACTTTTAAGATACAAGTTAAAATTTTACAGCATACAAGAAGGCAGATGTAAAAGCAATGATTTAACAATCTTTGCAAAGTCAGCCAAGGACTCCTGCCTCTTCCTTCTGACAAGGACTGGTCTATATTAGACTTTCCATGAGTGCCACCTACTTGAGGTCCAAAGGTCTAAGATTTCAGGGCAGTTTTCTAGGACCAGAAAACACCTTCATTTTAGCAACCAACAGCAATATCCATACTCTGATCTGGAAAGCCATGAGATTTGAGAGCAAATGTTCAAGAATAATACCAGATAAGATTTTGCAATTGTTCTCAAAAAGCATTAGGGGCGGCAAAGTACTGCATTCCACCACCATGACTCCCTCTTACACCTATTTCCAGAAGAGCTGGAAAACTCATCTTTGAGAAGCGAGGAGCCATTATCATTCTTTGCATTTCACCTTGGCATTTTGGCATTCATCTTGGAATTTCTTCCCACCCTCTTGTTGTTCCAGGTTTTCACTGTGATTATGGGCTGTTAATGCCATTATTTTATTATTTCAAAGGAAAGAATGTTCTATTGCTTTTTGGAGGAATATTCAGCAACCCTTTGATAATTAGTGTTTTTAAGCGTATGCCAGTTTCTATTTTTCCTTTTCCTCTTAAATTGCAAGACTCTAAGTCAGTATTCCAAAATCACTTTTTGTTTGTCTTAAGATTACTTTGACAGCAGCTTTGTCAAAATTATTTACAAAACTAATCAGGAATGGATTTTTTTTCCTCTAAATCAGTCAAACTGATCTCTCTCCTGAGATCAAATTTATACCAGGAAATATGTGAAAACTAACACAAGCTAGAATCACAGTTTGAAGAAATCTTTTAAAAAAACTATTGAAATTTTACATTCTGGATGGATTTCGATGCTGAATAGAGTATTTCAAACATAATCCTAGCTGCCTTGTACTGTAATACTATAGCTTGAGAAACAGGGAACAAAAACATTAAATTTGATTCAGTTTGGTTTTGTGCTTTTGATTAATTTGAGAATTACAAATTGTTGCCTATATTTTATGCCACTTAATATGAAAAAGAAACTGTAAGATACATATACAGATTGCAACCTTTATGAAACTGATGGCCAGGCCCCGAAGTAGCCAGCTACCTAGATGAGGGACACTAAGAGGCAAGAGCCTCTAGCCAAGTTCTCTAAGACAGAGTGCCACCAAGATTTTTATGAGAGCAGCAGCAGTTCATCCTGATGATGTGGAATTGGAGGCAAAAGCCCTGTAGGGGCAACTCATTTGTTTTTGTTTATGCAACAAACAAGAATGCTAACTCTGTAGATATGGTGCGCTTTTTAAACCAGTCTTCAACTAGTAAATCAATGGCTCGTTTTGGTATAAATGTGAAGCGGACCAAAAAAGGATTTAGAGTATCTAGATCCATAGCTATTTTGTAATCTTCAGGCATCAGTTGAATGACCCCCCCTCCTCATTAGTCATATGCAAAATGCAGAAGTTGGGTTATTTCTATGGTGTGAGAGTAGGTTAGTAAAGATAGATAGCAGAGGGCACTGAATTCAGGCAGACATAGGTTACAATTTCAGCTCTGCTGCCTTTTCTGTCTTTCTTTTTTGATAAATAAATAGAAAGTAGGAATACCTACCTATCAGAATTGTGAAAGTTAGATGGTGAGTAGAGATGAAGCTCCTAGCACACAAGGAATCATGGCAACTTTATTACTGCAGGTTGAATATTGTACATCCCTGCAAATGGCCTCTCCCAACCCTGTTCTTTTACCATAATCATATGCCTAATCCTCTACTCCAACTGGACCTCCTTCAGTCTATGCAGGGCTAGACGACACCTATGAATCCATGAGCTGGAGAAAAGGAGAAATAAAAAAAATTGAGCGATAAATTGTAGGATAGCACAGAATATGATCTATGTTTTTTTTTCCATATCATTATTTTTAATGTCCAACGTTTATAATATGAGGGCCAGAGCTTTCTCCCCAACTCAAGTTTATAAATTTTCTTTTTTTTTCTTTTTTTTTTTTAAGTTTATAAATTTTCGTTTAGCTTGTGAGGCCAATAGGGATACTTCTTGTTGTCTAATTTTGTTTCTGGGAAGACATCATTCAGGTCCTCAATGGTCATCTGATCAAATGGAATTATGTTCTTCATCTTCTCCAGCTCTTTTTCATATTCTTCAGTCCTGGCTTTTGAGAGAGACAAAAACTTAGCACAGCTTTTCACATCTTTTTTCTCAGCATCCACCTGGACAGTGTGTTTATCCTCTGGCACAGGAACCTTCAGGGCATTAAACTTTTTCTCAAAGTCGTCTACCAAGCCAGCCTTTGCCACATTGGCCTTGTTGTAAGCCCAGTCGATAGCAGGTGGTTTCTCAGGAAGAGTAGCCAACCTGGAGGTAAGCGTCTCATTCCTAGGTTTCAAGGAGTTGGCAATGGCCTTCTGATTTCGGGATATGATCTCCCCAAAAGCTACCCAGTAAATGGTTTTTAGAGCAAGTTTTTGCCCGACCATCTTGAGATCCTTCACCAACCCCGGCGGCCCACAGTCCACAGCCTGATCTATGTTTGAAAAAAGCATTTCCCAGTATCTTTTCTCAGCCATGTCCATGGCAATAATTCTGTCCATCCATTCATTCATGAATTGAATAAGCATTGATTAAACTTTGACTATGTGCCAGATCCTTGTCCATGTTCTCAGACCTACCTCTTTCCTGAGCCAATGTAAGCTAAAAATCCATTTATGAGCTAAAGTGGGGAATTTTTTGGTGCCAATTATTATGTGATTACAATTTTCTCATTTCCCAACACCAAGGAAGCTTTTCTTTATTTACCTCCAGACTATTACATAGCATATGGTTTGTTTTTTGGATATTTTCTTCACACTTTCCTAATTAGATAAATTTTGTCTTCAAACTCCCTATTTAGAACATATTCCAAGACTGTGTCCTGGTTACTTGCATTTTTAAAATTCAAAAGATATCTATTCAAGTTTCTGTGATTTTTTTTTTTCTGCTAGTCAGATCTTATCCCCATTTCTATTTATTTTGAAATGTGCTGACACATCATGGGAATTCCAAAGCTCCCAATATTGGGGAAATTGCCACTTGAAAAAAAGATCTATTCAGCGCTCTCCTAGGTCACTTATAAAATATTGTGTTTAAGATAGTCTAGCAGCGATGAGACATAGATCTAACCCTCAATGTATCAGTGACGCGTTGTGAAAAAGAAGATGAGACAACTCTGGCCCTCAGTTTCCATGTCTTGAAAACTGGGAAATAGTATCTTATTTTTCGATGAGAGTACTGTGCAAAATAAAGTTAGATATATGATAGAACCTTGATAATTATAAAGTGCCCTATAATAAATATTAACAATTTGCATCTCACCTGAACTAAACTATACCATTAAAGCCGATTTGTATCTGAGTACTGGAGAGAATGATGAGTTGGAATAGATTAGGGTTCCTAGTGAACCCAAATAAAACAAGACAAAAACTCACGTCAGAGAAGTGCAAGGTCAAGGATACTAGCAAGTGGGCCTGATCCAGGGTCCCTCTATTTGCCCTCACAGAAGGGTACCCTGTGCTATAAGACCAGATTCAGCAGCCCTACTAGGGTCAGGAATCTACTAGAACCTTAGAACCATAGGATTCCTGCTTTTTATATACTTTTTCTTGGAGGGATGGAGAAGAGGAGGCTGTGCACACTAGTACTCACTGGACAGTCTTCTTTCCATGAAAGGAAAGATTCTTCTGTGCCACCCCAATGCCTGCATTTACAAACCATTTCTTTCTGTGCTTTTGGGCCTTCTCAAAGCTTATCAGCTGGCCAACTTCATCTGACCACCATGTCCCCAAAGGCCTTCAGGAAAAAAGAGGAGTCAGGCTTTGCCTTCAGCCTCTGAGAGGTGACAGAGGTTAGATACTGAGTGTAATCAGTGGGGAAGACAAAGAATGCTGGCAACTGTCCAGTGAACATGACACATGGCAGAGACAAAAAGACACAAACCCAGGTCTGACTCTGGGATAAAGCAGGTTATGATAGAGTTCTCATTTGTTCATTCATTCAACTCTTAGGACAGACATGGTGAGTCCTAGCTTAGAGGCTGGCATGAGCACTATATGTAAATTTTATTTGAGGTGCACAGAGTAGGTTGTTAACAAATTTGCATCTTTCCTTTTGCTCCAATCTGCAAAGTTGACAATTTCAGAAACAGTAATGTGGGGAATAATTTTGATCTAAGAAACGTAGTGGACCTAAGGCCTGCCTGAGCTCTCTACTGCTTCTTGCCCAGCCAACTTCAGGTCTCTGCATACTATGATCCAAACTCCAAGGAATCAAGATGGAAGGTAAAATATTTAATATGCCGTATTTTTCAGACGTTGTTTTTCCAAAAACATTTCCATTGATATTTATATCTTATAAATATATCTCAAATATATTCATGATTTGTCATTAATTAGAAAGTGGAGTATGCTTTTTGCTTAATTTTTAAATAGTTTTATATCTAGAAGTTTCAATTTGCTTTAGATCTTTTAGTTAATATTAGATCTTTCTCAGATGTTTCTTTTTTGTTTTCCTGAGTAAACCATGTAGGTAGGAATATATTCACAGTAATAAATTTTCAGAGTGACATTTTTTTTCTTTTTCCTTTTTAACATTTCTGTTTCACATTTTTATACTGGTTTCTCTGCTGGTCTTTGGTCAGCACTGAGCATGATTTATAGTTGCAAGCATTTCCTTTGTAGAAAACTGAAATTTTTTCTATGCCTGGAAAATGTGTGTGTGTTCTTTAAGACAGTGCAAAAGAGAAGCCCTTTTAATGCGCAGATACTCTGATGGAACTCTGCAAGTCAGAATCATTGCAAGGTTTACCAGGATTATCTTGCAGTTTATATCTCATAGTGGGGATGTTTCCACTTCTGGGAAATGCATAGTGTTCATCAGGATTCCGTGGGACTTGAGGGGAGGGAGGTGAAAACAGTCCGCCAAAAACCAGTTAGGATCCGTCATGACTTACCTCTCCTCAGTGTATTCTTATTTCCCAAAATCTTCTAGCCCATTGATGATTAAATGCTTTATTACTGAATTGAGGGTTTTTTAAAACATGTTTACCAGTTAATAATAAAACACGGCTCAGGTTTTAAACAAAATTTAGCCCTCAAGGCCGTCTATAACTCAGTACTGCGACAATCTGAAAATTTTATAAGAACCTAATAAGATGTGGGAGGTTGGTGCACTTTTGAGAAATGCCCAGAAATGGAATTTAACCCTCACCCCCAACAAATAACCACACAGATGAAAAGGAGAGGTGACACATATATTTAATATAAACCTAATGAAACAATAGGAAAAAAATTGGGGGGCCCTGAGGGGCACCAACTCTTGATCTCAAGTCAGGTCTTGTTCTCGGAGTTATGAGTTGAAGCCCTGTGTCTGGCTCTGCACAGGGTGTGAAGCCTCCTTAAAACAAACAAACAAACAAACAAACAAACAAACAAACAAACAAACTGTAGAAACTGCAGACAAGAGAATACCACCATCCCAACAACAAAAGCATAATAGAAAACTTGCTGCAGTGCTGTCCCTCAATATTAAGATTACAGCTTTGATTGCAGCATAAACAAATAATCTGTGTTTAAGTCACTGTTAAAACAGGAAAAAAAATGAAAAAAGAAAAATATTGTCTGTCTGTACTCATCCCTGCAAGGCACACTTAAAGTTCACTCTAATTCTGTGAAATATATTTTTGAGGAAAATTCAGCTTTTGCAGCTTTTGCCAACTAAACATCAGAAATCTTTCAAGAATCTACAAATGTTTCCAACTCCAGTATTTATTGGGCTTTTTGTAATATAGATGGATACTGCAGAAATTGGCATTGAGTTATATTTAGTGATAGAAATATTCTATAAAATGGAAAGAATGTATTATTTTTTTTTGATCCGTGAATTCCCCTGAAGACCTGAATTATCTGCAATAAAAAAGCAGATAAAAAATGCTTGGGCATGCAGACTCCAAAATAACTATTTTTCATAAAGAAATATATATCCTTGCAACTTGGTGGATGAGAAGACAACACAATTCCAGGTATGATTTATTTCTTATGTTCAGAGAGCTGAGCTCTAACTGGATTACATTTATTTAAATATCATTGAAATGTCTCTATTTTTAATTTTGTGGCTTAACCCACATGATTCAGGATCCTAAACTATACCTTGCAAGCGAAGCTAACATTCACCTTTTCCAATGTAGGACGGTTAAGTGTCCAGTTGACATGAAGGCCACGTATTGGTGGTATCACTAATGTGAGTATTTAGAGCCATTAGGTTCTATAAATATTCTATGAATATTTTAAAAACCAGTAGACTGGAGTCTCCTAAGATTTTGTGTGCACTATCTACCTCCCTCTATTAATTTTGTCCAAACCTTCTTCATATAGTGAATTTGTAAATATTCTGTAGAGACTTTGTCCATTTCTAGAGAGGATATAACTCCTTTACCCTCTGGGTCAGGAATCCAGTGTCTTATATGAGTTTGCTGCCAAAAGGGACTTTGAATCAGCTATTTGTTATTACGAGTGTCTTAAATGGAAGGCTCCTTAGAACAAGATGTTTTCCATAAAGGAAACCCAGCCATATAATGAATCCTATCTGATTCTTTATTTCATTGGCTTTATCTCTGACTGGAGATTTGCCTTCCTACCCCTAACTATCAAATGCCTTGTAGTAGAAAATGAGAAAGGTCCATCTACTAATTATGGAATTGATCTGAATTAAATTGCAAGCATACTTTTACAACGGGAGATGTAAAATTGCCTTAGGTTGAGGCCTACACACACAACCAGTGAACTGTTTGATGTGTCACAAAGACAAAGCAAAGGAAATTGAGTTCAGCATTTTGGTAAAAACCTCTTACCAAAATAGTATTTATAAATTGTTGCAGTACCTTTGTGGATGCTGATTGCTTTACATAAATAAAATTCTCCCTTGCTTAGTTAATCTAAATAATTTTTGTATTTTATTTCCTCTTTTCTCTGAAAAACACCAAGAACAAAATATTGCAAGCACTCTTATAAATAGAAAAAAGCTAACAGTGTATTGCAGAGGACAACTTCATAGGCAGAAATTCCTAGCAGTGTTTTTTACCACTTAGGTTTTACAGTAAATTAACAGAAATGATTATATACAATTTTTGTTTCAAGTGTTCTCGTAATGACAAGTATTGTTAACAATTCTAATCTGGCTCCCAGGAAAACTTTACAAACATACAGCTTTTTATCTGTATTTCTTATGTTCAAATTCATGTCTTTCCTTTTATCCTTCTTATATTCTTGAGTGGATGATGAGAAATTGAAATATAAGCCCCCTTGAAATTTTGTGGATTGATTCTGAACAGTTCAGAGCTGCACCTGTGATTGCCCAAAGATTAGAGACAGGTTGAAATTCATGAAGTATATGTGAAAAGCCACTGATGATGGGTACTTGAAAAAAATCAGAATTTTAAAAAGAATTTATATTATAAAGAGGTTATTGAGTTTAAGGAGAAGTGAGGTACATTTGATAGAAGGTAAGAAACCAAGGGATCTTCATTATATAAGTCTAATTCTTGGCATGCTCTAGCTTATTACTGCTTCTTGAACATGCCCAAACATGCCACTGCTTTGGATTTTAGGCATTTGCTCTTCTCCATACCCGGACATTCTTTCCCCAGATATTAACATGGCTCATAGGGCACCTGGGGGGCTCAGCCACTTAAGCATCTGCCTTCAGCTCAGCTCATGATTCCAGGGATCGAGGATTGAGTCCCACCTTGGGCTGCCTGCTCAGCAGGGTGCCTGCTTCTCCCTCTCCCCCTTGCTTGTGCTCTCTCTCTCCCTCGAATAAATAAAATC
This sequence comes from Canis lupus dingo, assembly GCF_003254725.2. Classification (NCBI taxonomy): domain Eukaryota; kingdom Metazoa; phylum Chordata; class Mammalia; order Carnivora; family Canidae; genus Canis; species Canis lupus. Next base: position 32,033,711 of record NC_064257.1, on the reverse strand, counting down.
TTTTAAAAAAATTATGGCTCACTCTGTCACTTTATTTTTTTTGTCACTTTCTTTAGATGTCTGTTCAGATGTTATCTTATTAAAGAAAAATTTTCTACCCTCTTATTTGAAAAGCACATCCCTATCAACCTCTAATTTCCTTCTTAACTTAATTTTTCTTCCTAGCATTGATCATCACTTAATATACATTTTGTTCTCTGCTAGATCCTCAATGCCTTCAACAGTTCTTGGAACTCTGAGATGGGGCTCAATTTATTCATATTGAATAGAGAAATAATTTTAACTGTTATTATATATTATCTAGTGAATTTAGTGTATTACGAATGTTATAATGATACCTGCTAAGTATGTTGTTAGAATAAACAGAGTAAGATGGTTTTGAAGGATATTTGATCCAGGCTTTAAAAAGTCCCCACACATTTTTTTGAAGATTTCTTTCTCCAAATAAACAATGGCTTACTGCTAATTGTATAGTTTATTCTTATTGTACAATCCAAAACAAAAAAAAATATTGATGTACAGGATTTTGATAAACTTTTCTATTTTAATAGTGCATCTCACGAGGTGATTGTGATGTGTCTTGATATTCTCATTACAATTCCACTTCATTTCATAACATATTGTTGTTTGGGGGCCTACTGTACTTCATGTTTAGTGGGCTACTCCAAATACTATGTTGCTCAAGGGCCCTTCTGTTTGATGCAAGTTTTGACAGAGAAACCTTGAATTGTTTTTCTGATCTTCCCGATACATTTAGTTATAGGTGACACCAGTTGCTATACGTTGGGAACTCCTCAATAGCTATGGCTTCCCTGGAGTTAGCCACAGAGAATGAAGGCTAGAAGTCTTAATGAAGACAGTGACTAATCTAGGGTGTAAATTCTAGAAGCTTTATTGAGCTCTTGCTGTGTATTCACATCAAGGGAAATTGTTTAAGTTCTAAAGCATAATTTGTGGAAGAAAGTTTTCATAAAATTTTGGATGAATTAACCTTTCCTCACTTTCCAGCATCTTTCATAAGCCCTGTTAATTCATACCTCTCCCAACACTATAACAACACAAAACAATAAAAACAAAAGAAAAATATAGTCCATAAAAGAACAGATTAATCTGCTGTCTTTCACTAATTTTTTTAAATTAAAATTTAATTTAAAAATTCAAAAAAATTAAAAATAGAAAATTTTCATTAAAATTAAAAATTAAATTTGGGGTGTCTGGGTGGCTGAGTCAGTTTAGTGTCTGACTCTTGATTTTGGCTCAGGTCATGATCTCAGGGTTGTGAGACTGAGCAGTAGGGTTCTGTTCAGTAATGAGTCAGCTTGCATTTCTCTCTCTCCCTCTGTCCCTCCCGCCACTCTACTTTCTCTCTCTCTCCCTCTTTCTCTCTCTCATAAATAAATAAATAAATAAATAAATAAATAAATAAATAAATCTTTAAAAAATCTCCTCTTTATAAGACGCTGTGAGGGAATGAAAAGGTGAGTCACAGGGAGCAAACATTTGCAAAGCACACATATGCATATGATATGTATGCTTCAAGATATATGATAAAGGATACACATTTAGATTATGCATAGCAGTCCTCCCTTATCCTCAGTTTTACTTCTACAGTTTTAGTTAACCATGGTCAACTGTGGTCCAGAAAGGGATGATCCCCTCTTGTGACCTATTGTCAGAAGTCAGTAGTAGCCTAACCCCAAGTCCCCGTGCCTACATCGTTCCCCTCACTTCATCCCATCACCTAGGGGTTTTATCCTCTCCCATCATCACAGGAAGGCTTAGTACAGTACAATAAGATACTTTGAGAGAGAGAAAGAGACCACATTCACATAACTTGTATTATAGTATATTGCTTCAATTATCTGATCGTATTAGTAGTTATTGTTCTTAATCTTTTACTGTGTCCAATTTGCAAATGTATCATAGATACTTCTGTATAGGAGAAACATAGTATATGTAGATTTGGTAGTATCCACAGTTTCAGGCATCCACAGAGGTCTTGGAACATATTTCCTGTAGATAATGATGAGACTACCATAAAAAACTCTTACAATAGTAGTAAAGAAAATGGGCAAAATATTTTCATAAATCACTAAAATATCTACTGATGACAACATGTCAAAAGATGCTCCCTATCTCTAGTTATCCTGAAAATACAAATTAATGAGATACCACAATGAGCTAACAACATACCCCTATTAGAACGGCTTAAAAAAAAAAAAAAGACTTACTCCATGAAGTGTTGGCAAAGTTCTTGGGGGAGTTAGAACTGTCATACATTCCTATTAGGAATGCAAAATGACACAACCCCTTTGGAAAATAGTTTGACAGTTTCTTAAATAGTTAAACATAAACTCAGCTCTTCTGCTCTTAGCTATTTACTCAAGAGAAATGAAAGCTTATGTCTTTAGAACAACTTTTACATTGTTAATATCAGCCCTATTTTTATTATTTATTTATTTATTTTTAAAGATTTTATTTATTTATTCATGAGAGACACACAGAGAGAGGGCAGAGACATAGGCAAAGGGAGAAGCAAGCTCCCTGCAGGGAGCCTGATGTGGGACTTGATCCCAGACCCCAGGATCACACTCCCTGAGCCAAAGGTAGATGCTCAATTGTTGAGCCACCGTGGCATCCCAGCCCTATTTTTAATAACTACAAATAACCCAAATGTTCATCAGCAGATAAATGAATAAACAAACTGCTACGTATTATAAAATAGAGTACCAGCCTATAGTGAAAAGGAATTTATGCTGCAACATGCAGGATCTAAATGTCAGTAGAATAACTATGCTAAATAAAAGAAGCTATATAAAATAGGATCCAATATGGTTCTATCTGTTCTAGCAAATGAAAATTAACATATAGTGGTACAAAGCAGATAAATGGTTGCTTTATATGGGAGGAAGGGAGCATGAGAGAGGAGTTACAAAGGGGCAGGAGAAAACTTGGGAATGAGAGGTTTGTTCAATATCTCCATTGTGATGAAGACATAGTGGGTGTATATATGTTAAAACATCAACATAGCATGAACAATTACTTTATGTTAGTTATGTCTCAGCACTTCTGCTAAATAAAACCACAAAATATAAAACCCCACTATAGCTGTCATCCCTATACCTCAGTCTTGTGCTCCAGGCCACTACATAGGTGTCCCTGGGTGTATGAATTGGTTGGCATTGGGTGAGGGACTCACCATGGCACATCTCAGCTATGAGTAGAGTGTGGAGATGTGATATTCCTTTGACGTCATCCTGAAAGCTCTATTGAAGGATTTGCTGTAGGGTGAAGGCTCACAGGCAATGCTCAGACTTGGCCTGTTTAGTTACCATCTAACATAAATGAAAAAGCAGATGTCACCAAAAATAGAGATTAAGTCTGAATGGCAGATTTGAGACATTTCTTGCCACATGTGGCCCCTCAGGCTTGTTTATATGTCCAATTTAATGACAACTCCTCTAGTGTCCTCTAGCACTTCCAATTACTCTAGTAATTTCAAATTTCACAACTCACATTCCAAGAAGTTAGATGCTGCTGAGACCTTGGATTTTAGTTTGAAATATGACACTGCATTCCACTAGCCATCTTGTTTTTACCACAACTCTCCCACAGCTGTTTAAGGCTATTAATATTAATGTTCTAGGAGATTTACAATTGCTCACCAGGAGGAAAAGAATGCGAGTGAACCACAAACCTTCCTTTTAGCACAGGCCAGCAAAGATATGCCCGTGTTTCGTTACGGAGTAATGTCAGATTTCATTTTTCTTGGTCTCACATAATTTAGTTTTCCTGTCTTGCAAAGGTTGCTCAAGTTGAATAATTATATACTTACAATCCCTGCATGTTTAGTGGACAGGATTTACGAAGGTGTTAAGACAATTTCAAAAGGGGAAAACAGGAGTTAAATAAGTCACAAGGTAGGAATTGTACATTATTCCCTTCATGTGCATTTATTGAGCACATCCTAGGTACCGGGCACCATATCAGAACTGGATGAACAATCGTGAGCAAAAACCAACCTGTTTCTTGTCCTCATAGAGTTTCTAGTGCAGGAAATGCTTTGGATTAGATGTGCAGCTCATCATAAACTCCAGCTCTGGTTGTTTTTTCCTCTTTCCCAACCAAATTATCCTCATTCAATAAATTGATGCTTCTATTACTGAAGTTATAGAATACTTGGAAATGAGAGGATTTTGCTCTAAGACCTCCTGAGAGGATAAGCCCTTCTCATCCCGTGTCTCCTCTACCTTTGCCTCCTTCTCCTCTCATGCTTCCTTCTTTTCCTATTTGCCCTCCTTCTCTTTCTTTTATCATTTTCAATTTTTAATTTTGAAATAATTTCAGGTGTCCAAAATGTGCAAAATTAGTTCAAAGAGTTCTGCTATATCCTAACCCAGAATCCCCAGCTTTTAATACATCTTTATTTGCTTTACCATTCTCTCTCTCTCTCGTTCTTTTTCCCCCTCTCTCCATGAGTATGGCTATGGATATAAATGTAAACATAAATATAAATATACTTGTAGTTACATACTCTATTTCTAAAATATTTGAGAGTAATTTGCAGACATAATACCCTTTACATCTAAGTACATCAGTATACATCTTCTGTTACTTAACCACATTACAATGAATAAAATAAACTAACATTAATAGCACTAGTATAGAATCTAGAAGCCATATATTCAAATTCATTCATTTGTGCCTCGAACTTTCTTACCTAATCCAGGATCACACGTTGCAGATAGTTGTCATGTCCCTTACCTTACTAACTATAACAGATCCTCAGTTTTTGTCTTTTAATGACTTAGATTTTTTTTTTTTTTAAAGGTTACAGGCCAGTTATCTTGTTAAATGTTTCTCAGTTTGGGTTTGTCTGTCTGATGCTTCCTTTTTAAAAATTTTTTTTTAAATTTTTTATTTACTTATGATAGTCACACACAGAGAGAGAGAGGCAGAGACATAGGCAGAGGGAGAAGCAGGCTCCATACACTGGGAGCCCAATGTGGGATTAGATCCTGGGTCTCCAGGATTGCGCCCTGGGCCAAAGGCAGGCGCCAAACCACTGCACCACCCAGGGATCCGTGTCTGATGCTTCCTTATTAGTAGGTTCAAGTTATGCACTTTAGGCAGGAATATCACAGGAGCAATGTGTCTTTCTCAGTATATCATGATGCGCTATATTAATGGGAGAGTGATTTCAGCTTTGTCCACGTGGTAAAGGTGTTATCCACCAATTTTCTCCAAAGTAAAGCCATTTCCCCTTTGCACTGTGTTGCAAGCTTAATACTGTGTTGAAAGCTGCTTTGAGATTATATAATTATCCTGCTTTTCAGTATACTTTTATTTACAAATCTATTGATAATTCTTACCTGACACCGTTATTACTAGGGTGGTGTCCAAACAGTGATTTTCTATTTCTATCATTCCTTTTATCTTTATTAGTCAGAATTCCACTGTGAGGAACAGCTTTCCTTTTTCCCCTGAAAACTCCTTTTCTGAATCCTCTCTGTCTGTCCATCCATCCATCCATCCCTATATTTATTTTTTCATCCATGCATTACATAATTCTATGTAATACTAAAGACCTCCATGATATAGACCTATTTCATTCTTCTCATCTAATTGAATTTGTACAGAAGGCTCCTAGTGTTGGTCCTACTCACAATATTACTTTCTAAGGATAATAATGAGGTGTTAAAAAATTACTACTTTCTACAGGATTATAGCAGAAAACAGGATAAAAGTCCATTCTTTAAAATCTATTGGAAACTCATCCATGAGAGAAAGATTCTTGCTTTCCAAAGTGATCTTGCATCATCCGATGAATCCAAATATATTCATGAACATGTGTTTGGACTGTCTGTACTCCTCTCCTACTCTTCTTGTCAAAAGATAATCTCCAACTGGATTGTAGGCTGAGATTGTAACGCCCACCTATACTAAATCTGATGTTTCTATCAGGTTGACTGTCTGACTCAAGTTCTACACTTGACGTTTATTCGAAAGACACAACTTCTGTTCTCACGATAACCCTCACATCTGTCCATGGTCTGGCTTGACTTGAACTTCCCAAATTTGGGATTTTAGTCCTATTGTTCTACTCTGTTGCCAAGGGCATATAGAGAACTCAAAAGATTACAAATGAAATCAGTTAAGTCCATTTAACCTAAGGGCACAGCGACACATTACAGAAACAGAAATGCTAATAAACTTTCTTTCAAAAATATAGAAGCCTAGGTTTTTACATTTTTCTTATATATGTCAATTGTGGATAAAATAATATAATCAGAGATGCCACTAATCTGGTGCCTAATATGTGTCCCTGGTGCCTCACATTTCACTATCTCAAAGTCTCATAAAACCCTAGTTTCATGTTGATATCCCAATTTTTTACATCTACAGCAGAGGATTTAGAGAGGTTGCATAACTGGACTGAACTCAAAGTTAACAGGTAGAAGGGCTATAGATTTCAAATCCAAGTTTGACTTAAGAAAAAGCCGAATTTTCCCCCTGCATTACATTGACAACATACCTGTTGCCAGGAGCAAATATACGGAAGAATGAACATGTATAAAGAAAAGCTTATTTGATTCCTTGGCAGAAAAATTCAAATTCTGTCATCTTTAGAGTACAACAGAGCACTCAAGTTCAAAGTGTTTATCTGACTTGGTTTTTCTTGTTCTGCTCCATCTAATTCTTTCCTTCTTTGTGATATCAGTGTACTTCAAAATCCAAGAACATGCTCAAAATATACATTATTTAAAAACCTTAAAATCTGAGAGATAATGATGATGATAGTACTTTATCCCCAAGACAATTTACAACTAGATCAAGCTTTGAGTTTCTATTCCTGTAAACTGAACTCACTCAATTGAATTTTCTGTTTCAAACAGCAGGTGGTGGTGGTGGGTTATTCTATCAAGTTTAAGTACTTCTAGATATTGCTGTATTGTAGAAAGCAATACGTAACACATATTTTGGTTTCAGAACGATTCACATCATCTTGTTAAGATTTATTTTGTAAAATAATATGCATGATGAGGTCTTATATTATTTAAAAATATTGTATGTATGTAAATCTTTTAGAACAAAGAAGACAATTGTATGTATGCAAAACACATATCATTTAAATCATTTAATCAGTTTAGTACTTCACACAATTATTTAATGGTTGTAATATATATTTTAGGTAATAAATGTGATTTAGTATTGGGGCTTAAATATTTATATCAAGTATACTTTAAATTTGTAATTTACTATAGAAATAGTAGTACTACATGGTAAAGACTAAAGAAATTGTTGTCATTTAGTAAAAGAATTGGTGGGAAATTGATTTATTTTCACTCCTTCAATTAATTTCTCATTGAGTAATGATTACCTTTAATCTTTTCTGACTAATCCTTTAAAATACTATATATTTTCTATTACTCATCAGTCTACATTCCTATTCCACTATTTTCGAGATCTCTGAATAATTTAAGTCTCAACTATGTTTCAGTTCTCAACTGGCTAAAAATGTAAGGGGGGCAGTATTTTCCAGAATCTTTGATTTGGGACTAGATTTGGTTGAATAGTGGGAAAGGACAAGAAAAAAAGGAGCTTATTGTACTCTTTGATAGCTATTTCCTTATTAGTGAAAATACTTTTTGAATGTTGTAGTTCTCTAGGCCACGATGATAGTGATGATATTTTATTATTTGATCCAGTCACTTCCAGGTCCCAGGGTACATGAAGTAAAGGTAATGCTTATAAACTTGACCGATCAGAGACAATAATAGGCAGCAGATGGTATCTCTAAAGATTTCCATTACTGTTTATGGCAGATGGACTGGAGGAGTGGAAAAGTAGGTGGCTAGAAACTGTGGGAATGAGGTAGAACCAGGCGGCTGGTAAGGACCTAGGGGTCGTGTGGGAGGAAGAGAGGTTAAAATTGAGGCAGGAGATAAAGAGAAATATGGTGTATTAGCAAAAGGACTAAAAGTGCTGTAGATCAGAGTCTACAAAGTGGAGATGTAGGAACCACTTACATTTGTTTTAGGGCCAATGTGTATGATTTCAACATTTTTATTGTGGCCGCTGTGAAATTGGAGCTGAAGTATAGTGGCAAGGGCATTACCAAGCAGTCGTGAATGATTAGCTGTTCTACGGCAGGGTTGAACTGAGTGCAATCAATACCTCCAAATGCCTGGTCAAGGGCTACTTGGAAAAACAGTGCTTAACCAAACTGAGCCTTCTACCCTTCCCTCATCCCTTTCAGTTTTCATCATTTCCAAATAGAAAGCTAACAAATTCTATTATATACGGCATATATACTCTGTATATCTGATCATATATATTCATATATTATATATTCATATATATCACATGCATGATGTATAAATGCAATATGTATTATATATGTACGTATATCCATATTCTTAAAATTGCAACCCCTACTGAAACAGATGTTCTGTAGGGTAGGAACTTGGGAATCACATTGTAAAATATTTTTCCATATAACTATCATGTACAGTACTGTTGTGAACCACTGGTCTGGATACCTTAATATAATGAAACAAAACTAAAAAAGGAACAGTACAGGTATAGTAGAAACAAACCAGGTTTGTGTGGCTTGAAATCATAAATATTTGGAACCCTCTTTAAGGAATAAAATTTAAAAATTACAACACAAGATTACATGCAATATCTTCATCTGAGGCATAAACATTGAGGACATCTTTACTTCTTATCAGCCTGGACATGTTTCTGGGCCCTTCTGAGTTGAGAATAATGGCCTCATGTGCTCATCAAGCTGAAATGAGCTCACAGACCCTCATGGGCAGTGAAATACCTGCAGCTTGAAGGGGATCATCCTCTTCATCTCTGATTGCCCAGTTCATAGTGAGGAGTGTGAAGTAAACACAGGAAACTGTTCAAGATCTGAGATACTCAGTAAGACAAATATGCACACCTGCATCCTCTGTTCTCTCATTTTTCCAGAGAAATCCAACACTCTTACATGCTCAAGCCTTAGTGAGCATTTGTTGAATAAATGAATGATTTAATGACAAATACATAAATGGATGAATGAATGAATGAATGAAAGGAAACATTTATGGTTCATGCCCCGCTATCATAAGATATGGTTGGGCTGAACTTTAGAAGTGAGTTGTTCTTTTGAGGATTTTAAACTGATTAAAGGCATCCTGGGGTAATTGTGGTTAATTGACACAAAAAAGATTGCAGTTTATCAGAGTGGAGTTTATCTGTAAGGGCCTCTTGGAGGAAGGGCCTTTTTGCAAAGCTTTGGAAGGAGCTTGTTTACAAAAAAACAAGAAAGTCATTCCAAAGGCCATTTCTTCATTTCCATTTCAACATTACGGTACTATTAGTGCTCATTCACCTTGTGCAACTGGGTGGTTTTAGTGAAAAGTATTTAGGCTTTCAAAATAGGCAAAATAAATATTTACTAAGTGTCCCCTGTGGAAAAAACACAGGAAATTATAAGACATCTAAAAGATATGTCTTTGTAACCACACTAATTGTCACCACAACCCACAGAGTCAGACTTCAGGAGCTTCATGACTTCCCAGGAGCACAAGATCTTAGATATTAACAGATAGTGGAAATAAAATTCAGACCCTACACTCTGATTTAATATCCACGATCTCTTACTTTATCATTTTAAGTAACAAAATATTGTTTTTTGCTTTTTGTGAAAGTATAAGTAGACAAAGAACTTTTCTGTATTTTAATAATTCCTCTGTTGAGAATAAAGTGACTTTTAATTATTTGCATTAATTTTATAACATTTTCTACTGAGATCAAAAAGGGCTATATATAGCCCTTTGGCACAATGGCACCACACTGTGTCTAAATCCTACCCTTCTCACACACAATGTGGTGAGGTATGAAGACCCCAAATTACACACACACATACACACACACGAAGTATGATGTGTATGCACATATATCTAATGCTTACGTATGTGTATGGACATATATGCAATACATATGTATGTATGTACATATATCTAATACTTTTTATATTTTGAAAAGAGAAGAAGGAGTTTCAAAAAGAAACTTTAAACATGCTATTTAGATATTTGCTTTCTCTGATGAGGAAACATATGTAGGCTAAAGTATATAAAATAACTACACAACAGACTAGTTTGTAAACTGTGATATGACCAGGAACCTTCTGGAATATAAGTGCAATGTGAAATTTATGCTTCTGGGTTTTTTTTTTCTATATCCATTATGAATTTTAATTACACACATATCAGAAAAGGGGTGCGGGGTGGCTCAGTCAGTTAAGCATCTGCCTTGGCTCAGGTCATGATCTCAGAGGGTCCCAAGGTCAAGCCCCCTGGGCTCCCTGCTCAGCGGGGGATCTACTTCTTCTCCTCCTCCCTCTGCCCCTTTCCCTATTTGTGCTTTCTCTATCTCTATCTCTGTCTCTGTCTCTCTCTTTTGCATGCACACTCTCTCTCTTTCAAATAAATACATAAAATATTTTAAAAAATAAACACAGTATCAGAAGGAATAAGGCTTTGATAAGGCTCTTACAGTTTAGAGAAATAAACTTGTCCAATAATCACAAGTAGCTTTTTCTGATTTTTTTCTCCTTTTATCAGTCTTGCAGTTCTGAAGGAGCCTGCCTGAGACTTGTTTATATAAATAAATATGCCTTGTTGCTTTGTGTGTGTCTAAAGGGAGACCTTTGAGCCCATTCCCTTTAGTTGACCTCTAAAACCAAGTTAAAAAAATAAATAAAAAAATAAAACCAAGTTTAAGCCATCCTGATCTTTCTCTATAAATACTTCAATCTTTTATTTTTCACAGGCATTTCTCACAATGCCTCTGCTTTATACCAACAATGTGACAGAACCTGAAGACACATGATTTAGGACATGTGTTTCTGGTTTGTGACTGTTCAAGGTGCAAATTAAACGCAAGAGGGCAATCCCAAACAGAGCGTGTGTGGCCAAATTAAAGAGGTTTATGCATCCATAAAGGAAGACCGGATATAGGAATTCTAATTAGGAAAATAATATGATATTGTCTCTGGGCTCCCAAAAGCTCATTCAAAATGCTAAACTTCCTTGGAAGTTCTTCGCATTTACTTTTCATTTGAAGTTCCAAATTATTTTTGCAAAATCTGTCCTGTGGGATACTATTAAACTAGATGCCCTCACTTTGTTTTCAGGGTTCAAGGACTGTGCATGTGTGCTATTGATTTAATTCCCAAATTCTGGCATAAGTCCCGAAAGAAAAAAAAGGTATAAAACTCGACACCCCAAAGTGCCCATTAGTCAGCTCCGAGCATGCCAAGTTGTCGAGCGATATTACAGTCATGATCTTTAAAGCATTTGTAAAAAAGCTGGATAAGTTTGCGTAAAAAGCTGGATTTTATGGCCTGCTCTATGCCAAAGAGATTGTCCAGCAGAAAGCACCCTGGTAAGCCTAATTATTACTCCACATATGGTACGTGGCATTATAAGCTATTTTGAGTTTTGGGGGGAAAGGAGAGCCAAGTGACAACCACAGCTGGGCGTGCTGAGCAATTTTAACTCCAAATCTGACGTCCCCATGTTGGCAGAGCATAAGACACAAAATGCTGCTTCAGCGAACTATCTCTCACATATTTAACTTGAGGGCAAATAATTTTGTTAAAATTTATGGGGTGGGTGGGGATGGGATTGAGATACAGAAAGTCAGGATAGTGCATGTATACTCAGTAAGGATTGTTCTTCAGAATATCATGGCTTATCATGAGTGAGGCAGCTTTCATTTCACACTTTAAGATCATAGCCTTTATTTGGGGGGAAAGATGCAGAATCTGAATTAGAATGCAACTTAAGTTAAACATAAACAAAATTTTAATTCTTGTATGTGTAGGTGGGTGTTCAAACAAAATAAATTGGGGAAAACGAACTCAGAGACCCATGGAAGCAATCAGCCATTTCTCAGGGATGCCTCTATGCCTCTAATGGATTACCTTGGAAAGGTTCTTCGGAGAGAGAATTAGACATTAAATAAAGAGGGTTGTTTTATACTCACGACTTTAGTGTGTCAGTCTAGTGAGAACTATCTCTAAGTCGGATTTGTGGATGTCTCAATGTGGCTTCAGATAAATTCCGACATCCTTCTACCTCCATCCCTGAAGCATTTTAAAGGTCAGCCTTGTCTACTCTTCAGTTGCAGCATCTTTTGCTCAGGAATCCTTATGACAGTGGAAGGCATGCCCATAATGCCTGGGACACGTGAAGGGCATTCACACATATTCAGTGATAATTATGCTTACATCCTCTACTGTGTTTTGTTGGACCTCTTAAGCCCTTGACTTGACAAGTCCGAGAAACTTAGCAGATTCCTGGCACCATTTCCCCCCTTGGTTTGGGGTAAAACAAGTAGGAATTTTCTTCTCTAACAAAATAAAGGGATTTGCCTCTCCAGTTTTCCATTCTGAATACTAAAAGAAAGAGCACCACGTAAAGTTAAGGACTGAGTTCACTAGGGCAGGATAACAGGGAGCAAATAATGACTATTGGCAGTAGGTCTCCATGCATCATCAAGGCTAAAAGAAAACAATTTGTATTTCAGGTAGATATTTATTCTTTTGTGGTTATTTCATATTGTTTTAAAGCAGAGTCAGCTATACTTTACTTACTTTATTTAAATATACTATTTAAAAAACGAGGAACACCAAATCCGGGTTTTAATTCAGCCTTTACTTATATTTTTAAGTTGAACGATTTACATACTTCTGTGGGATACAACTTCTAAGCATTATGATAAGATTAAAATGATCAACCACTTCATTTTTTTCTTTTGAGAATGAACTAGAATTAATGCTCTTTAAGGGTGGCCTCTTTGTTGCTATCGCTGTTTTGACCAAAAGGTGGCACTTGTGTAATCTTTTTCTGTCTCAGGGTGCAGAGAACCAGGGGAGCCAGAGGGACCAGAGTGAATTTTCAGAATTGTTTTTCTTTGACAAACTCCAAGGAGCCACGTCAAAAATCTGCATGTCTGCAACTGCAGTTCCTTTATGCCCAAAGAAACCTTCACAGAAGAATTAGCCTGATTCTGTGAAAGGAAAATATGCTTCCTGTCATGGTTTGGTTTAAACTCTAGAATTATTTATCCCAAGTTTATTTTATAATGTTCTTCTTTCCTTCTGATCTTGACTGAAGTTCTGGTTCTTTCTTTTAGATAACCTTGATCCATTTGAAGTTGTCTTTCTGAATTAGAGCGCGTAAGCAGCACCCAAGTATGTCTGAACTCTTATCTAAACAGACCTTTCTAACAGCATAAATCAAAAAGGATAAACCATTCAAACAGGAGAAATCTTTTGAACTATGGACAGACAAGAAGAGGGAGAGGCACAGAGGGAAAGAGAAACGTGCTGGAGAGATTCTGATGATAAGACAGGAATTCACAGATGAGACTTAAAATCAAACATGCAAATCCTTCCCAGCGGTGCATATACATTTGCTTCCAATCCCTGCAGCTGAAAAGGATTTTAGACCTGATCAAATGAAGTCCAACGCTTCATTTTACAGATGAGAAAACTGAGTTCCAGAAAGGCACAGGAGTGCGATCCACGGTGCAGACTCAATTCTGTTTCTGCGGATGGAATACGATGACCCGTTAAAGAGCAGTATTAATCCACAAGTTGAAGGAAACAACATCTCGGGTAGTTTGGGAAATTGGAGTCCCCATAACGATGATTCCTTTTGCCAGGCATGTACTATTTTGAGCCACAGTGCTGTCCTAGAAGCGCTCCTCTGCTCCACACAGGAATATGGTCATTCATTCACTATGTAAGTCACAATTCTGTAGGGTAGCCATTAGCCCCATGTGACTGTAACTGCATCTTAACATTAAAAAAAAAAAAATCTAGTTCCTTAATTATGCTAGCCACATTTCAAGTACTTGACAGCTACGTGTGTCTAGGGGCTGCCTCTCTTGGACAGGGTGCCCGTAGAACTTTCCACCATGGCTGAAAGTTCTCTGAGGCTGCACTGTTATGGATTACTCACTGTAGAGAGTATGGACAGAGTACAATGCAAGGTCAGGTACATACTGTGATGTAGGGTGTAGTGTCTATCCACAGTTTCAGAATCTATGTGGCTTCCTAAGCAATTTACAGCCAACTCTGGGAAACTAGCCGGTTTATGTCTTTTTATGTCCTCTCCCACCCACCTTTCTCCTCCTACTTATGCCTTCTTGAATTTTCTTTTCTTTTCTTTTTGTTAAGTGTTTAATAAATCTTGTAAGTGTCTTACTTATTCCTTCTTGTGTGCATCATTCAATTCCATTTCACAATGTCCAGTGAATACCTACCATGAGACAGACATTGCACTTATGACTAAAAAGGAAGCATTGGATGCTTAGTGATGATGAATGGGCTGGGAGGAAAACAGGGGTTCACAGCCCAATCAAGAGGAAAATGAGCTTCTCAGGCCATTCAAGTTAGGAAAAAGAAGAATTATTAGCATAACTATGTAGATTAATAGATGGAAGTTTATTCTGGAAGGTTTAGTGACTTGCCCAAAATAATACAGATTAGGAAAAAAAAAACCCTCAGACTGGATCCATGTCTTTTTACAACAAGTCTGGTGTCTTTTCCTAATCCATTAACGACCCAGAGTACAGAGATTTGTTTATGCCAGCTTGTAATTTCTTCTAATATCTGACAATGAATCATCACATAAGTTGTATCTTGCATATATCGGCATTCTTTTTTTTAAGCCCAATTTTCTGAATTTCTTTGACTAAGGACAGAATTATACTTGCATGGGCTTTTCTTTGAATTCTTAGCTAAGTGCTTGTAAAATGTCCTTGTGTTGAATTGATCAGTGCTTGAAGTTCTCTTGCTACTCTGAACTCTTAGGAGTTCACAGAGTTTAAATGTAAATTAAACAAGTGTTCTTTCTATAAAATAAAAGGATAGATATAATTTTTATCAGTTGGCAGATGAATAAAATCACACCATTTGGTACTTCCCATGACCGTCCATAGAACAGTGTGATTCATTCAGGCACACCTAAATCCAGATGTTGCTCAAACTCTAGGTCTTATAGAGATTTTCTCTTTCAGCAGCACTTGCATGGAAATTTGACACCACTACTCCATCAGTCAAGTGACTTTAACTGAGCCTATTACTGTCTCTGTGCCACATTATTTGCAAGTGCTTCACCCACACCACATGCTACTCAGTATGAAGACTAGTAGGATAGAGACTTTCCCCCACAGATACATTATCAGTCACATGTTATTTTTATGTTTTGGTGATATCCTGTGTCACTTGCAATTATTTTAATCACGAATTGTATTATAGTGGGAGGATGCTGTATTTATTTATAAAATGAACCGAGCTAGAGATTGTCCTTATCTTCATCAATAGAAACCTTCAATAATCCTGTCATGTTTTCTTATCCTACCTATTAAATTTGCCATACAAGATTTTAATTGGCTAGAACTTGCTTTTTAATCTTTCATAGAGCCCTATCCTGATTCCATCATCTTTTTCACTTTGCCATGCTCTCCTGCCAAAACAGACAGAAAAAAAAAAACAAAACAAAACTAACTAGCAAATGTCCTCTCTAGGATGATTTTTCCACTTTTCAGCACCTCACGCCCCTTTCTCTCCAAGCCACCAACTCAAAGACTCTTCCCTTTCTTATCTACAATTGATTTGTTCCTCTCTCTCTCTTTTTTTTTTTTTTTAAGATTTTACTTATTTATTCATGAGAGACACAGAGAGAGGCAGAGACACAGGCAGAGGGAGGATCAGACTCCATGTAGGGAGCCTGATGTGGGACCTGATCCCAGGACTCTGGGATCACGACCTGAGCCAAAGGCAGATGCTCAACTGCTGAGCCACCCAGGGGTCCCTGTTCCTCTCTTTCAAGGTTTTCCCCTAGTATCTTAGAATTCAAAGATTCTCATAGCCAACAATATTGTTTATATATTTTAAATACACTCTTCTTGCATAACAAAAGTACATTCACACATTGAATCATATATACTGCCCACTGTAATGAAATAAATTAACTTTTTCATAGCAGAACACTCCTTAACACCATGGATTTGGGCGAATGACTCCAATTCTGGACTTTAATATTCTCATCTGAATAATTAGGTAAAAATATAATAAGAATTAAATATAAATGATAATAAAATATAGCAAAAAGAAAAATACAAGAAAAAGAATTATATTTATAATAAAAAGAAATAAAAATATTGCTGGTATTTTGTTTCTCTGAGTCTCTTTTCGTTTAAAAGAGTCTAGTAAGAGTAACATAGTACCTAGTAGTTTTATTCTCTAGGAGCTGTGTGACAGACAATAACTCAAAATATTATTTTCTAGAATGTGTTATCACTAGTGAAAGTAATTTGAAAAGGAAATTTTGGCCAAAGATAAAATTTGTCATTCTCTCGAGGATTTTTAATGACTCTCTGCTAGTAAAACTAGAGGTGTATATTTTGCAAAATACATAATCCCAATACTTGCTACAAAAATAAGAAAGAAAAACTTTATATTTTCAGGTGAAGAGTAGATTTGTGTCATTAAAATGTATCCTGGTTAATATGATGTAGCATTTGAAAAATCCACAAAATTCTTGAATAATCCACACCTGGAAATTGTATACTTAAAATGACATTTGTACCGATTTCCACTGGAATCATTTGTATTTGTTCTGTGGCTTGGGAACCTCTCCATTGAGCAAAGGAGCACAGAGCTGACTTTCTCCTGGTCATTCCTGCGATACACACACCTCTCTCTCATAGCTACAGCTCATTAACTGGATGACTGGGCTTTTTCTCACCCCTAAGTAGGTATCTTGATCACATTGAGCTACATGGCACTTACTAGTACAAGGACATTTTGTATACAACATGCACATTCTAAGTCAAAATCATTACCTGAAAAATATTTTAGAAATCAAAATAGACCATCACTTTCTAGATTCTTCTTTAAATAAAGGTTACATGTGTGCTCTAAATACTGGCTAACACAATCTTGCTGAGGCATCAGCTCATTTCTTGACTATTCCTTGAAAACCTGGGCTCACATTACTCTGCGAATACTTAAAACCCATGTTGGCCATTATCATGGTGCTTCTAGTATGGCTCTAGCCTCCATAGAGAAAATGACAGATCTTGAAGCACATAACCTATCTACTATATGTCCTTGACATGAGCAAAGCACCAACCAGACTGTCATATGTCTCCCCAACACATATATTTAACAAAATTAAATCACACAAAAATTACTTTGGATAAATTACTCTTGGGCAACAACAACAAAAACTCCTAAATGGAGAAAAGGAATAGTTCACATAAACAATTGAGAAAAGGAAGAGTTCACATAAACAATTGGCTTTTATTAATTTGACTACATAACTTTATACTCGATATATAATAACTACTTATTGATTTACCATGAAAGCATCTTTGCTTCTTTCTGATTCTATATTTGCCAAAATGCGATTTGTAATAATGGGCATTTTGTGATACAACTCGTCATATAAAAGAACTGTCCAAAAACAAACAAACAAACAAACAAAAGAACTAATAATTAAACTCATTTGAAAATGACAAAATAGTATATGGTGGCTCATTGTGTGAAAGCAGATGGTTTCCATTATTTTATAAAATGACTTTAATTGGGAAGATGGTGGATTTTTGCATCTACAGGTTAAGGTCTGCTCATTGCAAATCTGACACCAAAAAAGTAGCAAACTCTGTTCTGATATCATTTTAAATAGCAAAGATTTTTATGCCATCCAGTCTTGAGTTTAAGAGTGTGGAGTCACTATTTTCTGAGGTTCTCTCAGTAGCACTCATTGGAAATTCAAGGGATACTGGAAACTATAATTTTGCTATAGCTTGAACTTGCCCAGATTAAAGGAGGGATGGACTTCTGAACAAATTCTTCCCTGGCTAAAGTTCAGCCCTACTCTATGCCAAATATTTTTCTTTTCTTTCTTTTCTTTTCTTTTCTTTTCTTTTCTTTTCTTTTCTTTTCTTTTCTTCTTTTCTTTCTTTCTTTTCTTTCTTTCTTTCTTTTCTTTTCTTTCTTTTCCTTTCCTTTTTTTTGTCTCTAAAATGGAAAAAAACTTTTTTATAAGAAAAATTATTTTCATTGAAAAGGATTTTCATTCATCTTGTTATGATTATGAAAAATTTCTTTAATCTCACATTTTTTAGGCATTTTGAACTCTAAGCCTTTTTGTAAAAATTTGCTTTCATTTTTTTAATTGAAAAAAATCCTCTAAATTACTGAGAATGACTGATGATTGAAGAATTTCCCACCACAGCCATAGATCTATTTAATGTCAACAAGCAAGCAATGGATGAATGGATGAAATGACTGGCAAATTCGTTTACTTACAGACATTAAAAAAAGAGAGATTTTTTTTAATCTGGATGAATATTTATATCCTTAACATAAAATGAAGTCATGGAGACATGCCCATCTGTTTATTTTTTAAAATCTGTGGTGTCAACAGTTTAGAAGTTCCAGTAAAAAAACAGGAATGAAGGCATTCTTGTGGGATGTAGTCAAATCAGGGAATTCGATCCAAATCTTAGAAACGGACAAAAATTTTGGCCTCTTTTCCAGAAAAGTTTGGATCAAGCTTTTCAGTTTTATAATTTACAATATATGTAAAACAATATAAATTACAAACATCCTTTTAGCTGATTTACACATATGTATATAGATATAGATATATATACAGAGAGAGAGGGAGAGAGAGGGAGAGAGAGAAGCAAAGTACTAAGGAGATTCCATATTGTTAAAAGTTGTGAAACCTGGATGATATGAAAGGCAATTTAGAAGCTGAGGGTATTGGCTGTAGACTGGTCACCAGCGTGAGAGGAGGTAGTGAAATGGGGCAGAACCCCCCGTATCTGGGTATCATTTACTGGGACTTGGCTAAGAACATAACACTGGAGAACAGCAAGGTCTGCTCGGTTGTTCTCTTCTTGTTCCCTTAGCCTATGTTCCACACTTCTTTGCCCATCTAGGTCTTAGAAGGCTAATTTTTGAAAACTGTCTCACTGTGGCTCTGTTGCCAGCAGGCTTGTGCTTAGAATCAGCCAGAGGTCCCAGGAGCCTAAGAAATGAAGATAAGAGGAGAACAAGTGGCACATGGCTCCCTCCCTTTATCTGCATCAGCACATTGGTTTTTCCCCACCAGGAAACCACTTTTTTGCAGTTCTAATCCCCAGTGGATGCCGATAACACCTTTTCATCCTCTTGTCCCTTTGGTCCTATGGGTAAAAACAGCTTCCCACTGTCGGCAGTCTCTGGGTGTCCCACTGTCCCTTGTCTGTTCCTTTCACATGTGCCCACACATGATCAGGACCCATATCAACAAAAATAACTGGAGTCCTTAAAAAGCAGATATAGGCACAACGTGAGAAGGAAGGGTGGGCTTTGTTCCATGGCCTTGCGGGTTGTGGAAATGGAATTAATTATTAAGTCACTCAGACAAAGTATTCATTATGAAAATTAAAAAAGTAATTCATGTCCATTACGGAGTGATTTTTTAAAAATACATAACAGGGAAAAAATTAAATATTTAAATAAGGAAGTAGTAATTCATCTTATTGAGTGACCGCAGCATGTTCTCTGCATCCCCATGAAGTAGGCACTGTCATAGCCCCCATTTTAAAATACAGGAATCAAACTACTGAAAGGTGAAACGACCCGTACAAGGTTATGGAATACCTGAGGAAGAGTCTGACTGAGGCAGACTGGCTCGGAAGCCTTTGTTCTTAATCAGTAAACACTAGTACCTCTAGAACTGGAATGAGGAAATGAAAGGAAATGGCATTTATTGAGTACCTACTGTGTTCCCAAAAGTGCACAAGATGCTTTCATGTGCGCTGTCCCAGAGCTGCCCTTTCAGCTCCATGTGACACCGTCCGATGTTCCCTGTTTGAAAGACACTTTCTTTTCTAAATTTCCAGGACATCCCACACTACTCTAGTGTTCCTCTTCTTTTCTGGTTTTTCTCTCCTTTTCCTTTGCTTGCTCTTTCTGGTCCATTGAACCTTTGCATGTACAAACATTTTGAGTTTTCTTCTTGCTTTTATTATTCCTATTTGAGCTCCTCTAACAAAGCAGCTTTACAATGCCAATGGTGTGCAGGTAACTGATGTATTTATTTCTAATTTGTCTCCCCTCCTCAATGTCATACATGTATTTTCAACCACCTCCAGGACATCTCCCTTTGGGCGTCTGGTAGGCATCACAGACCTAACACAGTCCACTGAGAATGTTTGATTCATCACTTCAAGCCACTTCTCTTTTTGTCATCGCCTTTTCCTGAAATGGCACTAATCAAGTTAAATGAAGAAGAATTATCCTAGAATACTCCTGTTTTCCTTCCCCTGACATCTAATGATCAATACCCTCCGTGGGCTCCCTGTGCAGCGATGCAAGCCACTCCCTGCTCACAACCATCATCTTTCGTCTCAGTCATTTTGATAATTTCCTAACTGATCTTGCTCTCTTTCAAAGTTCTTTACTGGAGGCTGCAAAAATGACGATTTTAGGCATATCATGCCACTTTACTGCTTAAAACCCTTTATTGTCTTCCGATGCAATCTGATTTCTCTTTGCAGAGGATCAAAACCTTACTTAAGCTGGTCTCTTGTGAATGAATGAATCTATCAGCTACTCTACCTCCCTGAAAAGATGATGCATTCATTTTCTTATCCCTATGAATTAAACACACACCCATTTTGTTTTGTCTTTCAAGGAATATAAACATCTCGGTCAGGTTGAGATATTATCATAAACTCTGTGTCTATAGATGGAAGACAAAGACAGCAGTTTTGTCCAAAACATAGTGATGATTTCTCCTTGGCTTGTCTCCAAACAGTTACCAAAGAGCTCTTTAAGTTAAAGTGAAAGGAAAGGAGACATTTTTGTATCAACGTGTAAAAGGAATTCATTGAAGAAATACACTTTTTTTTTGGCATCTTCTTAATTTGACGTTGTTATGCATAATTTCTAATTATTCAGGAAATTTATAATTTAAAAAATCCATACCAAAGAAATGGAATCATTTACACATGTGGTTATGATCAATACTCTCCATATAAAAAAAATAATTTCCTCTAAAGTGGTTTTGATTCACGCTGGGAGGAAAGAACACAAAGATTTGTGTTAATACTAAACACAGTGATCGACATACAACATGATACATAAATTCTACTAGAGCAGACATCCGAGTAATACGCCTCTATAGGAATTCCATCTTGCTCATGGTGAGAGAGAAATGCATTGTTTGAACAATGACTCTGAAATTGCCAGAGACTTAGTTTACTACACAACTTGCTGCTTTAACAATGGTGAGTATATTAATATATTGTTCCAAGTTAATTTTTTGTAGAACTATTTTCCTTTTTATGTCCAAAGAAATCACAAAGGGAATATCTGATCCTGTTTATGCCAGATAAGTCATGAATCAAGCTTTATTTTCTTTCTTGCCTGGTAAAACTATTGCCAAAAGAAATTACTACCAGTAAGAAGTCAGGAAATTTGGTACTTTAAACAGTTCAAATTGAAAACATTATTCAATCTTACTTAGGTTTTATTCCAACATGCCAAGCTAATCCCTTCATCTACATTCACTCAGGTACGCTTTCAATAATAAGTATTTTTACCTGTTTATTTTTAAAAATAAGGATCCAGATGCTATGGTGGAGATGTGCAAATATGCAGGCCATGACCATAATTTTATGGGAATGATTTTCTTATATGACTTATGAAGTGATCCTTATGAAAATTCTCAGGAAGTGTTTCAAATATGTCTTGAGCAATAGAAACATCATTGTATGATATCCCCGCCCCCTGACGACTATTATGAAAGACACCAACTATTTCTATGTGGGTATTCTGCTAAAATTATTATTTTTAAAAATTATATCCAATACTTGATCATTTTTCCCTATGCCCTAACCTGACAGCTGTTTTCCTCTGCCCTACTTTTCAGCACTTCTCAAATGATTTTTTAATGAGATACATCACAATCAGAAATGATTCATTTGGTTATTTGCTTTTGGACAATTTCCTCTCCTTCCTCTGATAAACTCTGAAGTAGATTGGAGAACATTAAGTAATGGCAGAATTGGATAGCGACCAAGACCAATTAGATGTTTAAAGATTATAGTGCTGCCTATCACATAGGATTGATCTTCTTCCCTGAGAGTATATGCAGCTGGAAATACCCTCAAAATGAAGTTATCTCCTTTTTGTCCCCATAATTCCTGGGTAAACATTACTCAAGTCTTGCCAACGTATATGTAAGGAATGAGACAGAAGCTACTATTAAGCATGACTTTCGTAACTCAAATTCCTTTATCAGATGTTCCAACTGTCATCTACCAGGATATGAAGGAAAAAGAAAAAAGAGAAAGGCCTTAGTATTTTGTGGGCAGTAATTTAAAAAAAAAAAAAAAAAACCTCAAAAATTAAAAACACAGGTCTTAGGGAAATGCTGAGATCCAGCACTGAGAAGGACAGCAGAGCCAAAGCTGAGTGTTTCTGTTTTTGTTGTTGTGATTGTTTTGTTTGTTTGTTTATTTATTTATTTATGATAAAGAGAGCATAAGTGAGAGATAAGGAGAGCAGGAATGGGGAGAGATGGACAGAGGGAGAGGAAGAGGAGAAGCAGACTCCCCACAGAGTGTGGAGCCTCTCACAAGGCTCAGCCCAGGATCCTGAGATCAAGACCTGAGCCAAGGCAGACATTGAACCAACTGAGCCACCCACGGGCCCCGACAGTGTTGCTGTTTTGAGTTGAGGAGAGTTGATCCTCTGACAGAGATTCTTTCCTTGACCAAACTTTAGTCAGGCTCCTTTAAGCCCCTTTCTCAACAAGGCCTCATCTTTGGACCTTGGCCTCAGACCTGTTTTGTCCAGATTTAGCAAGAATCCTATTGAGTCAGTTGAGTGAGAGTCCCCGCTCTGGGATCTGATCTCTCTTGATAGCTAGTCAAGTCCTCATCCCCTTCCATCCCTGAGGTGACAGCTGATTCTCCTGGCCTGCCTTCGGCAAGAATCTCCTCTCCCCTTGATGTCTTCTGTTAGAATTTTTCATCCACCAATCCCCCTAATCTATAGGTCGACTATAAATCCCCACTGTTCTTGCTGTACTTGGAATTGAGCCCAGTTCTGTACTGAGGTCTCTTTTCTGCTATTGCAGTAGTTCCTGGGGGGGGGGGGGCGGGGAGGGGGACAACTATTTTTATCACTTTCAGCTTCTATATGTGGCTCTGTATTTTCTGAAAGTCTCAACTATCTTTCAGAAGAAGGTCGGACACTCTATTACTATTAATGAGTGAGAGTGAGAGGGTGGGAGGAGAACCAGAAGAGAGAGGAAGGTCTGTTGCTGTTCACCAGGCAAAGGGTCAAATATACTACAATGTGTCTGTGCCGGAAATGAGTGGGATCTTCCCAACTTCCTCCGCATGAATGGAGCCCTTAGTTTTACATTTGCAAACTTTTTTCCTTCGCTCTGCTCTCTGTATCATGCTTTCCAACCAGTTGGTCACTGGTCATCACTCTTTGCCCTGCCACTTTATTTTACCATGTTTTTGCACTTATGTTGCTCTTTCCAACTTTTAAAAATATTTTCTACCCTTGTGATGCAATCCCTTTCCATCAGTCTCTAACACGGTTTGTGATGCAATCCCTTTCCATCAGTCTCTAACACGGTTAGTTAGAATTTGTTAAAATTTCGATGGATGTCATCCTTTTCCTTTTTAATAGTGAGTCATAAAAATAATAAACTTTGTGATTTTAATTTGTTGGGGCCCCCATGGAATGTGATTTTTGTTTTCCTTGTGCCTTTTCTCTTCCTACATTTCCCTTTGGCTTCAGGATCTATTCCTTCTCAGCTCTCACACTGACTTTTCTGGTTACTTTCGTTCAAAACCCAGCAGGAGTCATCTCATTTTCTGTAGCCCCTGTCCCTCACTGCTTCTCTAGATAACTTCTCCCACTTTCTTTTCCTTCCCAGAGGATTCAGATGGACTTCCTTCTTCTGTCCGCAATCCTCAGCAATGGTTACATTCCCCAAAGAGATGACCTATAACATCCATAAAGACTTTCCTTTGCCTTTTTGTTTGCCACCACCTGAAAAACATCTTAATTTTCCTTTTCTCTTCAAAAGCCTCTTCCTCCCATGTCCTTTTCTCTTAATGGCTTTGGGTCATCCCTACATCATGCAGATGTTAACACTCAAGTTCTTCTAAGTCACTGAAGCTGAACCAGCTGCATCTGTCTCCATTCATTTTGATTTATTACTGAGAAGTTTGCTCAGATTTGTTCTTCTCTACACGCATTTTATGTACCACAGTCTTTGCCCGACTTCTTCTACTTCCTCTTTTTTTTTTTTTTTTTTTTTTTTTTAAGCAATTGCCTCTGTATTCTACATACTCAAGATTTTTCTCAACACAGATACCTGAAATTTTTTCCAATTTGTTCTTGGGTACCGTTTACCCTTTTTTTGGGGGGGGGACTACTTTGCTGTATTACTACCCCAAATTCATAGCCCTTCTCCAAATTTGAAACTATTATTTTTTTTAAGGTTTTATTTATTATTCATGAGAAACACAGAAAGAGAGGCAGAGACATAGGTAGAAGGAGAAGTAGGTTCCCCACAGGGAACCCGATGTGAGACTTGATCTCAGGACCCCAGGATCACGCCCTGAGCCGAAGGCAGATGCTCAACCACCAAGTCACCCAGGCGTCCCTCCAAATTCCAAATTAATGTCTTGTAATATCTAGTATGTTAGAACGACTCTTAACTGTATACCACTGTGCCACTTCTCTTCTTTATCTCTCTAATCACTGTGGAAACCAATAACCTTGTACTTTGCTACTCAAAGTGTGGTACCTTGACCAGCACTATCACTTGAGAGCTGGTTAGAAATGTAAATGCCCAAAACTAACTGAATTATAATCTACATTTTAACAAATTTCTAGGTAAAATGTATTTATAGTCAAGTATGAGAAGCATAATGTGCTGTAATATTCATAAACTTGAGGGTACATGAGAATCACTTGAGTGAACTGAAGTGTATTGTGATTTGAACCCAAATAATATTGCCTCAAAGCACCCAGGTTTCTCTTGGAGTTCACAAATAGCTATTGTAGTTACTGCACAGTTTTTCCTTATTCAAATTCACCAGTCTCCTTCCTAGGATGCATCGTGGTCACATAGATAAACTTTCCATGCCCAAGGTCAAGGTAAGATAATTATTTTATTTCTCACTTTACTAACAGACAACTGAGAAAAGAAATCACCTGATATTATTAAGGTTACCTGACTAATCACAAGTAGATTGAAATTATGTACTCAAAATCTAAAATTTGTACCATTACTGTTGTTTGTTGAATAAATATACAATGCTATAAATGTCATTTTGTTCCATTTCTCTAAATATATATATATTTTTAAATTAAGACATTTAAGTTCCAAGTTATTGTTAAAGATATATTTGGAAATATATCTATAACATTCTACCTACTATACCTGAGGAGAGAATAGTCAAAAGAAATTGAAGTATTAGAAATTATATGCAAGAAAGGGTCCATATGTCTTTAGAAATGCACAGAGGTTGGTGATGAAATTTCACAAGACAAAATATATTATGCTTACATATCTTTTGGAAAAAGTTACTATAACGGTTCAGTGGTACATGCCATCCTCTTTAAACCTTTATTGTCTCCTCATTCATCTAACACTCTTCCTCCTAATTCACCCATTAGCTTGTTTTTTTTTCACTTTGTATCAGTGCAAGTGTTAATAATTTCTCCTCTTCATCCATTGTAAATCTCTCTGGTATTGATTTTGGAGGGGCCTGGCTTGGGGCAAGAAATGGAAGCACACTGAGGGAGGGACACTAAAAGTTCTTTGAACATTCACAAAAAATTCAGAACTACTTATTTTCATAGTGAAAGTGGAATGATAGTCTAAGTTGAGAGTCTCAACAATTAGTCCCTAAATAATTAAAAACATTTTATAATATAGCCAATGCAAAATAAATCAATTAGCTAGTAGTTTTGCCATGTAACGAGGAGATGAACATTATAGCTGAAACAAAACTATGCTAATGAGACATAATTTAAACTTCAGTTAAAATACCTCATTATAGTTTTTTCTTTTCTATGTTGCTCTTAAAACCTTAATTATTGAGGCGATATGACTTACAATGTGGAAATATGTTTTATTTTTAATATTTTTATTTATTTATATGAGAGAGAGCAGGGCACAAGCAGAGGGAGGGGCAAAGGCAGAGGGAGAGGGAGAAGCAGACTCCCCACTGAGCAGGAGCCCAACGTGGGGCTCGAACCCAGGACCCTGAGATCATGACCTGAGCTAAAGGCAGACATGAAAAAACCACCCAAATGCCCCAACAATGTGGAAATAAATGTTATGCATAAAATTTAAAGCATGGAGGCAGCATGAAGAATGAATGTAAAGTTTGGGAGCTTATACAGGACTCAGTTTGGATTCTGTATCTGCCACGTGTCTTGTGAACTTGGATGAGTGGTAGAGTGATGCTGATAACCAACTTAGGCTTTCTAAGTATCAGATTCCTTACCTGAAATGTACATGTATGATATTCAAATCTTTCTTTCTCTCTTCATATATATGTATCGATATATTCTATCATAGTACCTATAGAAGTTTTTGTTTTTTTTTAAGATTTTATTTACTTATTCATGAGAGACACAGGGAGGCAGGGAGGGAGAGGCAGAGACCTAGGCAGAGGGAAAATCAGGCTCCATGCAGGGAGCCCAATGCAGGACTCCAGGATCATGCCCTAGGCTGAAGGCAGACGCTAAACTGCTGAGTCATTCAGGGATCCCCAAGTTTTTTTTCTTTAGCAGGCTGTATACCATGATGATAATAGATAAATCATAGCTACAGTGTAGGAGAAAAAAATATGACAGATGGAGCAGCAGAATTTGCACTCTGAACACAAATACACTGACATAAGAGGTTTCTCTAAGAACCTCTGGAGTAAAATCAACGTCTGGTGGAAAAACAAAATTCAGCCTTGATTTAGTTGTAGTGAAAGAAGTCAAAGTTTTGAGTCATGTTGCTGTCTGGAAACCTAATTTTCAGCTTTTAAGAGTAGAATGTTTGGTAATACCTATTTAGTTCACAACTGAAATGAGGGAAAGAGATGTCATTTTCCACTAATCTTAACAGAGGTTTATGGGAGGATGTTCTGAATAAAATAACAGAGACATCTCTCTGATTCATTTCCCAATCTTAGTCAAGTTTTAACAAGAGTCTTTATGGGATATTGAGACTCCTGATTCCTGTGGAAGAACTGTGTTTACTTTGTTATTCCTAAAGTCCTCAAATAAGTACACACTGGGCTCTTTCTCCATGTCAGAAATGGAATCCAACCTTTGGGTATAAGGTTATTATCGCTGGCCTTGAAGAACTCCTAATCAAAGGAAGGTGTCAGGTATGTATTCAGATGGTTAAAATACAATCTGATACGTGCTATGATAGAGCTCCAAATGGTAAAATGGAGACAAAAATGAAGAACGGCTATTTGCCTAAAGGAGTTAAGAAGGCTTCAGATCTTGTGCAGCTTGAGTAGAGTCTAAAGGGATGAGTTGGAATCCACCACACCGAACAGGGTCAGAAGTGCCTTCCTAGAAAGGAAATGGTACATCCAAATGCGAGAAGGTATGGCTAAGCATGTCATCTTCAGTGGTGGGCGATGCTGGTGGAATATTGGTGTCAAGGTCAGAAAGATGAGCTGAAATTAATTGGGAGATATATTTAACATATTAAGACCTTCAGCCCATTTCTCATAGGTATTGGGGAAACATCAAAGTCCTTTTTGGAGGAAATTGAGAAAGGATCCCTGGGTGGCTCAGTGGTTTAGTGCCAAAGGCAGGCCCAGCGTGTGATCCTGGAGTCCCAGGATCGAGTCCCACATCGGGGTCCCTGCATGGAGCCTGCTTCTCCCTTTGCCTCTCTCTCTCTCTCTCTCTGTGTGTCTCTCATGAATAAATAAAATCTTAAAAAAAAAAGAAATTGAGAAGCTTGGGTTTTTGTTTCTCAAAAAATAACTTGGGCAGAAGTGGGATGGAAGATGAGGAAGACTAGAGGTATAAAGCTCAAAGGGAAGGGCACTGTATTCCTCAGAAGAGACATGAAAGTAACCAAAGTAAACTAGTGGTCATTGGGAAGGGCGAGGAGAGCAGGGGTTGGACAGGACTCTTCAACATTGAATGTTGGAGAGCTATGAGGCAAATTTCTAGCTTAATCTATCTCTATAGCACCGGGAGGGCCATAAAAAGAGTTTGTGCTGGCCATTAGGACATTTGGGCCATTGGGACTTTGAAAGCCTGGACTTCAAGATAACAGTAATGCTTTTGGAGTGAGAAAAAATGGAGAATCTTAGAATTTGTGCTCTACGTGAATTCCCAGAGGAAAGAAACTGATGCAGTGAGAAGAGGATTTGGGCTGTCAAGGTGAGCCCAGGGTACGAAAATCTTATGGTGGCAGAGTGCACCGAAGAGGAATGTGTATCTGGAGCTTCAAAACAGGCTGCTTTTAACTTTGAGGTTGAGCCACTTTTTCACAGAGCATCTAATGCTTCCAGGACCCAAAGCAATATTCAGCATTTATCTTGGGTTAAATCGAGAATCTTTGTAATTCAATAAATGGATCCTCTCTTAGAGAATCCAGCCAGCAAATGGTACTATGGAAACTGGAATGCATCAAGAGAAAAGTGTGCCTTTGGGTGCTGGCAAAGCATAAAGAACCTAGATGAAATCTTTAAGTAAACAGAAGGGGAGCAATGAACTACAGCATAGTAACAGATAAAAGCATTGTAAGTCGAAGGGATTTACCAGAATCTTCTTTTAAACTTGGCCGCAGAGTCATCTTAACACGCTGTAAATACTTGTAGCATGTAAATAACCATCATAATAAAAGAAAAGTTGGCATAGCTAGACCAGTTTCAAGAGAAGTTAATGAAAGTGGACAAGAAACAACTGGCATTGACGCTTGAAAAGACTGAAACTCAAAGTGTGAGGTTTATATGAAAAAGAAAGAAAAGTGTCATGTATTTGATCTGTGAAGGAAACTGTCTTCTATATAAGTCCCGTTAAATTAAAAATACATATACAAATATATGCTCATTGTAACAGATGAAACAATAAAAGAGGAATAAAAACAAGTTAAAAATCTCTTTGGCTGACCCCTAGCCTTGTCCACTCCCATGCTTCTGAGAGCAATAGATTAAGAATGTTAAGCCATTATATAGATAAATGGGTTTTTGTGGCGATGTTTTTATAGAACCAAGATATGACCATAGTTTCCTTCAACTTTCTTTTTAATTTTAAATACTGCAGTGGATTATGGGCAGTCTTTCAGATGTAGTAAACAGATTTGTTCTATTATTGATGGGGATTCAGATTGTTCAGAATGTTGCCATTGTAAGCAATGATACAAAGTATTGTACACAGTTTTATATATGGCACCATCATTTTGGGAGAGCCAAAGGGTTTATGAGATTTTAATTATAACAGATACTGCCAGACTATTTTCAAGAAGAGTTCAGTTAACACTCTCCTACTAGTAATGTGGCAAAGAAAGTTTCTACTTTCCCCCATTAGACTTTTGTATTGTGGGTATTTTGTAAAATTTTGCAAAAAATATGGTTGCTGTTTTAACTGGCATTTTCAGGAGTTTTCTTTTGAAGTGTAGTTGACATCTTTGAAATTGTTTCAACATTGGCATTGTTTCTTCTACGAGTTGCCAGCCCATCTCTTTTACCACTTATTGACTCTTGCCTTTTGGGTTGTCTTTTGTTGATTTGTAGGGTGGCTTTATTTATTCTAGAACTTATATCATCTCCTTCTTTATTCAGGCTTTGTTTAATAGATGATTTCATATGGACAACTTACCTGTGTTACTAATTTTGTTTCTGGATATTTGTTGTTTTGTGACAATTAGGATATTTCCTTTTTAATTAAGAAGTAGAGTATAGGGATCCCTGGGTGGTGCAGTGGTTTGGCACCTGCCTTTGGCCCAGGGCGCGATCCTGGAGACCTGGGATTGAGTCCCACGTCGGGCTTCCGGTGCATGGAGCCTGCTTTTCACTCTGCCTATGTCTCTGCCTCTCTCTCTCTCTGTGACTATCATAAGTAAATAAAAATAAAAAAAAAAAAAGAAGTAGAGTATATCCCCAGAAAAGGGCAAGAAAATAGAAATGTACACTTCAATGAATTAATCCCAAGCACACATCTCACTTTTAGATCAGTAAATGTCACCAGCACTCAGAATGTGCCCTGCCATGCTACCTCCACACTGCTACCCCTTTCTTAACTTTGAACACTATATATTTATTCTTTCTATGTGTTTTACCTTTTTTTTTATTGAACAATGCACAAAAAGGAGAGAATATGATGTCTATCCTTTTATGTCTGTTTAGGGACAAAATTATGTATTTCAGATTCATATCATATATATCTGGTTACTCTGTTTTCACTGTTCTATTTATTCAATTGTTCATGGGCATAAAGATGACTTCTAGTTTAAGATTATTACATATATAGTTATTGTGATTTTGGTTTGCATTTATCTAATAATTAGTTATTGAGCATTTTTTATGTGCTTCTTGGTCATTCATACATGTTCTTTGAAGAAATGATTATGCAAGTCTTTTGCCCATTTTTGTATCAGTTTTCTTTTCTAGTTTTAGGAGTTTAGGAGTTCTCTGTATATTCTGGCTTTTAATCTCCTATCAGATATATGATTTGAAATATTTTCTCCCATTTTTTTTAAAGACTTTATATATTTATTCATGAGAGACACAGAGAGAGAGAGGCAGAGACATAGGAAGAAGGAGAAGCAGGCTCCATGCAGGGAGCCCGATGTGGGACTTGATCCTGAGACTCGAGGATCACTCCCTAGGCCAAAGGCAGACACTCAACCGCTGAGCCACCCAGGCGACCCTATTTTCTCCCATTTCATGCGTTGTCTTTTTTACTCTGTTGATAGCATTCTTTGATGTGCAAAAGTTTGTAAATTTCCTGAAGTTTAACTTGTCTATTTTTGCTTTTATTGCCTTACCTTTGGTGTCATATCAAAAATAATTGCCAAATCCAGTGTCATGAAGCTTTTGCCCTATGTTGTCTTCTAAGAGTTTTATTGTCTGGGTTCCTACATTTAGGAATTTGATTCATGCCAATTTAATTTTTCATATGGTATTAGGTAATGGTCCAACTTCATTCTTTTGCATATAGATATCCAGTATTCCCAGCACTGGTTTTAGTACTGGATGTCCTAAACAGAGAAACTAGGCAAGAAAAAAGAAATAAAATATCTAAATTGGAAAGGGAGAAGCAAAATTATTTCTGTTTATAGATGATGTATATCATATATAAGAAAATTTAAAGGCTCCACACACACACATACACATACGCACACGAAACAAAAAATCTCCTTGAGCTAATAAAACATTAGCAAAATAGCAGGATACAAAGTCAACACACAAAAAATAATTGCATTTCATACACTAACGATGAACAATATGAAAAGGCAATAATTTCACTTGTGATAATAGTAAAATGAAAATCTTAGAAATTAACTCAAAGAGGTGAAAGACTTAGATAAGGAACACTAGAAAACATTACTGAGAGGATTAATTGCACAAGTAAATGGAAAGATAGCTCATGTTCATAAATTGGAAGATGTAAATCATTAAGATGTCAATACTTACCAAAGTGTTCTACAGGTTCAATACAATCTCAATAAAAATTCCAATGACTTTTTTTTTTTTGCAAAAAGAGAAAAATTAATACAAAACTTATATAAAATCTCAGGGAACCCAAATAATCAAAACAATCTTGAAAAATAACAAAGTTGGAAGATTTGTACTTTTGAATTTCAGAACTTATTACAAAGATATAGTAATCAAAACAGCGTGATTCTGGTATAAAGACATACAGACCTACAGAATAGAATAGAGAGCCCAGAAATAAGCCTTTGAATAGATGTTTAAATTATTTCAAAAAAATGTCAAAGATCATTCAGTGGGGATAGTACAGTCTTCTGCTTGGATCACTCCTCCCTACCCAAAGTCCAAATCATTTTTTTAAATGTTTAGTTTCATTCTGTTTAGTTGAATTAAGATTAAGAATTAAAGGTATTTCCTACTAAATCATGTCTCACCTTAGATCTTATTTCCTTCTGAAAATGAAGATCATCATTATAGCAATAAATAAATAAATAAACTAACACTGCTCTTAGCTGTCAGTGTCAGTACTTTAGCAGTGAATACTATTAGGGTGCCTGGGTGGCTCAGTTGGTTAAGCATCCAACTCTTGATTTCTGCTCAGGTCATGATCTCAGAGTACCTCAGAGTACTTGGATCAAGCCCCACATTGGGCTCTGTGCTCAGCCAGGAGTCATCTTGAGATTTCCTCTTCCTCTACCTCTGCTCCTCCTTCATATCTCATGCTTGCTCTCTCTCTCTCTCTCTAAAATAAATAAATAAATCCTTTAAGAAATGAATACTATTATTGTTGTGGTGATTATTTTTGTTTTTATATAAGATTCAGAGAGATGAAGGAAATATGTTTTGTTTTCTCCTAGAATTTATTACTGATTTGTGATTTTACAGTTGAATTTTAGTAGCAACAGTGGGAGAAAAAAAATGATAAAATATATTACCTCAACCAAATTCCTACTACTTTTAAGCCATATTCAACTCATTACTAAGAGTATACAGGAGTATTTCTGTTTAGTTGAATTAAGAAATTTAATGTTCATTTGTTTAATGGAAATTAAGTTATTACACCGGAGATTTGTTGTTTGTTGGG
Organism: Canis lupus dingo; assembly: GCF_003254725.2. Lineage (NCBI taxonomy): Eukaryota > Metazoa > Chordata > Mammalia > Carnivora > Canidae > Canis > Canis lupus. Next base: position 32,000,827 of record NC_064257.1, on the reverse strand, counting down.
AGTTTGCAATGATTAGCAAGACCCACAGTGATGCACATGTCCTGGTACTCATGAAGAAAGACATTGGTGTGTTCCTTTGAGATCACCCAGATGCAGGAGGGAGTGTGTTACACATAGAGTAATGGCTTCATTACAGAGTGAGTATCTTCATCCCAAAATCCAGGCTTTTCTTCACTTGAGGAGAAGACTTCAAAGCAAAATATGGTTTTATTGGCTTTGACAAGAGCTATACTTAGGAACAATGGCATGTGCTTGGTTTTCTTCTGAAACAATTTTATTTTCTTTAAGAGGGCAAAGCCTTGAAAAACAACCCCAAAACTAATAGAATTGTAGTTATTTTGTAAATGGTATAAATTGGCAAAAAAAAATGCTAAAGTCTTTCTCTTATATATCTGACACCATTAAAATAGCACTTCACTTAAAATATGAGATCAATATTTACATGAAGGACAAAGACATACCCAATTAATTCTGAGCAAAAGATACCTTAGATAGGAACTCACAAGTCCAGGTTGGGAGTACTTCTACAATTATCATAACTTTAAATCAGTGCCAAAATACTGAATTGATTTGATCATAAATACTTAATATGCCTTATTTTTCAAGGGATAGGAAATCAATAATGTATTCATCAAATATATACGGCATGTCTACTATGGGGCACCTATATGTTGTATACATATAATACATATGCTGTATACTTCAGTGTCTGAAGAACTAGCAGTGAACAAAACAGACAAACGTCTTGGCCTTTCTGCAATTCCAGTCCAATAGGGGTGGAAAAATTAATAAAATTATTAAAAAAGTAAAATATACAAATAAATCATATAATATGTCAGAGTTTTAAGTGGTATGAAAAAAGGTAACTAAGGAGGATGAGGGGGGACAGGATGTGAGAGGAGTGGGGGAGAGTTGTCTGAGAAAGAATGTGAGGGCAGCTGATAAGGTGGACAAGACCTGAAGGTGATGAGAACATTGCTATGAGACATTTGGAGGAAGAGAATTTCCAAGAGCAGAGAAGAACAAGTGCAAATACCCAGAGATGAGATAGTGCCTAATATATTTGTTGAATGGTAAGGAGGTTAGTGTTGCCAGAACAGGGTCAGCACTCTAGGAGATATGGTGAGAGAGGTAGAAGGGAGCTAGATTTTTGTAGGGCCTGTAACTAGCATTTATTCTAATGAAATTGTATGTCATTTGTGGGTTTTGAAAGAACTATGACACGATCTGTATTAATTAAAACCAGTGACAAAGGTTGTTTTCGTATTTTCCCCCAGCATATTTAGTCACGTCAATCCAGGTGGAAAAGTATATTTAACCAGGGTTATAAGTATTGACAGCTGGGTAAGATGAAGGGAGAGAGGGCAAAGGAATTGAAAAGGTGTGCCAAGTAATGATTATCATGCAGAGAATGGAATCTAAACTGAATGAGGAAGAAAGTTTGAACACAGCAGGAGCAGGGCAACATTCATAGGACCAATAATTGAAGGATCACTAGAGGTGGGATATTAAAGAAGTGGAGGTCACAATTGGGTTAACTGAAATTAAGATAGAGCATCATTTATTGGTATGACAAACTCTAACGTATGACCATGAGAGTAGTTGACAGAGATGGGACAAAGGACAAAGTCAACAGAGGAGAGGATATTGGAGAACAGAGGGACCAAAAAATTGGAAAGTTGTTTATATGGCTATTGAAATCCTCATTAGTGATCACACAAATGCTATTGGGAAGAATGACTGAGCCAGGAAACTCTTTAAGGAACAAATGGGGTGACCTGGGGCTCACTAAAGACCACAAAATAGTTGGTGCAGTTCAGTAACTCCACATTCCAAGGAGGATGCTTTATGGAGAGAGGGAGGGAGAGGCACCTGGACCAAGAAGCTTCTGGAAGAGCAGAGAGGACACCTGGTTGGAGAGATTGGGAGAAATCTGGTTTGAGGAAAGAACCAGCCTCAGGTTATGAGGGACGTGGGGGAAGAAACAGTCACCACTTGAGGGGGCTGCCAAGCAACCAATGACCTCAGGGCTGTGACATAATTCACCTCAGCAGAAACAACCTGAAGGCAGAGGATCAAACCTAGGCTGGGGGGAGTGGGGGAGGGGGATGGGTTTTGTTGACAACTGACAGCAAATCTGTGAGAAAATACCCAAAGATCTGTCAACTTCAGAAAGGCTGTTTTGTGGTTTGGCCTCCAAGGTTTTATTTTCAAAATCATACGCAGCTAATCACGTATCATATTTGCTCATGAATTGAGAGCTAAGGACACAAGTGATGCCAAGTTTTAGTAATTATTCAACATAAAATACTGTAGAGCCCTGGCATTGTTCCAATTATAGAAATCATTATTGTGAATTTCCTTTTGAGCTTAATTTCATTTTTTCAGAAGAGGGGCCATGAGCGGGCATTAAAGCCACAATTTATCAGACTGCCTTGAGGGAAAGATTCGAAAGATGTGGATGAAAAACAACTCCTTGGACAAAACGAGAAATGATAATAAGAGGACTTTGAAAAGTTGTTTCTTTCTTTCTTTTTTTTTTCCCCCCAATTTTCCCAAGTTCCAGGAAATTTTCTTAGGAGAAATGATGTTGCCTGAAAAACCACTTCATTCTTGGGATGGTAGAGACTTCTGGCCAGCATATGTGACTTTAGAAGGAAATAAATAATTTATATTTTAGAAAAACCCTTATTACCTAAAGGAGGCTCTTTAATAAAGTCATAGGGGAAGCAGGAAAAGGATGGATGTCTTGTTTTCCCAAACTCTTCAAGACTCAGTAAATAATAAGTAAATAATAAGTGGACTAAGTAAATAATAACAGCATGATTTCAGGAGGGCTTGTGTTTTAGTTCTCATTTCTGTCCAGAATGAGAACAATGCGTGTGTGTGCCACTACGTTTGTATAATGCTCCCTTCTTAAAGGCAGAGAATGTTTCATATTCATGTTTATAGCCCCTGTATTCTGGAAATGGGGTGGATATTGAAACACTGAATCAACTGGAGAAACATGAAGCTTCCTTATTTTCCAGATTTTGCATTTTTCAGTATATGAGGGAGTACCGGTACCATGAAAGTCTCAGTAGGCAAAAAGAAAAAAAATAATAATATGTAAGGAAAAGGACATGCAAGGTATTCAAGGAGAGTTAAGTAAAAATAAACAGAAAAGAATATAGACACGTTTGCCATTAGCATTTGTACCTCGTGGCCATTTCCTCGCCTACCTACTTTCGCTTGGTGGTAGCCATGTGACAAAAATTCACCTCTGGGGAGTAGGCAGTTAATAGTTTTGAATGTATGATGAAGTCATAGATGACTCGTCCACTAAGGAAATTTCAACCTTTAAATGTAATGCACGTAAAAACTAGTTTCCTGGTGGTCCAGTGCCAATATCGCTGTCACACACACAACAGCCTGGCACCCAAGTAGTTAAACGCATATGGCATTTTTACTGAAGACTCTCTTGAAATTACCAAAGAGAGGGAGATGGAGAATGTGTTTAACACCGGGGAAAACTTCTAATCTATGTCCTATCTCTTATTTGAAAGTATCTCCACCAAGAAGTAGCTCTCCTGAATGTTTCTTCTTCGTAAACCACCCGGAATTCTACTTTGACTTTTGCTTATGTTCATCTCCCATTTTCCCTTCATTGCCTTTCTTCTTACTACCCCACTGTTGCAACCTCGATTTACATAAAGATGTCCAGAAGTCTCTTGGCAGGGATGAATATTCTTGAGCTGAAGTGGAGAGGAAATTAGGCTGTGAAAGCTCCAGCTTTCATATCTTACTCTTGGCCAAATAAATTGTAGTGGGGGGCTGAATGGCAGTGGCTGGGAAGGAGATTTTTGTTTTCTTCTTGATCTTCAAGATTTTCGACAAAAACACTAGTAAGATGTATTTGCACCAAAGGATTTTGCTTGATCTTTGTTTTAGTTTAAATTAGAATAGAAATGAAAACCCTTTATGGTTCTCATTCCATATATGGATTAATTCCTTGTCCAGATATCTTTTGCTCTTGCTACCTATGATCCTGGGATCTTAGGGATTTATTTTCTCACCGTCATCCCCATGGAAGAGAGGAGGGTACTCTAACACAGAGCTGTGTAGAAACTTGAGGGAAAAGGGAGCTACTATGTTCCAGAAGGTCCTTAAAGTGAAACAGACCACAAATTCTCTAATTAGCAAAAGCAGACTCAAAGCAAGCAGGCAGCCTTCTGTTTACTTCAGGACTAGGAAAGAGACCAGCTGGCTTTCTTTCAAAGATAACAAATGCTATTTATTGCTGTGTGAAGGAACTTTGCCAGATTAAGTGTATTTTCAAAAGAAAGAAAAAAAATTAAAAGTTCATATTGGTGTATTTTAAACCCTTGAAGAAACTGAGTTTATTATAAGAAGATGCTTTGGACGTCAAGTTAACTCCGCTGTGCTCCTTTCCTTTCTTAATTACAGACTGAAAATAACAGTACTTGGCCAACCCCACCTCCCAAATTAGTTGCATCCCAAAAGGTGATTTTTGTGAAAGCATTAGAAGAAATAAGCTAGAGGTTTCCACTTACTTTATACAGATGTAAAACACTGTTCTCTACTTACTATTATCATTACTGTTATTGGATCAGCTTTTATTAAAATAGAATTAATAGGAGAAGGCTCATTTGAGTACTGGGCCCTGTGGAGCATGTGGAAGAATTTCCAAAATAGTTGAATATTAAACCCTCATTTAGAATCACTTGGATGCAGCAACCACTATGAGGCTTTTAGGCTGGGGTGGACATTTATATGTATTGCAGTGTTGTTCTCTTTGGGATTTGCATGTGTGATAAAAGAGGCAAACTTCTATAAAAATGAACAACTAATGAGATGTACATAATACCAAAAAAAAAATAAAAGAATAATCAAAATCACTGGTTTCCTAACAGGCCATCTTAATGGCTTAAATAAAAGCAAAATGCAAGCTGAGAGGTCGCCAAAATAATAGACTACTTCTAGACTTAAAAACCACTTTTTCTATGAATTGGAACACAAAGGAAACCATTTTAATGTAAGCAAAACACTTATGCGATGTACAAAAATTGTGTTTCAAAGAAGGAAATTCACTTGGTAAGCCACCAAGTGTTGGTGTCGGTAGACATCGCCAATGATAATTCTACGCCAGGCCTTGTCTATTGGATGAGACCTCAGTAATGCTCCTATTTTCCCTAGGAGTAGAAGGTTCTCCTGGGATTTAGATTGGGAAAATTCGTTATTGAGCTTTGGAAATGTTCTTAGGGACACAAATATCAGGTAGCTCTCCCAGCTCTTATGACAAAGGGAATTGCCAAAATAACCCTACAGATTTCCAGTAGCCTGTGGCCAGTGGTAAATCTCACCCCACCTTTCGGGTGGTACTTCATTTTACAGATCAGGGGTCAGCATCCCCAGTACGTAAATCAATTCTCCAAAAGCCACAGAGTGGCAGACCTTGGGAAGTAACCTTTCCATCTTGGTGTTTTTCCACTACCTCATGCCGCTTCTTCTCCAGGGCACTCGGAATAACTCTGGAAAATTAGGCAACAAACTTTTCCCAGACTCCCTTTTGGGTGGAGATGAGGAGATGGCAATGAAGGGATTTCCATGGTTGCCCCATATTCTTATGAATTTTTTGAAGAATCCCCAATAAGGACACATTAGATTTGTGATTTTAAAAATAAAAATGAGTTCTATTTGGTGCTTCTCTCTCTCTCTCTCTCTGTCTCTCTTGGTGATTTCTAAGATAGTTTAGAGAACATTTTGTAACACTCTGAAGTATTTCTTTCCATTTTTGTACACTGAAAGAAATGACAGAAGTTACTGTCCTGATGGTGTTGTCTTCTGAACAATCCTTTTCACTTCCTCTGTTCCTTTTAGATATCAAGAGTTCTGAATAGGATTTTCCTTCCATTTGGTTTTCCTTTCTATTTGATTCTTCTTGTGTTTGCTCCCCTCCTCCTACCATTTTAGCATATAATGTTAACGAAGTATTTCCACATTTGATATGTCGGTACCCATGTACTGAAAACAAGCAAAATCATGACAGGATAAAATAGGTTGAACCATTGAAAATACAAATGACAAAGTAAGTTCCTTAGTAACATATTTATAAATGTAGCTTTTCAGTAAGTATAAAAGGCAGACTCCATTAGGCCAGTTCTATTACTTGCAAATGAAATACATATTTTGAAAATTAATAGTGTCATTTACTGACAAAAGATCACTTGTTTGTTATACCAAATTAACATCTCCTTCTTTAAAAAATTTTTTTTTAATTAATTTATTTTTATTATCACATGAGAGACACAGAGAAAGGCAGAGACATAGACAGAGGGAGAAGCAGGCTCCTGGTGGGGAGCCCGATGCAGGACTCAATCCCAGGACCCCAGGATCACCACCCAAATGCTGGACTGCTGAGCCACTCAGGCTTCCCAACACCTCCTTCTTAAAGGGGTGTACAGATTATATAATTTGGGGCATTTTTTATTTTTCACACTGTTTCTTCATCAAAGCCTTTAACCCTGTGTCAATTCAGGTGGGGATTAAAAGGAAAAGAAAGGAAAAGAAACTCAATGTATTACCAAGACCGGCCTTCTCCAAATGGGCCAACTTATCTCTCCTTCGTGCCCTGTGTCCACATTTGCTGCGATTTATCATCTCCTCTGAATTTATTGTTGTCATAGAAACATGTGTTCTTAGTTGACCTTTTGTTTTTCAAGATGAAAGATAAACATGCCACCCACTTTGGAAGCCCTATCAGAGGCTATTCCCAGAGAACTGCACCTTCCCAGCTGCAGCGTCTACCGGGCTTCGGAGAGCAGCCATCTCCTAGCCTTGCTGGCAGCCACAGGCAGAGAATGGACACCAGCTGTACTAGGGCTGGAGCTTCATGAACCCTTTCCTATTAGGCCATATCCTGTCTGTCTTTTAGGAGCAAAGGAATGTTTCAGGTCAAAGAAAGAACAGTCTTATGCAATATAACCCCCAGGATTAATCTTTTGAAAATAACAGCAGGCAGGCCACCTGAGGTGAAGGGTAAGAAATAAAATACGTCCAACTGGCCATGTTGGCAATATACTGCATGTTATAGATTAGAATGCCTAAAGGGAAGAAAATTAGCTTATGCTGATGTTTATAAGCCTGCATATTCTAAATGGAGTTTAGAGTTGGAAGGTACCTTGGATATTGGGGCTTAGAATCTGGACCCAAATCATAGTAGGGTTGCATCTAGCATTATCTTAAGTCTTTGTGTAGAGTTGTTAAGAGGTGTCACCTCTGGGGAGATGCTACTGGGTGACTTTGTGTAAAACATTAACTGCACAACTATACAAGGGAGCCCTGCTCATTTATCTGTCTGTACACTTGGCATCTAATGAAGTTAATTACATGCAAACACCAAGAAAGAAAAGCTTCTCCTAGTTACTACCGTATCACCCAATTTCTTTTCTCTATGTCAATTATTGAAGTCTACGGTTATCTTTTTTTCCTATTTTTATTCACCCTCCTAGAAGGTAGGACCTTGACTGTCCCTAAAACATTACTTGGCAACATGGTGAGAGCTTTATAGAAATGTATACATATCCATACTGATTTTTTTAGTGGCCATTCTCCTAATACCACCAAAAAAGAAATTTCTTCTATTCCAATCTACAACTGATGAGACTCCGGTACATTTTCTTTTTTAGTCTTATATTTTATTCTCCATTCAGAATTGAAGAGAAGCACAACTAAGACATAATGCAAGGGGAGGAAAAAAAAAAAGTAGATTGATACCTAGCTGTTTTTTTTTTTTTTTTTTTTTTTTGTAGTTCCTGGGTGGCAATCTAGGACCCTAGATTACCAGCCCTCAGAGAATCCTTTCCAAGAAAACACTTTGATTTGTTGCTTTAAAGGAGATTGAGAAATAGCTTGCCTTGCCTGGTTTGGCATAGAAGACCGCATAAACATGCTTGAACTCACTGCCATGCTTCAGGGCATATATGTATAGATTAGTATACCCCATTCTGAAAACTTCTTTCTTCCAGAAAACAACACACACATCATCCAAACAGAACACACCCTTTCCTGAGTCTAATGAGCTCTTGGGTGGTCTGATACTGGAAACTTTCATTGATAGCTCAAGTGTATTCTTCACAATGTCTTGAACCACCCCACCCCCCAAAAAATCCCTTCTTGTTAACACTGAAAAGTATAACTTCAGTTATACTTATTATAGATTATTTTTTAAAAAGTCATATTCACATGTGTTTGCCTATGCTTGTACTTCTTCTATAACCAGTGACAGCAAACTTTCCAGTTTTGCCTTGTTTTTAAACAAGAAACTAAGTAACTTTTTTTACCTTTATCTACAAAGCAATCCTTACTTCACTCTAATTATTGTTATTATTAATTTATATCTAAAAAGTCTTTATTCCTTGAATTATATTTTCTTTCTTTCCTTCTTAATTTTAATGAGTGCCCATAAAATCATTATATGTGTAACTTATTGGTTCATCCTTTCCCCCTTTCTATCACAATATAGATTAGGTGAGTCCAAGAGGTCTTGATATAGCCCATTCAAAAATCAAACATATGTTAGTGTGATTCCTTCATCATGATTCCTCTAAAATCATTTCTTGCTCTTGCTATGGAATTTTGCTTTTGTATAACACAGTGGATCAGAAACCTTAATTCTTTATATTCTTAGAAGTTCCAAGGGGAGGTGTCAAAGTGTGTGACCTGGTGAATAGGGAGCCCAGAGAAAAAAGCTGTGTGATCTTCCATGTCTCCATCCACCAAAGAAAATACACTTTATCTGTTTTAAATATTGGGCTTCTTAATATTATTTATATTGAAAAAAATTCCACTCTAAAAAAAGCTGAAAATCATCATTTTACCCATGATTTGTGCAACTCTGGACAACAAGAGAAAAGAACCAGGCTGAGGTGGGCTTAGCACACCAGTGACTGCCGCAGGAACTTGAGTCTACAAGGCCAAGGGTCTACTGAATTATTTGCACTTCTATAGGGCTTGGAATGTGGCCCTTGGAATTCAGACCTATGGGAGAAGCTGGGGCCCTCTGATGTATGTGCCTAGGAACTCTTCTGTTTCTAAAAATAATTAGATCATCATCTTTAAAGTGGACCATGTTCCTCAGTACTTGATTATAGTTGAAATAGTAGCCAACATTTACATTGTTCATCTTCTCTTATTTGCTCTTGACGATATTGTCCCTTCAACATCGCACCCCCCAATAGCAATCCCCACTTCCTTCTCTCCAGACATTGCCCTATCAAAATTCCTACTCATCCTTCCATAATTAACTACAAATAAATTTCCTTTATGAATTCCTCTGTGTTTCCACCATGAGAAATGACTGTTACTTTTGTATTGCGCAGCTCATAAGCTGTACTTTACCTTAGTGTTTATATCATCTTAACTCAGGTTATAATTCTTTAGGCTGCTTGCCCCTGAGAGTAAGCCTGGGTCTTATATTTCATCTTCTACCCTTACTCCTTTATCTTACCAAGTAATATTGTTCCATGCACACAGTACATGCTCATAGTAGATTACCCTTTTGGATTTGTTAGGAAGATAGATAGCCAGTCAAGATGTTAAGTTTTCGATATCCTAAATCAACCTAGGATAATTTAAGTATTTAAGGAATCTATTAAAGAATATTTAGAGATGAATATCTTGTGTCTAGAGACCACACCATTAAGGAATAATGTCTAAAGTGATGTCAGGGAATTGGTCTCATAAATACCTCCCTGAAATCACTATCACTACAGAGCTGTTGTACCATGGAAACCATGGGTGCTAGAACTTGGATTGGCTGGGAAAATCCCAACTAATGCCTTCTCTGGAACTTGATGCAGCTTAAATTGCTGCCCTATTCTTGCCAAAATGTGTTTCCTATCAGTCCTGCTTCTTCCCATTAATGCCTATGAGTCAAAACTGGTGAGGAAACTGCATCTGGGAAAAATGAATTTTTGCTTTGGTGGGGGAGGGGGGCAACCTCCACCCCCACCAAGATTCATCAGGTAAGAAAGTGACCTAAAATAGGAAGAGACTGGATGTAGAAAATGAATGCTATTATAGGTGTCATTTTTTAATTCCGTATTTTGCAATTTGCATTCACTGAACTATCCAAATCCTCACTATTTCAACTCTAAGAGAAGCCCTTAATTCCCATCTGCCTTTATGTATGTTATTTGGTGACTCTCGGTGCTGTCAAAATTCTACCAAGATTCAGTTGGAATTCACTCCCAAATCCAATATTTTTGTTGTATAAAATAACAGTGCCCCATGCTTACCTCATTTTAGGTATGCTTCTTTATCCACATCTATAGATGTCTTTGGTTAGTTCCTGTTTTCAGCAGAATTGTTCACTGCCAATTGATTAAAACAATACCCGGTATCTATGCTATATGTATCACCTTGCCCTTGCAACAGACTTCCTTATTCTCTAGCTAATACTCTTAATCCATCTGTTAATTTTAATGAAACCACTCATATATCCTGATATCTTTTAATCAGGACTCAGCTGTGGCTTCATTCACTCTTGTACTACTAAAAATTACGAACAGAGTCCTTTATTCTTCATCTGCTATATGGAAAAAGTCCTAATCGTTCTGTGGTAGTCCAACCTCCAAAATAAATCCATGTTCCCTCACCATCTGAAGCTTCCATAAAAGCTCCTTGGGATGCTTGTATAAAATATTCTCTGGGCCACAAAAATCTTTCATGCACTGGAATTTAATTTATTCAAACCAACATTTGTAATGACAAATTATTAATCAGACTGTTCTAGATTTAAAATACAATGATAATACAGTGGGGATGGGGATGGAATCTGTCAGGGGATAAGATCACTTTTTTTGAGTGGGTGATGTGTGTCTGAGTTTTGAAAGATGCACAGGACTTTTCTAACGTTGAAACGAACAAGAAAAGGCCACTTTAGTCAGAAGGAATAGCATGAACAAGAATTCAAGCTCTTAAAGCAGCATTAAGTGCTGGGAGAATTTTAAGCAGTTTGCTTAATAAGCTGGATGTGGCTGGACAAGCACATAAGCACCAAAGCGTGCAGGTTCTTGTCTGTCTGCCAAAGATGTTGAGCAATAACTTAGCTTTAATCCTGCAAGTGATGGGATGCTGTAAGAGAATTCTGAACAAGAAAATGACATGACCAGGCTTATATTTTACTTTTATTAGAGATAACCCTTTTGGCAACATGTGGAGGAAGAGATGAGGAAGAGTGAAATTGGAAGTAAGAACCATTGGACAGGAAACTATTGCAGTAGTGTATGCAAGAGATGACAAAACCCTCGTGACTAAATAAAGGAAGGTAATGACAGATGAATGTTGATTTAATTCCCAAGTTTCTTGCTTGGGAGAATGTGTGCCCCTCATAAGATAGGAAATAAGAGACAGAAGCTCAGCAATGAGTGGAGAAAACATAACTTCTGGTGAGATCTTTTAATGCAAGTATCTAGTAGGTAATAGGTTTGATGGGTCAGGTCCTTGAAGGAAAGTCTAGAATAGAGATATTCTAGAAAGATACCAGCATGTGGAGTATGAGAATTCAGGTTTCCTAGAGGAGAGATACAGACTAAGAGACCTGCAAGTTGAATAGCGAGTGGACAACTTCCAGCAAATGAGTGACATGTAAGGGGATAACCAAGAGAAAATGTCAGGGAAACCAAGGGCCTAGAGCTCCTGCAAAGAAGGAATAGTTAAAAAATAAAAATGTAATGAGGCCGAGTCCTTTGGGTTTGGTATTCGGATCATTTATGACCTGCCAGTGCCACCTCAGCAATATTGCATGAGTGGACAAAGAAAGTGTAGATTTAGTATTTTTTCCCCAAAAAAGCTATCTAAAAAGCAATACAATATATTGGAGAAATTTCTCAAAGACAGAGAGATTAAGCATATGTTTAAGCAGAAAGGAAGGAGTCGGTAGAAAATAAAAGTCTGAAGGGAAAACAGATAAACCAGGTCTAGAGAGAAGATGAAGAATACAGGTGGAGGCTCTTGCCTCAAAAAAGATGTGGGAAACCTCCTCTTTGGAGACTCAAGAGAAGGAAAAAACAATCCATGGAGGGAGGCACTATTGTAATTAGAATGGTAAAGTGTTGAATCATTTGGTCCCGATGATCTCACTTTTCCATACTAAGAAAAATTATCTGTTTGGAGAGTGCTGGATTGGATGGGACTCTGTAGAAGTGGCACAGATTTGGAATATCTAAGGGAGGGGTATAAAAGGAAGTTATCAAAGAGGAGTAGAGCAAGAGTTCTTTCCATATTCATTATAATTTTTCTTTATTTCTTGTCACTTTCCATCTCTGTATTACAGAAATATAATTAACTCAGTAATCTTTTGTGTTTTTCTCCCTTTTTAAGATTTTATTTATTGATTTGAGAAAGAGAGCAAAAGAGAGAGCAGATAGCAGGGGGGAGGGGTAGAGGGAGAAGGAGAAGCAGGCTCCCCACTGAGCAGGAAGCCCTGTGGGGCTCGATCCCAGGACCCTGGGACCATGACCTGAGCTGAAGGCAGACGCTTAACCGACTGAGCCACCCAGGTGCCCCTCATGTATCATTTACTTTCTTATTTTTATTCTTCCTTCTGTTTCCTCCTGCCTTTTCCACACTGCCCCAAATTCTTAGGATTCCCTTTTTTCCCTCTTCATAATTCCTACTTGCAGCTGACAATTGATATGCCAAAGCTCCAAGAGGGGCCAAAGGGGAACACTCAGGCTTGAGAACAGCCAGCTGACAGTTTTACACTTCCTGTTTTCGAAACTGCCTAAAAGCACAAAGTTGAACAAAACTCAAAATGGCTACACTGATGCTTCAGCAAAGGTGGACTTTATTTTTTATTTTTTTATAAATTTATTTTTTATTGGTGTTCAATTTGCCAACATATAGCATAACACTCAGTGCTCATCCCATCAAGTGCCCCCCTCAGTGCCCGTCACCCAGTCACCCCCACCCCCCGCCCTCCTCCCCTTCCACCACCCCTAGTTCGTTTCCCAGAGTTAGGAGTCTCTCATGTTCTCTCTCCCTTTCTGATATTTCCCACTCATTTTTTCTCCAAAGGTGGACTTTAAAGTAAATGTTTCCTCTCTTCCACGAACCTCCCCTCCTCCCTTCTTACCCTTTCCTTTCAGGAACCTGGTACCACCCTGAAAATGACTAAGGAGGCTGGCAGCACATATACAATTCCTGTCGAAACCAGCTAGATCCTGTATTTCCCTATAAAACACCTCAGCCCCTTCTGCAGAAAGCCTTGCAGATTTTGAAGGCCACAGCTTGCTGCAGTCCTCTTTGCATGGCAAAGCAATAAAGCTTTTGCTTCGTCTTTGTCTCAAACTGTCTCCAAGTTATATTTTCGCTACGAAACATGGAGATCGATTTTCAGCAATATTTTGTTCTTGCAGCATTTCATTTTTCTACTACTGTGTCTGCCTGGCTTTTGCCTACATTGATCAAATAGTTGTCTCTCTCTCTCTCTCTTTTTTTTTTTTAATTTCTTTTATCTGGAATTTTGAAATGCTGCTCTAAGGCCTCATGCGGTGGTTCAATCTACACTTCTATTTCATTCTCCTTGCCTCGCAGCCATGAGGTATTTTTATGGGCTTAAAACAAAGATTTGAAGGACATAGACATGTAGCTATCTGAGAACTGTCTTCAGGCTGGCTTCCTTCATGGTAGGAAAATGGCATATAGAAGTTCCAACTCTCATCTTTGAATATCATATCAAAAGCTTAAAGCCTAGAGAAAAACCTTTCCCAAACAGTTAAAATAGTTCTATTCTCCAATCTGATTGGACCAGTCCGAACAGATCACTTGGATCTAAAAACAGCTTTAGCCTATTTGGATGAGGCCTGTGTTATTGCGAGTCTCCCTGAGGTGAAGGGGATAAGACTATACAAATTGGTTTATTTTGGTTAGGCTCTATGTGGATCTAAGGATGAGGTTAATTCCACCCTAATCCAGTGGATCTTACAAAAGAAATGGGATGGGATGGAATGGATACTAAGGAGTCAATAAATGCTTCCTACTCTAGGTTCCTCCCTTTGTCTCCAGAGAAGAATCCCTTCTGCAGGGCCTGTGTCACGTGTTCCATGTGCACGTGACCTATGTAGCTGCATACAGTCACCGCTGTACTACACAGAGTACATAACACATGGTATATTATGTGTAGAGTACATAGAGATAATTACAATTAACACCACATTTTAGTCTTCCTTTACAAGTCTAAATAGCATGAGGAAAAAAAATAAAATAAATAGCATGAGAAAGGAGATATCACATCTCTTCCTATATCTCTAGGATATATCCCTAGGATTGAACACAATGAATGTTAATGAAACACAAGTATCTTTCCAAGGGTACAAAGTGCTAGCATCTGCCTTGCCAGGATAGAAAATTATTTTGTTTTCTTTCCTCATCTTCTCACAGAGATGGAGTTTGACCTCCCACTAATATTCCAGAAGCTGTGTTTATGATCCTGCCTATGGTCTTGTGCGATTCACTTTCTTTAATGATAGATGGGAATGATAATAGTAAGAATTATCCTACCTCCCTGACATGCACTGAAACCTGGGCCCCTTTTGTTTTTGTTTGTTTGTTATTGCTTGTTTAATTGCTTTTTAATGCTCTATTTCTTAAAGAATGAAATAGCAATGTTTTAAAAACTCATTGTGCATTTTAAATATTTACATTTACCAAATTAAAACTTTATCATGCATAAGCATAATAAAATTGGTTATATAACCTTATTTGAATTTATCAAATTTTTAATTCAAGGCTGTCAAATATGAGAATGAGACAAGAAACATTCCTACTAGTTCCTACATGGTAGGTTTCAACTACAGTATGGTTTCAGGTAACAGGATTGTAGGGCTTTTACCTACAATTGTGTGGGCAGTGTGCTGCACACAATAGATCCTGCCAACCACATCACAGCCTCCGTGAATGGTGCTTCCTTTAGTTGTGCAGTGACATATGTGAGAGGCACAAGTCAATATCAACATTATTTTAATACATTTATTTAAATGTCTTTGTCTCAACATTTTTAAATGATTGAGAACCAGCATATTTTTAAAGAAAAAGAATGATAATTACATAGGAGCTTAGAACTCCTTAAAAGAATGTAACTGCTATCATAAATAAAGTATAGTTATATCCTTTTAAATTACCAAGAACCCATTTTTAAAAATCATTTCTTAAATGTATATGATCTGTCAAATGAGAAATTTGACAAATTTCAGAACCTCCTTGCTTTGTGTCTGAACTCTTTTTATAGAAGTTCAAGTATCTAGCACAAGGCCTGTCCCAAAATAACACCTTAGTGTTTTCTGCATGCATGCATGAATTGCTAAGGTAAATAGCATAAGTAACCTGAGTTATGATTCCATTTATAGCAGGTTAGTTATCTTTTTCTTTGACGTATGCTCTCCATTTCTTATTCCTTTAACAGGGAAACTATGAACATTTATTCAAGTATGTGTACATTGGAGTAAAGATAATATCCAGATATGTCATAGACTATTAGGTATTGGGTGTGAATGGATATGATACCTGGAAACTCAAAACATTACTGTGACCCACCAGATAATAATGGTAGAGTCCTAATAAAATCAAGTTTTCAGTAGGACTACTGGGTTCATTTTCCTGGCCGTGGAATGTATAGTTGGGATTATCATACTTGGCAATTGGGGTAACCCCACACTGAGTCTCAGACCTGTGGAATGAGAGCTATGACAGTAAGAGAAGCCATGTGAAGATCCATGATACCTCCCTGACCTCTTTCCACTTCACATCAAGATATTAAATTTTAAAAAACACCAAATCACAGGGTGAGATTAGAAGATTATGCCATCCATGAAGGTCTAAAAGATGCAGTCGTGGTGGTTCCGATCATGTATTCCTTTGATGAGTTACTCTAGATTCTTGTGCAAATTGGACAGAACTCAGAGAAACCATCGTCTACTTAAAGCCCAACGCAGTAGTTTTCCTGATCAAAACTGCTCTTCTGGACTTGGTATCCTTTGAAGAACCAACTAATAAAGTCTCAGGGATGTGGTATGTAGCCATTTATTTGACAAATGCGTCTTTTCTATCCAATGAATAAAGAACCACAGAGAGTGTAGGCGGCACCTGTTTGGCACTGTAAGTTAAGCCCAGGATTCCTGTTTTCAGCTCGGGTCATGGTCTCAGGGACCTGAAATTGAGCCCTGAGTCAGGTTCTGCCCTCAGTGCAAAGTCTTCTTAGAATCTCTCTCCCTCTCCCTCTATCCCTTCTCAACGTATGTGCATTCTCTCACTCTCTCTCTAAAAATAAATACATAAATCTTTTAAAAAAAGAGAACCACAGAGATTGTACACTTTCATTGAGATGAATGACAGTATTCATATATAGTTTTGCTCTGGAAACATGTTAACTTTCTCAATCTCTGTCATAATGTAGCCCAAAAAGATACAAATTTTGTGAGCGGAATATTCTATAGACTATTACAATGGTCCATTATATTGATGACATTTTTGTAGTTCAATTAGAACTAGTAAGAGTTTATTAAGATTCTGAAAGCTTAGGTAAAATATACGCACTCCAGAGAGAGTGAGAAAAAACTTACGAGGATTCAAGGACGTGACAACTCAGTACAATTTACAGGGACCCCTGGAGAGGGGCATGTTGATATAACACCTACAAAGTAAAAAATAAATTTCCATATTTTAGTCCCTGTCTACTGAGAAGGAAGCACAGTGCTTGGATGGGCTTTTGGGTTCTGAGGCAACAGATTTTACATCCAGGTCTACTTCTCTGGCTAATATGCAAAGTGCCACAAAAGGCTGCCAGGTCTGAGTAAAGCCAAAAGCAATAAATGGATCTACAGAAAATTTAGGTGACAGTGCAAACAGTCCTGCCACTTGGGCCATATGGCCCAGCCCATTCTGTTTGAATAGTAAATGGTTAAAAGAGATGCAATGTGGCATTATGACAAGCCCCAGAGAGAGAGAATTATAACACAGGCTCCTGTGGTTCTGGCCTCTGGCCATGCCATCAGCAGAGGGCAATTTTACTTCTTTTGAGAAACAGCTCTTGGTAGGTTAGCAAGGGCCCTGGAAAATGTAGAACAATTTACCATGGGGCACTAAGTGGCCATGTCTCTGAAACTGCTTATTGTAAGCTAGAATCTCTCAGACCTGCCAAGCATACTATCAAAAGGGTCCAGGACAGTCCATCCTAAGAAGAAGATGGAATTGAGTTTGAGCAGGATCAGAGGACCTGAGTAAGCTGCATGGCCCAGATTCCCCAAAGCACCCACCAGAATTGCTCCAGTAACCTTCCTTCAGTTTTCATTTCAATTATGGCCATGTAAGGGCCTTGTACATCCAGGTAAAATAGGAGAAAAAAGCTTAAGATTAGTTTATGGAAGGATCAACATAATATGAAGGTACACAGCCAAAATGAACAAGGGACGCATTATAACTTTACTGGAAAGAAAAGGACTAGAAGATCAGAAACAAGGATGTTTGGAGTAGAAGCATGTGAATGAACATGAAGAAATGGACACGAAGTGTGAAAGCTTCTACTGTTGCATATTAACACCCACCAGAAAACATCCACTGTGGAGGAGGACTGTACAACCAAGTAGACAAAATGGTTCACCTAGTTTTTGTATTGTTACCCCAGAAATGATACAATGGGCACATAAACAGGGTAGCCATTGGCAGACAGGGAAATAGGCATTGGCGCCATGGGCTTCCATTTAGTAAGACTACGGACAATTCACCATGTCCAACCTGCCAGCCACAGAGACCAATACTGAGATCTTGGTTGGTTCCCCAACAGGACTAACTTGCATTGATGGCAAGTCATCTAACCCCTTCATTTTAGAAGGGCTAGTGTTTGTCTTCACAATATTCCAGGTGTGACTATTCAGGGGCTTATGCAGTGCAAGATCTTCAAGCAGGGAATCTCACTAAGAATGCTTTTGACCAAGGGGCCCACTTCACAGCAAAGTATGCTCAGGAGTGACCATGGGATGCACATGGCAGGAGTTGCATCACATACTACATCCCGTGAAATCCAGATGGTCGTTTAGAGCATTAGAATGGATGACTTGGATGACAAATGGCAGTCTGGCCTTAGAGCACATGGAATTTGTACTACGTCGACTGATTTCTCAGAAGAATTGAAAATAATCCATTCATTTAAGAAACATTAGAGATACTTTTCCAACCTCATGATTTCCCCCAACTTCTTAATCTCTCTAAAAATACTGAATAACTTATCAAGGGACCATCCCATAGACATGCATTTAAAGACCAGTAAACGAATACACTTTTAGCTACACCACACATCCTTTTGTTTCCAGTCTTTCTGTAGAGAAGTAATGCCAGATGAACCTAATTCTGAAATTTTGTGCTGACCTGCTATGGGGAGAAAAAAGAAAAAAAAATACAGAAAGTCAGATTTAGGAAATTAAATTCTTGAGTAAAATCCTCTTTTAATTTCCCCTCAAACAAAACCCTTCATGTAGTTTTGGCCAAAGCCCGAGCTTGAAGAAGATATCTGCTTAGCAACAGCCTCTGAACTTAAAAGTTTTCAACCTATTAACATAATGTATTTAGGTCCCTAAACTCAGTATTAATTAAATTTCTTTCATCTTTGGAGGTAACCTATTTAAATGAATATCAGGAACCAGAAGACATGAATACAATTTCTATCTATTTTGAGTTATTAATAAAAAGACTTTAGACCTGGTTTAGGAAATGTTATAAATGTTTCTTTTCAAATCACTGATTGTTCCAACTCATTATAATGTTGGCATACACAGAGTACATCTCTGACGCAACATTAAAGAGTGAATCCTGATACTTAAAATATGATTGGATATGTATTTTTTTTCCTTTACACTCATGGTCTCCTGAGATCATGAATTTCAGCTTGTTTTTCTAATTTTATTATTAGAGAATCTTCCTAGTTAAAAAGGGAGATAACCAACTCCATTCTAACCAGATGCTGTTACTTCACTGTTCCTCTCTTACTGATATTTATGGCATTTCTTCCCCCTCCGTTAGATTTTATAGCATCCTAGCTGTCAGGTGATCTTCTCCCCGTGGGCCACACAACATATGCAGAAGTGATCAACCGCGTCAGAGCTCAGGGCCCACCCTCATCCTCAGCTGAGGCCCTCTGCCCTTTAGCCAAAATGAATTACTTATGCTTTCACCTGAGCCCCTACTCATTAGGCATTTTTCTTAATTTCAGACATTAGAAATGTTTCTGATTCTTCCAATGTCTTGCTCCAAAGAAGTATGAGGCAAGGGAAGGAAAACTCAGCTGTGACCAGAACTCAGGCTTGGCTCTTAATCTCAACTTCACCACTAATGAGTTGTGCACATTTTTGGCAAGTTTTCAGCTCTCCAGACTCAGTTTTCTCATCTGTAGTCCTCTCCTGATGTAAAGTATGCATATATACCTTCATATCTGTGAAACAAGAATATGAGGGAAAGCAAAGGTGTTTAAGCTTCTCAAGACAGGATTCCAAGGAAAAGGATCTCATTAAAGAACACTAGAAGCAGAACACATTGACTGTAAGAAATACTGCTTTGTATACGTGAATCAAGAGATAGAAATAATAAGGCAGGCGAGGAGGCGCTTCAGAATGACCCCATAGTGGTCATGGCATGTAGATAGAGAAGGCTATTCTATTTATGAAGTTGTAATCAATGCAGCATTAGGGAGATAAATGATCAGATTCAAACCATGTGAAAATAGGTCAAGCAGTGTTCTTACTTGAACTTTCTTCATTCCTTTAATGATTTTGGCAAGGATATACTTACTTTTTTAATGATAATGATGGTAGGGAGCTAGGAGGGATGGATATCCACAGTACTTTTATGAGTATAAAAATGTAGGAATATATATATGAGGAGGTATATATATACTATATATATGTATATATACTATATACATATATAGTAATATTATGAGTATAAAATAATATTTCTATAATCTTTCTGCCCAATATTGTGCGTTCTCCTGCTCTTTCAATTTTGGAGACAATAAGAAGCGTTTTATTGACAGCATTCCCTTCTTTTCACCTGCTTTTTGAAGTTTTAGCTTCTGCTAAAACATCTTCTGAAGCATTTTGTACTCTTTCTCTTTTTCACTCCCTAATTTAGATAAAAGCTGTTAGAAATCACCATTCAGGCCATGACATTTCACTTCCAGAGGAAAATAGTCTTCCACTCCAGGTGTGCTCCATTCTTTTACAGATGCAATGCTATCCTGTGAACCCAAGGTCCAACAAGAGGATATAGTAAAAGAGCTCTTGACAATTTTGGTCACTCACCTACGGTCATCTAGCTCCAGGGCATAAAATTTCTCTAGAATATGGAAGGACCTATTAGCAGAGTGAGTGTTCATGAAGCTTCTTTAATCACATTGATACTTGATATAATGCTTATATCTCTCTGCCTTTGTGTTAAATACATTCCCTTTCTGGACAAAGTGTGGCCTTAGAAATGTTTTTCATTCAGGGGAATCCCTGGGTGGCTCAGCGGTTTAGCACTTGCCTTCGGCCCAGGACATGATTCTGGAGTCCTGCATTGGGCTCCCTGCATGGAGACTGCTTCTCCCTCTGCCTAGGTCTCTGCTCCCCCCTCCCCCCCGTGTGTGTGTGTGTGTGTGTGTGTGTGTGTGTGTTTCATTAATAAATAAAATCTTAAAAAAAAAAAGAAATGTTTTTCATTTAAGAGTGGTGTGGTAGAAATGAGGACTTTTTTTTTTTTTTAATAATCTTGACTCCTTCTCCTTATACATTTACTTCCACCAGTTATTCTTACTTATTACTTCTTTGATTAAAAGGAACATGTATTGTAAGATTTATATGTCTTTTTCATTAACTTTTATAAAAAAATAAATTGATACTGTAAATCCATACTATTCTTTTCCATTCTTAAAGCTGATCTGTAGAAACAAAACAAAACAAAACAAAAAACAAAAAAACTGATTAGTAATTAAAAAAAATAAAATTAGACAATTTTAAGTATATAATTCAATGAGTTTTGGCAGATACATACAATCATATAACAACTTCCACAATCATGATTCTGAATATATGCATCTCCCCAAAAAGTTCTCTTGTGCCCTTTGGTAGGATATTGCCTTTCCCGCTCTCCAGCTTTTAGGAACTGTGATCTGTTTTCTGTTGAATAGTATTGTCTTTTGAAAGCATAATAGCAGATAGTCTTTTCTTTTGGGTCTTTTCATTTAGCATAATGCATTTGAGATTCATTGATGTTATTATGTGTATCAGTAGTTCATTTATTTTTATTGCTAAGTAGTATTCCATTGTATATATAAAACATTTTTGTTTATCCATTTACTAGTTGATAGATATATGGGTTATTTCCAACTTGGAGCTGTTATGAGTAAAATGCAATGAACATTTAAGTACAAATAATTGCTAGGGCATATATTCTCATAACACTTGGCTAAACATCTAGGAGAAAACTTCTAAAAAATTTGGAAAATTTGACTTCTTAAAATTAAATATTTTTTTGTTCCTCAAAAGATATTCTTAAGAAAATGAAAAGCCACACCACTAACTTGGAGAGAATGTTAGCAAAATATCCTTCTGATTAAAACAAAAACAAAAACAAATTTCTGTCCAAAATATATGAAGAACTCTTACAACTCAAGACAAACAACTTGATTTTTTTTTTAAGGCAAAAAAACTGAACAGGTCATTGGCCAAAGGAGACATATGAATGGCAAATAAACCATGAAAGCATATCCACATCATAAGTTTTCAGGGAACTACAAATTAAAACACAATGATATAAAACACACAATTGGCAATGATTATTAATACACTTTCTGCAAGTTGCACAACTACTTGGGACTTAATGTGTCTCTTTTTTTTCCTTGATATTAATATCCACGTAGAGAATTAGGACAAAAGATTATCCATGTATAAATATGTCCTGAGCCTTAAAAGTCAGTTTAATTTCATTAAAATTAAGTTCCCCTTCCCTCAGTTGCTATAAAGCATATAAATTATGTCAAAGGCATCATTACAAACATTGTTGTTAATCATAAGGAGAAACTACTAATATCATTATTAAGGATTTGTTTTTCTGTGTATTTCTCATATCCTGTAAAGATATCTTGACCCAATCAACATTAAAATTACAGAAGGAAAAATATACTACAATGTAAAATTTCCAATTTTGTGAAATTTATCCCCAGTTTTACCTAATTTTGGCTTCATAAATGTGCCTCTACATGGAAGGGTATCAAGCAAAATTAAAAATGACCAGATTTGATTAAGCTTTATATCAATACCTTTCAGAAATTAAGAAAGTGAGTAACTCTTGATAACAAATACATTTAATATCACCTAGCTTTCAATTCTTTGCTTTCAACATAATTAAAGGAATACCTGTTTGAGCTTTTGGTTTACTAAAAATATTTGATGGTAGATTATTATGTGATTTTTGGCATATAAAAAGGCAAGAAATTGTTTAAGATTTATTTATTTATGATAAACACACACAGAGTGAGAGAGAGAGAGAGAGAGAGAGAGGCAGAGACACAGGCAGAGGGAGAAGCAGGCTCTATACTGGGAGCCCGATGCGGAACTCGATCCCAGGACTCCAGGATTACACCCTGGGCGGAAGGCAGGCGTCAAACCACTTAGCCACCCAGGGATCCCCAAGAAATTTTTTAAATTGGTGCTTTTGCTCTAAAAAGTTTCTTCCATTCACACATACATATTTATGTAAAAAGCATTTATAAGTGTTAGCCTCTATAAAAATGATTTTAAAAAAATCAGAAATATAACTCATGTAAGCTGCTTTAGTCAAGCAATAATTAACATTCATGGACAAATACATGAAATAATTGAAAATAATTCTTATCCATGTCATAAATTATATTTTTGGATAATAAATAAAAAATATCCAAAATTTATTATTTTGGATAATAAATTATTTATCCAAGTCATTAAATTATATTTTTTGTTGTTTTATCAGTAATAATAAACACTACAATGATAACTCTAGACAAAATATTTTAACAGCTAGAGGCAAAGAATGCCACAAAATAGAAAATATATATAAGTTAAATTAATATAATTCATTTATATTATTAATATAAAATATTTTATTTAATTAAATTCCATTATATTACATAATCTACAACAAATTATGTGTTTGTTTGTTTGTTTTAGATTTTATTTATTTATTCATGACAGACTCAGAGAGAGAGACAGAGACACAGGCAGAGGGAGAAGCAAGCTCCTTGCAGGGAGCCGGATGTGGGACTTGATCCTGGGTCTCCAGGATCATGCCCTGGGCTGAAGGCGGTGCCAAACCGCTGGGCCACCAGGGCTGCCCTGAATTATGTGTTATATATAAAATTATCTGAACGCCTGGGTGGCTCAGTGGTTGAGCATCTGCCTTCAGCTCAGGAGGTGATCCCTGAGTCCCCAGATCAAGTACCATACCAGGCTCCTTGTATGGACCCTCTTCTGTCTCTGACTGTCTGTGTCTCTCATGAATAAATAAATAAAATCTTAAAAAAATAATTAATAAAATTATGCATTAAAATTATATTTTATATTCATGTAATCCATGTAAATATTTTTGTTGCAGAAATATTAAGAAAATCAAGAAAATATTTTCACATGTTAGTCTATTGCCTTTGAAAACTCCAGTAGAAGAATTAAAGTATACAAATGAGTTCAAGGATTAAAAGGAATGATGAAAACTTTCTGACCACCCAAGAAGAGTTTGTTCATGTATACTTTAGTGAATAATAACGGATGACATTCTGCTTTGCAATTTAAATTTTACTAGGTGTACTTAAAAGAGAGACATAATTTTATTTTTTAAAGATCAATATTTATAATATGCTAGAAATTAAAGTTTTTAGAACCCTATACATTGCTTTTGAAAAATTTGGGCTATCAACTTAAAATAGGCAAGAGAGTACATGGTTTAAATCTACATATGTCTTTTTAGGAGGTAGATGAGAAAAAAAATTAGAGATCAGTGTTTTAACCTATCCGATCTGGATAAGATGTTTCATCCTGGAGTATCTTGTGCTTCCTTTCACCATAGGATTTATTATGATTCTTTGTGACAGCCTATTTACTTGTCTGCTTCCTTTACTAAACAAGAAGCTCTTTGTTGTCAGGAACCATGTCTGATGTAAGCAGTCCTGAGACAGAGGTTGTCCAGTGATGCTTCTTGAGTGAATGCACGTATAAATTATTTGTTTTGGACACAGACTTCTCAGGGTTTTTTTTTTTTTTTCATGATTATGTGTACCACTCTTTATGCTTATAGTCTTTCTTCAATACCTTAGGTTCTTCATGAAAGGAATCTGTCACACCATAGTAGAAAGGAAAACACACTAAGACGTTGGATGCAGTCCAATCTCTGACAACAAAATAATTATATAACTTGGACAGGTCACAGATTCTTTAGGCCAAAACTTTCCTGACTTATAAAATCAGGGCCTTTAATTGGGTGCATTCTTAGGTCCCTTCCTGCCTTAAATCTATTTTATTTTCTTCTATTTCCTATATGGTCAAAAGTGACTTAGTTCATAAGTCACCTATTTCCTATATATTCATGAGTTAGAGTGTTCGTGTACGGCGACTGCTTCATCGCTTTCATCATGACTATGCATTTGGTAGAAAGGAGACAACAGTGACTGAAATTAACTAATGCTACCTATGATTACTAAATCAAGACATTTAAAACTGAAAAGGACTTCACATGTTAACTGATTCCACTTTTATTTTCAAAATGGGACAGATGTCAAAGAATTTCAAATCATTTGCCCAAGGTGACAGAAAGCTATTATCAGGGCGTGGCATAAAATTTTATTTCTCACCTCAATGCCAGTTCCAACAATAATGGCTGAGGACCCACATTTTGGAATCAACATCTGAATTCAAATCTCAGCATGGGGTTTTGGGCAAGTTATTTAAATTTCCCATTTTTGAATTCCTTTCTTACATGATAGAATAAGCTTGTTTTGAGATCACTAAAAAATGGTTATAAAATCCTAGGCATATATGGAAAAGCAAAATAAGTAATAGCTATGATTCTTTAAATTACAAGGCTGTAATTTAAATTCAATTTATCAACACGTAGTATAACACCCAGTGCTCATCCCATCAAGTGCCCTCCTCAGTGCCCGTCACCCAGTCACGCCCCATCCCCCCCGCCCAGGAGTCTCTCATGGTTTGTCTCCCTCTCTAATTTTTCCTCACTCAGTTTTCTTCCTTTCTCTTATAGTTCCTTTCACTATTGCTTACATCTTGCATATAAGTGAAGCCATATGATGATTGTCCTTCTCCGATTGACTTATTTCATTCAGCCTAATATCCTCCAGTTCCATCCACATTGAAGCAAATGGGTATTTGTCCTTTCTGATGACCGAGTAACATTCCATTGTGTGTATGTATGTACATAGTGTGTATTATATGTAACATATAATATGTAATATATTATGTATATTATAATGTATTATGTATAATTATAATGTAATATATTACATATTTTATATACATATATCTCACATCTTTTTTATACATTCATCTATTGAAGGACATCTTGGCTCCTTCCACAGTTTGGCTATTGTGAACGTTGCTGCTTTGAACACCGGGGTGTAGGGTCCCAGCTTTTCACTGCATCAGTATCTTTGGGGTAAATACCAGCAGTGCAATTGCTGGGTTGTAAAGTAGCTCTATTTTTAACTCTTTGAGGAACCTCCACACTGTTCCAGAGTGGCTGAATCAGCTTACATTCCCACCAGCAGTGCAAGAGGGTTCCCCTTTCTCCATATCCTCACCAACATTTGTTGTTTCCTGTCTTATTAATTTTAGCCATTTTCACTGGTGTGAGGTGGTATCTCATTGTGGTTTTGATTTGTATTTCCCTGATGCCGAGGGATGTGGAACATTTTTTCATGTGTCTGTTGGCCATGTGTAGGTCTTCTTTGGAGAAATGTCTTCTACCCATTTCATGACTGGATTGTTTGTTTCTTGGGTGTTGAGTTTGTTCTTTAGAGATCTTGGATACTGGCCCTTTATCTGATATGCCATTTGCAAATATCTTCTCCCATTCTGGAGGTTGTCTTTTAGTTTTGTTGACTGTTTCCTTCACTGGCAGAAGCTATTTATTTTGATGAAGTCCCAATAGTTCATTTCTGCTATTGTTTCTGTTGCCTTCACAGATGTATCTTGCAAGAAGTTGCTGTGGCCAAGTTCAAAAAGGTTGTTGCCTGTGTTCTCCTCTAGAATTTTGATGGATTCTTCTCTCACATTTAGATTATTCAACCATTTTGAGTTTATCTTTGTGTATGGTGTAAGAGAATGGTCCAGTTTCATTCTTCTACATGTAAGCCAACAACTTGTAATTTTATCTTAATATCATATATGGCAGAGAAAAACAGATTCTCAAAAGTTATACCCATCTATTTAGCTTTTGGTTCTTTAAATCTTACTAACCGGGGGAGGTCATTGTTTGGACCATTGTGGGCACCTGACAATATGGGAGAAGCCCATATTGTTTGTGAGCCAATCTGAAGAGATTTCTCTGTAGTTTCTGCTCCACCAGAGCCACAGAAAGAGCCACTCTGAGGCAGCAAGACTCAGGGAATTTTGGTAAGAGTTTGGGACTCTGCCCTTCTCAGAAGTTGTGGGAGGCATCTCTGGTCTTATACACAGCTCTCCAGGCCATCCTCTGTCCCAGCAGCTCATGCAGTCACAGCCAGGCTTCATCACCACCCTGCTCCAAGAGAAAGAAGACTGCCTTTCTGTCAGTGTAAAGCAGAAAGCAGGATCAAGCAGCCCCACCAACTATCAGAGAGGAGGCTTTTGTTTTCAAGAAACAGAACATCTACCTCAAATCGGCTTAAAAGATAAAGATCATATTTAAAAAATAAAGAGCATCTTAAAAAGTTACATTGAGATATAATTCACATGCCATAAAATTCACCATTTTAAGGTACACAGTTCAGTGTGTTTTTAGTACATTCACAGAAGTGTGCAATCATCACCACTACCAAAACAAACAAACAAACAAACCAAATATCTTAAAATGGGACTAGGATGCACAGTCTAGAAATGATTATTAATCAATCTACCTACTTACCTATTTACCTGTCAGTTGTCAATAAGTTTGATTCAAGAAGCCATGCTTAAGTGCTGTATGCCAGTGTCTGCATTTGGCACTGGAGATCCACACAGAAATAAAGCATACTGCCGTCTCTAACGTCAATGAATTCCAAGTTGACATTTTGAGCACAAGGTCCTAACAAATGTGTGAATCAATTCCTACAGGAACTAGACTCGCTGCTACAGCACTGAAATTAAGAAATTGGCTTTGCAACCCAAGATCCCTGTAGTATATCCCTCATCTCTCTTTATATTAAATTGCCTCGCCCTTTATGATATCAATTGAGATGTAATGAAAACTGTTATATCACATTTCCCTTAAGTGAGGAGAAAAACTGACTCCGCGGAACTCAAGTTCACTCAGCCCATTTAAAAGAGATCTTGGAACATGGCGTCTATCTGAAAGGAGTGAAGAAGGGAGGAGAAGACAGCAAGATTCAGCATGAAAGGAAATCAGAATTACAAACTGCTCTGTGCTCAAAACAGTTTGGATTTTGTAATCAGAGCTCTCCCAGATGTTCCCAAAGAGTCCCAGGGCAATCGTGTGAGAAATAAGGAGATGAGGCAATGAGAGAACTATATATCCTGGGGATTTGTTTCTTTGCAACAAAACTCCTTTAAAGTAATTTATCAAAGTCACCAGAGAACTGAAGACATTTAACATGGCTTATAAAACCTCAAACGTAGTGCTCTCTTTTTGAGAATTGAAAAAGCCGCAGGCTCTTTTGATTAGCCTTTTCTTTATAATGTCAGATTGCCACTTGCCATAAATAGGAGTAAGGGAGGATAAGAAAGAAAAGGTCATAAGACAATAGAGAGATGGACGTTGAAAGCTACTAATAGAGTTTATACTTGAGGACAGATTTTTAAAACATGACACATGTGTACATGTAAATAAGGCATTGACTGCAAGAGCAAGCTCATTTCTGTTTTTGAACAAACAGCACAGTCTGTGGAATTCAAGTGCATAAACATCAGGAACTAATCTCTTACATAAGTCATTTCTATTATCTTCTCCAAAGTTGAGGTCATACACTAGGGAGGTAGGGGTGGGCTTCTTATTCCACACACACCCATTGCTGGCGGACTATAATATTTAAGGATATTTGTTACCCTATGAATTATATGTGCTGAAAATGATTCTTCTTAGTATCAGTCAGGAGACTACAACTGCCTTCATAATAATTGGAAGTAGAGATTACTATAAAATATTTTGGATAATTTTGTAAAAACAAAGTGGGGACAGAGTCTGCTGCCAGCTGTAGAACTGCTTTTAATTAAAACCTTGTTCAACATGCTTACTGCAGAGTTTTCTTATTTTCCTGTTATATAAAGATGTACTGATTCAGCAATTATTGAACCCTGGACACATTATAAAACTTTCTTCTGAGACTATTTAGCCAAGAAAATCAGCTGTGATTCATTAGATAGTAACACTACCAGAAAGAATGTTCCTAAGTTCGCCCTTAGTTATAGGTCTTTGGTGGCTGTGGAACACAAAGGCCTAAGCTTAGGAAAGAGACTTCTCATTTTTAATTTAATAAAAATCTCTGTAACGAGATGGTAAAGATGGACTTATATGTACATATGTCCAGTGAGTCTATTAAAAGAAGTGTAAATGTTAGATAAACTGGGTTCTAGTCACAACTTTGTTAACAATTGCTTCACTCTCTGCCTGACTATGACTGCCGCTGGTCAATATTTACCAGCATGAAAAGTCAAGCCAGTGTTGTCTGTCACCGAATGAATGAGGTACAATCATCACATACTATGTGTGTGTTACAGGGGACCAGAACCACATAGAACTTCATTCTTTAGCATCCACCTGGACTCGTGGAGACTGCCAAATATTTTGCCCCCTTTCAAAATGTGCTACTTTTCCCAATTCCATATTTGTGTTTTATCACATTTTTAAAAAGATCTTATTCATGAGAGACACAGAGACAGGCAGAGACACAGGCAGAGGGAGAAGCAGGCTCCTTGTGGGGAGCCCCATAGGGAACTCGATCCCAGGACCCTGAGATCATGCCCTGAGCCAAAGGCAGACCCTCAACCACTGAGCCACCCAGGTGCCCTTGTCACTAGTTTTTATCACTCGTGAAATAGATCAAATTCCTGTTAAATTCATCACTCTATTTTCTGAGGAAAATACTTGTGATGATGAAAAAAAGAACTTTTAAGATCCCATTTTTCTGGAGATCTAATGCTCAGCATAATGATTATAGTCAAAGACACTATATTATATACTTCAAAATTGCCAAGAGACTAGATCTTAAATGTTCTTGCCACAGAATGAAATGATAATTATATATTGTGATGAAGGTGCTAGTTAACCCTATGGTGGTAATAATGTTATGATATATAAACGCAGCGAATCAACACGTTGCACTCCCTACATTTACACAATGTTATATGTCAATATATCTTAAAGAAATCACATCCCATCAAATGGTCTAAGAATTGCGAAGTGATTAAAGTAATACCTGAACAATTCTTCAAAAAATGACAAAATAACAATTGCAGGTGAGGAATTCAGCAACCCCCCTCACAGAAAGAACAGAGAACAGAGAAATATACTGATGGACTGCAAAACTGAAAATTCCATTTATTTTCAAATCCATCTATGCATTTGGTGTGATTCCCAGCGAGGCTTTTGGTCGAGCTTATTCTGAAGTTTATATAAAAACACACAGAACCAAAAAATAGCTGAAATAATCTTGACAAATAATATAATAGAAAGAATTACTTTACTTAATATTAAGGCTTGCTGTTTAGTTATAGTGAACAAAATAAAATTGTTACTTCATTTATTTACTTATTTATTTATTTATTTATTTATTTATTTATTTATGATAGTCACACAGAGAGAGAGAGAGGCAGAGAGACAGGCAGAGGGAGAAGCAGGCTCCATGCACCGGAAGCCCGACGTGGGATTCGATCCCGGGTCTCCAGGATCGCGTCCTGGGCCAAAAACAGGCGCTAAACCGCTGTGCCACCCAGGGATCCCGACAAAATAAAATTGTTATAGAGATACAAACACAGGGGCACCTGGGTGACTCAGTGGTTGAGCATCTGACCTTTGGCTCAGATTGTGATCCTCAGGTCCTGGAATCAAGTCTCACATCAGGCTCCCTAAGGGGAGCCTGCTTCTCTCTCTGCCTATGTCTCTGCCTCTCTCTCTCTGTGTATCTCATGAATAAATAAATAAAATCTTTAAAAAAAATGGATGCAAACACAGATAATTGGAAATGCAGAGAAAACTCAGAAACAGACCCATACAGAGATGGTCAACTAATTTTTACAAAGGTTTAAAGGTGACTCGATGGAAAAACAATTGCCTCTTTGACAAATGGTACTGTAGTAACTGTAGTATATCTATGCCATACAAGAACTTTGATCTAAGCCTTACACATTATACAAAAAATGAACTCAAAATGGATTATAGTCTTAAATGTAATACATAAGATATTGATAACTTGGAACTCATCAAATTAAAAACTTTTACCCTATGAAAGACCTTGATTAAATGATGAAAAGACAAGCCACAGGCTTGGAGAAAACATTTGTTTGCAAGCCATGTATCTGACAAAGGCCTAGAATCTAGAACTTACAATGAACTTTCAAAACTCAACAATAGGAAGGAAAGTGGGCAAAATATATGAATAGAAATTTTAATGATGAGGACATACAAATAGCAAATAAACATATGAAAAGATATTCAACATGGGTATTCCAGGTGGCTCAGTGGTTGAGCCTCTGCCTTCGGCTCAGGTCATGATCCCAGGACCCCAGGATGGAGTCCTGCTTTGGGCTTCTGTCGAGGAGCCTGCTTCTCCCTCTGCCTGTGTCTGTCTCTCTTTCTCTCATTCTGCTTCTTTCATGAATAAATAAATAAAATCTTTAAAAAATTATATAAAAAAAGATATCCAACATCATTAGCTATTAAAGAAATTCAAATTAAAGCTATAATGATATATTACTACACAATTATCAGAATGGCTAAAATTTAAAAATAATAACAAAAATTACTAGTGAGGATGGGAAGAAAATGGGTCACTTATACATTGTGAAAATGCAAAATGGTATGGTTACTCTGGAAAACAGTTTCTTATAAAACTAAACATGCAGTCATTTTATGACCCAGCAATTGAATTCTTGGGCATATATTCTAGAGAAATGAGAAGCAATGTTCACATGCGCATGCTCGTGTGCACACACACATACACACACACAAACACACACTATAGGAATGTTCATGATAGTTTTATTTATAATAGTCCCAAACTGGAAGCAATTCAGATGTTCTTCAACCAGTGAATGGATACACTGTGGTACACCCATACCAAGGAACACTACTCAATCAAAAAAGAACATGCTGTACTAGTGCTATACACCACTTAGATAAATCTCCAAGTAATTATGCTCAGTGAAAAAAGCCAATATGAAAAAGCTGTATATTGTATGATTCTATTTTTATAACTATCAAATTGACAAAAGAATACAGACAGATGGGACACTTGGATGGCTCAGTCAGTTAAGAGTCTGACTCTTGATTTTGGCTCAGGTCATGATCTCAGGATCATGGGATGGGAGTCCTGGGTTGGGCTCCCCACTCAGCAGAGTCTGCTTGTCCCTCTCCCTTTTTCTCTGTCCCTCTCCCCCCTTCATATGCTCTCTCTCTTTCTCTCAAATAAATAAATAAATACATAAATAAAATCTTTAAAAATGTATACAGATAGAAGATTAGTGATTGTCAGGTGTTATGAATGGGGAAGAGTAGAGGAAGATAGGTATTGTCATGGATGAACAACCAGAGGTTTCCTGACAATGATGATTTATGAATATATATATATTTTTTAAAAAATAAAGAAAAAAAATAAATGTAAAAAGGCAATTCTTAAAAGAGCAATGATGAGGTAATAAGTTGAAAAATATTAAATCAAACAAGATATTCTTTAAAACATTGGTAGGACTTTGAATTCAAGTAAAAACAGCGAATATGACTACAGTATAAATAAATAAAAGTGAATACTTAACAATCTGTAAGGTACCTTACTCTTTCTGAAAGAAAAAGCATTAGATATGATACTTATATTTTCAGAAAATACCAATCAGCAATTCTGGGAATGCTCTGTGTGGTTTTGCAGACTCAATACATGGCTGCACACGTGGTCATAAAATTCAGTCTACTCTTGGCATCACAATTTCAGAGGATTATGAAACATTTGAGAAAGTTTAAAAGAATTTCAGAACATGATTAAAGAGTTGGGAGAAAAAATCTCTAAGTTAAAGCTGGAGGAGTCAGAATAGTTTGAGGGAGGAAAGGAAATGACCCAAAGAGGCTTCAAGTTTTACAAAAAGGTATTCACCAAAAATAGTAGTTGGCTATTGCTTGTTTATACAGAGAATGAAGCAAGGTGACAGAGGTTTACTTCTCTACCTGAAAGAATTATAACCTCAAATAAAGCTACTTAAATGAATACAGGATAAAAGTTCAAGTTTATGCAATCCTTACATTGTTAAACAGACATTGTTGTGCCTATAAAAAAGGAGACACTGAGGGGTTCGTGTTTTGTGTAAAGTGCATGAGAAATTGCAGAATTTTGTTCTAGTCAAGAATGACTGGGCAGCCCGCGTGGGTGGCTCAGCGGTTTAGCGTCGCCTTGAGTCCAGGGCGTGATCCTGGAGACCCGGGATGGAGTCCCAGGTCAGGCTCCTTGCATGGAGCCTGCTTCTCCCTCTGCCTGTGTCTCTGACTCTCTCTCTTTCTTTCTCTGTGTTTCTTATGAATAAATAAGTAAAATCTTAAAAAAAAAAAAAAAAAAAAAGAATGGGTGATTTCAACATTCAGATTTCTAATCAGTGCCCCAGGTCAGAGGTTGGCAAACTACAACACAAGGGCAAACCCTTGAGCTAAGGATGATTTTTTTTTTTTTTTTTTTTTTGCTAAGGATGATTTTTTAAAAATATATTTAAACATTCAAAGCTTTAAGAATTCCCAAAAAGGTGTAAATTGAATCTACTCCCCACAGAGCAGGGAGCAAGTGATCGATGAGTTGAAACAGAGACTCTATGGACCACAAAATTTAAAAAAATAAAACTTCAAAAAATGTTTACTGACTCCCACACTAGGGCATCCATGTGGTACGAATCTGCATACTGAAAATGTCTACCTTGTAATGTTCTCTTCCACCAAGTGGAGGAATTTTCTCTGATAGATTGTAATTCAAGTTATGTGCTCCTGTGTGAAGAACAGATGGATTTAGGGATTTCTTAAAGACTGGAAAGCAACCTAAACAACTTTACAAAGAATTTCGAAAGCAATTGATCTTTGTACTTTTAAGCACTGGAAAGTATATAAGGAAATCAGAATGTGAACCCAATGCTTCCGAGGCCACCACACTGCAGAAACAGTCAGCATTGCATAGTCTTTTAAGCTAGTAGAACATGTGGTCTGGATCAGTGCATGCCCACATCATGCATCTCACCTTTGTGTTCTATAAGGTTGAGCCCAAAATTCATTTTTTAGAAAATTGAGGAAAAATATAAACCTCAAGATGATATTTCTGGAAAATATTCAAATAAATACGTATATTGACAGCAATGCTATCAGTCCCTTGTTTACTTAAAACAACATAATTGAAGGTTTCTACAAAATAATGGAGTAAGAAGTAAATAAAAGTTCTTTTTCTTTTAAAGATGTTATTTATTTATTTATTTATTTATTTATTTATTTATTTATTTATTTGAGAGAGAGCACAAGCTGGTGCAGGTGGGTGTGGGGAAAGGTAGAGAGAAAGAGAGAAGCAGACTCGCCACAGAGCAGGGAGTTTAATGCAGGCCTTGATCCCAGGACTCCAGATCATGACCTGAGCCGAAGCCTGACGCTTAACCAACTGAGCACCCCAGAAATAAAAGTTCTTATACATAAGGCTCTATTGTAATCCATAATAATATCCTCAGTTGAGTAGCGATACAGCAGGAGATAATTTCTGAAAGCTGCTCAACACTCCCCTTCAAGCAATAAAACAGGAGGTTTAGGGAAAGATGGATGGGAGGGTAATTCTTTCTTTGCTCTCTTCTTCATTTCATCTCATCAGCATATGTCCCGAGAGGGATCCTTGCTAGAGAGATCCTACTATTTAGTTACAATCAGAAATTATGCAGATTCCTATTTTTATTAGCCAAATTAGTCTTTGAGAGTAATTGTATTAGAAGAAGCATTTAATCTTTGAAAAACTCTTGGGACTTCAGCAAACATAATGTAACACTTACTCAAACAAATATTACCTCTTGTCTTCATTTATGTTTCTTTTTCCATTCATGAAATAAACAATCTATGAACTAACTCCTTCATGTGACTGTTCTCAAGTGACCAAATAACTCTGGAGGATAACAAAGTGAAGCATGATAATAAGCTTTGACCTTTTAAAAGAGACCCTATTCAATCATCATTCTATTTCAATAGGGCTTTTGGCTTAAGTAGCTTTGGAGGCAGAAAAGGGACATTTTTAGAAATGCTGGCCATTTCATTCTGGCAACAAAACTGATGTCATGTCTTCAGTTGAGTGTTCTATAAATCCAGAACTTGGCCTAACATGACTTATAATGTGATATGTAAAGAAAGGAAAATGAATGCTGACTGGGTGGAGAATGGGAGAAGCCATTGCACGAATCATTCGTTGCTTCAATAATTGAAGTTAAGGAAGAACCAAAAAGTTGTGTTTTTCTATGACTAAGTGGCTGTCTTGAGAGGTTCAGAAAAAGTTCATGTTGCCCTTGAACAAATATGTTTTCCACATTTTATTGCCAGAATGTGGAGAAACAGAAGGGCCAGAAATTAGTGAAAAATTCTGATCTCACTTTGTGTTTCTGGACTTCCCTAGAGTAGGAAGTAACAAAAATCATCCTGGAGAGACTAATGCTTTTTCCCATTGTTTTTGCCAAAAGTGAAAAGTATTTTGCCTAGCTCTATGCCTAAGCTAACAAGAGACTCTAAAATTTTAGATTTCTTCAAGCTACCAACTGCTGATATATTTTCATCTATCCAATTAAAGACTCCGATGTTAGAAAAAGTAGTATGTGGAAATGACAGGCTACCAGAGATTTTCTTCTTATAAAGATTAGCATGGTTTCTTTTCCTTCAAAGGTAATGATGACAAAAAATGATATATAAGATTTTAAAATATATCTCTTTCCTTGCTCATTATGCATTATCTAATTTGTCCTAAAGTAAATTGTGGTAATTTCAAACATCTTTGCCTTACTATAACATAAAATTATGTGAAAGCAAGGCAATCCATAAAAACATAAGCTGGAAGATGTTGAGACACTTTAAAATTGCCTAATTTCTGTATGCATGTATATCTGTATTCATTCATTCATTCATTCATTCATAGCAGATCGTGTATTTCCCAGATATTTTGAAATTGAGTATCTATGGACAAATTTTCATCCATGAATTTCACACTGTACCTAGGTTGATACTCCATTATACTAGGCATTTTTAAAGATTTTTAATATATAGAAAATGGTATTACTGTTATGATTTAAAGTGTACATATGTAGATATATATTATTTCTCATTTGAAAATATGCATTCATTGGTTATGGACTCTTTCACACAGTTATGACAAGCTTGGAAAATGAGGCGGTATGCTGGGCTATCCCTGGGAGAATTCAACCAAGAAGCCAAGTTCATAATTCGTAATAGAGTTAAAACCTATACTTGGAATGAGGCAAAATTGTGTCCCCTTTGGCCATTTATCGCTCTCTCCTTTCATCCCCACAATCTTATTTTTAAGGAGCTTAATTTTTGTAAAAAAAGAAAAAAGAGAAAGAAAGGAAAATTTGAGGCAGAATAACACTACACAGACTTTTCTGAGGGAGTATCAAGCTTCTGCCTTTCTTCTTCAAATGAAGACACTATAGAACACAAACAAAATATATTGCTGTGTCAGTAGGCTAACCTATGACTCTACCATGACCCGTTTAGTAAGTCAGATCTATGCAGACTGTCTTTCCAGAGACCGTACCTCTCCCTTGACCTACAAAAAACAAAACAAAACAAACAAAAAAAACCAAAACCATACAGTTACTCAATCTAAAATGGCTGAATATTTGGAGCCTTTTGACCCTTCTTATGTCTCGGGGGAAAAGAAGGGAGAAATGGACAGAGAAAGGGCTTCTGAGGTGCAAAATAAAAAAGGAAACATACCAGTGACATCTCTGACTCAATCCTTTTGATGTGGAAGACATTGGCAGTGGAGAGGCAAATTTGTCTGTCTTCTCCTGCATATCTACAACCAAAGTAGCATTTCAACATCATTTTCAAGTTTAAACCTCTACTTAGCATAGTTTACCATATGTGGTTTTGGATAAACCAAACCCCAATAATGTTTAGTTATCCCAGAGCCAATGATAGCCTCATATTCCAGAAAACAAAAAAAGACAAAAAAATGAAAAGTCTGTAGTTGGGGGTCCTTGCTAACATGTCAAGAGTTCCACTGACCCACTGCTAGTAAAAAATTTCTATTTTTGACACAAAATTTTAATATTCTCTATCCTGAAGTACACATAGCTCAACCCTAAATACCTCTTTGACCAGAAGGATAGCAAAATAAAATAGTGTTTCTTCAGATGAATGTTAAAATTGAAACTTTATATACCTCTAGTGCTATTTGTTTTTAAATGCTAAATTGTATTTTTTATCTCATTCATTGTGTTTTCTTCAAATATTCCCTTATAATTACATTATTCTTATTAGAAAAAAAATGGTGTAAGTTGAGTAAGGATGATTTTTTTTAATATTTATATTTATTTATTCGGGTATATATTTTCCTTCTAAAACATAATCTCATCTATTCATGTTTAGGCAAGAAATTTGACAAAACCTTAGCTAGTTCAATGACTGATACTGGGGCATGAATCTTGTGACAAGTTATGGTATCATTATTGCTCTGTATTTAATTCACACCTACAAGAAATGTAGATCTATATTCATGCTATGTTATTTTAATAAAGTTAGATTGGATGTGATCTCTATCCTCAGACATTTAATAGTGTAACAAATAAACAAGACCAATGACTGCTAATATGTCATGTCAGAGGTGTGTGTGTGTGTGTGTGTGTGCACATACAGCTTGGATCATATGATTAATTGCATTATACATTTAGTATAACTGGCTAACTCATTCTAGTTGAACGAATTCAGATGGAATGTTTTGATAGGTAACTCTGTTTGTTCATACAAAAATTAAGGACCATCTACTTAACAGGATAAAATTTCCCTGAGGCCTAAAGGGGAAAAAAAAAGGGAATAATTTGAGGTCTAAGACAAAGAATATTAGAAATTATTAGAAGAGTTTGTCAGCAGTGAAGAGCAGTCAGTATTAAATAACAAAACAAAGTAAAAATAAACAACAACAGGAAGACAGTCAACATCAAATGTTAGGAGTCTAATAATAAAAAGACTGGTTAAATTGAGTAAACTCAAGGGTGATAAGATGATGATAATTCAAAATAGATGTATAAGGCATTTGGGTTAGTAAATTTCTCAAAAGAAATGGTTATGACATTATTGTAAGAGAATTATAAAAAATTAACACCAAAGGGTACAAGGAGGTAAGATTTCAAGTGAAGAAAGGGAGGGGGCCACAGAGTTTGAGATGCCAGTGCTTTCAGAGCAAGTCCTAGGAAGAGGAACTGTCAGAAAGCAGACTTCCTGACTCTGAACATTTTCAAAAATTGAGGTACTGGAAAAGTAATGCAGAACTTTCTGGAATGTTGAACAGAACTTCCTGCTATGAAGCTATGTGCCATTGAATACAGAACTTTACTTTTTAGTTATCATAACAGGTAAATTTCCCAAAAGAGAATTGTTACTTAACTCTGACTAAATGGTTCTCTGGCCCATTTATATTTGCCTCAGGCCAATCAATTTCCCTTTTGACCAGATGGACACAGATCTGCAGACAGCAGAGTCCCATGTGGTGTGGCCCAGAGCCTTTCCTGTGTCACTCCTCCTCCCCAGTGGAATTTGGACCAAGACACAAAAGTGCAATCTTTGACAAAAGTTTCATGCTTTTCTCCTCTCAGGCAAGAAACCAGGAAAGAATTATTGAATCATTTATTCAGCAAGTTTTTTTTGTTTTGTTTTCTTTTTTTTTTACTCCTTTACTTATTCCGATGCTGGTGGTACCTTCCATTACAGTTTACCCTCATTTGAAGCCAGCCTTTTGAATCCTAGACTCCTAGACTCCTAACTGTCCCATCCTATATTCTTATTGCTTTAAGGAATAAACCTACTCCTGAACTAGGCCATTCTGAATATGTCTCTCAACAATTTAAAATTCTTCAAAGACTCCCATGGGGTATGACCTATCAGATTCCCGATCATACAAAGCTTAGCTGAGCTGGACGGCACATTTTATTTTTATCCAGTCTTCAGTCACACTCTCTTGCACCTATAGTTTTTCCAATACATTTGCAAATCTGCCAAGCACAAAGCACCTCATGTCCATTCTTTGCTTCAAAATTTATTACATCAATTCTAGTACTTGTCTCTCTCTCACTAAGAGGAGCTGTGTCTTACTTTTTGGTATCTCTTGTTCTTAGAACTGAATTCTGGCTTATATACCTCTGTTACATCAATTATCTTTTTTTTTTTTCTGATGGTCTTAATATGTTTTGAATTCTTGGAAAAGAATGGTATTGTTCTGTGTCACTCCCGAATTCTCAGAGCTGAACACAATATCAAGTAGCACAGACATAGGATAACGTTTATTAAATATACTGATGAATAAATGAATACTAGATTGACTCCACTATTATTCAAGCATTCTTGTAACTACTCATCTGCTCACAGACTTTTCATCCCTTTCTCTAAACCTAGTAAAATTCTATCCCGCCCGAGGTTTATCAAGTGCTTGGTGAATATGTTAAATAAATAAATTATAATTCCCCCCACATCAAATTGGACTTTCTTCATAGGGCGTGCCTCCATCCCCAACTAGAGGTAATTTCTCCTTACCCTGAGTCCTTCAAAAATTTATTTTTGAAGGGATTTGCTTGGCTATATTGTGTATATTTTCTCTTTGTTAGAAATTATTTAAATTCCTTTCATTATTTAAAAATAAATATTATATCTTGTTGCCTCAATTAGTCCTTAAGATTTTGAATTCTTGACAATTATAACTAAGGTTATCTTCTCTCCTTTGACTTTCCTTCACACTGTCAGTGTTTAATTGAGATTTCAAAGGCAAGACACAAATGAAAAAGATGTGACATTGGCCTCAGGTTGATGATGATGGTGATGGTGAGAGTTTCAGAGGAGAAATCAAACATCCTTTCTTTATACAACAGAGCAACTATTAAAGATAAGATGAAAAAATATCAGATGACAGGGTTAAACTTGTTATATATTAAGTACTAAGGAACTGTAAAACATAGAACTGATTAGAGAAGTGAGACAGTCAGGGACATTTCCTATGAGGGAGTTTGGAATGTTCTCTTCAATCAGGATTACTGAAAAAAATATAAAGAAGGAATTCTGTAAGAGTTAATAGCCTAAAGGTAAGAAGTATCAAGAACATTAAAGGGAATAACAGGCAAACGTGGTTTG
Organism: Canis lupus dingo; assembly: GCF_003254725.2. Lineage (NCBI taxonomy): Eukaryota > Metazoa > Chordata > Mammalia > Carnivora > Canidae > Canis > Canis lupus. Next base: position 31,961,008 of record NC_064257.1, on the reverse strand, counting down.
GTCTGATCAGAGAAGCCATATTAGAAGTTTAAAAATATGGGGTCAGACAGATAGAAATGAGCATTCCATTGGATTTTATGAAAAAGTTCTAGGAGTCGAGAGAGTCCTGCATGTTTTCTAATAACTAATTCACCTATCTCCATGGCTAATGTATTGCTAGCATTCTAGAAGTATCTGCCTGCTTTATCCTGGGTCTCTACCAGCTTTGTCAACATTGTTACAAGCTGAAGAACTTGGTTGCAGCATGGACAGTATGACTCCTCGAGACCAGGTGAGAAACCGTGCAAGCAAATCAACCTAATACTTTTAGACATTACCGTCAGTCTCTGGTAAAGAATTGCACAGAGTCAGGTGTCTGAAGTCAACATCTGGACATGGGAAGATAACAAAGAAATTAGAGTTCTTCACCCCTCTTAGCTGCATTTTTATAAATTTACTTCATTAAATGAGTGTCCTTTGGGTATATTATTATTTGTCCTGAAGTCTTAGGAGACGTGCCAAAAATCTCACAAGCAACATATCCCCAAAGAAAACGGAAAAATATGTCCCATTATTTCCTGATGAGAACCCATTAAGGAAAAGATATTGCAATAAAAATAACAATGATTTTTTCCCCATTCCATTAAACTTTTGAACAGCTACCATGGCAGCTACTCCTATTTTAAGCATGTTCTGGTTTTCATGCAGTAAGGACAGTGAATGAAGATGTAAGCCACCAAAGCCCTTTCTTCTGCTTGTGTAAGGCAAGACATATCTTTGCCAAATAGCTTTGGTTTGGGGGACAACCATCCCAGGCCACATCTGCTGGAGTAGCTATTCATGGGAGATGGAAAATGGAAATTTAACAACCTCACTTAGTGACTATGTGCATGGATTATAAGCACTTAGTGAAAGTTAAAAACCAGCAGAGCCGGAAAGAATTTAGGCTGGCAGCATTAGACAAATGTGTATAGTTAGTGATATAAAAAGCCCATGGAGGATGGTCACTTGGAATCTGTAAAAGTCAATCAGGTCTTTGTAATATGGAGGGCAGGGAGAAACCATGTGTCAACTACTCTGTGACAATGCCCTGGAACACTGTGACTTTTTTGATTTAAGCTCAAGGATAGCAGTCAAGAATTTTGTGCTGTATCCCAGATGTGATGAAGTCCCTGGCTGACGACAATGTCTAAACATAACATTAAGTGAAGAAAAAAAAAAAAAAAAGAAGGATGAGAGAGAGAGAGAGAGAAAATCTACTTGATTATCCTAAGTAAATATGTTTACCTCAAGCACCTGAGCTTTCTGAAGACCAAGAGCACATTCATTCCACAGACCCTTGCTAAGTGAGGTGAAAATGAACTGTCAAAGTAACTACCATGTAGAAAGGATGGCTGCCAAGAACTTTCCTTTCAAATGACCATTTTGTCATAAAGTATCTCAATTATCCATTTAAAGGATATTATCTCCCCTCGCTCTTTCCCCTCTTACTATTTCAATTCAATTTATCATGTGCTTTATTTTTAAAATAAAATAATACATATTAGATAAAAGTGCATGATTCTTTGAATTCTCCTATCAGATGTCTATTTAAATCATCCTTTCCTTCCCTCAAGGAACATTCCTCAGCATGAATTTGAGATATATTTTCTCTGTTCTTTAAAAATATTGCTTCGCACATGCATATATGTTCACGAACGTTGTATTATTAATAGCATCAGACCATATATTTTCTTCCTCATTTTTTTTTCAAATTATGTTTTAAGGTCTGTTATCTTTTTGACCTTGTATGTGCCTTTTAATAGCTAGGCAGCACTACACCATACAAATATAATATATTTATTTATCCAACCATTTCTGTCTGAGAAAATTTGGATTATTTCAGTTTTTTCCACATTACAGATAGTACTGTAGACATCCTAGCATACATTCAATGCAAATGAGGCAGATACTATGCTCTAAGCACTTTGCTGCATAATCTAATTTAATATTCACAAAAAGTTCTGGAAAACTGTTGTTTCCTTAACATTTTAGAAATTAATAGGGCTGCCTGGTGGCTCAGCGGTTGAGCATTTGCCTTCAGCACAGGTCTTGATCTTGGAGTCCCTGCGAGGAGCCTGCTCCTCCCTCTGCCTGTGTCTGCCTCTCTCTCTGTGTCTCTCATGAATAAATAAATAATATCTTTAGAAAAAAATTAATACATCAAAAAGGTTAAGAAACATTATCAACTTTACACAACTACTAAGAAGGAAACTGGGACTAAATTTTCATCCAGTGCTATTGAAATCATCTTGTCTATTTATTAGTTTCCATATTTATTGTCTGTCACGCCCACCAGAATATAGGTCTCATGGGGACTAGGAGCCTTGGTTTCTGCCAATGAGTGAGTACTTGATAAATGAGTGAATGAACAAACAAGTGGATGGATGGATGAATACAATATTCTCAAATATACAATTTGTTGCAGAGCTCAAATAGTGAAAGAACTATTATCTGGTCTGGAGTTCTTGAATAAATTAGTTTTAATTTGAGGCAATTCCATGTTCAAAAAAGCCCAGGCATGCTGTTCTGGGTTTGGCTCCTCATCAAATGTCTGTGTTTGTTCAAACTGGGAACTTGGGGATGTGTACTGGGTGAGCAACCTTTGGATCATTTCAGATGACATACAAAGGGCTGGCAGTCTGTGGTTCTGAAGTCTGGAAAGTCCAAGTCAGTAAGGTTCTGTGGCTTACTATGATATTTTGTGTCATATTGTAAACTGGAAAAAATAAATCTCCAAAGTCATAGCCACAGGTTTTGTGACACACCATGGTCTTAAAAATGAGTAATTAAAATAATATGAATTGTGGTGTTTTAAGTCACAAGAATAGTCCTGATTCTGGGAAAAAGACAGTTTAAATCCACTGTCTTCAGAGTTGTTGGCCAAAATTTTCCGTTACTTTATTCTCTGCCATAAATCATCAGATAAGATAGGAGGAAAATTCTGTGACTATTATCAACACTCAGGAATGTTATCAGCGTTGCATTTTTTTGAGTCATACATTTTATTCTATGGCATTACTATCCTGAAGCTCATTGAATAACCCTAATTCATAGAGAATGATCAGTTCTGCTTACTGAATTTTCTAGTTAGTTAAAATATACAACGGAAGACTCTTTTTTTGTTTTGTTTTGTTTTTATCCTTGCTCTAGCAACTTTCTAAAATGTGTGAACATACCTTGTGGACAGAGTGCAGTTAGTGTAGAGATGTATCTTATGTATCTTTACGTATTTTAGAACTCTGATTTGCAATAAATTCTGGCAAGTTTTTCTAAGAGGTTGTACCAAAGCTGTAGAAATCACATGACATAGCCTAAAATTTAGTTTTCAGTCACTACATTTCTCAATCAGTTTGTGTTCTTTCTACCCTTGGCCAGAAAACTGAACAAGATGTTAAATAGGGCCCCAGCTAGTTGAATTCTGTTGGATATATATTTTACTAGGTTGAGTATAAAGTGAACCAATACGGTACCTATGACATCACAAATGCTCATACTTTGGACTTGATAAAAATAATACTTTATCAACATGACTGAAATCCAGTTAGCATAAAATGAAAACCAACAATTTTCTACCAAAGGAAAAATGGTGATTTTATAGCACGCTTATTTTCCTAAAATGGATTCTAGTTTCTGCTTGCTAGAATGATTATGAGTGGATGTTTTAAACTGGCAAAGTTTATAGTCTGTACTTACTTCCCTTGAAAATCACAGAATACTTGGTTATTAAAAATTATATATACAACATATTAAAATTATAACAAACTAAAGGACAAATGAGCTCTTTCTCCTTATCTTTAAAGCTTTTATATAGAAATTTTCAGGGACAAAATTTACAAATAGCATAATGCACTCCATGAACCTACAACCCAGAACCAACATACAGTCTTATTTCATCTATACCTGCCCCAATATAAATGCCCCTAGTATAAGCATTAAATGTGATAAGGTGGAAACATCACTGAATGGAAGGCAGAAAATCTAGGTCTAAGTTTTAGCCCAACCTTGAGGGGACCTCTGAGTGTCCCCATAATTCACTTAAAACATAAGGCTTGTATAACCAAATGTATTTTAACTACGAGTCTTGTTTTACATGCAAGGCTATGATAGTATATGTTAGGTCAGTGTAGTCTGTGGAATGCTCCCTGTATCTTCTGTGACTTTTCTCTTTCTAACTAGACACTTGGCTGTAATCTGCTTTCACCACAAAGACAAAATTACAACCAACTTAAAAAAAATAGCACTAACAATGGACTAGTTCTCACCATAGCTATTCAACTGTTATAATGATGTCAACTCTAAAGAGTGCTGGTGTACCAAAAAAAAAAAAAAAAAAAAAAAAGATTTATCATGATAGTCCGAAGCAGATCTCTTGAATTAGTTATTTATTGCTGTGTAACAAATTACTCAAAACACAATGGCTTAACACTACAAATATTTACTATCTTTCACAGTTTCTGTGAAATATGAGTCTTACTTATTTCATTGGTCTAGTCCCTGGTGTTAACTAGATGTTCAATTATCATTAAAAAATCTTGAATAAATGAAAGAATAAATGTGTGCATGCATGTGTGCATGTGTGCATGTGTATAAAATATCATGGAACTGAATATTTTTATATTATATGATTATTGATTGTATGGTTACTCTTATGTATTTTCCTCTTATAAATACATAAGAGGACAATTGGGGGTGGTGATGTTTAGTGGGTTTTAACTTTCTATAAATCAACTTTAACTGAAAGGATTTTCTGTTTTGGTTATCTATTGTTATATAACAACCTATCCTAATATTAGTGCCTTAAGACTTCAATTACTTTCTTTATTTGATCACAATGTTGTAGCTTGAGCCAGAGCCAGTGGGGTTTGTGTCTGCTTAGGGTGGTACCATCCAGCCTGGCCCATTTGGTGACACCAATTGAATAGCAACTTCCAAGATGGCCTCACTCACATGGGCTCTTTATGTAGCTCAATTATCTTTCTCACAGCATGATGGACTCAGAGTAGTCAGGGCCTTATGTTGCAGGTAGCTTTCTCCAGAGTTCAATGCAGAATCTCCCATCCTTTTAAACCCTCAGACCAACACTTGCCTTCCATGCATTTTATGATTAAAGCAAATCACAGAAAAAAAAAAAACCAAGATTTTTAGGAGAAGAATTACACAAAAATGGGAATATAGGGAGACATGGTTCATTGGAGAAAGAGACCCCATCTCGTAAATTCCATAAGAGCAAGGAATTGGTCTATAGTGTTCACCACTGTATTTTCTTTCTCTAAGATAGTGCCTGGTTTATACTAGGGTCTACCGATACATATTGAAATGATTGAGCAAAGGCATGGATAAATTATATGAGGAATAAGAAATATTTTGGTTGATTAAAGAGGGTAAAAAAAAGAGGGTAAGAATTAAATAAAGGGCTATCACAAGACAATGAATATTTACTAAGTTTGAAGAGTAAATGAATTGGATGAGTTCAGGTGAGAGATTTCTCAGAGATGTAGGATGTCATAGGGAACACAGAGGCTGTTAGGGAGCCTGATGGAAGGAAAATATATAGCCTGGTCTACAGATAACCAAGTTATATAAGCAGTTTAAAGTTACAACATTTGAGCTTTCAGCCATTATTCTCTCTCAACATATGGTAAACAGATACAAATGAAGCAAGAATTCTGAAAAAGAAAAAACAAAACAAAATTAATATCTTCAAGGAATTAAGCTCTGCAGAACAAAACAGTGCCAAATAACCACTGCATTAAATTTTATTATCAACTTAATTTTTAAGAAGTACCAAATAATTGAGATGTCTGGGTGGCTCAGTGGTTGAACATCTAGATGCCTTTGGCTCAGGGTGTGATCCTGGAGTCCTAGGATTGAGTCCCACATAGGGCTCCTGGCATGGTGCCTGTTTCTCCTCCCTGTGCCTGTGTCTCTGTCTCTCTTTCTCTGTCTTTCATGAATCAATAAATAAAATCTTTAAAAAAAAGGGCCAAATAATCACTGCTATCAACTGAATGTTTGTTTCCCCTCAATGCCTAAAAATTCATATGTTGAAGTTCTAATTCCCAAGGTGATGGCATTAGAAGGTAAGTTCCTTGGGAAGTGATTGAGTCATGAGGGTGGAGCCCTCATGAATGGGGTGAGTCTTCTTATAAAAGAGGCCCCAGAGGGATCCCTCCTCCTTTCCTCTATCTGAGGTTACTGTGAGAAAGAAGAAGGCTGTCAGTGGGCAGCCACTTTCACCAGACAACAAATGAGGAGGTGCCATCATCTTGAACTGCTCAGCCTCTAAAACTATGAGACATAAATGTTGCTTATAAGCCACCCTGTTTATGGTGTTTTTGTTATAGCAGCCAAAAGAGACTGAGATAGTCACCATCCATGAGAACAGGTGATTCTTTTCCAAGAGGATATTATTGGTAACTGGTATCAATAACATTTAGGAAGAAAGACTCCAATCAGGAAAAAAAAAGTCCCAAGGAGAATTTATCTCTTTCATACATGCATTAGTGTCTGTAAAAGGAAGATTCCACTAAAATAGAGATTATTTATTGGTTAGCACTTAAAAAAAAGTTTAAATGTAGGACCATAATATTTTAGAAATTTCTGTTCTTGAGATAAAGATATGTGCCATTCTGTGATAAAAGATAAAATTCTCATATGGAACAATGTTCTGCTGGAAAAACTCAAGTTTCAATCATGATGGTTAACACAATAAAACAATGAAACATATATTTGACTTTATGCTGAAAATTTTTTAATATATTTGAACTTTGGGCAATTGTATATAAACCCAAAATTGGCTATGAACCAGTCACTATTATGCCTATTATATCACTGTTTAGTTTCATTTAACAGTTGAGTTTCATTAAAATGCAGGAAAAATGTCAGAGTATTAAATATGCTCAAAATACATTTTGTTTGGTAAGATTTTTTTTTTTTAACATAGAATCGACCAAGATAAAGAATAGTGTGCTGGAAAATAAAGACAGACATTCAATTAGCCTTTTGGGGTTATTTGTCTGTATGGAGTAAGCCTTAACTATTGACTTGAATAAATGATTAATATAGTTTAAGCTCATTCAATCATTATTTGTTGAGTATATATTTGGGCTATGCCTTGCAATAAGTCAGTAAATAAAGTCATAATCACTACCCTCCTGGAGTTTACATTCTAATGGGCAGACAAAAATGAATAATAATGATAAAATACATTAAGTGACAAGTGAGAAGGTAATAAATGCTATGGGAATAATAAAGGTAGAGCATGATATCACGGATATAGTGTCAGGGTGGCAGGGATGAATGGGATACAGTGTTAAACAGGATGACCACATTAGTCCTGATGGAGTGGTAACTCTGAACAGTCTTGTACAATCCAAGGGAAGGGTTTTTCAGGCAAAAGGAAATACTAGTTCAGAGGCCCTAAGACGAGGCCTGGTTTATTTGAGCCACAGCAAAGAAGTAACAATGGTGGGAGGGGAAGTAAGTGAGGGAGAGAGTATCACAAGATGTCACAAAAGCTATAGGTAGTTGGGGGCAGGGTGGAGATGTGGGTAGGAAGGGGTTGGTTTCTGAAAGCCACATAGGCCTTTTAAGAATCTGGGCTGATTTTTTTTTAATGCAAATGAAGAGCCATTGCATTATTTTGTGCAGAGATGTCCTGTGATGTGAATTAGATTTTAACACCTCACTCCGATTGCTATACTGAGCATAGCCTGGAAATAGTTAAACCTGCTCTCCCCTAGATTACATGGCTAAAGTCCTTCCCTCACTGCTTCTAATTTCTTCATTAGTCATGTCATGATGCAGCTGCTCACATGATTTGAACAAGTTCTTTGAAACACATGGTCTTCATTTGGTCCCTTTTTTCTAATGCCATGTAAATTTAGTTTCTGGCAAAGAACTTTTGGGTACCTTAATAATCTAGAAATAATAATCTAGAAATAATGTGATTTTTTTACCCCAATGTCTACAATTGTGGTCTTTCCATTGATAAACCTCAAACACTGGCTATTACAATTCATTAAATGAATGAATGAATGAACTAATTATTTAAAAATATTTATTGTATGTTTATAATGTGCCAGACACTGTTCTATGACTTGGGGATTTAGCAATACACAAAATAAACCAGGACCCTGCTCTCATGAAGCAGATATTAAAATTCAAACATTCTGTGCAGCTTATATGTATTGAAGGCTAGCTCCCATTCACATAACTTGAATTTCATTTCAAAGAGGTAAACATGGGGGAAATCGTGCTTAGGCAGGCCACCCCTTTCCATAGATATGGTAGCATCAAAAGTCACAGTATATTTTTGGATCCAGTTTTGTGCCTTTGAAAATGGAGGATGTAATTCTTATATTTAGTACATTCATTCCTCCTTTTTCTTGGTCATAGTATGTTAGTTCTATTCTAATTTCCTCCTTCTCTGGGCAGCCCATGTAAGGGGAGAAAGATAACAGCAAATTCAGCTATAGGCCTGACCCAACTGACCTCAGCCAATAGGCACATCCATGCTCTTGCCTTCAAGGATGAATATATGATCCAATTCAGGTCAATGTGATGAGAGGAGATGTTTCTGAGGGCTTCTGAGAAAGAAGCTTTCTTACTCTCCCAAGACATTCCTGAGACCAATGCTCTCCCTTCTGTTCACTATACATGAGAAGCCTGGTAGCCAGGAGCAGGTCCTGCAGCCATCTTGCAACCCCAAGGGAGAGCAGCCCTAAGTAGAAACAGCCACAGGAAAAGTGACAAGGAGGCATTGAAAGAACAGTCTTTCATGATGTCATCGAGAACATTGATCAGGCCAGGACAAATCTCTGTCTTCGGTTACTTCGGTTAAATTTTCTGTTATTTCAACTGAAAAATTCCTAAGTGATGCAACTGCTATGTGCCCAATGCTGGAAAAAACAAAGGGATAACACAAAGTCTATAGCATCGAGAAATTTTCATGTGTGTGACAGAAACAGTAAAGTAACATTATATTGAGCGATGAGTTTAGCATAAAGGGGGAGGATTCATCAAGCAAAGGAGAACCCACTCAGCTTATTAGTAGCATTCACGAAGGGGTGCCAAGAAATAGTTCTTGGAGATGATCCCTGAAGTGCCTTTTAAAAACAAGCGAAACAAAGAACGAGAACAGTCATTTTAAAAAACGGTAACAACAACAAAACCAAAAAACAGAAAATACGCCCAGCACCATTAATGAGAATACTCATTAACATTTCTTGTTTGCTATCTTTCTGCTACTAAACTATTTGCAGGTTTTGTCTCATTTAACCCCTATAACAACTCTGTGAAGTAAATTACTTTTGTATATATATAATATACAATATATATATAATATATATATACTTCACAGAATTGAAGTAAATTACTTTTATATATATTATATACTATACTATTACTATATATATTACTATACTATTTATAGTATATATAAAAGTAATTTACTTCATATTATATATATGAATATATATTATTATATATTATTATATATAATATTATATATATATATAGTGAGGAAATTGATGTCAATAAAAACTAAATGACTTACTCATTTTCAAACAGCAATGAGGTTGCATATCTGGAAACTCAAAACCATGCTCTTTGACTCTAGGATCTACATCTAAATTCACTATATGCTACTAGGTTCCAGAATTTGGACACAACAGCAAACATTGTTATGCCAAGTATTTCTTTGTATCTCGGATATGAGCAGGAGGGTAAATAAAGGAAAGTAGAGAGGAAATCAGGGGCTATATTATAAAAGGATATCATGCTCCAAAGTTTAGATTTTAGAGCTGAAAGTTAATTTCATATGCAATGGAATCCTACATGTGATCTACTTAGATTCCACTAAGACATGTCTGATCACCAGAAACCATCTGAATCAAGTGTAGTCCAAGTTCTGAGATTTCATAATATCATCAGAACTTAATGGTTATCTCAGAAGTGTTGTAGATATTTCTGGGACTCATCAACTGTATACATAGCTTACAGTAATAAAAACATACATGAACTGTAATAAACCTTATCTCATGCAGCAAAAAGTGTTCTTGAAGTATTTTATGCAAAAGCAATGTTTAATATCTATGGATTATCTTAGATATATATTTTAACGGGTGATAAAGTCTGTAAAACAAAACTATTGGACATATATCAAATAGCTTTTTATCTTGTATAAATAAGAATTCCTATGATATGAAGTATAAGCTCATTGATGTTTATTTATTAAACTATTCATACTCAGGAGCTATTTCGAGTGACTTTATTTAGATTGTATTTCTTAAAATAAAAACATTTGTTTATAGAAACTCATTCTTTACTGGTGGGAATGCAAAATGATACAGCCGCTTTCTAAGACAGTTTGGCAGGCTCTTACAACGTTAAACACAGTCTTAACAATACAATCCAGCAATCATGCTCCTAGGTATTTATCCAAATGCGTTCAAAATTTATGTCCACACAAAAACCTTGCCCACGAATGTTTATAGCAGCTTTATTCATAATTGCTAAAAAATGGGATCAACCAAATGTCTTTCCATAGGATAACGGATAAACAAACAGTAGTATATTTATACAATGGAATATTATACAATGATAAAATAAATAAGCTATCAAGCCACAAGAAGACACAAAAGAATCATAAACACATGTTGCTAAAAGAAAATAGCCAATCTGAAAGGGCTATATTCTCTATGATATTCTGGGAAAGGCAAAACTATAGAGATAAAAAAAAAAAATCAGTGGTTTCCCAAAGGTTCAGGAGGAGGGAAATAGGGATGAATAGATGAAGCACAGGGCACTTTGAGGGCTGTTGAAACTATTCTGATACTGAAATGGTAGATGCATGACATAACACATTTGTCAAAACTGCAACATAAAGGGCACACCCTAATGCAAGTAATCAACTTTAGTTAATGTATCCATATTGGTTCAGCAGTTGAAACAAATGTACCACCCTCATGCAAGATGTCAATAACAGGAACTGAGAAGGGAGCCCCTGTATTTCCCCATAAAAATTTTTTTATAAACCTAAAACTGCTCTGAAAAGGAAATTTTACTGATATATTTTAAAAATATTTACTTAGAAGCTATTTTTTTGGCAACATAAGCTACAAATAATTGAATTCTAAAATTAAAATAATAAGATCCAATACATTTCAGATTTCAGAGGCTCTCAGAGATTCTTTAGTCTAAGCCTATCTTTGTTCATTCGAGAACCCCCCCAGTCTGGAGAGTTTGGCTGTCACCATGGCCACCAAGCATGGAAATGGGGGAATCTGAACTCAAACTCAGTTGACGTCACTCTTAAATTTATAACGATCTTCACTAGATCAACTGATTGACTCAGTAGTGTGAGGGAGTCAATGACACAGGCCACTAAGCCTGAGGCTTTTTGAACAGTGGTAAAAATGTGAATGTATATTTCTTAAATGCTCTTGGCTTTCCCAATAATGGTCCATATTTTGAAGAGGCACACACACACACACACACACACACAGCATGAATGGGTATGCACACTGCACATACAAGTACACTCACGTATGCAAATACCCTCTGACAGGAGCATTTGATATGTTTCAGATAAAGAAATAAAGACAAACTCTAGAGCACGGTAGCTCTACTTATTTTATAGACTCAATGAACAATATTTCTTTGAGTTGTTAGATTCCATTTTGGAGGGGAAGCAGTAGTTATTGAACAGTTCCTAACTTGTATAAATGCCTTTGTTGTGTTTTGTTTTGTTTTAATCTAGCATCTGTCTAGATTTTTGTAATTTGGCAGACTCTGTATCTGGACATGACAAATTTCAGCTGGAAAAATATGTTGTGAAAAATCTCTCAGATGTCACATCACAACTGGGGCCTCTGCTAAACCCCAAAGTGCAGCTGGACCATATTATTACATAGCTATTTTATTTGCATTCCTGACCCCTAAGGAGTAAGTGGATTTCCATCTGGCATATTATATCATTCTTCTTCTATGATGAGAGTGAACAGTTTGTTTTTTTTTTTTTAGTTATACTAGCAGCATAACTGAATTAACTGTATCAGTCAAATTATTTGAAACAATATTATTCTTTACTAAGTTAGCAAGGAACTATAAAACCAACTAGATCTCAATAAAAAAAGAATTAGTGTGCAACTATGTTCATAGTTAAATAACCGACAGTAAAAGTAAGATTGAAGAAAGATAAAATTGTTATATTTTATTCAGTGTGCCTTTAAAAGAACGCATCTTAAAAGTGTGTATTATCTGGTTAATGTTGTGTGACTTCTGTAAAACCTCAAAGCTGGTCAATACACAAGTCATGACCAGAACTCTTGGGCTTCCCTGAGTTAAAGGACAGCAGAGTTCATGTTGCCAGAGAAAGAAAAAAAGAGAGGGGGAGTGGAGGACAGAGTGTGAGAAAAAAAGAAAGAAAAAAAGAATGAATAGGAGTTTCCCAAATAAAGTATAATTTACATAAAGATTCTCCTCTGTCATGTGATTTCATGTCCAGAGCAGACCACATTTTTGTATCCTAATGTACACTGATGAAAGGCACAGCAATCCAGGGAGATTAAGTGATCTCTCTGAGCTAATGAACAGCAGAGTTAGGAATTGACCTTCATTTTTTGCTCTAAGTTCTATCTAGCCATTTCTAAAGCAAAGAGAACAGACATTATGAAACCGTGTGTTCTGTTTAATCACACACCATGCCAGTATCTTATCTCCCCTGACATACTTTTGTGGGCAAAATCTTTTAAAAATACCAACCATCTCACAAAGAGGGAGGTCCTGAATTAAATCTACTGCAGAGGGACACTATTGCCACGTATCTCATATTTAATAAAGTCACCCTCTTCTATGCAAAGTTTTGCTGAGAACCCAGAAAAACATTAAATATTACACGTGTCCAAAATACTTGTCTTTGAGAGAAGAAAATGTGGTAGGTCTGGCTCCTCCACTCAGAGTTGCTGGTACTGGAAATGACTCTAGAATCACACAGTTAGGCCTACTTTCTTTCTTTTCTTTTCTTTTTTTTTTTTTTTTTTTAAGATTTCATTTATTTATTTGACAGAGAGAGAGAGCAGAGTCAGGGGGAGCTACAGAAGAAGAGGGAGGAGCAGGCTCCCCATCCAGCAGGGAGCCCAACCTGAGGGCTCGATGAGCTCCGTGGGGACTGGATCCCAGGACCCCTGGACCATGACCTGAGCCAAGGGCAGATGCCCAACTGACCGACCCACCCAGGTGCCCCTAGGCCTACTTCGTGTCTTCACATCAAAACACTCTGGCCTTGGTTTTCCATCACCAGGCCTGGCTGAGAAGTCTTCCAACATAGAGAAGTTTTGTGGACTTGCAACCTCGGTACCACTGATTTGAAAGAATGCCACGTGGCTGAAAGAGAGTGACTGGTGTCCAGAGCCCTGGGCTGGAGGGATGCCACAGCTGTATCCTGGGAAGGCTGGAGCAGGCACCTGGCAAGCGGGCCCAGACTGTCAAAATTCATGCAGGAGCAGACACAGGACCTCCGGCGGAAATTGTGACCTGGCATGCAACACCGGTTATACTCCATTTGCCATCTCTATCTTGACCCTTGTCCCAGAGGACTGACCTCTATGGACTTCCCTGCGGTGCTTCCTTGGTCTCTGGCTTCCAATGAGTTGACAAATGAGAGTCATTTGCAGGGCAGGGGGACACTTGTGATTGTGTCCGTGGCTGTGTTCCTCTGCTTTCTTGCAGCATTTATTCAGTGACACCTGCCCTCCAGGCTACAGATTTCCTTACATCTGATAATACCAGGCCCTTCCCTTTCTCTCAATGGATGACTCTTGTTTACAACTATTGATGGTTCCTGGATAATCAACTGTTCTGTCTCATTTCCTTATAGCCTGACCATACCTTTGTATAGCCCTTTAGTTTAAGTCTTTAAAAAAATATATATTTTATTTATTTATTTATTCATGAGAGAGAAAGAGAGAGGTGGAGACACAGGCAGAGGGAGAAGCAGGCTCTCTGCAGGGAGCTGGATGAGGGACTGAGTCCTAGGACCCCGGGATCACCCCCTGAGCAGAAGGCAGGTGCTCAACCACTGAGCCACTCAGCATTCCTAAGCCTTTTCAATTTACTACTTTGAATGTGCTGTTTCTGCTCCAACCCTAACAAAAAGTCGTAATAATAGCTAGTAAGTATTACTCTATGCTAAATATTATGTCGAAAAGTGAAAATGACTTATAAGAGCTAAAAATAACTGTCTGAGGCTGATATGTGTTACTTACAGACAAATATTTACAGATAAATACTAGAGAAGTTGAATGACTTCCCCAAGGTCATGCATTTCGAATGGGTGAATGATTCACACTCTGATTTTCTGACTCTATAGTTTATTTAGTCTCTTAATTATTATGTGATCCTACATTGCAAATCACATCACAACTCAGAGCAAATTTCAAAAAAAAAAAAAAGTCTACACATAAAAAGGCTTAGAAAAATTTGTAGTTGAGAAAATCCAACCAGCACTGGCTTTCCAAATTATTTTTCCAAAAGGGTAAAATTTCCACATTCTACTGGACTATTACAGCATAAGATGATACAGCAGGTATTCGAACTTTTTAAACCAACAGTGTATATTTTTACATGTGGAAATTCTGGTTTTAACATTAGCTACGTGGTAGTGCATGCCTATATAAATCTGCCCAACAACAAAAGTGAGTGATACAACATCTGTCACTGTTTTTCCTCAAAAACACTAATAGCTGTGCAGACTAATCCCATAGGAGCACGTTGGTCTCATCCTGTATTTGATGTCCTGAGAAACATCTACTGATTTTTAAAACTTATCACTAACTGTAACAGAGAAAACCTGTCATTAGCTGGTCAGTAAGGGTTAGCAGTTAGCTTTTTTAGGAAAGCCTGATAATACTGGATAGTATCTTATCCATGATTTTTTTTTAATGAAGTAAAATTTTATCTTAGCTTTGCTTACTTATCATTATAAGGGTAATATTAATATTAATATTATATCTAATATTCAGACACTGTCCTTTAGAGTTATGCCTGAGTGTGTTACTATCAGAAGATATAAGGATAAATTCATGCTGGAGTGACAAAAGTAAAAATTATGGCAGTTAATCTTCTTTGGTTATGTTATTCTATTTTGGGAAAAAGAAAAAAAAGAGATGTTAGCTCTGAGACTTATAGGCACACAGTTGGATTTCATTGTTCTATACTGTTCATTTACCAACATGAATGCCATGAACAAAGCCAACTTTGGCCATGCTCATTTACCTTATATTTTCTCTGAGACGTAAAAACTAATTGCACGTAAAATGAAGTACCTATAAGTGAGTACACAAAACAACTGTCAAATTAAAAATTATTTGTCATTATACAATATTTTAAAATTTCTAGTTTACTTGATTCCCCTTCTACTCATTGGGCAGTGAGAGGGATTTCACAATTACTGGATATACATAATGTGTGGGATATTGGCCATAGAAATATTTAAATCTTAAAATAATTGTAGGATGCAGGCAAAGATGATTAATAGTTAAGAAAAAGGCCTTTGCTGTCAGATCTGTGTTTGAGTCCCAGCTGGTTGTATGAGTGAATTTAGAATCTAGAATCCCTACAGAAGGGATATTGAATTTTTAGGGTGTCACAAATAAAACTCGTCTTGTATATAGGAGATAAAGTGATAGGATAAATATGATAACTTTGTTGCCAATAAAAACTGTACTAGAAGATATGGCCTAGGTCAATGGTCAAATGGGTTTGAAAAGCTCTCTGTTCTTTACATCCACTTCCACCCCCACTTTAGACATTAGGACAGCCCATTCAAGGAAAATTTGAGGTCTGCTGAGGGCAAACCCACTTACCAATGATTACTGCGACACACATTTCTGGGTTAAAAATGGAAGGAAATAGAATGAATAGAGAAGCACTCAGAGTTCTTTATTAACTTCAAATCATTTAGTTCCATCTCATTGAGCACAGTGTCAGACACATGATCTTTAATAAATAATAGTTACTTCTCCTATAAGGCACAAACATTCTAATTTTTCTATTCAAGAAACCAAGTCTTCAACAAATAATGTGACATGTACAAGTGTCAGAGAAGCAAGATTCAGATCTGAATCAGACTCTTTAGTAGATAGAAGAATGCCCCCTAACCCAAAGGTGTCCATGCCCTAATGCTTGGAGCCTGTGAATATGTCATGTTACATGACAAAGGAAAATTAAGATAGCAGATGGAATTAAGCTTGCCCATTGGTTGACCTTAAAATAGGGAGAGTATCCTGAATTGCCCAGGTGATCCAAAGTAATCACAATGATCTTGAATATGGAAGAGAGAGACAAAAGAGTCAGAGTGACATACTTATGAGAAAGAGTATAACATATTATCAGCTTTGAGGATGGAAAGGGGCTATCAGCCAAGGCTATCAGCCTGGTAGGGAGGTATAGGCTACCTACCAACATATGCAGGTAGCCTATAAAAACTGAAAAGGCAAGAAAAACAAATTCCACTCTAGCATATCCAGAAAAGAATATAGCCCTGCCGACATCTTGATTTTACCATGTGGGACTCTTTTAGATTTCTGGCCTCCAAAATGGTGACATAATAAATCTGTGTTGTTTCAAACCACTCAATTTGTGGCAATTTGTTACAGCAGCAATAGGAAACAAACACAAACTGCAAGGGCAAGCATGTCAACCCCATACCACACTGTCTTCCTGTTCTCAAACGCACCACGACTCAGTCAAAGGCTGAGTTCAAGGGCCTGGTTAGAAGGTGAGCTGGCATGGATTCCAGATATTGTGCAGGACTGGCAAGAAAGATCATTTGATGTAGATGGGTTATTTGTCACTAATATACTTTGAGACACACAACAGAGGAGGATTGAATGAAAGGAGTACGCAAGCGTGAACCCTCTTACCTCAGTGCCATGTCTGCAGAAACTGAATAAAATGGCAAAGAAAGTTTTCTATAACATTTTTTCATGAGGACATTGTGCTTCATAGGCAGTTTTAAGCCACACTGTCATTCTGTGGCTCAGTCAGTAAAAACTGGTTACAAAAATACAGATTACTCCAAAGCAAAAAAACTCCAAAACAATGTATCATGTCCATTTAACGCTACCTTTTAATCTAGCCCTAAACCAAAACATTTGGTGAAAAAATTCAACAGTAAGACTAACTTGTTCTATTTTAGAAACTAGTAAAAATGGATGTTAATAGTTTAGGTTAGTTATGGCCTTTAGAACATGTTACCCTCCTGAAACAGAGCTGCCTTCTGTTGGTTCCATTGAGTAGAAATTAGGCCTTTTCTTTGGGTTCCACCTGGAAAGGGATCAATGCCAAGCAAGAGACATGAAGTGCCATGGCCTTCAGGTGGGATAGCATTAGGAAATTGTACATAATATTATTCACTTCTTGGTCTCTTTGGAGCAATTCACAGTACTGTAGTCTAAGAAGTTCATCTGTGCTATATTTTTTCATTGCTTCTTAAGAACCAGTTTGTGGAATACATCTGGCTGTGCTTTGACCCCAAATTCTGGATCCTCAGGACATATTTTATTTGCTCACTTACCCATCTCTCACCACCTTTGCCTCTCCTTGGTGTCTGGAGGCTAAAATTTAGAAAGGATTGCAAAGGGCTTCTGCTCCCTACCACTACTTGCTACCTCTTCTCTCAGACACACATGGAGTTTGGAACAATGACTTAAGGACGGGAGTTTTCTTCCTCTACCAATGTTTCTCGGAGAAACACATCTGGAACAACTTCTATGAAATGGAAATTCCCTGAAGTGAGTGCATGTGATTAGTGATAAATATTTTCTTATGTATTCATCACAGACTGGGGTGCAAAATTTTTGAGTAATCATCCAGGAAAAACACATACAGTGTCAATAAAGGTGGTATTAATAAATAGATGTTGTTTTCACAAATTCACAGTTATTTCTGAAGAACTGCAATTTGAATATACATGTTCTCCTGACTCTAGGAAAACCTAACTCCAGACCAGGGTATTTTTAGGTCTTTTAACGTGTATTTCATGTTTTAACATCCCATCCTCAATTTACAGATTTTCCTTTATGTAAATGAAATTTGTTCATTTAGGTAAGGTTTGTTTTATCATAAACTAATCAATAAGTCTACTGGCAACAAAGCCTCTATACTTTTTATTGCCCAATATCAGAGAACATCATTCTCCCCCACATCATTCTGAATGCTTTTTACAGATTAACTAATTCAAATAAATGAAGACTGCCCCAAGGATTACTTATCCCAGAATAAAATATTCTTTCATTTTAATAATGAGGCTGTATCCTCAATTTTATCTAGACATATCTGGAAACCCCAGTCTTCCCCACCCCCCGGATGGGGCAGTAAGTTGCCTTTTTTTTTTTTTTAAGATTTTATTTTAAAAAAAGATTTTATTTATTTATTCATGAGAGACACAGAGAGAAAGAGAGAGGCAGAGACACAGGCAGAGAGAGAAGCGGGCTACATGCAGGGAGCCGGAACGTGGGACTTGATCCTGGGTCTTCAAGATCACGCCCTAGGGCTGAAGGCTGCGCTAAACCGCTGAGCCATCTCGGCTGCCCAGTAAGTTGCCTTTATAGACATTAGAAAAATATAGCTTTTAGTCCTGGCACAAGGCTTTGTGAAGGACAAGTTGATGGGCAATCAGAAGGTGTTCATTTTAGGCAGATGCATTAGAAGAAAGGCCACCTTTAAACAAATAATATAGATTAAAGTGGATTTAAGCCGTCACTCATATCCATGGGTATGTCCTCTGAAACAGTACCTACACTGCCCAGAGGCATCCAGGAGCCTTGTACAAAGGAGGCCCTCAGTAATCTCATTGCTTTGACTTCTAAAAGATCTTCTTAGAATTACTCTCCTCTGGGACACCTGTGTGGCTCAGTGGTTGAGCATCTGCCTTTGGCTCAGATCATGATCTGGGGACCTGGGATCGAGTCCCACATCAGGCTTCCCGTGAGGAGCCTTCCTCTCCTCTGCCTATGTCTCTGCCTCTCTCTCTCTGTGTCTCTCATGAATAAATAAATAAAATCTTAAAAAAAAAAAGAATTATCTGTTCTTCAAAGAACAATTGTTATAGGCTAGTCAGCCACTATAGCCCATTGAAAGGATGGATAAATGTCAGGTGATTGTGCAAATGAGAAACAATAAAATCAGCACAGTAATTACTAGAAATAAGTGTTAGGATCCTTGATTAAACTTGATGTACCATAAGAGTTGTGGACTAACACAAATAATTAGTTACTCCTGTGGACCCCTTTATCATTTATAAACATCCTTTCCCTCTAGGGAGTCCTTACTTCACCAGATGATCAAAACAATAGTGAGAAGGACTTCTTTCCTCATTTTTCCAGATTCAGACCCAACATCACTTGTAGCATACCAACAATGTCGAAGATAAGAACATATAATAATGATGGTAATATACGGCGTAATCAAAGGAAAGTTCAAATACTGAAAATGGGTAGATAGTGGAGTGTAGGTTCCTATCACGGAGTTTCATTCAGTCTTGAGAGTATTCCCAAAGAAATGTAGGCAAACGCTTAAACCTGGTAAATTTCATAGACAGTTTCAGATTTTTCCATCTGTAGTGTTCTAAAATGGCACCAGACTATTAGAGGTGAGTAGTAGCAACCCTTGTAGAAAAGATATGTGCTCTTTCAGATAGATACAGTCTTTGCCACTAATTGGAGGCATAGGTAAGTGTGCATTTACTACCAGCACATTTCAAACAAAAAGAGGGTCTAGCCAGGCCTTCAAGTCTCTCCCATCTAGAAGTTAGGATTTTCCTTGATCATTTACCTAATGTCCAGATATGTATTGACTGTCTACTATGTGCATTGTTTTGAGACTGGGATAGAGGAATGCACAAGACAGACTAAGTTCCTGCCCTCTTTAAGGTCTCGTCCTACTAGACAGAGATTGTGATGGTGTTTAGTGAGTTCATCTTTTACATTTCATTGTAAAGATCATATGCAACTGTTTTGAAAGATAGTCATTCATTGAATATGGTATGGTGTTTGGGGCTGTATTGATGAATTAGGTGTACTGGGTGCTGTGGCAGCACGTTGCATATCTTCATGACAAGTGAAAGCCCACAGTAACTCTCTGAGGTAGAGGTGACATGATCCTTATCTTAAACATGATTTTACAAACCAAATCTCAGAAAAGGAATCTTGCTCATAGTTTATAAGCCATAAGGCAGTGAAGCCATGATTCATATACAAGTCTAACACAAAAGACCATTTTACTTTTAGTAACTTATATGCTGCTAAAAGCAATTAGCTCAAGTTTCAACATTTTGCCAAGAAACTACTTGCATAAATTGACAATTGGGTTCATTTACTATCTTTTTAGTTGTAGCAGTACATTTTTGCGAAGAGTGGGTAACACGGACTGCCATTTTGCCAATCTCCTCTTTTCCTTTCCATTTTTGAATCTTTTTTAAATCCTGTTTGCTTGCCTTTCTCCGTCCAAGTCCCAGATTCTATGGCCAATATTTTAGGGTTTACTGTTTTTTACATCAGCAACACAATTCTAGGAACTGCCTCTCCTGGTGAAGAGTTTACCTAAACAATTTATGCTTGAACATAGAAACTTTCTCTTTTTAATCATGTAAAACCAATGGACCTATATTTGTGGTAATGAAAAGAGAGGAGGGGAAACAGATATGAGATCAGATGAAATAATCTGAGTGGGTAAGGACCATTACACTCATTGATAATATTAACCATATCACATTGAATATGTAGATGTCAAGAGATTCTTCTTTATTTGCTTGAATGTGAGAATAATGAGGCCTTAAAGAAATTAATTTCCAAAACAGTAAAGTTAATTAAGTGGCTGGCAGAGCTGTTTTATGGCGACTGTGATTTCTTTCGTTCATAGACAAATTATCATAAAACAAATGAAATACTTTCTGCAAGCTAATGGTCTTTTTCTTAAGAATAAAAATAACTTTTGAATTCTAATCTTCTTCAACCACAGTATAGATCAAGGATATTTGCGTTTGTATGTTAAAAAAAATGCTTGAGTAATATTTACTGTTATCTTCAGGGTATAATTTAATTTCAAGTGAAAACATGCAGTAATGCATCCATCCAAATACATAAATTACGTGTCTCTATGATTCATTGCCCCATACTCCATACAAACATTATGGAGAAATGAATTTCTTTTAGGGAACAACTAGATTTGGTCAATAATTACTTATTAAATAAAGCAGTGATAAAAAGACAATCAAGAAATAAGAAATTTGGAAATGTTAACAGTTTCGAGAACATCTGTGTTATGTTCAAAACAGCATTATAAAAATCTTAACCCATTAATTCTTCCATTTTCTCATTGAAAGCTTATAAAGTTTCAAAATAAGAATTGTATATGTACATGAACAAATATATATATATATTTTTTTACATATGTTTTCACATATGAAATTTTTTTTTCAGATTTTGACTTTTGCACTATCTCCAAATAATCTTATACATACAATTTCAGAGATACATTGATGGAATTTAAATGAAACTATGATCACATTTCTTTAAAGACACAACTGATTTTAAATTCTATTTCTATATATCTTAATATTAAAAATGGTGGCCTATAAAATAAAAGAGAAACTGATCTCTATAAAACTTTTAGAGTTTGATAATATGGCTCTTCTTTGGTGGAGGATTACTTTTTCAGAATACACATTTATAAGATCACTTACCCAGCCTTTAAATTGATTAGTATCATAGTTCCAAATTTCTATCCATTTATTCATTCATTCAACAAGACTTTATTTAGCATCTATAGAGTACTCACTGTACTAGGCACAAAAGGTTATAGTGCACTATTTTTATTCTCAGAATATATACTAAAGGCCCTGTGTTATAAGAGGAGAAAGACATATAAGTACACAAGCACAATTGAATGTTATAGTTGATTTGAGAAAAGTCTGTCCTAAGTACATTTTGAATGGCAAAAATGAATTAATAACTACTTCTAAGAATCAGAACAATGGCAAGGATCAAGTTAGACTTGAAAGAAAAGTTAGAGCTAAAATGAATATTAAAACTTAAGAAAATCTTACTAATTCAAAACATAAGCAATGAGCCAGGGAGTATGAAACAATATGATGCATTTGGGGCCCTCAAGGCTGTTCAATATGGCTGGAGTTCAGATAGAGGACACATTAAAAGCTGAGACTGGAGACCTACTGCAAGAACCTGCCTTTAATCTTGTATTTCAGGTAGTGAGATTTGTTTCTGCATTGTCCAGTAAGATAGCCACTAGTCCCATGTGGCTTTTTAAATTTTATTTCAATTAATTAAAATTAAATATATAAAAATTACATTCTATCATCATCATCTTAGCCACATTTCAAATGATCAACAGCTACTATATCTAGAGGCAATTATTTGGGACTGTACAGATATCAATCATTTCTATCACTGCAGTAAGTTCTCTTGGACAGCACAAGATTATTTAGATGAGGAATCCCAAATTTTAATGCCTACAAGATTATTTAGATGAGGAATCCCAAATTTTAATGCCTACAGAGGCATTATAAGACATATAATAAAAAAGTAAGTGAAAATCTAGCCATAGGGGATCCCTGGGTGGCGCAGCGGTTTGGCGCCTGCCTTTGGCCCAGGGCGCGATCCTGGAGACCCGGGATCGAATCCCACGTCGGGCTCCCAGTGCATGGAGCCTGCTTCTCCCTCTGCCTGTGTCTCTGCCTCTCTCTCTCTCTCTCTCTCTCTGTGACTATCATAAATAAAAAAAAAAAAAAAGAAAATCTAGCCATAAATATATATTTACATTATATAATATATAATTGCCTGTGCCTGTGGGACATCCCAGAAGGAATGTTCAGTAGAAAGAGGAATAGAAAGTTATATCTATGTGCCAGGATTAGACTAATGAATGATATATGGAAATTCTTAAGTAAAAGTAACTAATTTTTAAAAGTATGTAGATATAATTGTGATAAAGGAAAGAACTTAAATATTAAAGATTCTTCTTTTCCTCAAGACATCACAAGGAAGAAAATCTTACCAAGGCAAATATGTGAGTCCTGCCAGTTTTAACAGTCTTCAACCAATTTTGGTTAGGTTCATGTAAAATTTTACTAGTATGTTAGCTGGTAGTGGCTTCTCTGTCATTTCTTCCAGAGTAATTCAACATAAATACACAATCCAGAAATGTGAGACTTCCGGACTTATATCTGAAAACCAAAAGAACATCAAGCCCAAGTTGGCCACTGGTGATGTGGTTTGAAGAGAAGACTCTTCTTGGCATACCTACAACTCCAATAATATAGGTGACCATTCACTTATTCTATCATTCATTCACTTATCCGTTTATTGAGAAAATGTTTTTGAAGTATCTATTATTTACAAGTACTGTTTTGGCCTTGTCAATAAAAAGAAAAATGCACAAAAAATGATTCTAGAAACTAATATAGATATTGACCTAGTTGAGGAAATTATGTCTCATGAAATTCTAAGGGAATATAATGGGAAAGCTTAAATAGCTGGTGGGAAATTGAATAATTGTATTAATTTCTATTTCTTCACCAAATCCCAGTAAGATGTGATAAAAAGTCTTAAAAACATATTAAAAAGAACAGAAAATAAGATGATGGCAATAGAATTTTGGAAGCTAGAGAGAAGGACAGAGCTCACTGACTTAAAAGAAATGAGATATTTCTGGATTCAGCAACAAGGTGTAAAAAGCTGGAAGTAACTCCCATTACAATAAGAAAAATCTGGACAAACTCAGCATCAGTGACCTTTCCTGAACCCATTAGAAAATGGAAGTTTCAGTGCAAAACAGTCTACTGAAGTCTAGGTAAACAGGTGAATTCAGAGTCACAGCTAGAATTTGCTTAAGTGGGGCAGAAGCCACTTTGGCCATGAACCGGTAAAAATATTTAGCTGGTACTTTTGAGCAATCACTGAAGGCCACATGTGGACTACTATGAAAATGAGAAACTCCTTGGTCTTCAGTCTTAGTTGCGACCTTATACTTTCAGGGGTTTTTACCTCTAGAAACTCCACCAGATTCTGAAGCTGAAGATCTTAGGAAGAACTTCTCATGGCTCTAGAATGGGAAAAAGATGAGTAATCATTATATAATATATCCAGAATGTTCCCTATAACAAAGATCTACTATTCCAGGGAAAAGGCTTCACCAGAACCTTATCCCAGATGGGGGAGAGGGGGTTCCTACCACTCCAGATCCTCCAACCTTCCTGTTTTACCAAAGCAAGCTAGAGGTTGGAGGTGAAGGCTATACCAGGAGACAGATGGTTGTGAAGGTCACAGCCCAGATACACAGGCACACTAAAAGACTAAGATTTAATTGTAAGATTATAGAATGCTCATCCTCTCCCATTCCTTTTCATCACAATAAGCCCCATTATAATAACAGTAGATTATAGGGAAAAGAGCTTTGCGGCACACACTCTGTCTGAGGAAGGGTACTTAGGAAAATCTAAAGTCAACTGGGGAGACAAACCAAGTACACTAGAAAAATTTGGAGCTTTAGTCACCTAAAGCCACAGTAATATAAATACAGTTCAATTCCTAAACATATTAATGTAAATCCTCATGCCACAGTCCCATTTACTACCTGAGTTCCCCTCACCTGATAAAACAAGCTTAGCTTTGAGTATAGAGAAACAAAGTAAGCCTTCGAACCATACTCAGTTATAACATAGATAGGGGCATAACCACAGGAGATTTTTAAAGTCTTTGATAATATGTTACCAGCTCTAATGGAAGAAATAGACAACATGCAAGAACACTTTGGTAACATAGCACAGAGATGGAAACCCAGAGGAAGAATACAAAAGAAATGCTGGAAATCCCAAATTCATAACAGACACAAAGAATGCCTGTGAGAACTCATCAGTAAACCAGATACTAGATATGCTTAAGGAAAGAATCAGTGAGCTTGAAGAGAGATCAGTAGTAACCTCACAAATTGGAATTCAAAGAGGAAGAGAGAATGGAAAAACAAAAGCAAACAAACTAGGAAAAAAAAAACAAAAAAAAAAAGAAAAACCCAGAACATCCCCAAACTGTAGAATAATGTCAAAAGACGTAACATACACATAATTGTAATACCAGAAAAAGAAAGAAACATTTGCAATAATAATGGTTGGAAGTCTTCCAAAATTTAAGAAAGACACCGACCACAGATCCAGGAAGGTCAGAGAACAGTAAGTGGAATACATACCAGAACACAACAAGAGGCATATTTTTTTTTATTTTTTTATTTTCTTAAAATATTTTATTTATTTATTCATAAGAGACATAGAGAGAGAGAGAGAGAGAGAGAGAGAGAGGCAGAGACACAGGCGAAGGGAGAAACAGGCCCCATGCAGATCCCGGGTCTCCAGGATTAGGCTCCAGGCTGAAGGCAGTGCTAAACCGCTGAGCCACCCAGGCTGCCCCATCTAGGCATATTATATTTAGAACCCCTCTCCCTCCAAAAAAAAAAAAAAAAAAAAAGGCACAAAAAAAATCTTGAAAGAATCCAGAGAGGAACAGATAAGTGTACCTTACCTATAGAGGAGCAAGGATACAGTGGACTTTTTTCTGTAAGAAATCATGTAAGGAAGAACAAGGTGGGATGAATTTAAAGTATTGAGAGAGAGAGAGAGAGAGAAAGGACCAGCTAAGGAATTCTGTTTTCAGAAAAATTATCCTTCAAAGTGAAAAAGAAATAAAAACTCCCTTACACAAAAACTAGAAACATTCATCACCAAGATACCTGTATGAAAAAAAAAAAAGTTAAAGGATTTCTTTAAGGAGAAGGTAAGTGATACAGGCCACAAACTTCAAAGCTTCCATCTACCCAAAGAAAGGGAGAGTGCTAGGAGAAAAAAGATAAAGATAAAATAAAAATATTTTACTTTTCTCATTCTTTGTATGAAGATAACTTTTTATAGATAACTTTGTACAGAGTCGTAATAGCAACAATGTTCTGTGTGATTATTACATATTGTTAAGTGAAATGAATGGCAGCAATGTCACAAGGAGAGGAAGGAGGGGCTGAAAATGGTTATATGGTATATTGCACTACAAGGGAACCAGTATGGTATTGATTGAATGTAAATTAGATTATTTAGAAATGTATATTGGAAAATCTAAGGCAACCATTAAACTTTTACAAACTAATTCACATGCTAAGACAGGCAGGAGATAAAAGGGAATCATGTAAGATGCTCACTTAAAAGCCAGATAAAGCAGAAAGGGGAAAAAAGAAAAAAGTTCCACAAATAAAGTCACAAAAATGTTAGATATTAACCCAACTCTATGAAGAATGGTTTTCAAGGTCAAAACGCCAGTTAAAATTCAGAGACTGTCGGATGGATAAAAAAGCAAGGCCCAACTTTTTACCGCCTCATAGAAACCAACTTTAGGGCAGCCAGGGTGGGTCAGCGGTGCACGGCCTTCAGCCCAGGGCCTGATCCTGGAGACCTGGGATCGAGTCCCATGTCAGACTCCCTGCATGGAGCCTGCTTCTCCCTCTGCCTGTGTCTCTGCCTCTCTCTCTCTCCTCTCTGTGTATTTTCATGAATAAATAAACAAAAAATATTAAAAAAAAAGAAACTAACTTTAAAAACAAAATCTCGGATTGGTTAAAAGAGAGTGATATACATTATACTAACAATAATCAAAATAAAACTAAAGACTTTGTATTAATTTCAAACAAAACATACTTCAGAATGAGGATAATTCATCATGAATACACAGGCATTACATAAACATAAAGGAATCAATTTTAATTTCTCTTAAATGCATATGCACCTAACAGCAGTGTGTCAAAAAATATTAGGCAAAAACTGATAAGACCGGAGGAAGATATGAACAAATTCACTATTTTAGTTGATGCCTAGCTTTTTCAGTATCTAATAGATCAAGCAGAAAATTGGAATATATTTAACGAAGATGTCATTATCAATCAACTTGATCTAACTGATATTTATGGAATACTCCAACCAATGATAACAGAGGACATATCCATTACACAGAACATTCACCAGAACTGATCACATTCTGGGACATAAAATACACCTTAGTAAATTTAATAGATAAGAAAATATACAAAGTATGTTCTTAAAGTCAGTGGAATTAAGATACACATCAGAGATAGCTAGGAAATCCCCACGTATTTGAAATTAGACAACATACTTTTAAATAAATTTAGGTTAAAGAAGACAAATGCTTCAGTCAAAGATGAGAAATTTTCGTTTGAAGTAAATGGAAACAAGAAAACAAATTACCAAAATTTGCGGAATACCATACACAGCAATGGGAAGGAGGAATTTATAGCAATAAGTGCACATATCACAAAAGAAGAAAGATCTAAAGCCAACTTTGTCTTAGAAAGCTAGACAAAATTTTTTTAATCTTATAAATAGTCAAAATTTTTAAGAACGACATGATACATCTAATTTTTATATTCTTGTGATTATCCTACTTTAAAGCAATTTGTAAATTGAGAAATTAGAGTACAGTGTGTTATAAACTCAATGTTTATACTCCCCACCCCACCTGCAAAAATCTGTATATTGAGATCTAATCCTCAATGAGGGCATTTGGAAGTAGGGACTTTGAGAGGTAATTAGGTCATGAGAGTCGAGCATTGATGGTTGGGATTCATGCTCTCATATAAGAGGAGCAAGCGAAGGCCCCTCGCACCTTTTGCCCTGTGAGGTTTATAGGAAAAAAGACAATGGTCTGTGAACCAGGAAGTGGGTTCTCACCAAACACTGAATCTGCCAATGCCTTGATCTTGGACTTCCCAGCCTCCAGAATTGTGAGAAAGAAATGTCTGTTGTTTATAAGCCACCCAGTCTGTGATGTTTTGTGGTAGCAGCCTGAATAGATGTTGAAACTGTTGGATTTCTATGGACCTTTTTCTTAAAGATGGGATGATGTGAACAGAAAATGTCAGTGTTTCTCTGGTTGCAGAGGAGGGTTGGGGGAAGGAACAGCCACATCTTTCCTAAACCCTCAAGTGCTAGCATGTCTGAAAACCCCTGGCCTAGGTTGCAATTCATCACGCTTTATAACAAAATCCCATTCATATGGTCCACCTGGCATTCCTATCCTCTCAGTGATATATAAACAGTCATATATAAGTCTGTTAGCCAATTTCATGACTTTTATATGTATATATATATGTAATTTGTTTATGTACTTGTGTCAAATGTCCAATGTTTTAGTTTCAATGACTTAACAAGCAATTATTGAGCAACTGGATAGCCATTATGCCAGATGTCTGGAATGATGAAGTTGAAGAGACGTGGCCTCTTCATTCAACCAACCCATAGTTTAGTGAGATAAACAATTACAAAGATCTTTTCAAAATAATGGAAAATTCTGTGAACTATATTTATATGAAAACGTAGCTTGTTTTTCCCTACATGATAAGACTGGAAGCCCTTGTGGTGGCTGCTGTGGACCGTTGCCCAGATCTCTTCAGCATTGAGGCATTCATTCCTCCAGCTGCCAGAAATTTTGAGAACTGACAGTTCACAGCATGGTCCCATTGGTGCAGGAAGTTCCCCTTGCAGGAGGCTAAGCCTCTTCCTGGGGGCGACTCATGCACTATATCTGGCTGATGTTGGGGTATGGGAAGTTTGGCTGCCTTGCTGAATTCAAGTTAAGTCTCAAATCTTCTGAGCTCCAGAAGCTCCCACCTGCTCAGCTGAGGCTGTGGCTATGACTGCAGCACAGCTCTGCTTCTCCTTTCTCATCCTGCTTCTCTCTCTCCCTCACAAGGGTTGTTTTTGAGAGTTTTCTCCAATCAACCTCCTGCGAGGAAGCTTTGTCTCAAGATCTGCTTTCTGGTGAAGCTGACCCGAGACATCTCTGACTATATGCCCACGTAAGAGTTCCAAGTGTCAAGGAAAAGCCTGAGAGGCCAGACTGGAAATAGAGTAAGGCATTAAATAAGGGAGTCTGTTAGGAAAGATCTAATGTGGGGTTTATAGGACATTAGAAGACTCGTGAGACTTGGACTAGACACTTGCTTCAGGTAACTTTCTCCAGTAAGAGCAGAGCAGCTTGATCTACCTGGGACCTGTTAGAGTAGTTTTAACACACAGGAAATAAAATTAGTGTAGCCTTCACACTGTTGTTATTGAGGGTCTGTATGATATTTCGAAAGACGTCTGAATGATCTCCCAAATGGGAAGAACTAGGGATATGTTTCTAACCTGATCCCAACAAAATAAACTGGCCTTAGGTGGGAAGCCCCCAAATATGAGTGACATCTATCATGGATTAATCGTTGCTAGCATTAAATTAAATGTAAAGTATTGGAATTTGGTTTTAAAGTATTGGATTAGGGATAATTGAATATTTTCCAAGAAGTAAAACCTCTACCCTTGATAATAGGTGATGCAAATTTAGGTGATACATTGATGAATAGTCTTATTAGAATAATTATGTAGTTATTTGAGCATGCAACAGAAAATTTAACTACAACAGGATGATGTGGTTTTGCAGACTTTCTTATTATAGAACAATAACAAGTAAATAATGAATTATCACTACTAAAATACATAATCATTGAGTAAAACAGAGATGATAAAAAATTATGATGTGGGTGAACTGACTGAATTTTGAGGGTCACTGACATATAGGGGAAATGACAGTTGTCATTGGAAAGATGTGGTGTGAAAAAAAGCCTCGGGATATGGAAATGGATATGGAGAGGGACATAAGAACATTGAGACAGATGAGTTTTTGCAGTTCTATGTGTGGGAGCCTAACGGTCATTTGTGGGATCTTGGAGAACAAATAGGGATGGTGATGTCTCAACCCTGCAGTATGGCAGGGAAGCGGGCAGGGCTGAGCTCTTCAAAATACCCAGCTTAGGTGGAACATTGACTTGATCCTCTGCCAGCCTAAGGGGACTCTGTCGGGGAAGACTCGTTCTTCTGGCTGTTTAATGGCAGGTAAAATGGAAGAATGAATGTGTGTGCCTTAGGGTTTGTGGAACCTTAGATCCTAAAGGCTAATATTCAATTACCATTTACCTTGTCCCACCACATACTCTGCCTGTTTTATGCATAAGAGATGGAGCAGTGAACAAAAGGGACACATAGCCCTGCTCTGATGGAGCACTTTCATTCCAGTACCCACAATCCAGGATGTCTTAACAAAAATTCAGTTTGGAGTGAACTGAATTATGACTCTTAAATTATGAATGAAAGAAACTTCACTTCTCCCAAGGTAGCTTTTGTCCAGTACTGAATTTTTCTCCCCCCAAATCTCTACACTCAAGGCTTGAATTATTTCTATGGTTTGGAATTAAACATTTAAGTGGTTTGTTTTTAATTTCAGCATACTCCATATTTTAAAAGAAATTTTAAAAGCACTTTACAGAAATAGAGGCTACTCTTTCAGGAAGATACTGTTTTTAGTACTTTCAGAAAAATAGTGTAGAAAATATTTCTAGTAAGACCAAAGTTTATTGGACTATGCCAAGTTACTTTCACTGTATTTTATAATCATAAAACATAGCCTTATGTTCTCGTTTCACAGAACTGCTGTGACAAAACACAGATACTTGACTGAAGCTCAGTTATCAGTACTGAGCAGAGAACTGAAAATAAATGCCTACTGATAAGAAGTCAGTGCCATCATTCCAAATGCATTAGCTGGTCTTCAGATTATAATTTCAATGTTTGTAAATAAATACTTGGTGATATTAAAGCTTTCTTGGTGAATGACTTTCTACAAAAATATTCTGTATTTTTTAACTGTTATTTTTGTTTGGTAATGATTTTAATTAAAAATGTTAGGTGTCTTTAAATTTCATATGTAATGTAAACATACCAAACTCCCAGGCCCATTGACCAGGATGTATTGATGGAGGCCAGGGTTGTTCTCCAAGAAGAAACACTTCCCTCAGTGCAATGTGGTTCTGGCTTCTTCATTGCCTGTGATAATTCCCTCCTATTTCATTATCCTCCATTTAAATATATGTATTTATAACTAACAACAACCAAAAAAACCCCAAAATCTTTTTTTCTAAATCAAAAATTTGTTGTATGATTCTGCCTATATGACATATCTAGAATAGACAGATTTATGGAGATGATAGAATAGGGTTTACTGAGGACAAAGGGGAGAAAGAAATGGGGAGTTATTGTTTAGTAGGTACAGAGTTTCTGTTTGGGATGATGAAAATGTTCTGGAAATGGACATTATAACTTAATACTCCTAAATTGAACATTTAAAAATAAAAAGTAGGGCAGCCCTGGTGGCGCAGCGGTTTAGCACCTGCCTTCAGCCCTGAGGTGTGATCCTGGAGACCCAGGATTGAGTCCCACGTTGGGCTCTCTGCATGGAGCCTGCTTCTCCCTCTGCCTGTGTCTCTGCCCCTCTCTCTCTTTCTGTGTGTCTCTCATGAATAAATAAAATCTTAAAAAATTTAAAAAAATAAAAATAAAAAGTGATAACATTTACATTATGTATACTTTTACCACACACACAAGTACACACACACACACGTGGCCTTTGAAACCACCAAATTTGCAATGGCACCATTATATATTTCTTAATATAACATTGGTGTCACCATGTTTTAATTACCAGCTGGCAACCATCAAGATTTGCAACTACATGAAAGCAGAAAAAAAAACAGGTCTCAATATTTCCTGAAATCTCTCAGCAGCTTTTGCTATGTGGTATTACTCTCCTCAGGCACATAACGTTCTTATCATTCAGAAGGTTAACAAATCACCTATTTAAAAAGCTGCTTTGATAGCACACACTTCTATGGCTCTTGGCCTATGGGAAGAATTAAATACTCTGTTTCTAGTTGGATTTTGTATTGTTTCAGACCATGAGTAATGCTAGGGAAGTTACTGAAACTGGCCTCCAGGAATGAAGATGTTTCATGAGAAGCCAACCTTTTGATGAAGAAAGCTCCAAAGAGATTTAAACCTGAAAGACCAAATGTGATCCTGCCTCAATTTTCTTTTTTATCCCCATAGATTCATAATTATAAAGCAGGCTCACATAGTGGTGATTTAATGGTTTTATAAATGATATGCTTAGACATCATTCTACAAAAATGGGCACGTAAATTATTTCTGCACAGTAGTATTTCCTCAAGTATTTGAAGTGGATTTATTCAAAATAAAGGACTATTTCCAAATATAAAAACTCTCACATGATTCAAATGAGAAAGCGTGTTTCACTCTGTCGTCATGTTAAACTATATCTACATCAAAAAATTCATCTCATGAATTATTAAAGAATTTACCTCAACAAGGCAAATCACAAGGAACAAAATATTGCTATTGAAGGGACAACTTGGATCAGATCAAGTAGTTGTCAAAGGGCTATAACTATCTCAGGAAAAGTTCCTAAACCAAGTCAGCATTCTACCGTGCAGACATTAGAACAAAACTTTTCCTTCGTTTGCCTGCTGAAATTCAACAGGCCTGTATTCTGTGGTGGGACATTCATTTTTCCTAGGATACAGGGTAAATGAAAAGGAGAATATTTACAGACCAAATAGGTGCCATGCAGTAAATACACACTGCCCAGACATGACCTGCATTTGAGTGCTCCAAACTAAACATAACTTTTGGGCTAGAGTATGAAGGAAAAAACAACATGAGGAAGAAAACAATCTCTTAAAATCCTCAGGCCATTCTGACATTTTCATTCCTTGACATAAACTTATGTAGCTTATCTTCTATGGCTCTATCCTACACCCCTACAGACTCATTGTTTCCTCCTGTGCCATGGTCAACAGGGAAGCTGCCTAAGGTCACACAGATAACCAGTGGCAGAGTCAAGAGTCCAACCTGAGCGTTATGGTCCCAGGGTCTGTGTGCTCAAAAATTATACTATGCTACCTCCCTGAAAAACTAAGGAAATGATCTTTGTTGAAGGAATGATCTTTGAGACCATGAATACAGGGTCTCCTCTGCTTCTTCTAAGTTAAGCATTGCACATGATTCTATTCTCTCTCCTCCTGTGCTTGAGCTTAACCTTCGTCTTCACATTGGATGTTCTCCTTTGTTTGAAAAGGAGGTACAGCATTGCCAAAGGAGTTGACTTCAATGGTTTATGGTAGCAGGACATGCTTCCCGCAGCACTAGGCAGCTAGTCAGTAAAGAGGCAGGTGCAGGGCCAGGAGGTGGTCTTCCAGGAAATGTCTGGCTCTCTCTCTCTTTTGGAGTTTCCTCTCACTTCCAATATGCACGTGTCCTGAGCTGGTCTCATCCGTAAGATGACAACAATTCTGCTATCACTCAGTGTGAGAAGACGTCGTTCAACATAAGGTTTTGCCCCATGTGAAAATTCAGAAGGAAAGATTCTACATGAATCCTTCTTTCTTTCTTTTTTAAAATCTCATAATTCAGATGGCATGATTTCTCCCTGGTTACTTGCACTAGAGTCACCATCGAGGCTACAAATCATTGTAGCACCCTAAAAGCTGAATTTACATAAAATGGTTAATTTCTTATGATTTTTACATACATAAGAGCATTTGCTAGCTTACTCCTTTTTGTTTGCTGCTCTTTTCCGTTTAAAAAAAATGTTCTCCCTTGAGACAGAGATGCAAGCAAAGAAGTTGACTCTCCCTGCCTTTGCTTCCATAACAAAGAAGCTGGTCAGGGTTGCAGGAACAACAAGCGAAGTGCCTGGCTCCTTCAAGCCTCAGTTCTCTGCTTTTAAAACTGATTATGAGGGGGGCACCTGACTGGCTCTCAGAACATGTGATTCTTGATCCGGTTGTGAGTTCCAGCTCCATCTCAGGTGAACAGATCACTTGGAAATAAAGTTTTAAAAAAGAATTGATTATACGAATTGATTATGATAGTGCCTAAATAAATGACAGGGTTATCATGAGTCTTAATGGAGATAATGCATTTAAGGAACACAGCAGAGTGCGTGGCACAGAATGGGTGCTCTAAACATTTATCTTTAATATATAACATCCCCTTCCTGAGTGGTGGGCCTATTTTTACCATGTTCACGTTCTTGTTACTAAGATATTAATACATCAAGACTAAAGCAATATTATCTTCTTTATTAGTGTCCTTGATTCTAGTTTCACCACCCTGCATAAACTTGCTAGATTTTATTTGCCAAAATAAAATTTTATCATGCTATTACCTCATTCAAATACCTTTGATAACATCCAACTACCAGCACATTAATTGGCAGATATTAATCACCAAATGTATTTGGTGAACAATTAAATACATTCACGTGTGCCCTATGGGAGACTTTTCAGTCAAGTCCTACCCTAATTTCTTACCTTTTCTCCTGCTAGTTTTCAACATTAACAGGGAACATTCATTTACTGTGTGACTTCAACATGTCAGACACCATGGCAGTAGTTGGATATTCAAGACTAAGAAAAGGGCTCATGGTTTTTTGAAAGAAAACATCCACCTAAGCCACATTGATTTATTTATTGTCTTATGCCTTCCCATTGCCAAGATTTTGATAGCTCTGTTCCGCCGGACTAAAAAGCTGCCTCTCTTCTTTCACATTCTTTTTATCCCTCAGGATTTAGCAGCTCAAATTGTACCTTGTTCTCCATAAACACTTACCTAACTATCCATGTGTAAAATGATCTCTCTTTCATCCCTCCTCTGCCTTTCTAAGACAATTATTTTTAATTATATCATACTTTACTTTGGCTAGAAATTGTAATTATATAATGCACTATAAGTTTCCTGGAATGAAAACTCTAGAATGTTATTATATATGTATACACACACACACACACACACACACACATATGTATTTGATATAATATATATGTCTATATGGTTTATGCCCTATCTCCTTACTGGTGTGAGTTCTTTAAGGTCATGTCTGTCACACTGTACATTGTATTTCTTGGTATCTTCCATAGTGCCTGGTATTAATATTTTCTCA
This sequence comes from Canis lupus dingo, assembly GCF_003254725.2. Classification (NCBI taxonomy): domain Eukaryota; kingdom Metazoa; phylum Chordata; class Mammalia; order Carnivora; family Canidae; genus Canis; species Canis lupus. The sequence continues at coordinate 31,926,026 of NC_064257.1, read as the reverse complement.
CATAGTGGCTCCTTGATCAGTATTTGCTGGTTGATTGACTGATAAGTTACTGGAAATTTCCTTGTCTTTAACAGAGAGGTATGTTCTTTGCTCATACTACTAGATATTTCATAAATGTTGCCTTGTCCCAGTACAAACTGATCAATTTATGAAAAGAATAAAAATCCCTTGACTGCCACTGATAAAAGAGATGCTCCTGAGCATTCAGAAAAAGAGGCAGAGAATTAAAGAATTGAGTACCTCTCTGTGGTGAAACAGAGGTACCTTTTCCCTATCTTCACTCATAATTTACCCTGCCCTGGTCCCGATTCTCAGAGTGGAGATTCTTCACCTGGAATCTCTAGATAAAGTCTATGAATGCATTTGAGCAGGTCTTGGAACCCAGTAACATGTTATGCTTGAGGAAAGGCAGGCATTTATTTAGTGAGTACAAAGTAAAGATTTAAACTCAAACTTATCTAACTGCAAAGTCGTGGTTTTTCCAACTATATCACGGCTTAGGTAATTTCTTGCATCTTGGGCTAGGACAAGGATACAGTCCAGTAATCGGACTGGAACATCCAAGGAAAGTCTTGGAACACCACCACCACAGGAGTATAGCAGCAGAAGCAACAAACAACATTTGTGCATTATTTGAGGTGTGTCAGGCACAATTTAAGTGCTGTCTATGTTAACCTATTTTAAACCTCTCCACAAATCTATAAAGTAGGTAGTACTGGGCTTATCCACATTTTATAGATTAAAAACCCAAGAGACAGAGAGGTTAGGTCATTTACACAAGGCTCAATGGTGATGGGTCAGGGGAGTGGAGGCTTGTGGGAAAGAACCATGGGCGAGGTAATAGTTTCCTACTACCGGGGTGTGTTTCAAGCCACCCTGCATTCCAGGCTGCTCTGAATTCCACATGAACCTTCATTTTTGTCTGAAAGAGAAAAATCTGTCTAGGGTGGCAAAATAAAGAGCCAGGCAACCCACTCTAGCCCCTGACCTGACTTGGAAGAGTCAGTCTAAGAATAAACCAGTCACATCAGGTTTGTGAAGATAATCACTTGCTTCTAGACCTCTTAGAAAATAAAAGGCTGTCCAAAGGAAACCTTTCAAACTCTGGCATTCTTCACATCTTTAATATACAGGTACAATTTAGATCACTTGTATTTGATGTTGGGGAGAAAGAGTGACTAGCCTTGAAATGAACTTTGACAACATGTAGAATATAGTTACCCTGTTAACTGGTGGGTTGTCAGTAGAAATCATGGTTTAAGTGGTTTTAACAGCAGATGTGGTATGTGCTCTGAATCTGAATATTTCAAATATCTATAAGGCAGCCAAAGTTTCAGCGAAACCTACCCCCAAACATTCCAAGGCAGGATAAATTTCAGCAGTCTCTGTACAAGAATTGCTTCTAGCTTCAAAAGTGTTCCATCTCCCCATAGATTGCAAGGGACCAGGATTGTAATGATAACCCCATGGCATCTTTGTGATTTATCTGCGTATAACTTCGGTTGTGTCTTAGTGTCTTCTTCCTAAAAGTGAGTGGGACAATGTAAGCAACTCAGCATCTGATTAAAGGGATAGATTTTAAATAAGATTCGGTTTGGTAAAATCCTTGGGGTTTTGGAAGTGAAGTTCTCACTAAAATTAAAAAAAAAAAAAAGGAAATATCTGTTCTTGCACAAATATGACATGTAAAAAGAATTATAACTTGATCACGGGTTTTAAACTAATCTGCAAAGACATGTTACCCAAGAATTTTCCTAATTCATTTTCTTTATCTTAAGAGTTTGATCTTTCTTAAAATCTAGTACAATAGCGGAAGACTGCATTAGGCACAAGAGGTTCTGAGTATTAGTTTCTGTTGTGCTCCTTACCAGCCCTGTGAACTTAGGCAGATCATTGGACTCTGTTTCCTCATCTGTATAATGGAAATAGTAAAAACGATTTCCCTCGCTCATCTCAAAGGATTGCTGTGACATACACCAGAAAACAAAAAAAGCTAACATTTATGGAGAGCTTAATTTATTGGGCCATGCTCTGAGTCATGTGCTTTATATATACTGCTTCATTTCATCATCTCTCCAATATTTTGAGGCAGGCAGTAATTTTTACCTATCATACCGATATGGGAACTGAGACTCAGAGAGGTTAAATATGCTGTCACAGTTCACACACTTACTATCAGAGGAAAAGACCCAGACGTGAATGGCAACGAAAATGGCTCTGCTTTATAAAAGTAAGATGACTTAGATAACATGTCTTCTTTTCCTCTTCCTTTCCTACTTCTTCCATTTTATCCTTAATACTTTTATCGCCCCCCCCCCCATCCCTTTCTCTCTCTTTGGTAACAATTACTGCCATTATTCATCATATACACTATGGTAGGGTTGGACTTTGATAAGGAGCAAACCAGGGCTGGCCAAGACGGTAATTGTCGTGGAATCCATAGCCAATGACCTGATTGCCTTTATGCGGTCATTCATTAAGTGTGTCCTTGAGAATTTACTAAATACCATGACTGCTGGGAGCAGGGACTCTACAAATGAAAATGGTGTGCTTCATCCCTTGGGGTGAGACATGTACATAGACATCTATACCATGAAGGAGGAGCGATCGCATGTCATAGGAAAGAAATGGATGCAAGAGGAGTTCAAGGGGGAAACATAATTAATTCCACATAAAGGAATCATGGATCCTGCACCAACGTCCAGGGAAAATAATACCTGGCTTTTTTCTAAACCATCCGAAAAAGTGGGCATGTGGTTATTCAATGTCAAAGAGAGGAGGCGTGGGGGTAGGATGTGATAAAATTAGGGAGGCAGGTCTTGGGAAATAGGGAAAAATGTCATGTGACAGCACCCCTCCCCTCCTTTAGATACCCACTCAAGAATTTAATTCCTTCAGGTTTCATCAAGGCAAAAGTATTTACTGTAGAATTGTGCATTTGGATGGGGGGAGGAAGGAGAGGGAAGGTGGAGGATGGGAGGGCTAGCTCTCATGTTTCACAGATGTTGATTTCAAGTTTCCACCTGGTAACAGCCTGGGGGCCAGGGCATAAAGATACAAGTCAAAACATAGAGACACACAGGGAGAGAATTAAACAGCATCCAGCAAGGGAATTACAAAATCTCAAAAAAACCTTCCAGTGGCTAAATAAATACCTTTTCTTGTATTTACACTTTCTCTTCTATATTTACTGAAATTTGAAAAGAGCCACAGACTCTGTTGCCTTTTCAAAGTTCTGGACTATATACAAGTGTTGTCCGGGAAAAATCAAAATTTTCACACCCAGGCTAAATGAAAATGTGACCAATTTCTAGTATCTGTGTGTTTGATTTAGAAAAATAAAGAGAAACTCAGTGGCTGGTAAACAACAAGAAAGATGATGAATAATATGAAATGATAATAATAGCAATAAGTGACTTTCTTTTCATATAAATCCATCACTTTCTTCCAGGACACTTTAGAAATCTGTTCAAAATACATAGAAAAACTCCACAGCAGAGTCCTTGGATTTGCACAAACAGCCCAAGGCAAGTAAGCATCTGAAAGAGTATTTTCACAGAAATCTACCCATGTGTTTTCCTGCAGACCACATTTAAAATATCTACAAAATTAATTTAGTTCCATTTGCCAGATTTACATACACATCATGAAAGCAAGAAAAACGGTCATTTCGGAAGTATAAACGTTCCTTATAAACAAGACTCGAAAGGGTGGATAGTGGAGTCAGGCTGGGGGTGGGGAAGCAAACCCTTTAGTTACTGTGTTTTAGGGAAATGAATCAACACAATAAAACAAATTTCAGATCAAGTTGCCCCTCTATACCACATAAGCAGTTTAGAGTCTTAAGCAGATGCAAAAGGAATAAAGCAAATGGGGAGAAAAAAGGCCGATAAACTTTCTGGCTGCCATACAAGAGACATATCATTACCATATGATCTAATGTGGGTGTCAGCCGGATTGTGTTCATTGAGGGAAACCTTATTTTTTAACTGTGCTATGGAGTAGAAGCAGGAGGTTCTCAACCTAGTGACAGTCACAGAGCAGCACCTACCCCCTCCTCCTTTCCACACCTGCAAACTCTTTTGCTTGGGCTGAATATTTAGTGTAATTACATCTCAGCTTTGAGGGCTCCTGTGGCAAATCCCCGGATTAAAAGGTATGGTTTTCAATAATTGTCCTGAACTCTGCTACAGACTAATAAAACTTCGATCAAGTTGAGAGCAAAAGGAATTATTTGGTGAGAAGCAGAAAAGAAAAAAAAAAAAAAAGAAAATCGTGCTAAACTTTTGATAATCTTTATGCAGCATTTTAAACAAGTATTGCTTGAAGACAGAAGTTTAATTTTTGGTAAAATGGTTGAATGCATTGTTTTAGTTCTTTCTGTTCTTGCAAAGATGTTTATTAAAAAAATACTCTAACCTAACACCATGAGTATCTATATTGATATATTTTGTATTTGTATTAATGAAATGTTTTACCTCTTTAGAAAGTATTTGTAGAGAAGTTTTCTGGATCAGCAGAGTATTTGTAGTTGGGTTATATATATAAGGATTTAGTTCCCTCTTGAATTCTTGCATATTTTCAGAACTTTTAAAACCTCAGAGATGTGAACTCTGGTGATTAACTGCAGAAGTCAAATAAATGTATATTTCTACAACCTAGAAAAGAATAGAAATTATCACGAGAGGTGAAAATAAACATTGAAAATACTTATGCTACTTATTAAAGATAATCTCACAGTTAGCTACATAATTCCTGACAGAGAAGGAAAAAGCCCAGACAGTATTTTCAATGCAAATGAAATTTTATTGTAAGGTACATCACTAGAAAAGGAGGGTGGAGGGTGTAGGTTCTTTTTCTTGCTAATTTTAAAACAAGGTAACACAATGACCACTGGTTATGTGGGCTCCCAGTGACATAAATTCCTGTGGGTTTTTCTTTTCCTCTTGCTATTTTGACTGGAAAAAAGAACCAAATGCCTTATAGCAGTCCTTATATATGGATAAATGTCATCTGCAATGTCTATTTTAAATTAATTATCTTAAAACCTCAATTATTATTGAAGTTTTTCATTCACCTAGTGCTGGGGGATTTTATTTTGCTCTGCAGTTACAGTTTCATTTATCTCCTGAGGGTTAAATTTTGATATTGAAAATCATACCAAAGGCATAAATGACATCCTACAAATAATCTGAATGATAGAGTTAATTTAATGGGCTGAAGTAGTTTAGGGAGCCAGAAATTACTATTTTTTATGAAACTCTTATAAACGGTGGCAACTAACTTTAGTGGAGTAGTGACATTATACTTAGCAATTAGCATCTAGGAAAGAGTCATACTATTTTTTTAAGAAGGCTTAAAATAATTTCAATGAAATTCAGAAAGTATATTACCTCAGTAATAATCCTCTTGGTTTCTGCAAGGGCAACTGCTACTTTTTTGTTTATTTTTCTTATATACTAAGGAAGAAAGGAAATGATTAAGAAATTTTTAATATCAATAGCCCCCATTAATTGTTTTAAGATGCTGGGTCTACAAGTATGATGACACTAATTTAAAAGAAATCATTTCATGGCTGAATTTGTATGAAGTTTCTGGACATGTTATTCTCCAGGACATTCAGGGTTAAAAGGCACACACACACACACACACACACACACGCACACACAAATCAAAGTGATATAAAATAAGTAATGGAAGCTTGAAACTTCTTGCTTGTGTTCAGCTTTAACCAAGAAAAAATTGTGCAGAGAATTTGCACCATTTTAACAAGAGTAAACACATACAAATGATAATATTCCTCTGAGCTAGAAAAAAATTTCCTTTTTTTGGGTTAGTGAAACAAGCAGGCATTTTCTGTCCTGGAGAAAAGATCAAAAAGCAACATCTGCATTAATTCTCATTGCTATTTATTAAATCTGCAATTACTTTGCTTCATTTTTCGTCTAAAATTGTAAGATATTAAATATGCAAGGCTAGCAAACTGTGGTAAACCGTAAACATTGCATTTTAATGTGAAACAGACAGAAAACCACTCCCTTAGATCCAGTCCAAGGGAACAGGGCCAAAACAATAGGGTGTCCGTTAAAAGGCAATGCAGTAACTGAATGGGAACACGCTCCCAGGGAAAACCTGATACTGAATTTAAAGGGGCAGTGTAAATAATAATCTTTGCAGGGTTTTTTAAATGAGAAGCCACATGCTGTATATACGCTGCCTTACACACACCTCAGCAACAAATATAAACTAAGAACAAAAGGGTACAAAATCCAAAAACTTTTTTTTTTCCCTCTAGAGTGCATCTAGCCAAGAATTCCCAGAAGATACATAGATAGATGCATTAAGGTTAGGACAAAGTTGTTTGTTTTTTTGTGTGTGTGTCTTTGTTTGCTTTTTGTTTTTGTTGTATCGTTGCATGTGTTACAATTGGCAGATGACTAAAAATTATTCTTGATGTCTAGTTATAAATGTGCAACTTTTTTAAAATAAATTTATTTTTTATTGGTGTTCAATTTGCCAACATATAGAACAACACCCAGTGCTCATCCCGTCAAGTGCCCACCTCAGTGCCCATCACCCAGTCACCCCCACCCCCCCGCCCTCCTCCTCTTCCACCACCCCTAGTTCGTTTCCCAGAGTTAGGAGTCTCTCATGTTCTGTCTCCCTTTCTGATATTTCCCACTCATTTTTTCTCCTTTCCCCTTTATGCCCTGTCACTATTTTTTACATTCCCCAAATGAATGAGACCATATAATGTTTGTCCTTCTCCGATTGACTATAGAAATGACCCCTGAAAGTATAGTCTTTAAATGTGCAGCTTTAATATGATTCTTGTCAGTGTAGGATTCAAAGTAGATGTGGGGAAACGAAAGATAGTATCTGCTCTGTGTTTTGGGAATCTTGAGAGCAGTTTCAGGAGGGTTTTAAAACATATCAAGTCAAAAACAGACTGCTTGTTCTCTACATGATCAACTCCTTTTTGTTATTCTGATCTATTTAGTTCCCTTCAGCCAAACGAACACCAGCTCAACAACCAATGTATGTATCTAATGTGCTTATTGAATGGATGGATAGACATTGTAAGGATTTGTCAAAACTATACTTCTGTTTGTTAACAAAATTGCCCTCTTGATAAAACAAGATAATGTGTAAGTCCTATCAAATCAGTAGGGTTTTTCCATATGTGTTTATTAGAAAATGATCAGTTTGAGAAACTGGCCAATAGATTTATTTTAAAAAATAAATCATGCTTTAAATTGGGGTTTTCTATTTGTTACCTTTCTTAGGCAGGAATTTTGATGTTGAAAAAAGATAAGTTTGAGTTTAAAAAAAATCAGGCTGACTGGTTGCTTGGAACAGACCGAATAACTGGTATTGTTAATAAATTGATAGTCAATTGAGTCATTTATGTGCAAAATGTTGTGCAAGGCCTGGGTACAGAACAAAGAATAATAAGACACGCCCCGAAGGAGTACATCTTCTAGTTGGGGGGACAGACCAAGCATGCAAAACAAATTACAGTATAATGTGATAAGTTCTTTAAAAGAGGTAAGAGCAACGTGCTTTGGGACACAGAAGAGGGAGGAAGCAGCATCCTGCCTGGATGAGCCAGGGAATCCACAAGGGAAGTCCATTATCTCACTCAGTCTTTACAGCCATCTTACAAGGTAGGTATTTTAAATGGCACTTAGCTTTGAGTGTCAGGGTTGAGGTGGGGACTGGAGAAGAGAGGAAATGGAAAGAAAGAGGGCATGAAACATCACTTGGTACCAAATTATGAATGGTCTCATACGCAACAAAGGGGATGTGGACCTTATTGGTAAGCCTTGAGAAGTCAACAAGGAGTTTTCCGTAGGATAGGAATACAGTGAAATCTAATTTTCAGAACATGACTTGAGCAGCAGAGTGGAAGATGACCTGGAGTAGAGGAAATATTCAAGGCGGAGACCACTTGGAGGCTCTTGTTCAGGGAGTGATGAGAAAAGTCCGGACCAAGATAAACACAGTGGCTTCCAGGGTGATTTCTGACACAGGATTTGAAACTCTCTCGTGTGTATAGACAAAATTTCATTCGACTGTGCCATGGCTTGTGTTGAATGAGCCCTGGAAATTCCAACCACGGTCTAGCATCATAACGATTTTGCCAATGACCTATGTCCCACACCGTCTCAAATCTGACCCCAAATTCAAGCAAGCGGATTTAAATTACATTCAAATTTCTTTTCGTAAGGGAATCCCCGTGCCAGGTCGTCTGTTAGCACCTTTCAGATACATTGCAGTGTTGGGCTTCCTAACAAATAAGGGAAAATGATGGTTATTTTATACTTGATCTGCACCCTCCTGAGGGGTGTTCCATATAAGACCTAACCCAGTAAGCAGGCCATGCTGCTCTTCTAAACCTTTCGCTTGTTTCCCAAGGTTCCTTGGCTGTGAAAATACATGAGCTAAACCATGAAGGCAACTATCATCTTCCTCCTGCTTGCACAAGTTTCCTGGGCTGGGCCGTTCCAACAGAGAGGCTTATTTGACTTTATGCTAGAAGATGAGGCTTCCGGGATAGGCCCGGAGGACCGTGCACCTGACATGCCTGACCTCGAGCTTCTGGGACCTGTGTGTCCCTTCCGCTGTCAGTGCCATCTCCGAGTGGTCCAGTGTTCCGACCTGGGTGAGTAGGCGCAGGCTCTCTCCACCTCCCCAGCTTGCTTCACACGAGGGCTTCCTCCACCTTCAGCATTTAACTTGCAGTCTCTGCAGTTTCCAAATGTGAGAGACAGCGCCACCTATGGGGCGGGAAAGGAAGGGCGTAGGAAGAAGCAGCTTTGAAGTTGGAACTTTTTCTTTATTCCTTTCTTTCTTTCTTTCTTTCTTTCTTTCTTTCTTTCTTTCTTTCTTTCTTTCTTTCTTTCTTTCTTTCTTTCTTTCTTTCTTTCTTTCTTTTTCTTTCTTTCTTCTCAGTGGGCCTCCCATCACTTTGCAATCTCGGGCCAGTTCACTTTTTGAAAAATCTTTCCGAACATCATGGGCTCCCTTCTGTAAAATAAAATCTTGAACAAAACAATGTCTTCTGTTCGGTGATTCCAAAGTGATGGCTTCTTTTAATTCAGTGATTTGCTTCCAGGAGATGTTACCTAGATATTAAAACCCGGGTGATGTCTCTCTCTCTCCTCTTGGCTTAGCCCAGATAACAAGAGTTTTGAGCGTTACTGAATTGTAAAGTATGCAGAGCTATCAGAGGCAAAACGAGTAAATTTCTAGAACAAAAATAAATAAATAAAAAATTATCTTTCAAGTACCAAAATACTCCCTTAATCTCTGGGTCTTAGTTTTGCCTTGCCTTTGGCATTTTGTAAGCTGGCTGTTTATATTATCTAGAAAGTTTCAAAAGCAACCTTTACAACTAAGATACGGTGTAAATATTCAATATAATTACAGGACATATATCTTTAGTGTAACACTGTATACAGTTTGATTTATCATGTTTCAAGAAGAATTTGGCCTGGGAATTCCAAGAGCAATGTGCTCAAAAGATAAATCTCCAGAAAGTTTGAGGCCCCAGCAGATGGGCCAAAGGGGAATGAATGTAGTTGACATGACAGTTGATTTGCATCTCTCTCTCTCTCTCTCTCTCTCTGTCTGCCCCCCTCCCTCTTCCTCTCCTTTTGGCTTACTTTCTTATAAGGAAGGAAAAAGAAAAAAATCCTCACAGAATGATTCTGCTATGGTGTATTTCCTTATGGAAAAAACTCCACAGTGTGATAGAGTACTTCTTTTAGGAACTCTGTATCTATTCGGATCATGCTATTTAGTAGTATTTTGCAGGAAAATTTGCCACTGACCTCTACAGTTGGGATACACTACATGCTGGAACTCAGGAAAACATAAAACATGTTAAATAGGAACAACTGAAAATGAAACACTTCAAGATTGCTTTTAAAATGCTGACATATTGTATAGCCATTTAAAACCCAGGGGGGGAAAAAAGTGTGTAAGAGAGGCTTTAAAAGGCTACAGTATAATTCCCCTGGCTTCATTCATTCATTCAGCAAATATGTTGAGATTTCACAGTGGGTCGGATGTGTTGTAGGCCCTGGCAAGACAGGAACAAGGAAGACAGATATGGTCCTTGTTCTTGTGGGTCTGATATTATATTGGTGGGGATTATTTCTGTTTTAATGGTATATTCACTACAACAGGGATTAGATTGCTCTCAAATTCTGCAGAAACTGTTATAATATCTAGAGATTATCTGTGTTAGTATTATAGGCAGGAAGATCATGGAATTGAAAACATCTACCAAGAAATCACCGCATGATGGGCTGCCTAGTGTTAAATATTTTTTTAAAAAAATATTAAAATGGCTGAGTTCTTAAGAAATGTGAAGCCAGTTAAATCTCACTTTGCCTCTGGAAACAAGGTTAATAGGATTCGTGACTATCCTCACTACATAGATCACCAACAACGAACTTGGTATTTTTAAGGAGGAAAGGTTTGCCCATTTGCTTCTATGGTTTTATTCTCCATAGATGCAGTTTTACTTTGTTCCCATGATAAATAATGTATAAGACCTGACTCTGATGAAAGCTTTTCAGACAGTTTTCTAGTTGTCTTTCATAAAAAAGGCCTAAGCCTATTGCTCAAAACTAAACAGAAAAATCCAGTCTCTGGAAACATCTAGTTCATTGACTTGGGTGTCTCATGATATGGTTTTGTTGATGTCCTTGTTATTATTTTGTTTCATTTATTTTGTGTTGAGGATGAGGAAGTTTCCTTCAGGTTACCTTCTGTCTAAGAGCCCAGAGTGCACACCATTCCTTTAAACAGCTGCCTGACCTTATACACCTAGGAAGTCGCTAAGATTGTAGTAATGGCTTGCTTTGGGGAACCCTATCGAATGAAGAGAACTGAGCTCCCATGAGCAATAGTCTCATCTAAGTTACTTTTTATTTTTACTAAATTCATATTTTATATTGCAAAACATTTTGGTCAGATATTTTTAAAACAGAAAATACATTTCTGAAAAGGAAGAGCAATCTGCTTGGCTTTAAAGAGAACACTATCACACTTTGCAACTACAATCTAACTTCTCTTCTTATACTCTTGGAACTGTTCAGACCCTGCCATCTTCATCTGCAGAAAAATCACAGCCAGCCTTAGAAATTCTATTACCTGTGTGAGGGGCCTGGCTCATAGGGGACTCTCAATATATATTTTCTATGTGTTGATTATCTGCAGTAGAAGGTAAAGGTATGTCAAAAACAGCAAGGAAGGAGAAATGGACAACCTTCTTCATAGGAATGGCAATGCAGTTTAATTTTTGTTTTAAGTTATCTAGTGATGTGATCATGAGGCTTGAATTATTATAATGAGAAAATGTAATGCACTTTGGGAGGAGAGATGTTAATGCTTCTCTGGATCAAAGGCTCATATTTTTTTAAGGATTATCCTTGCTGGAGCTTTTAATGAGTAGAGAGCAGCTACAGTGTGGAAGCACAGTAGTCCTTTGTCAGTTTTTTTTTTTTTAAAGATTTTATTTATTTATTCATTAGAGACACAGAGATAGAGAGAGAGAGAGAGGCAGAGACACAGAAAGAGGGAGAAGCAGGCTCCATGCAAGGAGCCCGACGTGGGACTCGATCCTAGGACTCCAGGATCACGACCTGGGCTGAAGGCGGCACTAAACCGCTGAGCCACCCGGGCTGCCCCCTTTGTCATCTTATATCTAAACAGTGTTTAATAGAAGTAGACATTTCTTACTAAAATATTTGACTTTTTTTGCTGCTAAGAAGTATTTTTGACAAAGTTAAACAACATCGATATTTCAATTTTTAAATTATTTTTTAAAGATTTTATTTATTTATTTATTTATTTATTTATTTATTTATTTATTTATGCAGGACACAGAGAGAGAGGCAGAGACACAGACATAGGGAGGAGTAGGTTCCATGCAGGGAGCCTGATGTGGGACTTGATCCTGGGTCTCCAGTATCACGGTTTGAGCCGAAGGCAGATGCTCAACCACTGAGCCACCCAGGCGTCCCCAACACTGAATTTTTTAAATAGTCTTGCATATCTAAGATGTAAAAACAGAAATTGGAATTGACAATTAGTCCATAGGAAAATTTGAGATGTTCAAGAAGATAAATTGTTTTAGTTCCTCGTTCTAATTTATCAGAATAGTATATTGTATGTGTTTCTGTAGCATGGGGAATTGAGAAAGTAAGCATATTTTCACCTGTCCAAGAAAGTAATGAGTACTCCATAGGTATTGGCCAAGTCATTTGGCTGAATTTGTTGTAATTTAGTCTGTAATTTGGACCAGAACTTAAAGAGACCCCCTACTTTTTCTTTTTCTTCTTTTTTTAAAATCTGTAGTCTTAAATCATAAGGCGATTTACTCTTAAATGTAGCATTTATAAAAAATAAACACTTAAATGTAAGATGAGCAAATTCAGATATCTATGAGTTACCTTAAAATAATAAGCCTACCTTGTAACCTTGTAACTCATTCTTGTCAAATATTTTTGAAATGTCCTAATATTGATCCTGTGAGTGACTGTAGTTCAATGTACTTAGTATCTTGAAGGAAGACAGTTGCCTTACTTATATGTATACTCTTTGGCTCAAGTGTTAACAGACAATCATTCATCTTTGGCTCAAGTATTACCAAGTAGCATTATTTAAGACTGACTTCCTTATTGTTGCTAAAGGGCAGATCAATCCTGGCAGGTGAAATAAGCATAAGTAGTTCTTTGACTATTCTTCCAAATTAAAGTAACATTTACTGATCCATTTCTTTAAAAAATTAATTTATTTGAGAGAGAGGGAAAGAGAGAATCCTCAAGCAGACTCCAGGTTGCATGTGGAGCCTGACACGGGGCTTGATCTCACAACCCTGAGATTATGACCTGACCCAATATCAAGACTCAGACACGTAGCCCACTGAACCCCTTGATTCATTTCTTATAAGCAAATTTAAAAGGAATTTAAATAGCTTTTAAAAGGATCTAATAGTTGAAAGAACTTGGGCTTTAAAGTTCAACGCTTCTGAACTCAAGTCCTGCTTTACCATTTACTACCTATAAACACTGAAACTTTGAAACTTTCATTGGATCAATGGGAATACATTACATTTCATTAGGTAAGAACAGAAAATATTGGTAAAAGTGTCTACCATACTGTTCTATTTAGTATGCTGTTTCACACAAAGTTGGCTGGTAACGTGAGGCTATTCCTCATAATGTTCTTTTATTTTTCTTTGAAATTAAGAATTTCTGAGAAGTACATGGCCTGTCAAGCTGGATACAAAATAGCATCTTCTCTCCCCTTCCTCCTAAAGAGGACCACATCACCTCCAACTATAAATAGACAGGAATTAGAAAATGCCACAATTATCAAGGAATTCAGTCTTCTCCAAGTACCATTCCTTTGAACAAAGTGGGTTTGATTAAGTGGAGAACAGTGAAACATTTAGCTATTTAATAATCATAAATGATTCATGGCTCTCATATTTGGCTTTCCAGAGATGATGTTGGAAGATGTAACATTTTATTTTGCCATGTAAAAACAGTACAAATAACTACTGGTTCCTAATATGTACCTCATATGGCAAAAGGATATTTTAGTTTTAAAAATGTCTTAGCAAAAAACAAAACAAAACAAAATCACAACCCTTTACACTGCATAGAGTTCATTTTCTTCTTTTTAATCATTTTGCTTCAACTGGTGAAAATTTTGTCAGTAGCCACCACTTGGGATATGCATGCCATAGGTTATTTCTTATCTGGGGGAAACTGGTTTTCCAGAAGCAGATTTTATTATTATTTTTTATTTTAAAAATTTTTAAAAAGATTTTATTTATTTATTCGTAAGAGGCACATACACACACACAGAGGCAGAGACATAGGCAGAGGGAGAATCAGGCTCCATGCAGGAACTCGATCCCAGGATCCGGGGATCACGACCTGAGTCAAAGGCAGACACTCAACCACTGAGCCAACCAGACACCCCCAGAAGCAATTTTTATACACAAGGTAAAGGAAACATTAGACTTCCTCTGAAGAAATCAAGTCAGAAGAATAAATTTGGGCTATTTTGTAGAGGGGCAGAGAGAATGCTGGAAGCTCAGTTGCTTTTACAGTTAATGTCTGGCACTGCAGCAGCAGGAATGTGGGGTGAACCTCATGAGGAGCTTCAGATGCATCAAAAGGATGTGCCTAAGACAGAGTGCAGGGAGGAGGTTGTGCACTGAGCATGCCCAGTGGGTTGCCTAAATTAGTATTGGGTAGGGTGGAGTAAGGCAAATCTTTAGATGAAGCAAGAGGAATTCTCATGTGACTCAGATGGCGAATGTTCCTGACACCAGGGGTTAAAGACGGGGAGGAGGAAGAGAGGATTCAAAGCCAAAGGAAGCATCTGTCTTCTTGACCTGACTGAGAACTGACATATCCCTGGTTTCCTTCTCGTCCCAGGAGGGGGAGAGAGAGGCAGCTGTGTGGGATCAAGGCATTTGATCTGAAGGCAGCTGTGAGGCATTCTCCTCTGCAATATCATCCTGGCTCCAGAGGACAGGATGGGAATAGGTTACCAGAATATCACTTCCCTGGGCAAAAGAAATGCAGGAGACCCTCTAAACTGAGCTTTCCTCCTTCAAAGAAGAGCGAGAAGATTATCCATTCCCTTGAAAATAAGGATGAAGAATTAACCTGGTTTTCAATCCAGTCTTAATAAAAGGAAAAACCCCTGTAGCAACTACACTACAGCACTCAGGATTCAATTGACCCTTGACTTCATCTGCAGATGGCTCCGAGGCAATTTCTGCAGCTTGTCTACTGTGCTTTCACTGTAATCTGTATTGGCCTTAATTATTCTATAATAATCAAATGTATATAGAATAGTCATTATATATATGGTATATATATATAATAGTCATTTAGTATATTTCATCTACTTACTTAAACATTTACTTCTCCTACCAGAAAGGAAGCATAGTGATAACTTATCTTTGCCCTCTACTCAATAACATGCCTTATACTGGGTGCCTACTCCAACATCAATAAATGCCTGATGAATGAATAAGTGGACACAGGCATGACCTAGTGCTTGGGTGAGTGCATAATTCTACAATATTCTTGATTCTATCAAGCTGGAGAATGGAGGGAACATGGCTAACTGGGGATGAGGGGCCATGGAGCTGTGGTACGCAGCTTTATTTGCTTTTGTTTTTTTGTTTGTTTTCGTTTTGCTTTGAGAATGACCATAGAACCGGGAAGGCTAAACCTTCCTTGAGTTTATTTGCTCTTGTTTTTTTAAAGGTTTTATTTATTTATTCATGAGAGACACACAGAGAGAGAGGCAGAGACACAGGCAGAGGGAGAAGCAGGCTCCCTGCGGGGAGCCTGATGTGGGACTTGATCCCAGGATCTAAGTTGAAGGCAGATGCTCAACCACTGAGCCTCCCAGGTGTCCCCCTTGAGTTTATTTGAAAAGGGAATCAAATTAAGGGGGGAATCTACTATTTCTGAAAGCTGATTCAACTCCCACCACAATCAAATTGCCATTTTTGAAAGGGAAATAGGGTCCCATGCACGCCTTGAACAGAAAGGTTTTTGATGGAGCTGGGATTCCAATATGTAGTTCCATGTGCCAGAAATGAAGTGTATCGCCATTGTCCTAATTATTAAAATGAAGACGAAATTCTAAAAAAATTTGTTGGAAATCAACAAGAATAAATCTTTGAGTTTGGACCCCTGCCACAGAGCAGCGGGGAGGGGGGAGAAAGCATGATGTCTTAGGACAACCTGGCCTTTGTCCAACATGATGTTTACCAGATTGCTGGCATTTGCTAGCAGAACCATGTTATTTATCACTGGGACAACTAGGGAAAAAAAAGGTGCAGTTCTCATTAGCCTTTATTCCAGAGATGATTTTCTGGTAACATCTTAAGTAGAATCTTATTTATTATTAAGTAGAATCTTATTTATTATTATTTAAATAATCATATTTTAAAGAAGAAAAACTCCTTTTACAGAATTTGGGGGAACAAATAAATAATTCAGACTAGCCTTGGAAATAATTGCATTTTCATGGAAAGTTTAGAATTATATTAAAGGAGGCTCATTAAAAAATAATTAAATTTAGAAAAACCACTCTGTTCCTGTTACTGCATCTGAATAAATATTATCTCAAAACTTGGTGACTTAAAAAGATAATTTTATTTTGCTCATTATTCAAGTACAGGAAATTTGAGCAGATCTCAGACTGTTCTCGCTCGGGGTCTCTCATGCATTTCAGGCAGGTGTTGGCTGGGGCCATGGCCGTGGGGAGTCTGGCCTCGATTCCACACCCAAGACAGCTCACTCATAACTGGAATTGGAGCTGCTGTTGCCTGTGGGCTCAGCTGTTCTGTCATCTGGAGCGCTTCACGTGGCCTCTGCAGCAGGGTGGTCTCAGCTTAGACAGGCCTTTTACGTAGCCCATAGCCCCTGGCTGCCCCAGAGCAAGTGTCCCAGAAGAACTGGGTAGCAGCTGTCCAACCTTTCCTGACCTAGCTCAAAAGTCATGCTGTGTTTCTCTTCTGGCCCATTCCATTAAGCCATAGAGGCATTATAAGTCCATCCCAGAGTCGACAGGAGGGGAATTTGAATTCATCTTTTGATGAGGTTGGGACAAGTTTGTATTGAATAAGAACATATAAGATGGGAGATATGATAAACGCTATCTTTGGAAAAGCTAATTACCTCCATGCTCACTTAGACTTCTATACATTTCTAATGAGAAATATAGGTATACATTATGCATTATACACAGATACTACACGTCCCTGTGAAGGTCATTATTTAACAGTTGCAGACTACTTAAAAGGTCACATCAATTATATTCAAATTAGTTTACAAGTCTATTTCATAGTTACTTCAACTTTCTACTTAAGATTGTAAGAAAGGCATTGAATCTTCAGGGCTTTCTTTTCTATTGTAGAATATCTTACTTGAAGCCAGTTTCACCTGGCTAATTGAAATTTCATTTAAAATGCTTAATATCAAGACGCCTGGATGGCTCAGTGGTTGAGTGTCTGCCTTTGGCTCGGGGCGTGATCCCGGGGTCCTGGGACTGAGTCCCTCATGGGGCCCCCACAGAGAGCCTGCTTCTCCCTCTGCCTCTCTCTGTGTGTCTCTCATGAATAAACACATAAAATCTTTAAAAAAACCAAAATGCTTAACACTTTGCTTTCCATATAGTTTGAGAATGACTATAAAATTCATCAGTTTCAATAAGAATAATTTAGCTAAAATCATATATGGTTAATAAGATCATATATAAAGACAACTTCAGGGGTTTTTATTTAAAAGCTTAAGGTAAAAAAATATACTTAAGGATGATTAACTACTTTTATACTCTCTGAGGATTACTTTCAGTTCAAACAATTTTCAACTGAAATAAAGTTTTTAATCACCTCGAAAGACTCTTTAGCTCTAGTAATTCTACCCCAGTCTACATCATGCTCAGCTTTCTCAGATAAAGAGAGAGAAGTGGGGGGAATGCTAAGGTAAAAGTCCTAGTTATTTGTAGCTCGTGTAGCTGAGCTGTAGCTGAGTTGATCCTAACTCAAAGCCACTCACTCTCTGGATGATAATGCTAACCAAAACAAATGGACCAATATGAACAAAGACTGATAATTTACAAATTTGCCAAAAAAGCCTAGCATTTGCCACTATTAAAATAGAGTTAGATGGACCAGGACAGCTTTTGGGAGGCTTAGGTATTTGTTGGGGGAACCTGTGCTTGCTAAACCGAGGGGTTACCAGCCAAAAGCTGAGCTTGGTAGACAAGCTCTGTAGAGACTCTGAACATGTTGCCCCCATGAGCAATGAGGAATGCAACATGACCACAAGGGGTCTGGTAAGAAGAGCCACCCTGGGAATAAGAGCTTTCAGAGAAAAGTTTGTGTGTGATACATGGGGAGAGCTGGCTTTAGCTTTTGGGATAGTATGGGTTATAATTGTGTTATACAGGAAAAGCATAACCCTGAAAAACCATCACTTTGCCACAGATTTACAAGACTAATCATCAGCAGGTTAATTGGAGCTGTGCCCTTTCCATCTCCTTATTGGTGACACTTACAGGTCTTGATAACTGAGGACCTGCTTTGCATGATGGCAGGAGATTATTCTGTAAAACATCTTACTGAATTCTCACAAAAAGTCTGCAAAAGATGCAAAAAAAAAAAAAAAAAAAAACAAAAAACACACAAAAAAAACAACAAGGCCTAGACAGCTTCAGCAACTTGCCCAGGGATGTTAAGGATCAAGAAGAGGAACCAGGATAAAAATTCAAACACCAATCTTTTTATTTAAAAAGTCATATGATAAAAAATAAAATAAATAAAATAAAAAATAAAAAGTCATATGAACATTTCTAATATACACAAAATCTGCAAAATAAGAGACTCTGGTGCACCCACCACTGGGCTTCAACAAGTGTTGAAATATGCTAATATTTTTCTATATATCCCCACCCACTTCCTCCCTTCCCTATTATTATAAAGCAAATTCCAGATATCATATCATTTTATCCATCAGTGTGTTTCACTCAAAGATTAAAGCTCTCAATTCATACAATCATGACAACCAGATAATTTAAAATCATTTCTTTTGTCAAATACTCTTTCAATGTATACATTTTCAGTCATCTCATAAATATTAAGAGACTTTTTATTTTGCAGTTTCTGTAAATTAAGATCCAAATGAAGTACATATATTGCAATCATTTAAATAGCTTTTAAGTCTCTTTTAAACTATACATTTGGAAAACTAACATTACTTTTCTTTGTGGTTTATCTGTTGAAGAAATGGGGATTATGTTGAATCTATTTCTTCTTTTTAAGTATTTACTTTAATTTTAGTTAACATACAATGTTACATTGGTTTCAATATAACATACAACATAGTGATTCAATGCTTTCATATATCACTCTGTGCTCACCACAAGTGCATTCCTTCATCCCCATCTCCTGTTTCACCCATTCCCCCATCCTCTCCCCCTTTGGTAACCATCAGTTTGTTGTCTATAATTAAGAGTTTGTTTCTTTATTTGTCTCTCTCTTATTTTTTCCCCTTTACTTGTTTGTTTTTTAAATTCCACATATGAGTGAAATTATATATTTGTCTTTCTCCGACTGACTTATTTCACTTAGCATTATACTCTCTATTTCCATCCATTCCAGCAAATGATAAAATTTCATTCCTTTTTATGGCTGAATAATATTCCATTATATCTATAAGTATATAGATATAGATATCACATCTTTATCCATTCATTAATCGTTGGACATGGAGTTGCTTCCATATCTTGGATATTGTAAATAATGCTGCTATAAACATGGGGGTGAATGTATCCCTTTGCATTAGTGTTCTTGTATTCTTTTTTTTTTTTAGTATTTTATTTATTATTTGACAGAGAGAGGGAGAAAGAGAGAAAGAGAGAGAGCACAAGCAGGGAGAGCAGAGGAACTGGGAGAAGCAGACTTCCCACTGAGCAGCGAGCCTGTGCCTGTGGGACTTAAACCTAGGATCCTGAGATCATAACCTGAGCCAAAGGCAGATGCTTAATCCACTGAGCCACCCAGGTGCCCCAGTGTCCTTCTATTCTTTGGGTAAATTCCTAGTAGTATGATTTTCGTATCATAAGATAGTTCTATTTTTAACTTTGAGGAGCCTCCATACTGTTTTCCACACTGGCTGCACCAGTTTGCATTCCCACCAACAGGGCAGAAAGGTTCCTTTTTCTCCACATTCTCACCAGTGCCTGTTGTTTCTTGTGTTGTTGATTTGAGCCATTCTGACAGGTGTGAGGTAATATCTCATGGTTTTGATTTGCATTTCCCTAATGATGAGTGATGTCGAGAATCTTTTCATATGTCTGTTGGCCATCTGGATTTCTTCTTTGGAGAAATATCTGTTTATCTATGCTGCCCATTTTTTTTTAATGCTGCCCATTTTTTAAGTAGTGTTGTTGAATCCATTTCCTTAGCAGACTTAAGCATGTACCTTTGACTTCTACATTTCTTATAAATTGGGAGTTACATCTACAGGCTTAATCAGATTCAGTATTCATTATTTGATTGATTATTTTTGACAATACTAATTCATAAATGAGAGTCTGTTTCTCAATCCAAGGGTTTAGAATTGATCTCTTCCCATAAAAAATATATGTCATACAAGGAAACTATACCATTGGATCAGTTACCATGAGAGACAGAAAGGGTAGTATCCTTCAGACGCATGTAGCCAAAAGTTCTTCACAAATATGTCAAAGGCACAGAAGAAAATGAGAGCAATTTTCAAATGCAGATACTGGGAATGACATATTTGATGGTAATGTTCATCTCTAAAATATTTCTGGCCAACCAAGAATCAGAGAGAAAATTATGATTATTTTAGCCAGTTGTATTCTAGTACTTCTGAGGAAAAGTAAGAACTGTTATGAAAGCAGGATGTGAAGAGATGATTGTAACAAAATATAGCAGAAAAGATCTCGCAGCCATGACCATGAACTTTTCACCATGGGACATCAGGACAGACTATGATTTTAAAACTAATCAATAACAAAACTACCTTTATGTGTCCGCAGTAAGATCACAGCCCTCACGAAATATAGTCATTTGTCCCAGCTTTTCCAGAACTTGTAGAAAAGAAAGGAAACTCAGTGCAGGAAAATACCTCATGAGCTTATATACAAACAGGAGTTTGTGGGGGAGGAGGTCACTGTTACCTGGTGTGGTTCGGATGAATATTATAGAGGAGGGGTTAAAGGGGTGGTTAGAACGAAGCTAGAAAAACATGAGTGGATGGAATATTCCATGCAACATAAACCGTAAGAACAAAAACAAATAGTTAAGAATAAACACAGTATGTTCAAGGAACAGCGTAGATCAACATCTTTAAAAAATACAGTGTATATATATATATATATATATTTACATATATGCCATAAAAAAATATATATATATATATATATATGGCACGTTGGATCTTTCTTGATTTGGTTTAAACATAAGACACTTTAGATAAGCCATATAATTTCATTTGATTTCTGTTTCTTTACCTATAAAAGAGTATTGGAACTCAATTAGAAGTTCCCTAATTTCTGGGGATGTTTTTGGAATATTGCACAAGTTAATTTGATATAAGTTCAAAAACAAAGTCAACAAAGTAACAACAGCTTGCCATCTGCTATTTTAATTATTATTTTTTAAGACAGTAATTTAAGATGGAGGCAGAAACTAGTTTCAGAAATGTGTGTTCATGTATGTGAGTATTCATGTGTGTGATTTATATTAAAACTAACTCCACTGAACTCATGTTTTTCTAATTTTGATAGAGACTGGTAAGAACCTCATCATAGAGTCTATCTGATGGCTTTTGGAAATCAAGGACTAGCTGCTACTTAACATTCTGTCTCTTTGTGACATTCTAAGAACTCGTAACTGGGATAATGTCCCTGTTATACTCTGCCAATAGCAAGCTAGTTGACGCCCCAATGCCCTGTCTAGACCTTAAAAGTACAGTATGATATTGCATCTCATGTCAGAATAAAGTTCTAGTAAAAATACTAATATGTAAAATCCCTGAAATGGATATAAATTTACTAGTAATTCAGAGAAGATGCTAGGTTGTGATTTTAATCATTAAAATGACTGTCTAAGCGCTAAAATCACAAAGCAAAGATCACAAGCCAAAGCATTTTTTTAGCCTAAATCTTCAGAAAAATAATATATATAATTCACTCTAAGAAGTTGCTAAAATTCTAGCAGGACAACATAATCAAAATTGCTAGCCAAGTAGATATATCATCTTTTCCTCTCCACATCTGAAATTTATCTGCACTTTGGCTTTGAACAAATGTTAAGAGAGTCACTAGATTTGAATTCAATAATGTGTAGAAGAAAAAAAAATAATGTTTAAAAGTAAGCATAAGTGAAAATTAAAACTTTGAAAAAGAAGCCCACAGAGTAATAATGAAATGTAGGCTGTTAACTTTTTTCCAAATGAAAGGAAATGTGTCTTTTTTTCTCGGTTGAAGAACACTAATTATCAAACATTTGGCAGAAGTCTACCACTCCTAATTGCATGAAATTATCAAACTGACATTTCTGAAAATGGCAGTGATGATGACTACATAGTGCAGTTAAATATCCTCCTACAAGATAGCTGTTTATCACTGAAAACACTTCACTCTTATAATTTCTCTGTGAACTGTTTCTGTAGTAAATTCTTGGAACTTATTTATGCATGTTTAGAATCACGTGCATTTTGATATTTAAATTTATAATAATAGTTGATCTCTGAATTGGGTACTCGATATTTTTTCCACTATCAACAGAGCCATGATAATGTGAGTAAAAATGTATTTGCAGAGAAATTAGAAGGTAGGTGATTTCAGATACATTTTCTGTAATTTCCACGGAAGGCGTGAAGATAGCACTGTGACTACCATGGCAATTTAACGGTATACGCTTACATAAGATTCAAAATTGGAGAGACATCTTCTCAACATAGTAATTATATTCCCTGTTGCAATTTTCTTTCTAATTGAAAACTGTAGATTGAATTATATTTTCTATGGGGATATGGGCGATTTCTGTCTTGGTCCTCCTCTATTCCCAGGGCCTAAGAAATTGATGGTGTCTAGGAGGTATTTCATAAGGCTTTGTTGAAGGAATGAATGAAAGAATTCAAGTTTCAGATATGATGGGGAGGATGAAAAACTTTTCTGATTTATGTTATTCAATCTCAAATATAGAAAAGATCACATGAATTTGAGTCAATAGAATATCAGATTTTTGCGGAACATCCTACATCAATATGAAACAAAGCCAATGGAAGAGAGAGAAGCGTTTTAAATATAGATCTGTGGCAATGTTAGGTTAGGTCAAAGGATCTTTGATGATTTGGCTAAAGCTCTTCTCTGCTAAATGGTATATTTATGTAGAAAGGTAGAGATTTAGAAATCACTTGCACTTAACATTTATGAAAAGAATTATTTTCTAAAATGAGAACAATGAAGTAAAACCTTGATGTGCCCTGAGAAATTTGAGCCACTCCCTTACAAAGTATAAATTTTATTTTTACACAGAGAGGTAATTATGTGGGGAAAATAATGTGGTCTGTGTATAATTTAAATATACATATATGTTTAAATATATATATTTATATTTATATATATGTATCATTTGACTTCTTTGGAAAGAACAAAGCAGATATTTTAAACTATAATTGATATAATTCCTAGAAGAAGAAAAATATGACACTGGTAAAACTTTCATTGCAATATCAATTTCTTTGTAAACACGTCCTTTGTGATTCTGTAGTCACGTGCCCCTTTCACTGACTACACATTGCTTTTACTGTTGTGCAAGGTCTGGACAAAGTACCAAAAGATCTTCCCCCTGACACTACGCTGCTCGACTTGCAAAACAACAAAATCACCGAAATCAAAGATGGAGACTTCAAGAACCTCAAGAACCTGCATGTAAGAATTCTTTGTTTGTTTTTAAGTTGTAACAAGATGGAACTCTCAGGATTTTTCAAAACAAAAGTTAGGTAACGCCAGTAGTACTTTATGGGAATATATAAGCACAGAAGCATTTATTAAATCCTCTATTTAGGGGGTAATAGGAAGCAAAGCATCATATTCATTAACCCCTAAAAATCTGCCGACTTTCTTACATATACCCCATATATCTTTAGTATTTGCCTCCTAAAAAATGCTTTATATCTTAATCTTCTCTAATGTTTCATGAATAGAAGTCTTTATCTGCCTAGTTAGATTTTACTTCAATATTGGAAAAATATACAGAATGCATTACTGATCTTAGTATTATTTTCTTTCTTTTGTCTGCTTTCATTAATTTTCTAAGAGGTACCAATGTTGTAAAGGCTCAAAGATTGGCACCAAGAAAAAAAAGGATAACCATCCATATTTTATTTAGTAAATGTAATTCTGCCTTCAAATATCTTTATATCTGTATCTTTCTTTGTATTTAGGACTATACATGCTGCATTCTTTTCTAAAAATATTTTATTTATTTATTCATGAAAGACACACAGAGATAAGCAGAGACATAGGCAGAGGGAGAAGCAGGCTCCCCGTGGGGACCCCAATGCGAGACTTGATCCGAGGATCCCAGGATCAGGCTCTGAGCCAAAGGCAGAGAGCTCAACCACTGAGCCACCCAGGAGCCCTGCATGCTGCATTCTTATCTGTATCTGTGCTTTTATGGTGATTTTTACTCACCTATACTCTATTATAGTGTTCACACATTTAGTCTACCAGACAAGATTCCAGTAGGAAATTGATGGCACTGTCAAAAGTGTTCATAGAGAAGACTTTCCTGAAGGGACGATTTACAAAGGGATATAGGAACCAACAAAGCATTGTGAAACACCCAAACCCACCTCAGAATAGTGGAGAGCTGTAGTCCTACCTCCTTATTTCCTGTCACCGTCTCCTATGGATGAGCTTAACTGGAGGCCAGGGGTCAAGGTCATCTGGGTAAAGCAGTCCCCAGAGTTCAGCTTCCCAGGACATAGAGGAAGGTTACAAAGAATAAAGAATGAGTATAAGTGTAGTTGGGAGAGATGTGTTATAAATGGAGGATGACCAACACAATCAAATAGGGTTTAGCATTGCTAAGGCAGCCTTCTATAAAAGTAAATGCATTGTCTTTTCAGATAGGGCATCAGAATCCCTATATATTCCCTAGTCCAGCTCTCTACCTGTGGGATAAGTAAAATGTAGTTTCCCCTCAGAATACCATTGCACATTTAGTATAAATAAGCCAGACTTCAATGTCCAGAATAAATACTGCAAGTCTCATGGTCTCTGTTTTCCACTCTGGTAGAACCACTCTTGAAGTATTACGTCTGGTCTTGGGCAAGACATTTAAAGAAGAGCATTAACCACCGAGTTTCCTCAGAATGATGATCATGGGGATAAAGAATTTGGAAATCATGTCTTATAGAAACAGTTTAGAGAGATGTGGATGCCCAAACAGAGTGAAAAAAGGTCATGAGTGACATTTTTGAAGGGCCATGTTGGAGAAGAGAAATTGGATTTACTTACCTCAAATACAAGATGACAGAACTGTCTTGTTGACAATCAAGTGGAAATTTCAGGGAAGCAGAGTTTTGCTCAACATTAAAAATACAATGTAAAGCATTAGAATTTTCAGAAAACAATGGAGAGAATTGCTTAGTTATGAGTGACCTATATGTAGAGATAAGCTTACAGCTTCTTATGATGAATATCATAGAAATACATTTTTAAGGTTGGGAGCATAAGCAGAAAACTAATTTCACATCCATTTAGTGTTTGTAGCCATTATAGAAAAAAATTGGAGGGATATATGTATATATATATATATATATATATATATATATATATATATATAGTAAGAATAGTAAATAGTAAATACATAGTAAAATATAAATATAAAAATAAATCCTCTGATTGCTATGTATTAGAATAAGAAATATAGATTCAAGGGAAATAATGTAAAGTAAAACAAACTGATCATCATATGCTATAGAGTTATATATAATCAGGACAAGATTTAGTTATCAACTTTCATACAGCTAGGATGAGAAAAGCATTAAACACCCATTAGGAGAAAACATACTATATTTTTATAAGGATGCAAAGATTTTTTCCCTTAAGATTTTAAGATTCTCTATGGAGCAGTTAATAGAAATAAAAACAGCAAATAATATGGCATGGTCAATTTATTGAAATACAACAATAGAAGCCCTGTGTTTGTTAGTAGTGAATGCTACATGCATCAAGAAGAGACAAATCAGACATATCCCACATCAGGTTACCAGTTAGTATTTGAGAGAATATGGGACAAAGGGTCTTAGAGGATTAGCAGAATTTTGAAAGAAAGAGAAGAAAAGAAGGTCTTCTATACAAAAGGAAGGGAAAAGCATAAGAAAATAAGCAGATATAAGAGTTGGCTAGAGTGAAAGATATGAGCTAGAAAGAGTGAGGATAAGGCCTGAGCTAGAGATCTCAAATCTTGAACCAATGGTATCCATCTCCACTGATAGGATACCCAGCCTGACCCCCAAAACACCTTTTCTCTGCCTTCATGGCATGTTTTCACTGGGAATGAGCTGCTGGTGATACCATTTAAACCATCATCATATATGTTAAAAGACTGCTTAAGACAAAAATTAATACTATTTTCAATGAACTAAAATTTACAACTTCTTTTTATTTTTCTATGTTTACCCTAAAGCTACTTTTTTAAGGAAGGAAAATTCTTTTACTCTAATCCTAATTTTCTGTATGTTCAAGTATAATCGGGATAATTTCTTTAAACTCCTCAGAGCCTGAAATAAGAGATATCTGGTTTCTGCGGCACGGTTATTAAATCTGGTATTTGTAATAATATGTTCTTTCTTTTCCATGTTTCCTTCTCAGCATGTTTTAGGCAACTACCATCTTGGTAATATCTTTCTTTCTACTTCAAAGTATACACTGAAGAGAGGAAGAGTTTATTAGAGCTTCCAACTGTTCAGAGGATGTCAAACAACTATATTTCTCTTACTCTTTCATTCATGATTGTTTCTGTCCTTGTTATTATGCAAATAAACATTATAATTTCAGCAAGGAAAGCCACACTTGAATAAAAAGGAGGAAGATTAATGAAACTTTAGCAAAGGTTAAAATAGAAAGGATTTAACAGAAAGTTTCCTCTTTTCTCAATAATTTTATCAATTTAGACTCTGTCTCATAATGAGTAGTATATGCTGTGCAAGAGTAGTTTTATACTTGTATGTAGAGAAAAGCATAATTATTCTGTGAAATAAGGAAAATTAAGTAGTATAACGGCAACATTCAATGTATTTCCTTTGAATTAAAAAATTGAGTAAGGGATTTTTTTAATTAAAAATTAAGTATTACAAAGGTTTAAGTATAATAGCAAATATTTGTTTAACAATTACTATACACTAGGCTTAATACCTATATATACTCACTTATTTAATTCTTATAACCATTCTTTTGAGGTAGGCAGTCTTGATAAGCCCTTTATATAGAAAAGGACACTCAGGAAGAGAGAGGTTACGTGTTCAGAGTTACTTGTTCAAAGTCATGAAGCAAATAAGAGCCAAATCTTGAGATCTAAACTCAGGAGAATTGTGAATTGAGTCTATTCATTAACTGCCTATAAATGCAGTGGTAACTATACAATCCCTTAGAACAATACCTGGTGCAGTGTGAAGCCTACATAAGTGGCTTTGGAGAAAACCTTATGATATTAAGTCAAGTTTCCCATTTTTTTCTTCCAATTTTACTGAAATATAATTGCCATACAGCTGTGTGTAAGGTTAAGACATACAGCATAATAATTTCATATATTGCAAAATGATCATCACGATAAGTGTAAACATCCATCATACATACATATATATATATATATATACACATATCATAAATATATATTTTTCTTTATGAGGAGAACTTTTAGGGCTTACTCTGTTAACATCTTTGAAATACAGCATGTCGCAATGTGGGCTACAGCCAGCATGTTGTACCTCACCTCCCCAGTCCTTATTTGTCTTATAACTGGAAGTTTGTTCCTTTCCATCATCTTCTTAGGTGAAGGTGATGAGAAGCCTTTTATTCCTACCTCTATCCTTTTTTATGCCAGTTTTGTCACCTCCCTACCTCCCAGGCTAGATCCCTTTTTCTTTAGTTACTAACAAAGAAGTTTGCTCTGATTTTTGAAGCTGTGCTTCAATTTTAGTTTAGGTGGTGCTCAGGGTATTTCCTGCCCACAAGCAACAAGTTCTCTCCTCCTCTGACTTCTCTCTCACCTCTTAGCAAAGTCATGATAAGCCGATTCTGCTTGTCTTTCTCCTTTATTTCTTTTTCCTGTTTTTACTTTTATTTGCATTTATTTTATGGAGAATTTACTCCCAGGCCATAAATATTAATTTCTTCAATTTCTTCTGGGATATCTTTTGCTTCTGTGCAACCTCTTCTTCTGTTTTAAGAGCAATCTGCT
Source organism: Canis lupus dingo (assembly GCF_003254725.2). Lineage (NCBI taxonomy): Eukaryota > Metazoa > Chordata > Mammalia > Carnivora > Canidae > Canis > Canis lupus. The sequence goes on along the minus strand of NC_064257.1, from coordinate 31,897,960 downwards.
TTTTCAGTACAGATCACGTCAGTGTGGCAGGGAGAGCACAGTAGGGGTTCATCGGCCATGAGCCCTGTACATTCAACACCACATCTTAGGGGCTTTGCTCACCTGGATGTGCTCCATGATCAGAGAATCTACATCTAAACCCTTGAGTTCAGCATTATTCTCTGCATTTTTAAGCATGTGCAGTAAAAATTCAGCACTCTTTTTGGGGCATCTGTGTCCAGCCCCACTGTTTAGCCTGGACACACTTGCCAGCTCTAACATTGTAGCGATGGAATGGCACACATGGCTTCTGCAAAGTGGCATCCTTCAGATACTTGGTGGCTTTTTCCCATATGCATACCCTTGATGCAGAAAATGGGTATTTTCATACGTGTTCTTAAAGTGAACACAAAGATTTGAACATCTTGGTTTGCATGGTTTTGTTGGATTTTTTGGGTCAAGTAAATAGTGAACCATTTTCAGAGATCCACTTGGGTTGCTCACAGGAAGAGCTTTCCCTTTTTCATCAGCTGAACCCCTGAAGAATACTTGGGGTTCACCCTTGACTCTTTCTCTGATTTAGCTGGCCTTTGGTATTACCCAATGGAATTAGGTTTTGTTTTATTTTTTTCCCATCTCAACATCTTGTCATTGCCTGTTATTTGTAAATGTGCTTTCTTAAATATATATCACTGTGTATGGAGCTAACATCAACCATCTTTAAGCAATACTGTATTTTCAAAAATAAGTTTTTCTCACCTGTGGATCTCTCTTTTTCCTAAGGTTGGTTTTATTAAAGCACGAGGACAAGACCTGTGGGTAGAAAGAGCTGCCTCACCTATGGATCTATTTTATGTGAAGTTCTAACTCATATGGCTTTTAAGATTTTACTTCATTATGACCAAATAATTTATTTCTTTTTCAAGTGTATTTTAATTTGAAAGCAGGAATGTTTTCCACTGGACTAAAACTTCCAACCAACAATGCCATTTGAAAGGCACTTTGCAAAGAAGTCTATATACATTATCATGTATCCCCCTGTAAATGCTATTATTATTATTCCCACTGTACTGAAGAAATAACTGGGGCAATGTCACACTACCCCAAGAACTTAACAGCAGATACTACTATGGCACGCTCACAGGTAGAGGCATTGTCTAGTTATTATCTAATTTTAAAAAAGCAATATTTTATTAGCTGAAGTGACAGATAATACATTACCAGGCTGATTCTTCATAATAGGTTTCAATATTTAACATAAAATCAGTAGATTTTCAGACCATCTATAATGCATTCAATGATATCAAGCTTTCAGAATTTTCTTCCATAGATGGCAATAGAGGATTTTCTCTTTCTTCACAATTAAACATCTGCCATTTTGGGTATCTTTCAATGATGCAAATCCTCTCAAACCTTTCTTCTAGCTCTAGCTTTTACTAATTTCCTGTACACTTTGCTTGTTAATATTAATTTCCTATGACTTTCACCCTCATGAGTTTTTGAAATTTTTGTAATATTCATTGGAATGTCCCAGGATTTTTTTTAAAGATTTTATTTATTTATTCATGAGAGACACAGAAAGAAAGGAAGAGACACAGGCAGAGGGAGAAGCAGGCTCCATTCAGGGAGCCCAGTGTGGGACTCGATCCCGGGACCCCGGGATCATGCCCTGGGCCAAAGGCAGATGTTCAACCACTGAGCCACCCAGGTGTCCCAGATTTTTGTTTTAATCAATCCATCATCTTTTAGGATTAGCAAAAAGATTGTTACTTATATTAAGTTTTAATTAGTCAAATAATGTGAACTACATGAGGATGTACATGGGTTAACTAACCTAGCTGTTACCTTCAGAAAGTATTCCTGCACTTCTGATACTGGAAGTTCCCACTGTTTTATTTTTTGTCCAAAAATAAGTTTAGCAATAGCTATACTTACCAATAATGAATGAGAAGTAATATTCTATATTAGGAGAATGCAGAAACAAAAATTTAAGAATTCCCCAAAATATCAACATATTTAGCCACATAAAATCTTTATATGTAAAAAGAACAAAAGCAGAAGAAAAATATGTTAAAGTTCTGCATTTCATATTAACTACATCTTTATGTTCTGTGAACCAATTATTCAAATATATTAAAATTTAATAAAGAGAAGTATGGTGATCAGGTCTTTCTTCCCTCAAAACATAGTAAATAGTAGCAGAACAAAAGGAGATTAATTTAACCTTTCAAGTGACAAAGATATGCAAAGAAATTACAATGAACTACAACATGATGTGCTAATTTGACAAACTTTTTGAAAAACTACATCTAAACTTATAAGACTGCAAGAAAACAAGAGAATCTTTACTCTCTTGCATTGCTGATGATAGTGTAACTTGGTGCCACCGTTTTGTAATGGAATCCATGACAGCAGTCAATGAAAATGGATTTTAGGCTGAGGGATGGATGCCTGTGGCACTGAATTCTTTTCAGGTAACTTAGGTCATTTTCAGAATTTCTATCTTTAGGAATTTTACTGTTTCAAAATGAAGTGTCTATGTACATATCTATATTATAATCTATATTTCATCACCTTTATTCCTGATGTTCAGATCCTCATACATGTCTTAAGTGAAAGAATCCTATTTGCTTAATTTTTTTGATTTGTTGCAATTTTGTAGATTTCTCTGTTAATCTCATTAATGGAATGAATAAACTACACACACCCATACACACACAGAGTGTTTTGGAATTAAGATGTTGTTTTTGTTCACTATCCACAGACCTTGATTCTTGTAAACAACAAAATTAGCAAAATCAGCCCTGGAGCATTTACACCTTTGTTGAAATTGGAACGACTTTATCTGTCCAAGAATCATCTGAAGGAATTGCCAGAAAAAATGCCCAAAACTCTTCAGGAGCTGCGTGCCCATGAGAATGAGATCACCAAAGTTCGAAAAGCTGTGTTCAATGGACTGAACCAGATGATCGTCGTAGGTACAGATATTCTTATAACTCTAAGGCCAGGATGGAAGGTCCACCTTAAAAGATTCCAAGTAAGCCATAGCTGCAGGAAAGGAAATTAGCTAGAACTTAGATGTCTTTAGCCTATAGGAGTAACAGTAGCAAGATCAGCAGATTTGAGATTTTGAATCTGTGCCTTATAATGTTTTTATTCTTCGTCCTTGAGGATCTGAGAATGTGGAGAAAACTCTAGGGCCAAAGTCACCCTACTGCATGCCCAAGATGTGGGATGGAATTAAGTAGTGATTAATTAGAGATATGTGGTGATACCTTTCCATCATGGGAATTGTTTCTATTGTGAACATCTATAAATCATTTGCTTTAAAGAGCACGTTCTACTGTTTTGCTCTATGCGTGGTAAAAAAAAAATGGTGATTTTATAAGTGTTGTACAAGATGCTAATTTCAAATTATTTAATGTTTTAATTCATCTGAAGAAAGTAATAGCCCCATAATAAGTGTGACTTATTAGCACTTGGTTTTTGTTGATTTCTGTGCAAACCTGTGTATGCACTTGAAATAAGTTTGGTCACTGTTCTTGCCACTATTGCTTTTTTTTGTAAATCTTTGTGTTTTGTTGTTGTGTTTGTTTGTTGTTTGTTTTAAAAAGAGAAAATTTTACCTCAGTTTGCTATCCCTCTGAAGAGTGTGTCTTAATTTCTCTTTTGCTTCTCAGACAAGAAACATCTCTTAAAATCCTTGTTGAAACAGACAGTACTCTGGCGTGCAATACCCTCGTATTGTCCACTAAAACTTTGCACTTCTTGTTTTTGTAGAGCTGGGCACCAATCCCCTGAAGAGTTCAGGGATTGAAAATGGAGCCTTCCAGGGAATGAAGAAGCTCTCCTATATCCGCATTGCTGATACCAATATAACTACCATCCCTCAAGGTGATAGAAAATTCCCCAAGGCAGTTTGAACACCTAAATCTAAAACCTTTAGCATTTAAAAAAATTGTTTTGGAAATTTAAATGGTGACTGAAGTAGCCAGTGTTATTTCTGGTAAATTCTCTACCCTTGGAAGTATTTCTGTTGCTCCTGGATGACCCCTGGGCCATCAAGGCCTACTGTAGAGGTAGCTAGACACTTTTTTTTTTAAATGAAAGTTTTTGTGTGTTTCTTAAAGATTTATTTATTTATTCATGAGAGATAGAGACACAGGCAGAGGGAGAAGCAGGCTACTCCATGCAGGTTGCCTGACGTGAGACCCGGGTCTCCAGGATCATGCCCTGGGCCGAAGGCAGCACCAGACCGCTGAGCCACCCAGGCTGCCCTAGCTAGACCCTTTTACCTATAAAGTCTCTTCTAAGATATAACTTAGCACACAATGATTTCATATTAAATAATTGTAATAAAAAAAAAGAAATTGTGATAGCCCAAAGGAAAAAATACAGTAATTAAGGAAAAAAAAAAAAAAAAAGCCCAGAATACTTTCATGACATTAAAAAAAAAAAAAAAAAAGAAAAAAAAGAAACCTCTGAAACTGAGCCAGGTTTTACTTTGAGTCTCCAAAATTTTAGTGAATTCCTTTCCATCTTAGGACATTTCAGGCATTACTATCTGAATAACAGCATCCACAGGGCCATGCTCTTATATAATAGTGGCAGTTGTATGTGGTAGGGTGGATTTTGGTTTGTATGCTTGAGTTTAGTCTGTCCCTAATTGGCTCTAAGGTCTTGGGCAAGTTATTCAATATTTATGCCTCAATTTCTTTATTTGTGAAGGGAAAATAATACTAATATACAACTCATTAGTTTGTCTTAAAATTTAAAAACGAACTAGAGAAATAACTGGCATGCAGAAAAGTAGTGGATTAATATTACCTTTTATTATTTCTTAAAAATATTTTGACACTCATTTTGCTAAGGCAGAGAGTACCAAACACCCGGGAAAGGACAGTGAAGTGGGTATACTTACTACCTGCCTTCAAGGAGCTTATTGCCTAGAGCAAGGCCAAACAGGTACACAGCAGTTATCACACAGCCCTGTGCTAAGTACTACCTGGGAGAGGCACCTAAGCCAGGCTTTGTGAATCAGAAAAGAAATCAAATCACCAAAAAGCAATTCCTCTAATTTTCACATTTTCCTTGCTCCAGGGTTTTAGTCTCACAAAAGCCCCTCTATATTCTCAAATTTTCCTCTCCATCTGGCCCTTCCTGAGCTTAGATATCTTGTTCTTGGACTAGGTACAAATGTAGGTTCTTGCCCACAGAAACCTATTACCCTCACTGAGCTTCCAGAGACACTTCAGCTCCTAGGAGTACATACTCCACAGAATGGTTTCTTACCACCCCTTGCCTTCTCCACAGTCTTTTTGCTACAGAAGATATTTTTATGCCCATACTAGCAACTACTGGTATAGATAAGATGAGTCAATCGATTGATCTATCGATAGATATTGATCTACATTTTATCAAGCACCTTCCTATTGGGCATCCAACTTGTTGCACTGTAATAAGTGTATTTTTTAATCCTTAGTGCAGATGTGTATATATCTACATATACATGATATATATGTTATATATAATATTTATATTATCCCCAGTGCAGATGTATATATCTTTATATTTTTAATATATTTTATATTTTACTACTATTTTAAAATTTTAATTATATTTTTACATATTACATATACACATATACCTTGCCCAAAGCTATAGAGTTATAAGAGGTGAAATAAAGAAGCTGGAATTTAAAGTTCAGGTCCTTTCCACTACTTCATACTGTCAGATGACTTGCATTAAACACCATCTTTGACTTTGCTCCTTCTTAATGCATCCTCCAAAATAGGCCTCGGGAACACATTTCGTCACCTAGTGATCTGTATTCCTTATGTCTTCTCCCTATCCTAGGTACCCTTTCCTCACTATCTCTAGCTTACTTTTATGTATTAAACACTAACTATAAAAATTATAGTAACTAAATTTCGTTAAGCATGTATTAAATACCAGGTATTGTGCCAAGTATTTTTTAAGGATTCTTCTCTATGAGTCTGAACCATTCCTCTATAGTAATTTTATCGTAGCTGTTTAATACATGAGGAAAATGAAGCTTAAAGACAGGAAGTAAATGGTGTCCAAGGTCCTGGAACTAGGAGATGGCCAAGCTGGGGCTGCACTGTGCTGATGCAGAGCTCATGAGCATGAGCATTGTCACCAGCTGCCAACCTAAGTCCTCCCTCTCATGCTCATTTATGCCAATCACATATATGGGCCTGCCTTTCCTCAACCTGACCCTTACGCCTGAATATCGCCATCCTCTGGGAGTCTTAATGTCCACACACCATCTACCATTAGGGAGGGAAACACAAGGCAGTGCAGCCAAGTGGAGTTATGACTGATCTGACTCGGCTGCTTAGTTGTCCTGGGGCTTCAGGCTGATGACCCCAGATCTCTAACCCCTCAGTTCCACGGTCTATAAAATGCAGGTTTGGTGACATCTATCTTCTAGGGTATCTGTGAGGATTAAAAGACACAGGTAAGACTTGTAATGTGCATGCATAGTATCTGGCATAAAGTAAGGTCTCAATATATTTACCTTAAAAAGGGAAAGGGAAATAAACATTTAAAAAAAATAACTAGAGTATAAGATCTTAGCTAAAAGTTACAGCGGCAAAGGTTAGTGGTATCCTTGATAAATGTGCCTCTCTCTATCCTATTGCGAAGTTTTCTTCCACAGTCAAACTTTCTCCTGGTTATAATTTTCCTTTTGGAAAACTGATACTGCAATGGGGGAGACACGTAGAACCTAGGTAAGCATTATGGATGTGACAATAATTGTCATTCTAGAGACACTGCCTTTTAAAAACATCTTTTCATGGTGATAGGAGTGAAAAGATGTGTGTTCAGTTTGCTTTGTTATATGTTCACTTGCTTATTACTTACAGGCGCATTTTAAAAATCTACATTGGTTTATTCTAAGGAGACTCGAGTGGTTGAAATCCCTTATTCCAAGAGTGACTGTGGTTTCCTGATATTGAGTCATAAGAAATGACACAATTTTGATTTTGTTGCCAGACCCCCAAGCCCAGAGTCTCCAGGTTATGCAAATGAACACTGAACTCAAGAGACAGTTTATTAGAGAGAGCTTGCATACGGGGGAGCCGACAGGAAAGAGGAATGTTGCTGTCTGAAGGGATATTGTGCAAGGAATGGAAAGGCACTTTTCCGGGGGGCAAGGGACAGGGAGTGGGGAAGCATTCTTCAATCCCACAGTCATTATCTTGTGGTCATTACTTTTCAGTAGACACAAGACAATCACAGGATGCCTTTCTCCATGGTTGACATTCTTTCAGGGCTCCTGGAAAATAGAAATACTTGTGCAAGCAGGCTTTTGATTGTTACTTCTAATCTTGTCCAGACAACCATTACTCCTAACAACAATTATCTCATTTATTCGCTCTCTCAGAAGGAGGTACTTGTCTCTGAGTGGATGGAAACTTTTAACTTTTGCCTCAGACCAGTGGTTTATAGGGATTGAGTCCCTCTTGCTGTTCCTATACTGTCTCAATTTCTTTTCCTTAGTGAAGAGCATGCAGTTTTAACTCCCTCTGACCATCTCAGAGGGAACATATCACATTCCCTACCTAGCAGCTAGATGATCTCTAAAATTTGTAATTTTGAGTCTCTGTTTCTTCGTCTATGAAAGGAGGTTAACAAAAAATAATGTGTAAACCAAAAAAAAAAAAAAATTAAAGAAGCCAAGTTAGAAAAAGTGCCAGTATCAGTGTTTGCCACATTACAGACTACCTGGTGAGTATAAGAAGTTCCCTTCCTTAGCATCTCCTACACAGAACATAGTGCCACAGAGAAACTCATGAGAAGTTCAAGTCAAACATGGACGAAACTTCTACATCCAATAGACAGCATTCAATGGTGCTCAGTGAAAATTCTCATACCAAACATAACCTGCAGTTCTCTAGTTTTGTTCCTGATGGACAAATAACCAGCACATTCTGCTAAGCAGATGTTGGTTCTACGTGTAACCAATTTGCTCTTTTCTTTGTAGTTGTTGCTATTCTTGTAAGTGGAACAATATGCTCTTTAAAAAGCTGTATAATAGCGTAATATATCCTCAGATGGCAGGAGGAAATGAAAATAAAATGCTTAAACGTTTTTATTAATATTACTAAATTTCTAGAAACCATAGCCTTTCAAGGAGTACCATGCAGAGGTTGCATGGATACTTTGGATCTAAATTTATTTCCCCAGGTGTTCTACATATGGCAGATGCCTCGATTATATAGGCTTCAGCATTCCTCTTGTGTAAAGAAAAAGCCTTGATTGAAAAGATCCAAGTAAGCTTTCACTCTTTCTATACATCCGTGTTGCAGAGGCATTTGATTTTTTGGTTTGCCTGTTTGTTTGTTTTTTAATGTGGAAAAGCCAAAGAAGACTAAGGCCAGAACGGTCTATTGGTGTTCATGATTTATGATACTCATTGCTGAAATACCTAGTTAAATTTGTAGATAGGTTTCACTTATACCTAATCTCTTTCTTTCTTTTAAAATATTTATTTACATTCAATTTGCCAACATATAGTATAACACCCAGTGCTCATCTCATCATGTCCTAATCTCTAATTTCTTAGAGTTCAAATGCTTATCTCACTTTAGAGTCGGCATCTTTCATCAGTGACAGTGTTAGCTTAGTAACAGAGGTGTGTAAGAAACTAATGAGATTCAGGGTTTGACTTCAGTTCTCCGATTGTATCCAAACAATCACTGGGACAAAAATTTAGGACGCGATAAACGCACTCTGCGTTTTTGTTAAAATTGATCTATAAGAAAAGTAAAAAGTACTGTACTACTTCCAAAAGCATATATTATTACCAAAGGGATGAAGGAAAAGATAAAAAGCAAAAGTGATGAAAAAGATGAAAAACAAATCCTTTAAAACTCCATGTCTTTTCGCAAATTGACTGATGGCCTATTCACTGGTTGTCTTTCTACATCCTGTAATTATGTTTCTCTGCTAGTCTAACATTCCGTATTTCTGTATTTCCAGGTCTTCCTCCTTCCCTTACTGAATTACATCTTGAAGGCAACAAAATCACCAAGGTTGATGCATCTAGCCTGAAAGGACTGAATAATTTGGCTAAGTAATAATATTCTCTCATGATCTTATTCCATAAAATGGCCAGATATATTAGTGCCTACATGCTCAGGATTAGACATACAATGGGTGGTTTTTTACCCTACCACATTTTTGTTGTTGGTCCTAACAACCTCAAACCTCAGCATGCCCAATTATTTCTTTAAAAAACAAGGAACCAGCACACTACCATGAAGATTATCTACTATATTGTTTTGAGATTAAGACCTATTTTATGCACAAGGTATCCGAGTAAGTCAGTATGTTCAGTCAATATGTTCTAACTTAGTTGCATTAAACAGAAGGTTGGGGATCCCTGGGTGGCTCAGCGGTTTAGCGTCGCCTTTGGCCCAGGGCGTGATCCTGGAGTCTCAGGATCGAGTCCCATGTCGGGCTCCCTGCATGGAGCCTGCTTCTCCTTCTGCCTGTGTCTCTGCCTCTCTCTGTCTCTCATGAATAGATAAATAAAATCTTTTTTTTTTTGATAAATAAAATCTTAAAAAAATAAAAAAATAAAAATAAACAGAAGGTTAAGTAAATTACAACAGAATATTCCGAATTTGAAAATGCCTTAAAATGAAAGCTACCAGGACGTGGAAATATTGGGCATCCCACACTATAGTACTGGAATAAATACAATGCAATTCTCTCACCTCCATTTTTTCAAGAGTCTTAAAATGTTTCTGGACATTTAGTGTATTCTAACAAATGAAGTTATTTTTTTTTCCTAGCCGTTCTTACCTTTTTCTTTTTTCCTGATAGATAATCATTTATTCCTCTGCTGCTTTCTAGCCTAACTTTAATCTTTCTACATTAACAATCTGGTTAAGTAATAAAAAGAGGGTAATGCTTGCAAACTATCTGTTTATCTTCAAGGAATACTCTGGTCTTGAACTGTATTACTGAATACTCTTATAAAGGAGCACAGTGTTATGCCAAACTGACTTACTCCTCTTTAGTCTTTATAAATTTTATGGTAGCAAAACAAATATAAAGTATATCCTTGAGAATTAGTTAAGACCAGATGATGTATAATATGGCTTTTCCCATTTCTGTGGCGATTTCCCAGTACGCTGGTGGATGGTGAAGGCTGAAGGCGAGCATGTGCATAGGACTCTAGCTGTAGTATCTTACCCTGGTGTCTCAAGAGATAAGAAATAATTTATCTAAAGCTATATTTTTAATTAAAAATTTTTTTTTCTAAACATTTTATTTATTTGAGGGAGAGACCAAGCATGAGCAGGGCAAAGAGGCAGAGGAAGAGAGGAAGGGAGAAGCAGGCTCCCCACTGGACAAGTAGCATGATACAGGGCTCCATCCCACAACCCTGGGATCATGGCCTGAGCCAAAGGCAGACACTTAACCAACTGAGCCACCCAGGTGCCCCATACTAAAGACATTTTAATTACAGTCTCTAATATAGCAAATATATTTCAGAATAGTATTATGCATCACCGACGTTTGTAATCTTGTCTTCTAGTTGCAGAAAAATGTAGGAAAATAAGTTCCATTGCATATTGTGTAGGACAGCTAGTAGTAGTAGTAGTAGGGATGAAAAATGATGTAATTTCAAATACAGTAAATCCTTAATAATATTTGTGCCTTTTTAGAAAAAAAAATATTTTGTACTGAAAGTAGAAAGGATATTTTTAGAAAATTCCCTTAATTAAAATTTGGAGCAGATTGGCTCATTGACCAAGCAAACTTTTCCAACTCTTTAATTTATCAAACAAATTTCCTTTTGGAATCAAGTCCACAGAAATCTGTCTACGAACCATCACATCATCGTGTTGTTTATTCTTCACTGATGTTGGAACATGAGAGGTATTTTGGTGTTGAAAATCAAAACTGTGAAAAGAAGAGAAAAGCAGCCACTGTTTTTAGAACATTGGTGTATGGCAAATATTCCAATTAGTTAAGAGGAACAAGTGGGAAGAAAATAGTATATGCCTCTCTCCAAAAATATAGGATGGTTTTCAGGCAAACTTGTTGTCTGTTATACTCGTATACCTATATGATCATCTCTCTTACTAGGTGGATTTTAGTCTTTGACGGGAAGAATCATGGTTTTTGAGCCATGTGTGCCCTGTCTTCATAAGCCTTCATAAGCCTTCATAAGCTCTGTCTTCATAATATCTTGAACATAGTAGGTCCTCAAAAACATTTGTTGATTGCATATATAAATAAATCATCAGAAAAGCGAACTTTCTTTGAATCCGTTATTAGGAATGTCATATCCTAAAACTGTATTAGCCCCAAATTGGATATGGGACTTGAAGTGTTATAAGGAATAGGAGATATAATTCTGTGTCTGAGGTAAATGTCTAAGACTAGGGGAAAAACAAAAGTTTCTCAGTCAAGATGCCAGTTTAATAATCCATAGCTAAGATAAACTAACCATTTTATTAATAGCCTAAAATCAATATACCATGATTTCAATTATTTCAAATACCAAATCATGATTAAAATTGAAGGAATTTGGTTACATAAACCAGAATCTAAATCCCAAAAGGGTTCAGAGATCAGAACTAGCTAAAGGCAAGCAAAACTTTCCTAGGAAAATTTCCCTAGCCTATTCTATTACATTTCAAAGAGCCCAGTAGACTCTTCCTCTTTCTCTCCCTTGGAACTTTCTGGCTTTCCTTACCTTGTTGCTTCATCCCTGGTATCCCCTTTCCATCCTTTTGGATTGGCAGCACCCTGGTTTTAATGGAGAGTCATTCATCTCCAGAATGCCAAATAAATCAACCTTGTCTCCAAGTTGACTTCTGCCTTTTGAATCCCATTTACTATTAAGGAACCTCACAGCTGCAGAACTTTCACCTTGTATGGATTTAATTTTAAAAATGCAACCCAAAACTTTGAGTGGCATTGTATAAGAAAGGTCAAAGGGGCCAAGAAAGAGACACCTAGGTCAGAGATCAGGGCCAAAAGCCAGGAAAGTTGGCCACAGGCAAATTCTGATAGTAACAAATGGTCACTGATAAACAAAAGCAAAATGCCAATTCTGTTAACCTTCCTGGCAGGTAGGTTTATTGATTCATTAAAACCTTCTACTTTTTATTTCCAATGAATAAATTCACATAATAAATATACAGTTGTTTGGTTTCCGAAGTGACCAAAATGACGATGGCATTCCTTCTCGTTTTCTCTGGAGTGAATTGGTTATATTCATTACATATAGAAATCAACTCAACAGCTATTCATTGATCATAGCCAGCTCTGTGCTAGTACTGGATATGCCCCAAACTGTCATTTTTCTCTAGGAGAGATACATAAGTACACCCCTTGAGTTTTTTAAGAGGGTGACAACAGGAAAATTTGCTAAGAGATGCCTGTCCAGTCTGGTACTGTCAGAGGGGTTTCAAAGACAGTGGCTCTAAGCTGGGAATTTAAGAACAAATGGGCTTTGTCCCAGCTCAGAAAAAGGTTGGAAAAAGCATTCTAGGCAAAGGGAACAGTAAGTGCAAAAACAAACTTTTTCTTTGACTTGAGAAATCACACAATGCCCGTAAGAAAGGCGTCCGTGTGCAGTGCATGCACTCATATCTGCTTTCTTTTACAGGTTGGGACTGAGTTTTAACAGCATCTCCGCTGTTGACAATGGCACTCTAGCCAACACTCCTCATCTGAGGGAGCTTCACTTGGACAACAATAAGCTCATCAGAGTACCCGGTGGGCTGGCGGAGCATAAGTACATCCAGGTAACACATTAGCACTAAATAGTGCCAGGAGTATCTAGGGAGCCGGCCCTTTCTACCGGGATGTCAGGAGGCAGGAAGCTCTGCTTAGAAATCTTTTGGCAGAAAGGTATTTTTAATGTTTCCATGCAAGTATTCATTCATATGTTTCATGAAAAATATAGGTTTAAATTATTATTTTTTTAAAATAGGACTTTTACCGTAAACAGTGTAGTGCTGTCTTCCAGAATCTCATTTTTTTAAAAGATTTTATTTATTTATTCATGAGAGATACAGAGAGATAGAGGTAGAGACACAGGCAGAGGGAGAAGCCGGCTCCCTGCAGGGAGTCCAATGTGGGACTCCATCCCGGGACTCCAGGGTCACGACCTGGGCCGAAGGCAGGCCTGAGCCACCCAGGCATCCCAGAATCTCATATTTTTAATGAAGCAGGTAAAGTATTTTCAAGACATAGATCAGTGGAACAGAAACATAATAAGGGTTGAAAAAGATGATATAATCCGTGAAGCATAGACAAGAAATAAAATAGCAGTTTTAATTTTTAGCTTCAACAGGTTTCACATAGTTCAAAAGGGAATGTTTAGCTAGCAGTGTGACTGAGTTAACTTTACATAAATTATCGAGTTATACCACATTCTTAAGCATAAGAAGGTACGACCCATTGGTCCATGTGGTAACAGAGCTTTCTAGTCTGTAAATCCATAAATGTAAGTCCTGCTTGTTAGTTTAAATAGTAACAATATTTTCATGTGTATCAACATAACACTTCCATTGTTACTTTGAGGAAATAGAACAAATGTGTTATTCAAATTTTATATCCAAAAAATTAATAATGTGATTATTCATAGATTTTATGTATTTGCCTTTTTTACCTAAATTTTCAGTTTCATTAAAGGCCATATTTAAATTGTTTCTTTCAGAAATTCGTATAGGTGCTTAGTTTAATCGTGATGATTCAAAAGTTATACCTTGAGGTCCCTGGGTGGCTCAGTCAGTTGAGCATCAGACTCAAGGGGCCAAGGTTATGATGTCAGGGTCGTGAGACTCAACCCTGCACTGGGCTGTGTGCTCAGCACAGAGTTTGCTTGAGATTCTCTCTTCCTCTTCCTATGCCCCTCCTGCCATGTTCGTGCTCTCTCTGTCAAATAAATAGATCTTTAAAAAAAAAAAAAAAGGAGAGAGAGATTATACCTTGACATTGATGCTCTATCATAGGTAAATCCTTTTTATAAAGTTGCCATTTTTGGTAATGTAATATTTCAACTTCTTTGCTTGGGGTTCAAAATAAACTTACCCCTTAATCTGCTGTCAATTATGTCAATATGTTCCTGATCTCTAAATTTTTACTAAGTTGTGACAAAAACTCCAAATGAAATTAATATATCATGATTTACATAAGGTCTCTGTTTGTAGTGGGCATTTTTTGGGGGGGGGGGTTGGGGGTTGTTTTGTCTTCATTTTTATATCCCAGAGTAATGAGTTTTACCTTTTGATTGTTGTTTTTCGAATGTTAGTCTAGATATATTATTGAGTTCATAAAATAAGTTAAATGAGTTAATTAAGAACATTTATGGGATGGGCTAGATAGGCTAGGCTAGGCTAAATGGAAAATAAAATAATATTGTAATGGTATTTCCATTAAAATTTTGTTTAAATGCACATGTTTACATATACTAAACATATGTATTGTGTTTCTTGTGTGCGTCACAGAGAAAAAATTATAAAGCATGCTATTTTGTAATCTTTGTTGAATATCAGCAAATCTCATGGGCATTCACACAGGGCCTCACTCTACGTTTTTCATCTTAGTTGGCTGTCCATGCACCCATTTCATCTCCCTTCTTAGGGATTTCACCTATTTTACTGTCTTTTGTGCAAGTATATAACTCAGTTATTTTTATTAAAACTATATAGTTCTTCTGCCATCACCACAATCCAATTCTTTATTTTTTTTTGTTTTTGAAGATTTTATTTATTCATTTCAGAGCGAACATGAGCAGGGGGAGAGGCAAAGGGGGAGGGAGAAGCAGACTCTCTGCTGAGCTGGGAGCCTGCCATAGATCCTGAGATCATGACCTGAGCCGAAGGCAGATACTTAACTGAGTCACCCAGGTGGTCTTAATCACAATCCAGTTCTAACGTTTCTATTACCCCCCAAATATTCCTCTTATCTTATTTCTAGTCAATTTTCAACCTCATCTTCTGCCACAGGAAATCATTCATCTTCTTTCCACTTCCATGGATTTGCTTTTGCTTGAAATTTCATATAAATAGAATCAGTTATTGTAATGATTTTAGGTATCATAGCAGGAGTCATAGCATGCATGAGTAGTTAATTAATTTTTATTGGTGAATAGCTTTCCATCGTATGGGTATACTACATTTGTTTGCTAGCACTACTCGTTTTGATTACTGTTTAGCTTTTGATTGTGTTTTGAAATTGGGAGTGAAGGTCTTTTAACTTTGTTCTTATTTTTTTTAAACTTTTTTTCTTAAAGAATTATTTATTTATTCATGAGAAACACAGAGAGAGAGAGAGAGGGGGGCAGAGACACAGGCAGAGGGAGAAGCAGGCTCCATGCAAGGAGCCCGATGCGGGACTCGATCCCGGGTCTCCAGGATCACACCCTGGGCTGCAGGCGGCGCTAAACCGCTGCGCCAGCGGGCCTGCCCTGTTCTTATTTTTTAAACCATTTTTGAGGATTTATTTATTTATTTATTTATTTATTTATTTATTTATTTGAGATAGAGCGAGTGAGTGGGCATGAATGGGGGCATGAACGGAAAGGCAGAAGGAGAGGGAGAAACAGACCCCTTGCTGAGCAGAGAGCCCGATGCAAGGCTTGATCCCAGGACCCTGAGATCATGACCTGAGCCGAAGAGAGACGCTCAACCAACCGAGCCCCAACTTTGTTCTTATTTTTTAAAATGGTCTTGGCTATTGGCTATTCTTGTTTCTTCGCTATTCTTGTTCCTTCATATTTTCATATAAATTTTAGAATCAGCTTGTTTGTTTTTGCAAAAATAGCCTGCTAGACTCTAAGAAGGGCTGCGATGAATCCATAGCTCAATTAGGAGAGAATTGTCATCTTAATAATATTGAATGTTCCAATTCATAAGCATGGAATATATCTCCATTTCATGTTATTTAATTTTTCACAGCAATGTTTTTTTTTTCATTTTTAGTATACACATCTTACATTCTTTTATTAAGTGTATCCTTATTTTCTTTATTATTTTTGTGTTGCTGTCAATGAATTGTTAAGCTTAATTTCATTTTTGAATTGTTTTTTATGAAAATATAATTGATTTTGTACATCAATCTTCTGTTCCAGTACTATGCTAAAATTGTTTTTAGTAGCAGAAATTTTTGTGCACTTCTTTGGATATTCCATATTTGGTATCATGCCATTTGCAAATAAAGACAGTTTTAATTATTCTTATCGGAATTATTTTCCATTTATTCTTGCTTCGTTGCACTGGCTAGAATCTCCAGTGCGGTATTGAATAGAATTGATAAAATCAGATATCTTTGCCTTGTTTGCTATTTTAAGTCAGAGGTGGACATTCAATATTTTAACATTAAGCATGACATTAACTAAAAGTTTTTTGTAGATGCTCTTTATCAAGTTGAGAAAGTTCTGTTCTTAAGTTTATTGAAAATTTTTATCACGAATGTGTATTCAAATGCTTTCTTTGTGTATCTGTTGAGATTATCATGTGGTTTTGCCTTTTATTCTTTTAATATAGTATATTAAATGAATTAATTTTCAGTTAAACCAGTTTTACATTTTTGAGATAAATCATGTTTGGTCTTGGTCATGGTATATAATCTTTTCATTTGTTATGAAATACAGTTTCCTAATATTTTGTTAAAGTTCTTTGTCTATATTTGTATGAAATATTTGATTACAAATTGTGTGTGTATGTGTGATGATTTTTGTCTGGCTTTAATATTAGAAAATACTGACCTCAAAAAAAAAAAAAAAGAAAAGAAAAAGAAAATACTGACCTCATAAAATGAATTGGGAATCTAGCTTTCTTTTTTACACAGACTAATACTTTATTCTTGATATTTTTTTCTCTTCAGTATTAGCCATCAACTCTAACCAAACATGTCTTCCTTTTCTTGCTAATCACTGCTAGGAAATAGAAAATGGCAAATGAAAAAAAAAATTTCAGTTTGAGAATCATAAAAAAAATACTCAGGGGTATTGTTTGGCTTTAATATCCCTTGTTTCTGTTTTTTTTTTTTTTTTAAAGATTTTATTTATTTATTCTTAAGAGACACAGGCTCCATGCAGGGAGCCCGATGTGGGACTCGATCCCAGGTCTCCAGGATCTGGCCCTGGGCTGAAGGCAACGCTAAACCGCTGAGCCACCCGGGCTGCCCTTGTTTCTGTTTTTATATTCTATTGTTCTCCTTCTAAACCCTTTCATAAACAAGGCCTTTTTCACTTGCATATAAGTGACTATTCTGGTAGGTGGAACAATATTTTAAGTGAATTATGATAAGGTAGTGCCTCATAAGTTTTATAACGTACTTGAGAAATTGTTGCCTTTTTATTATATTTCAGCTTTGGTTGTATGATAAGTCACTTCTTGCTCTTCAGAATTCACATGTACATAATGGATGTAAAAACCCATTTCTAAAGTCCTTGAAAAAAAATTCTATAAACAAGTTACCATTATCTTAAATATAATCATAAAATTCAATTCAGAAAAATTCTAATAAACAATAGAATTATACTCATAAGGTAGAATTTGTAACAGTTAGTTTGCATTGAAACTTTTCTTTTATTCATTCCAAATGCTGAGGTGCTCAGTGTTCCTTAGGGTTTGTGATTATTTTGATTCTAATACTGCCTGTACTCTTTTTCTTCACTATATATTACTATATATATATTATAGTATATATAGATATATATATAGATATATATATATATCTTCCTCATTTTGTATAATTCCTTAAAAGGTACATCATTTTATCCTTTCCCTGAAAACATAACGTTTCATGTAGACATGATTTATGAAATAGTATGAATTTATTCATGTATTCATTCAACATATATTTATTGAACACCTACTCTGTTCTAGTAGACACTGAAGATACATCATAACTAAAACAACATATTTCTTTCCTTATGGAGCTTTTATTATAGAGGAAAACAGACAAGTATATAATATACGATATAGTGATAATTACTATGAAGATTTTAAAAAGTGTAATTGAATAGTCAGGGACTTCCCCTGAATAGTCAGGGAAGATTTCTCTGGTAAGAAGAGGTTTCATGAATTACATGAGGGAGTAGCCTTGGAGACATCTTGGAGAAGATGGGTCCAAGTGGGAGAAACAATGCATGCCAACCTAAGGAAGGACTGTGATTTTTGTAATAGAGGAAAGTAGGCCAGAGTGGTTAGATTGAATAGTGAGGGGAGATGAGGTCAGAGTAGAAGGATGTCAGATCATGTTGGATTTGTGGGCCAATGTGAGAACTTTGGGATTTATCCTGCATGAGGTAGGAAGCCACTGGAGTGTTGAGGCAAAGAATATATAATTTGGCTTACTTTTTAAAATGATTGCTTTATGAGCTAAGGAAAGAAGAAAGAGACAGAAAGAGAGAGAGGGAGGGAGGAAGGAAGAGAGGGAGGAGGGGAGGAAGGAAAAAAGAAGGAAGGGAGGGAGGGAGGGAGGGAGGAAGGAAGGAAGGAAGGAAGGAAGGGAGGGAGGGAGGGAGGGAGGGAGGGAGGGAGGGAGGGAGGAAGAGAGGCAGACAAGCAGGAAGGAAGATTGATTTTAGGACAAAAGAGGAAACAGGAAGGATGATTTCAATCATCCAGAAGGAGATAATGTTGTAGGAGTCGACATGGGGAGAAGAACTAGGTTATGTGTACATTTTGAAGATTGAGCTAGCAGCATTTGTTGATGGTTGGCTAGAGTGTGTAAGAGAAAGGAAGGGTCAAGGATAAAGACTAAAGAGAAAATAGTATTCAGTATATTTAGAGGAAAATAATCATTCTCCATTATTTCATTTTGCAGGTTGTCTACCTTCATAACAACAATATATCTGCAGTCGGATCTAATGACTTCTGCCCACCTGGATACAACACCAAAAAGGCTTCTTATTCAGGTGTGAGCCTTTTCAGCAACCCAGTGCAGTACTGGGAGATCCAGCCATCCACCTTCCGGTGTGTCTACGTGCGCTCTGCCATTCAGCTTGGAAATTATAAATAATTCCCAAGAAAGCCCTCGTTTTTATAACCTGGCAAAATCCCATTAATATCATTGCTCAAAAAAAAAAAATGAAAGCTAGATACTGGAAACTTAACTGCAATGTGGATCTTTTTCCCACATGATTTATAATACATAAAGCCGAATATGCAGTTTAAATAATTGCCTACAATAAAAAAATATTTTGCCTGCCATTTTCAGAATTCTTTTTTGAAGGTTTCTGTTGATGTTAACTGAGCTATTGCAGATATTTTAATTTCCCTAAACGTAAAATTTGGAGTAAATATATATATATATTCTTGACATATATGTGTGTGTGTGTGTGTATATATATATATATATATATATATATATACACATATATATGTCAACAATTCAGTAAAGCTTTTGTTTAATTTTCAGAAGGAATCAAATAAAACAAGTATCCATCTTCTGTAGTTCGTAGGGTGTTAGGTCCTTTAACGTAAAGTCAAACTTCAAATTCCATCTAGCTCTGTGTTAATCCCTGTTATTACTGGTAAAGCTTCATTTGAATATGTAAATTCAGTTTAGGCTATGTAAAATTTTTGCTAATGTCATCATTCTGAAAAAAATAAATTTACAAATACATTCAAAATTACCATTGTAAAAAAGTGTAATTGTAAATCTTCCCTAAACTCTATTTTCTGATGAAAGCAGACACTGTGTTCTTGACAAAAATAGCACATCTTTTCAAGTTCTCAGATATTTCTTTTACTCCTGTTTTTTGACACTTGTGTATTATAACTTACAGTATCTATAATCAGTGCTAAGTTGATAAAGCCTAATTTTCTCTGATTGGTCTAGAAAGATGGTATTTTCAGTTGCTAAGATACTAAATTGGTTTTAAAACATCATGTGTATAATCAGGCTGCTCACCTGAACATTTCTATAATTACTAGATGTATTAGAAATATTTGTTGCATTTAGTTAAATCTTCAAGTTTAGAATTTTTTTCTGCAGAATTTATAAAGACCTGTCAAAGCATACAATTCAACAGGCCTGGGGAATGGGCTGATTTACAAAAAGTAGAGATTTATTAAAAAATATGTTTATGTTATCGACATCTAATAAGAAAACATGTGAGGATAGTTTTTTTTTCTACAGTGTTGGATGTTTTATGATGCAAGTACTGATAACCAAATCCAAACTTAAAAAAAAAATTTATTTATTTATTTGACAGAGAGCACACACATGCAATTAGTGGGTGGATGGGGGTGGGGAGGGTTAGTGAAGGAGGGAGAGGGACAAGCAGACTCCTTGCTGAGTGTGGAGCCTGACATGGAGCTCAGTCTGAGGACCCTGAGGTCATGACCTGAGCCAAAAATCAAGAGTTGGAGTCTCATCAGACTGAGCCACCCAGGGGCTGCGAATTCCAAACTGGCTTAAACCATAAAGGAAAACCCAAAGAGTCCTGCTGTTAGATGAGCCTTTAGGTACAGTGTGATCAGAGTTCCAGCCAAGTTTCTCTGTAGTTCTTTCAACTTTGCCTTCCTTCATTACTTTTTCAAGCTGGTCTCCCTTATAGGTGACATATGACTCTCCCTCTTATTGACCACTCAGAACACAAAAGCATATCAACACAAAATTTCTAGAAGTCATGAAAATTTATCTATTACGTAGCAACTTCATAGCCCTATAGAGTAAATACTATAGACATTCCCATTTTTTGGTAGAAAAGTAGACTGAAGTTAGGAGAAATTAAGAAACTTTTCTAGAGTCAAATAAATACCTGGTAAATACATGGCAACAGAACTTTCCCTTTCAATTTTTGCATAAGTCAGGGTCTGGCAGAAAACAGAATTTACCTCTGAGAGTTCAAGTGAAGATAATTTAATGAAGGGACTATGATAGAGTGTGTGCAGAGTCTACTGCACCAAAAAAGGATGACTGGGCACTAAAAGAAAGCAATGATGGCAAGCCAGAGTCACCCAAATGGTTTCTTGGGCAGGGGAAGAATTGAGTTTCTGGAGTCAAGTGAGAGGACAACTTTGGAGGGTTTCTGTGCCTGGGGAGCTATGTTTCTGGAAGGATGCCACATCTGACAGAGGGTAGGTACTGAACTAAGCTATGTCCCCTTCTCTCCTTTTACATCAGATCCTCCCACCAATGAAGCCTAAAGGGAAGACAATCATCAAGAAAGCTAGAGAGAGGAAGGGTCTTGTTGGCACAGGACACAGAAGGGAGAAAGATGGATCCAGTCAGGGCATGTGGAGAATAACTAATAAGCCCAGGCACTATCATTATATCTGTAGGATCATCAAACAAATTTCACAAGCCACAGATAAACATTACATTCACATCCCATGACATCTCAGGCACCTTTTCTGAAACCCAATAATTTTAGACTTTTCTGCACTGATCAGAGGTGCTAACAAAGGAAACAATGTTTGATGAAACTTCATCAAATGATGACGTGGATGGAGCTGGAGGGTATTATGCTGTGTAAAAATAAGTCAGCTGGAGAAGGGCAATCATCATATGGTTTCACTCATACAGGGAATATAACAAATAGTGAAAGGGATTATAAGGAAAGGAAGGGAACTGAGTGGGAAAAATTAGAGAGGGAGACAAACCATGAGAGACTCCTAACTCTGGGAAACAGAGAAAGGGTTGTGGAAGGGGAGGTGGGAGGGGGGATGGGGTGACTGGGTGACAGGCACTGAGGAGGGCACTTGAGGGGATGAGCACTGGATGTTATACTATATGTTGGCAAATTGAATTTAAATAAATTTTTAAAAATGATTAACTGAATCTGGTTTTCCATTAGGAAACATGGGGCTAGTTTTATAATGGCTTTCACTGAAGCAGAGTTTACTTATTTAAAGAAATGATTAGTATTAAAAATCAAAGTGTAAACATAAAACTTACACTGTCAATATTAATGGACAGTCAATTACATATTTTACATAAATTTGGCAGAAAATAAAAATAATATTTGGATAATCATAAGACTCAGAGCATAGAGCTCTAAGCTCTTGTAGTCAAAGTCATATTCTCCTTTATAACAGTTACTGCCTGAAATACACAGTGCTGTGAGCTACTTAATCACATGCTGGACTTCCATGAAGTGATATTAGTAATATTTATTCACAGTCTGGTATCCGGCAATAAATAAGTAGGAGAGTCTATTTTTTTATTTAGCATACTCCATTCATTCATTCATTCATTCATTCATTTATTTATTCAATAAACTAGCACTGAATATATTGTAAATATGAGACAAGTCCTGGTAGAAAGATAACAGATATCTATTTCTGGATCTTACTCAGCGCATACAAAGTTTCTGTGCTAGGCTCTTTTTGTTCCACATCTGCTTATCACAAAAATGCCTGAGGATGTACTTTTCCTTTTAACAGATGATAAAATAGAGTCAGAATTATAACCCTGATGTGTGCTGATTGAGTTAGGTTCAGCCTTTGCTTTTGCCATAGTTTACAACCATACAACTCCAAGCACATCAAAGCTAAAGGTGGTGTCTTCATTTATTTTTTTTTTAAGATTTTATTTATTTATTCATGAGAGAGAGAGAGAGGGGGAGGGAGAGAGAGGCAGAGACACAGGCAGAGGGAGAAGCAGGCTCCATGCAGAGAGCCCAACGTGGGACTCGATCCCAGGTCTCCAGGATCGGGCCCTGGGCCGAAGACAGCACCAAACTGCTGAGCCAGCCGGGGCTGCCCCAAGGTGGTGGTCTTAAATACTGAGAAGGGAATCTATTTGTGGTCCTTAGAATTTCCTCTGTATTGTGGTAATAAGTCAGTGTGCCACAACATAGTAACTATCATTTACTCAATATTGTGTCTTAACTGTATATGCAGTGTCTCATTGAATTCTTACAACAGCCCTGTGGCTATGGTACAGTATAGTTCCTTAATATCTTCTTTACAGATGGGCAAATGAAGCCCCAGAGAAGTCCAGTTGCTTTCCCATGGATACACAACTTGTAAATAAGAAAGGCAAAGTTTCTGTTCCTTCAGTTTGTTGCCTTCTGTGACTTCAGAAAAGAATGTATTTGTGTCCAACAGTGAAGAATCACTGAACATCCGTAGCATCTTTCATCTTCTTTGCTACATGGGGGAGGGCTATAAAATAATGGATCTTCCCACCATTGTGATTTGTTATATTTCAAAAAGAATACATTTATTTGTTTCTAAAAAAAAAAAAATGAGACTACCACACTGTTCAACTTTACACATGTCCTGTATGAGCTCTGTCCAATATGGTTCATATTAGCATACCCAGGTATGATCATTAGAAATGTGATGGAACTGAAGAACTAATTTTTAAATTTTATTTAATTTTAGTGGGTTTAAAGGTAATAGCCATAAGTTGCCAAGTGAAGTCCTATTGGATGTGATGTTCTAAATACTCCCAATGAGTGTAAATATGAGTGTATTTCTATTTATTCATGCAAAAATATTTACTAGGTTTGTGTCTAAATAGAGGTATAAGAAGGAATAAAATGGCATCCTTAACTTTAAGGTGATCACAGTTTAACAAAGACACAATCATATAACCAATAATAGAAATACAGAGGAATAAATTTTATCGTTAGAAATATAGGCACACCTCACTTTACCGTGCTTTGCTTTCTTGCACTTGGCAGATGTTGTGTTTTTTTGAAAATGGAAGGTTTGTAGCAACCCAGCATAGCATTGAGCCAGAGTATATAGACACCATTTTTCCAACATCATTTGCTCATTTTGTGTTTCTGTCACATTTTGGTAATTCTTGCAATATTTCAAGCTTTTTTCATTATTATTATATTTGTTATGTGATCTGTTATCAGTGATCATAACTCACTGGAAGCTCAGATGATGGTTATCATTTTTTAGCAATGAAGTATTTATTTTTTTAGCAATGAAGTATTTTTAATTAAGGTATGTACATTTTATTTAGACACAATGCTATTGCACACTTAATAGGCTACAGTATAGCGTACATATAACTTTTATAAGCACTAGGGCACTAAAAAATTCATTTGACCCACTTTATCGGGATATTTGCTAACTGTGGTAGTCTGGTACTCTGTCCCCACAGTATCTTCCAAGTATGCTTCCACAGGCAAGTTACAGGAGTGGCTCACAGGAGGGGTGATCAACTCGCCAAGGGTAGTAGAACGAGCACAGAGGAACATGTAAGACTTCACTGAGGAAGTTATTTTTGAGGTAGGTTTTGATGAATGTGTAAGAGTTCAACAGGAACGTTTGGAAGAATGGGGTTAAGGCAAGACAGTAAGTTCAAGGACACTAGGCTGTGCCTCTGCACATTTCTGATAGCCTGGCATAAAAGGAGGGCTTACTCAACTTCTCTACCTTCTTCTGAAACAGAAGCACTGGTTTACACTTACCTTTGATATACATAGGGCTTGACATGATATCAGAGGAAGCAACTCTTTACCCTTTTTCCACAGTCTTACTGACCCACAAAATATCAACCTTCCAGAATGGTCAATAGGAGGTGGAAATGGCTTCATTTTATTCCTCTCTTACACCTCCCAAGAGATCCTACTACATGACTACAGTGGAAAGGTAGTTTTTCTTGGAAGGCATTCAGGTGTTCAAAGTCCAGGGCTCCATGAGATTATTTTCTTCAGACCTGGACCTTGCATTAGCACTCCTTTCTCTGGTCCTCCCTCCTGCATGTGGTAGCCTTCCTGGCAGAGGAGAGAAGCTGGCAGCTACTCTGCTGCTTAACTTACTGGTGAGGGATGGGTCTAGATAGAGGAACAGAGAAGACCCTTTGGACTTTGATCTACAGAGCAGATCTTCCAACACATCTTGGCCAGCGGTATGGCTGCTTCTAATATTGTCAAGACTCACAGGGGAGAGAGGCCTGACCCATCAGCACCCCTCACTTATATAGAAATGCAACTTCTTTCTTATATATTTTTCCTTTGAAAGATAAATATGGCTCATTTCCTTGACTTCAACAGTTGCTATGGGCATAACTTAGCAAACTTGCTTAGCCTGTGACTCATCTCCTTATCTGCAAAATGGGGATAATATTAGTCTCTACCTTATAGTTGGTGTGTGAACAAAGTGGGTTCATTTAGTGTGTAACTCTTAGACCAGAGCCCAGCACATGAAAAGTTTCGCATATGTTGGCTGCCAGGTCACATAGTTTGGGCTGTAATCATCTCAAGAGCACTTAGTTCTCAGGTCTAGGATGGGGTCTGAAGTTGTGCATTTCAAACAAACTCCCAGGAAGGCTGTTGCTTCATAGTCCATATGTTGAGGAACAAAAGAGAGCTTACGCCTCATATCAGACCATGTCTGACTTGCCTCCCACCAACTGGCTCTTGTAAGAAACCCTGCTTGTTGGCTTCCTAGGGCTGCTGTAATGAACTACCTTAAACTGAGTGGCTTGAAATGACACAAATTTATGCTTTCATAGTTCTGGAGTCTGGAAGTTTGAATTCAAGATGTTGGCCATACTCCCTCCAAAGCCTCTAGGGGAGAGCGCTTCCTTGCTTTTCACAGTTTCGGTGTGGCTGCAGATATCCCTTAGTTTGTGACAGCAAAACTCAAATCTCTGCCACCATCTCCACAAGGCCTTCTGTGTATCTGTGTCTCTTCCCTTCCTATAAGGACACCAGTTATATTGGATTAGGTGCCACCCCAATTCAGTATGACCTCATCATAACTTGGTTACATCTTCAAAGACCCTATTTCCAAATAAGGTCACTCGCACTCCCAGGTCCTAGGGATTAGACTTTGAATATATCTGGGAGGAGGAGAAAGGGACATGATTCAACCATGAACACTCATTCTCTTTTTATCTTTATAAAAATACTTATTTTTTGTTCTCGTTTTTGTTATCAGTTGTGTTTGTGAGGTGGATTACACAAGAGGTTGGAAAGTGGAAATTTGCTTCTGACCCTGTGTGGTTGGATAAGAAGCCTTCATGCTTTCGTGCTAGTTTTAAGTCATCTTACCATATTCAAATGACCCAAGTTTTCCAGAACTTGGTATGTATGTTCTTTCTAATGCATTCTTCTTCGATGACCTTGATCTGGCAATGGAAACTACCATGTCATTCTCATCACATAAATCAGGTGTAAACCGGGTCTCTGCTTGCCTTCTGGTTCACTCATTTTACTGAATCCTCGTCATTATCTCTCTTTTCTTTTTTCCCTTCCTCGTACTCCATAATCCTATTCCCTGGAATACTCTTTCATTCTGTAGTTTATCACAGCTACAGATGCAGGATCTCACTGCTTTATTGTCCATACAAACACAGAAATGCTTAATCCCTCAAGTAAACTAGAAACATTATATACAACAGTTTCCCATTCATCCAGAGTTCCAGAGAGGCCTTCTGGAAGACTGCCCCTGACACAGACACAGCTCTTGACCAGACTCCATGGCCTTTCAGACTCTGGTCTCCTGCAGCAGAGGTATTACAGGTGGCTGAGTTGATATCACAGCCATTTATTCTTCATTTCGTTGCTCATTTTTTAATTCCCACATTTACTGCTAACAGATTTTTTTTTCAGTGGATCTGCTTATATATTTTCCAGGGCACCATCTGTCACAGTTACTTCGAGGCCTGGGTCTGTGACAGACTGCCAATTTCACACTACAGAGCAGAACAGTGGAAAACAAAGAAAAACCAGGAGAGGGAAAACACTGAACTTAATAAATTCAAATACACACATGACCATCCTGGAGTGTCAAACATCCTTCACATGAATTTAAATAATTTTGAAGTCAGAGACAGCCCGTATGCTCCCTTCAGTGTGAGATAACTGGGGGACTAGGTGGGACTCCTCCTGACTCTAGGACTCACAGCCATGTGTCAGCCACTGGTGCTCTGGACACTTTCTCCCCAGGCCATTATTTCAATATGGACTGTGAAGGCTGAGTGACTGCTTTGCAGGTCGTCCAAAAAGCATAGGAACCTAAATCAACTTGAAAGTATCTGTAAAATGTCAAAATAATCCTACCCTCCTGCCCAGGCCTGATATGTCATCTGGCACAGAGATACTCTGTTTATTCAACACATGTTTATTAAAGCCCCTCTGGTTGCCTGACACTGTCCTACTGGCTGAGGTGGAGGGAGGAAGGATGTCTTACCAGCATGCAGCAGACATCACAGTGGGAGGAGACACCCCGGGGTGTGACCAATGAAACAGGGAAGAAGAAATGTGGGGGGGCCGGGACTCACTCTTTTATATAAGATGGTTAGAGAAAGCCCTTCAGATACTATGACCTGTGAGCAGGGATATAAAAGAAGGAAGCAAGCCAAAAAAAAAAAAAAAAAAAAAAAGAAGAAGAAGAAGAAGAAGAAGAGAGAGAGAGAACCGTAAATTAGAAGAATACACGTCAGGTTCTAGTGTCAGCAGAGAGGTCAAACGTGAACAGAGTAGAGGGAGCAGGAGAAGCAAAGTCAGGGCCCAGGAACACACACCCTATAGGCCTTTAAGGCAATGGCAAAGACAATGTCTTCTCTGAGCAAGACAGGAAGCTATTGAAGGGTTCTCAGGGAAAGCTGGCTTGATGCAGTTTCTCTGACTGCATGAGCCGTTGAAGGACACGGAAGGATGCAAGGAGGATATTTAGGACGCTGGCACCATAATCACACTCTATGTGACGCTGGTTAGTGGCAGCATGTGACCTGGAGAGTAGCAGAGAGGTTGCTGAGAAGGGCCCCACGGTGGGAGCGTCTACAGATACAGAAGACAAGGAGGGCCGAGAAACCAAATGGGGAGAGAGATGGAGACAGAAATGACTCCAAGCATTTTGGCCTGAGCTCCCGGGAGGATGAAGTCACCATTGCCTAAGAGGGGAAAGACTGTAGGCGGTGGGGGTGCAGGGGGTGGGAGTCAAAAGTTGTTCTTGGATCTGTTCATTTTGAGATTCTTGTTCAGCCTCCACATGGAAGTATCAAGAAGCCCTGGGATTTAGGAGTCGGGAGCTCAGGGGAGAGGGTTGGGCTCTAGACTTAAATTTGACCGATGCCAGATTCTATAGACTGTCCTTCTCTATCAGGACAGAAACGACTTGACTTCATCCAAACTAAGCAATCACACTGTACATGTTAGCAACACATTTTACAGGACCAGTTCTGGCCTTTTTGCAATGTTCCCGTGGTTTCTAAGATAAATAAACATATTATATGTTTCCCTCTGGATGCCTTTGCTAAGATCATGTCAGCATTTCCAAAACAGTCCTTGCTTAAACAACACCAAGAAAGAAAAACCTCTTGAGGAGAAAGGATTTTATTGTTTTTGAAAAGATTCCTGTATTTTCTCTTACGGGTTGAAAATTGTGTAAAAACAGTTTTGTTTCTGTTTCCCTCAAGAGCTCATATTAGCAAAAGTGTAGCTTGGTGCCTGTCTTGAATGTGGGCTGATAACTTGCTGGTGGTTTGACAGTTATGAATAAACAGTGCTGTACCATAAAGCAAGCATATTCCTGAATCTACAGAAGGTCTCAGTGGGCCTCAGGCACATTTTACTAGAAAACCATGGAAACATGTATAAATTCCACAGCTAAGGTGATTATTTTATAGCATGCTAGCATAGACAACCTTGTAACAACTTCTACTGATCGCTAGTTGATCGAGAATCCACATGGTCATCTGATCTGGAATTGATTTGTGGTTAAATACAAAATATTTCTCTTGAACTCATTTATCTCATTCCCTCTTTTCACAAACCCAGTGATCTGTATGTGTGTGTGGGGGGGTGGGGGTGGGGTGGATGGGTGTAACCTCTTGCAATGTTGTCATGCCCATAAGAGAAAAAGAAACATTTAAATTAATTCAATCATTCATTCCTTTATTCCTTTAATTCACACATTTATTGGGGACTTAACGATATGACAGGAACTATGACCAATCTGGAGAAAATATAAACAAAAATCGGACACCTCTTTTTTTTTTCCCTGTAATAAATAACTGTGGGATGTGAAAGTGAGAAATGCTTTCAACAAACCTTAAAAATGAATACAGAGATAAGATCTGAGAAGATTCTGGGCGGAAATGAAAGCCAAGTGTTGTGCACTCCTTTATGATTAAAAAGTATAATGTTAAACAAATTTCCTGTGGCTGTTGTTGATTTTAAAAAAGAAAAAAAAAAAACATCTGGAACACTGTAAGACATTTAGAGCCACCTACAAATCACAAAGCTGTCACTGAGGTCTAGGCAGTGATAAACAAAGCCTATGAGACCAGATGTTTCTGGGTGCTGTATTTTGACTAAGATCCTTCTCATACCACCTGGATTGATAGATGGATTTTTCCCCCCTAGGGTATTTCTTCCTAGCTTTGGCAACTCTCATTGGTAGATATATTTGAGATCTTTTTACCTAAAATGAGTGACAGTAGAGCCAGAAGATTTCTGAAAGGCAATGCCAGGCAGAGAACTCCAATGACTTGTGAACAGGTGGTATGGTTTAGCCCAGGTCTAAAATTTGCTGTCACTATGCAAAGCTTACATTTTCTCCAGATAACCAGTGTCCACTTTGGAACTTCTTTCCCAGGCAGGATGCCTCCAGCCCTAGTTGGCAAAAGTTGGACATCAGGTAGTAATGGGAAAGGTCTTTTCTTGGGTTGCTACAACTTCTGGACCTTGTTTTTTTCTGACTCTTGCAAAAAGCACACTGAATCGATGTCTTTTTGGCTTTTGGTGCTTGGGTTTTGTTTTCATGGGAGAAAATGTTCATTTTTTTCTAGTTCTAATCAGAAAATGCTAATTGGCAGCATTTAACCTTCTATACATTGAAGGTGTACAACATAATGATTCTCTGGTCACAACATTTATCTGTGTAGCAAACCGATTACCTCAATGAGTTTGGTTAACCTCCAACAGTTGAGAGCAATTGTCTGGGTTTTCCTTTGTGGCAATAATAAGAAGAATAGCAGTGCTACTTTGTATTGATCCAGCAGCTTTTGGCTGACAAGTGTATTCACTGGTATAAATCATTGTTTCACAACCAACAGCTCAATTTGTTTATATTCTGCTAAGAAAAAGAGACAAGGAGGGGGAAAAAAGAAAAAGAGACAAGGAATAAGTAATTTAAAAGGGCTTTAATAGGCAGATGAAATAAAGACCTGATCTATGAGCTAGGGGACCAGGAGCTGAAGCGCTAACAGAGTTGGAGAAGTAAAAGGCCACTTTTCCCACTGGTATTACCTCTACTTCTTTACTTCCTTACTTCCTCATTCCCCCATTTATCCATTCCATCCCTGTTTGTCATGGACTGAATGTTTGTGACAACCCAAAATTCCTGTGTGTGATGGTTTTAGGAGGTGGGGCTTCTTGGAAGGTACTTAGCATTAGGGGAGTTCATGAGGGTGGAGCCCTTGTGAATGGGATTAGTGCCCTGATAAGAGTCTCAGAAGATTTTGTTTCATTCTGCCCTTTGCCAGGTGAAGATACAACAGGAAGTCAGCCATCAGCTATCCAGAGGAGGGCGCGCAGTAGAACCTGACTGTACTGGTACCCTGATCTTGTACTTTCTGCCTCCAGAACTCTGAGAAATAAGTTTCTGTTCTTTATAAGCCGCCCAGTCTATGCTCTTTTGTCATAGCAGTGTAAACTGACTGAGATTATTTCCGCCAGACATGGAGGTTCACATCCTTGTTACACCAATGGGTCAGAACTAGGCACTTCAGAGGTGGAGATGCCCGAGGGGCTGTGAGGCTAGTGAGATTCAGGTTTCACAGTTGAGAGAAGATGTGGCTGGAGGTACAAGAAGCCTATGTGGAAGCCTGAACTGCAGCCTCAGAATCTGATTCCACTTCTGAGGCAACAAAGAGCAACCATAAAGAGCAATAGCCTCAAACAGCCTAAGTATTCATCCACTAATGAATGGATACAGAAGAGCTGTATTTCAAATATATTTCATATATATAATGGAATATTACCAAGCCATGACAAAAAAATGAAATCTTGCTATTTGGAATGGTGTGGGTGGAGCTAGCGAGCAATTATGCTAAGTGAAATAAGACAGAGAAGGACAAAAACCATATTATTTTACTCACATACAGAATTTAAGAAAGAAAACAAACAAGAGAAGGGAAAAATAGAGAGGGAGGCAAACCAAAAAACAGACTCTTAATTATAGAGAATAAACTGATAGTTACCAGAGGGAAGGAAGAGGGCGGGGACAGACACTGAGTGAAACAGGTGATGGGGATTGAGGAGTGCACTTGCTCTGATGGGTACCAGGTGTTGTATGGAAGTGTTGAATCCCTATGTTGTACGGCTGAAACTAATGTTACACTGTATGTTAATTAACTGGAATTTAAATAAAAGCTTTATAAAAAGGGAGCTTGGGTGGCTCAATTGGTTAAGCTTTGGCCTTTGGCTCAGGTCATGATCCCAGAGTCCTGGGATCTAGCTCCACGTTGGGCTCCCTGCTCAGCTGGGGGAAGAGGGGTCTGCTTCTCCCTCTCCCTCTGCTGCTCCCCCTGCTTGTGCTTTCTGTTTCAAATAAATTAACAAAATCTTAAAAAAAAAAAAAAAGAGTGAAACTCTGTTGTGAAATTGACTGAGATGGTCTTTGTGTGTGTGTGTGTGTTTATGAGCAGTGTAACATTAAGCATGTCAGTTTATCCCTTTAAGCTTAAAAGGGGAATGATAAAAAAGGTGCCTACCACATAAGTTACTTAGGTCAATTAACTGAGATTCTGTATGTAAACAACGAAAGATACTCCCCCCCCCCCAAAAAAAAATATCAAGAAAAAGCAAGAATGACTAATCTTTCCACTTCTCTGAAATATCATACAGAAAAATCCTAGTTGGTGCAGTAGATAATAAAAATAAGTGAAAAGCATGACGTTTAAAAAGATGTAAAATTATCTTCATTTCAAGGCATGATTGTGTCCCTAGAAAATCCTAAGACACCAATAAAAAGGTACTAATTAGAATTACTGGGTGAATTTAGCAAGATCACAGAACAGAAGGTTAATATACAGGAATTAGGTTTGTTCTTTTTACTAGCAGCAAAAACCCCCATAATTCAAAATAATTATTTTTTTTAAAAAAGTAATACTTTTTTTCAAATAATATGAATAATTAAAAAAATTTTTGTTTACCTAAGAATCATACAATATATTTTGAAAACTTGTGAATAAACTTAAGAGGAGACATATAGCATATTACCTACATTTTAGCACATGCATAAAAATATATAAAATATTCCCAATAGAAATTAAAGACCTTGTCAATGGAGATGCAAACTACATTCATCACTTGAAGATTCAATATTGTTAAGATAATTGACCTATAGATTCATCACAATCTCAACTGTAATTTTCAAAAGGCTGTATCTAGATATCAATAAACTGATTCTAAAGCTTACATGGAAATGGAAACAACCTAATAAATAAAACACTTTTTTTTTAAGAAAAAAAAATGAGGACTTCCACTTTTGAAATTTTCCACAAAGCTGCAGTACGGTAAAAAGTCAGAAAGACAGAGGTAAAAATCAGCTGAACGGAAGACAGAGTTCAGAAATGAGCCTGCGCACATACAGTCAAATGATTTTCAGCAATGGTATAAAAGCAATTCAAGTGGGAAAGAAAATTCACTTTAACAAATGGTGCTGAAACGACTGGGTATTGGTATGGTAAACAAAGCACACTGGCCATTGCCTTATGCTTTACATAAAAATTAACTCAAAAACAATCGTATATATAACATAAAAGCCAAAACTATAAAATTTCTAGAAGAAAACAGGAGAAATTCTTCATGAACTTGAGGTAAGCAAAGATTTCTTAGATACAAATATGTGAACCATAATAGAAAAAGTTGATAAATTGGGTTTCATCAGAATTAAAATATTTACCCTTCAGAAGACATTTTAAGGAAAAAAAGAAGCTACACTAAGTATGTGGTATATGTTGGCTAATTGAATTTATATTAAAACAAAGAAAAAAGCGGACTGAGAGAAAATGTTTACAATATATATATTTAACAAAGTGCTTTTGCACTATAGCCAGGCGCTAGCTAGCAAGAGATAAACTTTAGAAACACAAAAAGACCAAATAATCTTAAAGAACTGAAAAAAAAAATTAGCAGGTACTTCACAAGAGAAAATATATAAATAACAAAAATCCATGATAAGATCAATACCTACAGTCATCCAGGAGATGCTAATGGAAACCACTTGATGACTATTGTTAATAGTATTGTATTGAATCCTGGAAACTTATAAAGAGTTGATTTCAGGTGTCTTTATCACAAAGAAAAGAAAATGGTACCTGTGTGGGAAGATATACTAATTAACTTGACTATAGTAATCATTTCACTCTGTACTTGTATATTTAATCATCACACTATATACAATTTTATTTTAAAAACAGAAAACTAAATAAACAAAACTCCGGATACTACTATGTACCTATAGCAATGGCTAAAATTAAAAAGACTCCTAATACACCCATGACAACGATTGTAGAACAACTGGAACTCTCATATATTGTTGGTGACAAGGTGTAATTGTTTTACCACAAAAATACAGGTTCTTTGTTGGCCAGAGTGAGGAAGCCAGCACTATTTATCTAGATTCAATTTCTGGGAGAGCAAAAGATTTTAAATTTCTAAACTTATGCCCCAACTACTACATTTTTTTGGCACTACTCTTTGGATTGAAGTTCAAAGGAGCTACACGTAAAAATTGGGTAGAAAATAGTATTTCGTGTCCAACACAGTAAATTTGCAAATGGAGAGGCAATTCATTTTTGTGACAACTTATATAGGCATTTTGTTTTTAGGCTTCCTGGCCGAGCCACAGAAACAGTGCACTCTTGAATTTCTAAGTTATTTTTTAAAATTTTCCTATTTTCATTGTATCTAAAAAGAAAGATGACCAGGTGATGGAACCAGGAATTTCCTCTTTAGCTCAGCAAATTCACATTCAACAAAACAGTCAAAAGACAGGATGGTATGCATCACTTACTTTTCCTGCTTCATATATGAAAGGATTGTTCTTTAAAAACCAAAAGGAAAGAAAAATAAAAACATGACAAAAAAAAAATCTGAAAAGTTTGTCAATTGGCAAAATGCCAGCCTGGATAGAAATCGTTCAAGGATGAGAAAACATTGTAAAAATAGCTAGAGCATTATGAAAAGATCCTATCATATAAAATAAAAAAGAAGGACTGAAATTGGGGGGTGGGAGCAAAGCCCTGCTTTGAAAACCATTCTATATAGAAAACTGACAGTTTGAAAACCTCTACCTTCTAGTCCAAATAAATATTGAAAGAGTAGTAGGGTTGAACCAAGAGGCTGAGACAGAGGGAAATAGAAATCTGGGTGGTACGCTGAGTTTGAAGAAATGAAAATAAATTATGAGAAAAATAACAGTTTCAGAAATAAGAGGTAAATTAATACTATAAGAAGAAGGATTTTTTATTTATGATAGTACCACAGAGAGAGAGAGACAGAGACATAGGCAGAGGGAGGAGCAGGCTCCATGCACCAGGAGCCCGACGTGGGAGTCGATCCCAGGTCTCCAGAATCGCACCCTGGGCCAAAGGCAGGCTCTAAGCCGCTGCACCACTCAGGGATCCCTTATTGTCAGTCTTTAAATAGAAACTAATTCAAAACACGCAGAAGAGTCAAAGGCAAAAAATAGGAGAAACATGCTCTGAGTCGAAGATTTGGATCTGTACCTTAAAAGGGGGCCCATGAAAAAAAAATAAAAAATAAAATAAAAGGAGGCCCATGAAAAATCAAAAAGTTAATGAAAAGAAATCAATCATAATGAAACCAGGCAAAGTATTTGGATTTCAAAAGCACTGAGGAGGGCACTTGATGGGATGAACACTGGGTGTTATACTATATGATGGCAGATAGAACTGCAAATAAATAAATAAATAAATAAATAAATAAATTCTTAAAAAAAAAAAAAAAAGCACTGTACCAACCACAAAAAGAGGTCACACAGGCATAAGATGAGACAAGCCACCGCAAACAAAGAGTCTATCTGTGGAGAGAAAATAGCTGAAACTGCCTTGATTTCTCTACAGCACTAAATTTGAGATGAAAATTGTCAGAATTTTGATAGAAAGTTTTGTGACTGTGTGTCTCTGCACTCGTTTACATATTTCCTAAGACCTCAGTTATAGTAGGCGGTCAATAAATATTTGTTAATTGAATCAAGAAGCTATAGATGCAGATGTGAGTAGAGCAAGCCTTTAAAAATCACTAGGGAACCAAATAATGTACTAGTAATAAGCCCATTGAATTTTAAACAAAGGATATGAGTTCTACCCATTAAATGGTAGTTAGTGTACCTGTTTGTCAACTCTGCTGTTCATCCTTATCAATATTCTGTTCATCCAATATCAATATTCTTGTTATCCCAGAGAACATAATACAACTTCCAGTGCCTGCATCTTATTGAAATGATCAAAGATTGTTTCTTGTCGATAGACTTGCTCATCCGAAATCTGGGAAGCTTTTTTCCTAATCTGTCAGTAAGTACTGCAAGGATAACATCGCAAGCCTTTCCCCAGTCCGTCCTGTTTTCATCAACTCCGTTGCTACCAGCCAATTCAACACCATCATGTCTGGCATAGGGTGTGACATACCATGATTTTCCTGTTTCCCCTCCCTATCCTCTCCCCGACCTCTATACAGCTCCACTTCTATAGCAACGCAACCTAGGTGGCTGCGTATGAACTTTTCCCTGTCCCATCCTCTGTGTTGAATCTCACCGCCAACATGCCAAGCTTGTCCTACTTCAGGCCATTTATACTTGCTCATCCCTCTGTTTGTGATACTTTGATCTCTACTCAAACACCATTTCCATGACCATCTTTAATAAAACAATGTATATTCTCATCATTTTCTATCCTTTTATCATGTTTTACTTTTCATAGTACTCAAACTAATTTCTCAGATTATCTTGTTTACGGTACTGTCTTTTTATCCCCCAATAGATAAACTCCTTGAGCGCAGGGACCTTGTCTGTCTTATTCGTTTCTATATGCCAAGAACATAGAATAATGAATGAATGCTTAAATAAATGCATGCGCTCCTGAACAAAGGAGGCTATTTAGCTGGTCTCTCTGCTTACCCTGCAACTTACTGCTCAGAAATTTTGAAATTACTGCTCAAAACTGGGCAAACTAGCTGCTTTTCTTTATCTCTTTTTCCTTAATTTGGAGCGTTCCAGAGGAAAGTCCAGTGAATAGAGATGTGTTGTAAGAGGGCTTCTGCCAAAGGAATCTGAGGGAGTAACCTGGATACTAGAAGGGAAAAAATAAATTCAAGATGACACAATACCCGCAGATCTATCCATTATAAAATTGGTGTGTGCTAGGAACATTTCTGATCCTGAAAAATCCACTCCTTTCAACAAGGTTACTTTTATTTTGCCTAAGTGTCCAAAGAATGATTGGAGAAAGAGAGAGAGAGAGGAGGAAGGAAGAGAGGAAGCAAGGAAGAAAAGAAGGAAGGAAGGAAGGAAGGAAGGAAGGAAGGAAGGAAGGAAGGAAGGAAGGAAGACAGGCAGGCAAACCAATTTTATTTCAACAGCTGGACCAAATTAACAAAACCAAAGGAAATTCTCTGGGTTGGGTTCTGAGCCCAGAAAACTGCAGTTGTGGAAGCACCACGTTATTTTCGGCAAGCAAAATGTAAGAAAACCACATCTGTAGTACTGGGTTCTGTCAATGTTGGTGCATTAGATAACTTAGGGGACAGTCATCAGGACCTGTAAAGTGTTGTTACTGGTGAAATGGAAAATCAGAGTCAATGAAGTTTAAAACAGCCACCTTTTTGCAAACCGAGCCAGAATTTATTTAAGGTTTGCCTCTGTTTACATTTGGCATAATGTCTGAAAAGCCTTCTTTGGTTTCAGAATATACATCTATTTAAAATCAACAATTGTTTTTGAGGTGAGGTCATAATTTCTGAATACGCAGAGTATTTTTTTCAAAATAAATATAAGCATAAAAATGAGGAGAGATATGCTTGATGAAATATATCGCAGTACTTGTCACATGGTTTGAAAGCATGATGAAATTTGTAGAATATGCAACTCTAATTTTTTTAGTTTATCTTTTCTCAAATGTAAATCCGAAAGTACAAGTTCATTTTATAAAATCACCATGATTGTCAAAATGTAAAAATTAAATTAAAAGTTTTCAAGACTTTATCCAAAATGTTCACATAAGCTTAAAAGGCAAATTGTCTGCTTTATTTATTGCTGGGGAAAGAATAAAAACATAAAATGGAGAATTAGATTGTAATTACAAAAAGAAACTACAAAATAATGACTCCCGTGTCTGCATTTAGGAGTTTTTACTCATCATTAGGAATTTTACATTGCCTCTTGGTAAAACAATTATTTTGATATTAAGTTGTGCAACACTGTGATACTAAAGCTAAAAGGAATCTTAGGTCCAGGAGATGATTGTTTCGATGATTTCAATTTGATTTGCTTTATTGTTAGTATGCATGCTGATGAAAGTGCAAACCGTTCCATCATTGTAAATAAAAATGATGAACTTCTGTGGTGCTCTCTTACTGATTTACTTAAATAGAAATATTTCTACTTCTTTACATAGAATGAGAGTATTTCAATAATGTTCCATAATATTTCATTATGTGATTTTGCCCTTTGGTCATTTATCCATGCTTGTACTCCTCTCACCTGTAATTTCTTCCAACTTTCTATCATTATATAGTGTTGAAAAACATTGTGCTAATTATAAATCACTTAATGTTTTGATAT
The DNA here is from genome assembly GCF_003254725.2 of Canis lupus dingo. NCBI lineage: Eukaryota > Metazoa > Chordata > Mammalia > Carnivora > Canidae > Canis > Canis lupus. The sequence continues at coordinate 31,860,236 of NC_064257.1, read as the reverse complement.
CCAGAGACAGGGATTACTAGATCAATAGTTATAAACATTTCAGTACATTTTGCCGATGAACAAATGTTTTTCAAATTAGTATCATTTCATAGATTCAAAGTGATAACCAATTTTCTCTGTTTACTCTTGTTTTTGCTGTTCTTGTTTCCTACCTAGTTATACTTTACTAACTTCATTAGAATAATAAATATTATAAAGCCCAAAGCAGTTAAATGATTCCTGGGGAAAACACATACACACATGTACAACTTACTAAAAAAACCCAGTTTTAGTGAAAGAACCAACACCATCTCCTGTTCTCAAGTCCTATATTCTATGATTTACATGCAGCATTAGTGTTGACAGTATGTGTTCAATTGGCAATGAGACACTTAAATCTGTGGCATTCAGAGTATTAATATTTTAAAAATACATAATATTTGAAAAGTAGAAGTTTTGAGGGACTGCTGGAATGCAAAAGAGCCAGACCTGAACACTTTCATGACAGGACCTGGGAAGTGAGGGCAAGTTCTGCTATCTCCCAGCCATTTGGGAGACCTCACAAAATCCTTAGCCTGTCTAAACTATGGTTTAATTCTTCAAAGATATTCAACAGATTCCTAATAGAGTTCAGAATCCTTTGGGATATAGAATAATATTTTTACTACAAATAGATTAAACCATGATTTTCACGTATTGTTCATTCATTCAACCATTATTTGCACTCTGACTGAGCAGAACATTGCCATAGATGCTGGAGACACTAGAGTGAAAACGACCATGTAAAAAACAAATATGATCTCATTCTGGGGAGAGACTTGAGCACAGACACACAAAATAAGTAGAAAAATAAACAAAAGGCAGCCTGTGGTAGGTGTTCTGATGGAATGAAAGAGCAACAGGAGCCTGGCAGCCAGCATGCTAAGAATGAGGCCCAAGGCTCATATGTGCCAGGTGTGGGAAAGATTGAGTTGAATTGGGTGTGGCGGACGGGGCTGGTGAGAGAATTGTACCCAAGGGAATAGAGAAAATATGAGAGTCAATATTACCTATTTCAGGGATGGTAGAGGTGAGAAGTCATGAAATTTGGAGGCAGGCATCTTGTTTCTGAGGCCTGCTTTTTTAATCTTTATTATGGGTTTATTAAATTGTATTTTACTGGGTTTTAATAAGGATCCGTTCAAATAATACACACAAAAGGACTTTCTATATTGTAAATCACTAACATGATAATTGATGAGCATCCTTATATTTGTCAAGAATGGTAGACTGTTTTTTTTTTTTCTGGCTATCATTACCATAAAGAAAACCTCAGCTTAATATTAAAAAAAAACAAACCCCAAACAATCCAATTAAAAAATAGGCAGGAGACCTCAATAGACATTTCTCCAAAAAAGGCATAGAAATGTCCAACAGACTCATGAAAAAATGTTCAACATCACTAGGCTTCAGAGAAATACAAATTAAAACCACAGTGAGATATCACTTCTTACCTGTCAGAATGGCTAGTACCAAAAACAAACAAACAAACAAACAAACAAACAAACAAAAACAAAAACAAGAAATTGCTAGTGCTGGTGAAGATATGGAGAAAAGGGAACACTTGTGCCCTGATGGTGGGAACACGATATGGTGTAGCCACTATGGAAAACAGTACGAAGATTCCTCAAACGATTAAAAATAGCCCTACAATATACATCCAGCAATTTCACTTCTGGATATTTATCTGAAAACAGACACACTAGTTTGAAAAGATAAATGCACCCTATATTTTTGGCAATGGTTATTTACAATGGTTAAGATATGGATGCAGCCCAAGGATCCATCAATAGATGAATGGTTATCCATTCATGGAACAGGTGGCATAGAAATGCAATGCAATATTACTCAGCCATAAAAGGAGAATGAAACTTTGCCATTTGGGACAACAGGAATGACACTTGTAGGTATGATGCTAAGTGAACCAAGCCAAAGACAAATGCCATATGATTTCATTATATGTGGAATCTAAAACACAAAACAAATGAACAAACAAAACAAAACATGAAACTGACTCAGATATAGAAAACAATCTGGTGGTTGTCAGAGGGGGGATAGTTGGGGGAATGGATAAAATAGGGGAAAAGGATTAAGAGGCATAAACTCGCAGTTATAAAATAAATAAGACATGGGATACAGTTTACAGCATGTGTAGAGAGACCCCATTAGACCTGGTGGTTTAGACCAATCTGCATGATATGATGATTTCTTTTATGACTTCAATTGGGACGATTTGTGTATTGGTGGAAGGGGAGACTATAGAATCTCATTTGTGTTCAAATTCCTACTCATTTCCCAATATTACTTTTGCCTTTCCATTTTTGAGATATTTTTCAAGTCCATCGCCTTAACCTCTTGGCCATGACTACCTTACTTTTGAGATTTTTATGAAGAAAGTAATCTTTGAAATTGAGGAAGGGAGGCATAGGGATCAAATTAAACCACATGTTAACTATATTCAAGGAATGCTTACTTTACCTCTTTTTTGTTTTTGTTTTTTAATGTCACCCAAATATATACTATAAAATATTCTATAGATCATAATGGATTTAAGCATGAATCATATATAAAAGTTAATAAAATCAAAGTCATGAATCTAAAAGTCATGGTACACCCCAATTCTTTGTGTATTTCCTTTTCTTTTTAGTCTCCATCTGTGTGGACAGCATATATACCAAATGCATAGATATATGCATTATATATAATTCATAGAATGATGACAATTGCCTGCATTTATCACAAAGTGATTGGAGAAGCAGTAAAAGGAAATATAATTGGGAAGTTAGGCAGCAAAAGGGGTGAAGAGGAAAGACAGCATTAATAAAAATCCTGATAAAGCTCATGGACAAAATGGTATTAGTAATTGGGGGGGGGGGAGAAATTTGGAGAAGTGTTCAATGGTTGGGATCCATGATCAAGTACAACTGCACAACTGTTTTTCTATTTAGATACTCATCATCTTCTTTTTCTCCAAAGTGGCAAATGAGATGATTTATTTAGGGATTCCACTCTGAGTCATGATCATGACGATCACAGAAACAAATGCAGACTTGCAAGCATTCCCTCTCTCCCTCCCTCTTCTGGTTGCCCAGTCTAGTGTATAGCATCACTTCTGGGAAGACAACCCGCATACCCACAAGCAAATTTCTCAGTGTACTTTTTAACTTACTCCAAAGTCTATTCCCAGAAAGGACATTAACCAGACCCAGAATAAATTCATTATAATTTTATTTTCCCTGGCTTCCAAAGGAAAATTAAATTCACAGTTTGGCAACATCACAGCTGAATTACTCTACTAAAGATCACATCCCAACTCACCTTCCTGACTGGATAATAAAAGCTTAAAAATAAAGAAGTCTGCTTCTTTAATGTTAGAGTATAAATTAGGAGATACTATGTGACATGGCTCTAATTGATTTTTGAAAGATTCTCAAACATTTTAGAAGTCATAGATCTAACGAGGAGAGTTTCTTCCAATTAAATATCTTTGAGGATTTTATTTAAGTGAATCTGTAGTTCCACATAATGTTTGGGAAAACTGTTATAGGCAGACTAGAGGCTTCTCAAAGACATCTGCATTCTAATTCCCAGAAGTTGTGAATATGTTCCATTACGTAGCAATGAGGAGTTGAAGTAGTTGATGGAATTAAGGACACTACTCAGCTGACTTAAAGCAGGGAGGTTTTCCTGGATTATTTTGATGAACCTAATGTAATTACAGGGTCCTAAGAGTAGAAGAAGCAAGCAGAAGAGTCAGTGTCAGAGTGATGTGTTGAAAAAGACCCAGATGGCCATCGATGGCTTTGAAGATGGTGTTTTTAAGAGACAAAGGATGTGGGTGTCTCTAGAAGATGGAAAAGGCCAGGAAATGAATTGTCCCTGAGAGTCTCCTAAAGGGATAGAGCTTTGCAAACACCCTGACTTTAACCCAGTGAAACTCATGTTGGATTTCTGAGCTCCAGAACAGAAAGGTAATAAGCTTGTGCTATTTTAAGCCACTAAATTTGTGCCAATTTTTTATATCACCATGGGGAAACTAATGGATTTCATCTCTGTCCCTTCTCCCCCCTCCCCCCTCACTATATTCCAGTCACTTTGACCTTGGTTCTGTTACTGCAGAGTCAACCATCCAAGCAGGGATTTTTTTGAGAGTCACAGCCAAACCCCAGGGAGTTTCTTAAAGTCAGTCAGAGGTGGTGTGAGATGAATCATCATGGAGGATTGATGAGTACTTGACTGACCTCAGAGATAAGAGGCCACAGACTCAGGAGCCATGATGTCCGGGTGCAAAAGTCAAACAATGAAGGTGCTAAGAAGAGCAAAAAGTCCATCATATAGGTCCCAGCAGCCCCTCCTTTGTGACCTCAGTCCCCTGACCCCTGGGAGATGTATTAAACCTCCCTCACACCCAGATTCCATCCTGTGGAAGATAATAATGAGGGAGTTAAATTCTGGCAGGCCAAAGGGACAAACTGAAGTGAAAGAGATTATTTAAATAAATAGAAATTAATAAAATGTCAGTTTGTCAATTCAAACTTCCTGCCACTCAGTGTTAGTTAAGGAAGGTTAAACAAAAAATGGAAAAAATAATATCCCAATTTTCTTTGTACAACTAAATAAAGTGCATTAATTTTCAGCAAGCATAAGATGAATGGATGCTCTGAGACTTCAGAGGTAGACGTCAAGGTAGCTTCCATATTTCCCTGAGTCCATGCCAGACCAACAAGAATATTCCTGAAGACACTGAGTTTGAAATATCATTTCCTCCAATTTGCATTATTTGTGGACAGAATAAAAGGCATGAGGGAGCAGCTTACACTGAACTCATCTCTACTTCCCCTGTGGGGTCGTTCTGTTTAACCCTGATTTTTTTCCATTGGAGTCATACATGTTTCTGTTTAAAAAAAGCAGAGACATCATCTCCATATAATTGCAAAAGCACATAAGTTATAAAGGGACTCTTTAGTGATGAAGATCATAAGAAATCACGCATTTGACAATGCAAGTGTTCATCAATAGAAGAGTGGATAAAAATGTGGTATGCACACACTGGAATATTACTCAGCCATAAGAAAGAATGAGATCTTGCCATTTGCAACAACACAGATGGACCTACAGGATATTATGCCAAGAGAAAGACAAATACCATCTAATCTCACTTATATGTGAAATATAAAAAATAAAACAAATGAATAAACAACAACAACAACAACAAAACAACCCACAGACTCTTAAATGCAAAGAACAAACTGGTGGTTGCCAGAGTGAGGTTGGTAGGAGGTGGCTGAAGTAGATTAAGAGGATTAAGAGGTACAATCTTCCAGTTATAAACTAAATAAGCCATGGAGCTGAAAAGTAACAGCATAGGGAACATAACTGATGATATTGCAAAACATTGTATGGGGGCACATTGTGATTACCCTTTTCGTAATGAGCACTGAGTAATGTATAGAATTGTCAAATCACTGTGTTGTACACCTGAAAGCAGTGTACAGTTTCACAGTATAGTTGACAATTGTATGTCAACTATTCTGCAATAATTAAGTAATAATAATAATAAAGAGATAAGGCATTCGGATCTGAGATCCTTAGGAGAAGACAATTTTAATAGTACAAAGTAGGGTTTCTTCTTGTCTGACATTAGCCTAAGGCCTCCAAACTTAGAATGATGAGATCTGCTACTCTCCAAAAAATTAAAAGTAGAGGAATGAATAAATAAAAACTTCGGTAATGGAATCTTCTACTACATGGAGAAACAAAAACAGAAGAAAGAATTGAACAGAATTTACTCACTTCCATCTGATTCTGCAAATCACTTTTGGTGCCTGTTAAAAAATGTAGATTTCTCAGTTACACACACTTATTCAGAATCTCCAAGGGAAATTTCTTAGGAATTTATATTTTTTAAAGTTCCTCTAATGGCTTCAAACAACAACCAACTTTAATTATCATTGCTTTATTTCAAAATTTGAGTTATGGCCGACTAACTAAAGGAACCAAAAACACGTCTTTAAAAAAATATTTAAACCAACTAATCACTGCCAAGATTACCATAATGTACCTTGACATATTTTCTTTTTGGAAACTTTAGAAAGACTTTTATTGACATCATGGTAATTTCATTGTTGTGCAAAGGAAGAAACTGGGTATGGATTGGAGTATAACAGCTTTGAGTGACTATCCAAAAAAAAAAAAAAAAAAAAATATATATATATATATATATATATATATAGGGAAAGCTTAGAAGCACACTGGAATTTTCAATATTGAAATAATTATCATAAAAAATTGTTGTGGTTTATGAATAAGTCAATTTCAACTTGTATTTTAAAACCTCAGAACTATTTTCTGAAATTTCCTTCTGAAGCTTAGGGTAAACCATATAACCCTGGAAAATGTGTATTATCAAAAGTATATTAAACTTAAACTTAGAGTACTTAATCTTTTAGGTCAATCATTTCCTTGCAAATACAATGGAGAAGGATATTTGTAATGAAAGGTACATGTTAAATTTGGGGACTAAGGCTTTCAATATGAAAATAATGAGTACTCATTCCATTTGCTGTTAAAAGTCTATTTGTTTTTAGTGGAACCTATTTTATAATGAGTCAACGTTATGTCATTTTCAAAACATGCCACATGACGTTAGTACTAAAAAAATATACTTTAGGATTAGTTGAGTCTTCAAAGCTTTGTAGTTTTATGAGGATATGCCTACTGGACTCCTAGTAGATATTTATTTACAAATAGGTTAAGCCCAAAATATTTTTAATCTTATATGTTATTTACACATAGTTAAATCTTCACTTAATTTAGCTCTTTGGAAAATGATGTGTTCTGAACCATTATAAAGTTAATTAGAAGAAAAAAGGGATTTATTTTTTATTTTATATGTATTTACAGATATTCTATTCATGAATTCAGCCATTGAGAGCCAGTTGATTTCCAAAAGTATAATTTCTTCTATTCCTTTGCACCATTTAAAAGCTTTCCCTGAAAAAATAAATAAATAAAAAATAAAAGCTTTCCCTGTGCCTGGACTTGTGTTCTTCCCTTGGCTAAACCCAGCTCATCCTTCACTATGAAGCCTTGTCTTGATTTTCATTTTGTGATGTAAAAACTTCTTCAATAAATTACAGTTGGTGCTAATGCTCTATAAAATGGTAGTTCTTGTTTTCCTCCTATAGAATTGCCACATGGTATCACAATTGCATGTTTATTTGCATCTCTTCCACCTAAACTTTGCGCTTCTTAAAGACAAGTGGGTCTCTAGTGTCATAATGTACCTAAGTCTTAATGGACTTTTATGTGTGGACTGATGAATGAATGATTTGGTTTCCCTTCAAGGACCAAATCAGAATTTTTAAAACTGTGTTAGAGATTCTTTATAGATTTGATTTTAATTTGAATCACATGTTGGGAAGTAGCTCCATAAGATTTTTTTACAATCTTTAAAGTTCTTAATTAGATCACAGCTATAGAAATTAGAAGGGAATATTTTTATGCAGTTAACTCATTCCCTGATTGCATTGCCATGGTATATACCAAATTCTAGCCATTTCCATTGCTGCCTCTCTAGTTCAAGCCACCATCTTTGCTTCCTTCCTAGACCAAAGCTGCTGTGTCCCATCTGGCCTCGCTGCTTCTTCTAATGATTCTATTCATTACAAACAATTGCTAGCATCCCAAACCACGTGAATGAAAATCTATAGTGCCTGGTAGGGACTATGATGACCTACGTGAACTGGCCATCATTGCATGTCCCATCCTGATCTGCATGTCACTTAACCACCAAGCTTTAACTGTCAGCCCTCATTCAAATATTCTAAAACCTCTGTACACTTTTTCTTCTACTTCTTTACCTTTTCCTACCCAGTTTAAATATGATTTCATTCATGAGGATGCTTTCTCTGCTTTCCCATGCTGCATTCTCTTTCACTGCATCCCATTATTTTATTTTATGACACTTATGAGAACTTGTAGTTATTATTTATTTTTAAGTGTTGTTTAAATAAATATTAGTATGAATATTAAGCATTTGTGAATATTAAGCCTGGTTTCATATTTAGTTTACAAAGATAAATTGCCTCATTGTTTACAAGGTTCTAAGTACTTGAAAGTATTGACTCCTTTGATCTTCTTAACATCCCAATGATGAAGAGAATTAATCCTGTTTTACAAATGTGGCAAAATGAGGTTTGAAGAGTTGATGTACACAGAGTTAGTTCCAGAGCAGACAACAGAAGAGATAGAAATAAAGATTTCTGGGAAATTCAGAGAATTGACCGCTCTCATTCAATGTACCACTTTCCATGTCACTTGTTTTCATGCATCCTGAAAGCAGTGGATCCCTGTAACAGTAATAATAACTAACATTTATTGAGTGCTTAGGGTATGGAAAACTCTCAGAATAGTTCCCTACATATAATAACTCATGTAAGCTCATGAACAAGATTTCTGAGCGAGGTACCATGACCACTCTTATTTTAAAGATGAGGGATCCCTGGGTGGCGCAGCGGTTTGGCGCCTGCCTTTGGTCCAGGGCGCGATCCTGGAGACCTGGGATTGAATCCCACGTCAGGCTCCCGGTGCATGGAGCCTGCTTCTCCCTCTGCCTATGTCTCTGCCTCTCTCTCTCTCTCTCTCTCTGTGTGTGTGACTATCATAAATAAATAAAAGTTAAAAAAAAAATAAAGATGAGGCTAAGGGGATTGCCCAAGATCACAACAAATACCTGTATAGTATTCTTCATAAGTAGAATATACTCCACAAAAACAAATATACTCACACAGCTTCCTGGGAGTAGAAGAAGGCAGGACGCCTAATGTCATCATTTTTTCATTTTTTTTTATAATACAAGGTTGATACCCTTTTTGGTTTCATATTTGAAATGATCCTTATGCTTCCTATTTCACTCCACTGAAATCCAATTAAATATGTGTGATCATGATACATGTAATACTAGACATACATAAAATCATAACATCTGTCAGACATGCTTCACACACACAGTGGCTTGCGTCTGTCATAGACAATTCTAGACTTGGATTTTGAACTTTGAAAAGGACCTATGACGTCATGGGCATATTTATTGTGCTTTACCTGCTTTCATGCAAAATACAGAGAAGTTTAACTCTTTCTTGATTATCCTATACAGCAAAATTGGAATCCACATCAGCACTGCTCAACATAAAATCTTAACTTCTAGGCCTGATTGCATTGATGGAACAAGGTAATCTGGAGAAAACTGTACCTGGAGAAAAGACTTAAAAGAAACTATTCTAAATTTTCTACCATGATTTTTTTCATGGCATAGGGTTTTCAAAAGTTAATACCATACAGATTCAGTTAAAAGTTAGATATTTGCTCATAAAATAAACCACTTAGATGAATGCTAAAAATCTATCCTTCCATGTCAAAACACAGTACTTTAAAAGCTGTCAATCTCACCTCACCTGATCTCATTCAAATCCAATAGTATTGGTTTTAATATAACAAAAACTATGTATGAAAATCCATCCAAAAAATAGGTTGAGAACAACAAGAAATATTCTGGGAAGATATTTCATTCATTAAGTAAATATATTTGGAAGACTTGTGTCTAAGGGACAGATAAAGTCTTGCTCTTCTGGAAGTGACAGTCTGGAAGATCAAAGTTATATGCTGCTAAAAAATAAATTAAAAATCTAAAAATAATCCCAGAAATTGGTAAGTGACAAGAAACTATATTATTCTAAAGTGATAGAGAATAAGTGGATGAGGCTCAGAGACTGCTTCCATTTTGGTGATTCAAAACCTTTCTGAGGAGGCTGAGACCTAAATGACTACAAGCCAGCAATTAACAGGTCTAGAGCAGCAGTGTTCAAAGTGTTGCTTTTTCAGAGTCTATAATGTAAAAATTATTCTTTTTAAAAAATATTCTTATAATATTAAGATGTGATTTACATTTTTCACTTTGATTCTCTCTGAAGTGAAAAGCAGAGTTTTTCCAGAGCTACATGACATGTGATGATGTCATTCTGATGGCTAATAGACATTCTGTTTGTGTATTTTTGTACTTTCTAGAATTTTCTATGGTAGTAGATTTCGACTATAAATACATTTTCGGAAATTAATTCCACTTGTTCTCAAAAACAATACTATGTTCCTGCTATTTTTTTTTATTATACCTGCTATAACAATAAGCTGTAACTTATTGTCCAACAAATCATTATTTTATAATCCTTAAATTTCCCTGGTGTCTACACAAATCAAATCAAGAAAAAGAAGAAATTATACTTTGTGGTCTTGTTTTGCAAAAATATCTTGTGCACTATCATATGAGTGCACAAAATTTGCTAAATATACTATTGTGTGCCATAGTAATGAAATAATCAAAACAACAAACAAAAAAAATACTGAAAGCAAAAAAAAAAAAAATACTGAAAGCACTGAATCACTCACTATTGGGAAAAACGTAAGTTTTGATATACCCCTACAATGCCATGCTCTGTAACTACAGGAAACATTAATAAGACAAAATAAGTATTTTAGGTGAAAAATGCAGAACATACAGGATAAGAGAAACATAGAGAGGAAGGGAAATGAAATTCAGTCATGTATATGGGACACATTTGAAATATTTGAAATGATAAAATCTAAATAACAAAGGAGTGAGGTTGGAGAGTTGGTTGAGTGAGGGATTATTTTGCATTTAAACTCATATCCCAATATGCTGTGAAATGTTTCAGCATGCTATACCATTCATGTATATCAATTTTATAATGCAAGTGAATTAATGCAAAAGTATAATAAACCTTATTACTGATTATTTAAAAATATGTCCATGTAAGATGCCAAGACAAATGGAAGAATTGTAGAATCAGTTTAAAAATATACATCCATATGAGTGTAAAGATTGTGAAGATGAAGGATATAGTTCCGTGGCTTGTAAGAAACGCTAAAATTGATAAAGATAGTAGGATTGATATGAAAGGAGAAAAAATGCAAGTCCATTCATTTATGGTTCTGATTTAAAAAAAAAGCCACTTACCATAAAAGGAATTTTCATTTAAAATGTACCTATTGGGAACCCCTGGGTGGCTCAGCGGTTGAGCATCTGCCTTCAGCTCAGGGCGTGATCCTGGGATTCCGGCATCAAGTCCCACATTGGGCTCCCTGTATGGCAACTGTTTCTCCCTCTGCCTGTGTCTCTGCCTCTCTCTCTCTGTGTCTCTCATGAATAAATAAATAAAATCTATAAAATAAAAATAAAATAAAATAAAATAAAATAAAATAAAATAAGATGTACCTATTGAGATAAGTGAAGTAGACAGAATAGGTACGGCCAATGTGAAGAATAGAACTCCATTGTATGTGATAGTATGCAAATAATAGGAGAAAGCAAGTGGTTGTTGTATTATTAAAAAGTAACTACATTATGGTGCATGTGTATGATGGGATTTCACATAGTTAATGGCATTAGACAATAATATTTATTGATATAGAAAGATAACCATAACCTACGGCTTCATGGAAAGGGATACAGAACTACAAGAATAATGGTATAACACTTCTGTGAAAACCAAGGTGTCTATGAGTCTTTGTCTGTATATACTAACACCATAAGAAAAAAAATCATTAAAAGATGATCATCTCTGGGTTAGGATATTTATTTTCATCCTTTTCCACGTAAGTATTCTCCGAATGTGCTAAAACAAACTACTTTTATGAAATTTGCAATAAGAAAAAAAAATGAAGTTTTAAACCCCAATGTATAAAATAATGGAAAAAGCACCTCCTCCTCCTCTACTAACAGGGAATCATCATTATATTTCATCATATTCTACGTTTTTGGAAGATTTCACTTGTGTATGATGCACAGTCATATATCACTATATAGAGAGTGTGGGGCAATGGGCGATACCATCCATCCAATCCCAAGGGAAAGCACTGTCACACAGTTTGGGTAAGGTATTTCCTTTTCCATTCACATGGAAAGAAAACGGGGAAAAAAAGACCTGCTTAGAACTTGGGAAATTTGTTTAACAATATCCATCAATTTGATGATTTCTGAGACTTGTTCCAAATCTGTGGTTCTCTAGACTCTGTTAAAAATAATTAATAATAACTATATGATATGAAGCATTTCAATGCATCAATCACTTAACACAGTAGCCCCCCCCCCCAGTTGTGGTTTTGCTTTGCTTTCCATGGTTTCAGTTACTCATAGTCAACTGCCCACTTCATTCACTCTGCTTGATTTCATCACGAAGGCATTGCACCATTTCATATCATTGCAAGGAGGCAGGTAGGTACAGTACAAGAAGATATCTTCAGAAAGAGAGAGAGAGTGCATTCACTAACTTGCAGTATATTACAGGGTTTAAAATTATTCTATATTATTATTAGTTATTGTTATTATCTTATGGTGCATAATTTATAAATTAAACTTTATCATAAGGATGTGTGTCTAAGAAAACATAGCATTATATATATAGGACTTGGTACTATCTGAGGTTTCAGGCACCCAGTGGGGGGCTTAGAACGTATCCTCCCACATTGTAGCATGCCAAGCCCTATACCAATAGCATCATACAAGTGGTGTCTGATGCTCATAAGTTTTCCTACCGACTTTATCATACCCATTTTAAAGATGAAAATGCTGAAGCTACCAGGATCACTCTTTTTTTTTTCAGGATCACTTTTTAAAAAAATAAATTTTTACTCCTGATAATTTGCTTAGCTTTCTAAATGTATATCTTTCCACAAAGTCTGAGCTCTTCACTCTTTTACTCCAGGACTGACTTGCAGAGATCACCGGCTAGCTTGGGACAAACAGAATCTGCCATTGGAATGGTTTTGACAAAGGGAACAGGCAAGTTGAGGTGAGCCCGGGGGGCTGTGAGAAATGCAGGGCTGGATTCAGAATGAAGTAGTTGAAAGGGTCATAATGTTCCCCATCATCCTTAGTGGTCTCAGGTCATAGAGGAGTGCAGTGGGCTGGCTGAAGCAGCAACTCAAGCCTTTGAACATGGATGGATATTGATTAAACCTCCAAAATCTATTGTCACAGATGAACTGACTCATTTGCTGGGGTAGAGAGCTTGTGTCTCACCCAGGTCTGAAGTGTGAATGTCGGTGTGTGTCTGCATGTGTGTGATGTGCAAGGACAGAAACTACTGATTAGGTTTTTTTTTTTTTTTTTTTTTTTTTTGCCTTTTAGAGACCATTGCCTGGTTGATATTTTAGCTCTCAATTGATGATAGTACTGCCTGTGAAATATTTTAAACTGATTTCAATTAACCAACTTGTCTTAGCTCTATCCTGTCCACCAATTCTTAATGGATAAATATTTCAAGATTTTGTTCCTCCATTTACTCTTTAGGTGCCTTTTAGTAAATTATTTAGACCTTCTGAGTCTCCATTAATGCCTCTGAAAATGTGATAATAATACTTAGGTCAATTTTAAAGCATAAAACTTAAAGTAAAAAATATGTGAAAATTCAGAGAATAAAAAATGAGATAAAATACACTATAAACACTGATTTCTTTCTTTCTAATGGACTCAAGAAATATGCTTTAAAATTTGCAACATCCAATATTGTTCTCAAGGAACAGGTTTTATTAAAAAAGTATATGTTGATAGTATCAACTTCACAATGAGGTAAATATAATTTAATGCATGGGAACTCTACTGCAGATGCTGTAACACATTTATTGTTTCATAAAGAAAAGTCCTAGGAATAGATAGCTAGAATTTTTCAAAGAAAATCTCAGATTATAGAATTTGAATGACTCAAAGTTAATGCTCAGAATTGTTTGAATATCTTCTTACAATGAACCACTTAATTATTTGAAATTGGTCTATTTGTCTTTTTTTTCTGATTTCTTCTAAGTTTATTCACTTTGTTATAAAACTGAGGCCTTTCTATAATGTTCTTAAAATAATAGTAATGAAATATTATGCTATGACTCACTTTACAATTCTATGAGTTATTTTCAAGATTATCTTTTGTTTTTTTAACAGCTCCATGACCAAAAAAAAAGGCACTTATTCTAATATTAATTTTTCAGGCAAATGCATTAGTGGTCAGGAAAATTAACTTTCCACAGGTCTCATAACTAAAAATGACATATTTAAGTTATTTTAGAATGGAAAAATCTTACATTGTGGCAATTTATGCTAAAATATCTGATTCTAAGAGTTCCTGTAAACACAAGGAGAATTTTGGAGGAAAAGTAAATCCTATAAATACAGCTGATACAATCACAACATGAAACAGACAAGAATTGAGTATATCCTTCATTTGCAAAAAGCATGCATCAGGAACTAACAATTAAAGACATATCAAACCAGGCCTTTGGGAGATTACAACTTTGCATAACTTCTAGTTTTGGAAAAACAAAATATTGCTAGCATGCAACGAGAGAGTGAAAGATTACTGCCTTGTGATATTTTTAGTGTACATTTTTTTCATGTTCTTTTATGTTTTTTGGCATTAAGCTATAGAATACCATCCCCAAGTAAGGTTTTGGATGAATTCCTAAATTAAATCCACAAAATAAGAAACAGGCAGGACATTGCTGATTGATTCCAGATCTGAATCGCATAAAATGAATCCCCTTAACATGAGAAATAGACTGGAAATGTTGATATTTACCTTTTATGTCAGAATGTGAACGAAGCATTTTTTCATATTTTGGCAATTGACATTAAGTCACCTCCCTGCCCCCGAATTAAGGTAGTCCCAGTAAATCAGTATAAACTTCAAGAGGAATGAGCCAGAAAAGATTCAATTGCTCTGAGGACCCATTTGCATTTTCCTGAAATTCTTTGTTCTGTGTATGATTCAGGAGACATTTAGATAAACCTGAGAGTTGAATGAGAGAATAGCACCTCATGTTGCCCCAGCTACAGAGGGAAAGAGCTTTCTTTGCCAGAGAAATGCTCCCACAGTGGAGGTCTTCCTTTGCAGCAGGACTCCATTCTTGGTTAAAAGCTAGAGTATTTGGACTAGTTAAGCATGAATCTCTCTCCCATTCCATAGGGAATGAGCTGGGCAGTCCTTCCTCCCCACGTCCACCTGCACTTCGTTAGAGAGCAGAATGCTCACATGCCACCCCACAAGATCCCCACAGTGACATAACTCCATGCAGAGACTGGCGTGACTGGGCTGGGTTTCCCCCCCTTCAGCTCTTGTATCACTAAGAATCTGGCAGCCAGTTCCGTCCTGACAGAGTTCACAGCATATATTGGTGGATTCTTGTCCATAGTGCATCTGCTTTAAGAATTAACGAAAGCAGTGTCAAGACAGAAGGTAAGTGCTGTTTTAACTATAGCACTGGGGATGCTGAATGTTTGGGACAGTGTTTATTGTAATAGGAACAGAAAAAATTCCAGAGCAACTTTGCCAGTTGCTATTCAACAGCAAATCCACAGTTTTGAGACTTTACTTTCACATTTTGCTAAACCTGCTTTCCATGATTTATGGATGTGAGATAAATTTTATAAGGTATACACTGCATTGCTTGGCAAAGGAAGCTATATACAAAGCTTCAGAAATGCAATGAGAAAGTATTTAAACGAGACATAGTAAAGAAGTTTGGCAATTAAAAGGTTTGTTATTTTATGCTAATTAGGTATATATGTTAGTATTGTTAGAACCTAATTTTGGAGCCAAGGAGGGCCATTTCCAGTAGTATTCAAAAATATTCTGCGATAAATGTGTTGTAACTTGTTACAATTTACAGTAAACATGTTATTATAAAATGTGAGCTAAAGAACTCAGACACTTAGGAATTACTTATTTCTGTTTTGTTAATTTTATCAATTTATTTTCTGGATGTATGTCTTGAGGGGGAAAAAAAAGCATGTTTTAAAGAAATTCTGGGAAAGACGATTTACTTTTTGAGAAAAGCATTTCCTCCATAGCCACAGGTATTTGGAAAAAACTGGGAGAAAGCAAAGTGCTCTTTTGCTTCATAGTGGAGTCATTATATGGTCACAAACTCTCTTTGAATTTAGAGCCCTTGTTTTTCCTTTGCCAGAAAGTATGGAAGCATTTTTTTCATCATAATTCAATACTCATATTATAGTGACCATGACTAGGTTAGTGTATACTCAATTTAAAATAAGGTGGAAGATTTTAATGAAGCAAGACAAATCTTTACAACATTAACATATTATAGCTTATAAATTATAACCTATAATTACATTAACACTATGTAATTGTTCTCATGGCCAAGTCCTGTCAACTAAATTAAATGACGCCATCCTTGTCTTAGGGAATAATTTGCCAAGGATCCGGCTGCATGTTACATTATGTCAGTTATCATAGTGATTCTAACAATTTTTTGAGGGTTTCATCTGCTAAAATAAAGTGCTTATAATTTCAAATAGAAGCAAAGAAAACTCCATTTCTAATGGCAAAAAATCCTATTTATCCCAAACCTCCTAGACACCAAGGCTTGTACCCTATTTCTCAAAAGAAGATATATTATTTTATGGTAGCTAGTGGAATGTGGATCCTGCCTCACATTGTGATTTCCCTCCCAGAGTTACCCCCTACCCCCCCCACCACAGCCATAACTCTCCACTCTACAAAAGTCCAAATTTCTACCTAAATTGCTAACCCTGTACTTCCCCCAAGCTATTGAAACGTATTTTATTGAGCCTTACTTAAGAAACATGTTCATATGAAGATCACTGTTACAACCCATTTTTAATTATACTCTCAATTTTGTCCTTTCCTACATGGTTCCTAATGCCACTGTTAAATGCAGACTGTCCTTAATTCCACCTCTTTCCCTCTTCCATGCTGTGAGGGCACTAAAATCCAGCTAAGTGAGCCATGCCTTCTTAAATTGTGGCATGAAGAAGGCAGAGAACTTGTGAGTTATTGAGAAAGGAAAACCTTAATTCAAAACTTGAAAATAATATATTTCTTTACCAGCTGGATCTCATTATAGGTTTAAGTTTTGTTTTGTTTTGTTTTTTGTTTTTTGTTTTTTTTTTTTTCAGAATCTGTGACATTTCCCTGATTAGTAAAAAGTACTTTCTAAAACTAATGTACTAAATATTAATTTTGGAACACAGTTGTGTAGTGTGCCTAAACATCTGGGATGCTAAAGAAAGTCAAAATAATAGGCACACACCCACCCCACCAAGAATTCCGTTCCTCCACCTCAGAACCAACAATATCCAGACATTTTTAAAGGAATGTGCCCCCTCTCACACACACATACATAAGAACAGCTTTCCTCCAGGCAAAACCATAGATTGCCCATGTTTCCCATAAGGGTCTTCTTAAAGAGACATTTTAATGATGGTGAATGGTGGGGTACAGGGTGCAGTTTACAGTCGTCTTTTCATTTTCATTCGTCCAGTTTTGAAGGATGCTCCGAAGCAGTGTACTAACATGGTGGCCAGTGCGCACCACCCAGAAACCTGTTGTAGGAAGGCATTTAATTACAGAAAGACCTAGAGAGATTGACTGGACAATTGGGCCTGACTTGCCCAGAAGGGGGCGCATGTGTATGCAGTCTGACCTGAACCCTGTTCACCACACCAGAAGTTGTACCCACACATCCTTCTTGTGATACTTATTAAAGTTAGAAGGACTTCATTAGAGGCTCTAAAAAAGTACTAGAAAATAATAAAGTACACATTTGCTAATGCATTTAACATTGCAAAGCCAATATCCTTTTCCTGAAAATATGCTATTGTGTAATATGTTTCCACTTTATTTAGGATTCAAAGCATTTGCCAAAAATGAATCTAGGTGTGTTTACTCTACTCTTGGCATTAATTGGTGGTGCCAGCGGCCAGTACTATGATTACGATTTCTCCCTACCGATTTATGGGCTGTCATCACCAAACTGTGCACCAGAATGTAACTGCCCTGAAAGCTACCCATCGGCCATGTACTGCGATGAGCTGAAATTGAAAAGTGTACCAATGGTGCCTCCTGGAATCAAGTATCTTTACCTTAGGAATAACCAGATCGACCATATTGATGAAAAGGCCTTTGAAAACGTAACTGACCTGCAGTGGCTCATTCTGGATCATAACCTTCTAGAAAATTCCAAGATTAAAGGAAGAATTTTCTCTAAACTGAAACAACTGAAGAAGCTGCATATAAATCACAACAACCTGACGGAGTCTGTGGGCCCGCTTCCCAAATCTCTGGTGGACCTGCAGCTTACACACAACAAGATCCAGAAGCTGGGCTCCTTCGATGGACTGGTAAACCTGACCTTTGTCCACCTTCAACACAATCAGCTGAAAGAGGATACTGTGTCAGCTGCTTTTAAAGGTCTTAAGTCCCTCGAGTACCTTGACTTGAGCTACAATCAGATGGCCAAACTGCCTTCTGGTCTCCCAGCATCTCTTCTGACTCTCTACTTGGACAACAATAAGATCAGCAACATCCCTGATGAGTATTTCAAGCGTTTTAATGGACTGCAGTATCTGCGTTTATCTCATAATGAACTGGCGGATAGTGGAGTACCTGGAAATTCTTTTAATGTATCATCCCTGCTGGAGCTGGATCTCTCCTACAATAAGCTTAAAAACATACCGACTGTCAATGAGAACCTTGAAAACTATTACCTGGAGGTCAATGAACTCGAAAGTAAGTAGAAGGCTGTGCCTGTGCTTGACTGGTGCTTCCTCAAGCTTTTAAATGCGTAAGCTGTGCAACGTAAATATTGTCTCTGGCTCCATTAAAGAATATGAATGAAAATGCCAACAAAATATCTCTGTAATTCAAATATAGAAGAATTCTAGCTCAGTTATTTTTCCAATGTCTAGCCTTTCTTTGGAATGCCCAGATAAGCAACCATTGAGCTCACAGAGTGTAAACACGTATTTCTTCAAATTCAATATTTTGGGCTAATGAATCCTGCTGTGTTCTCTCTCAGTACCTATTTGTTATTATTTGCCTCTGTCAGGATTTAGATTTAAGCCCTACATTTATTTCTTGGCAAGGTCTAGCTGAGGGAGGAACAAACAAGTGTAGAGGAGGCACAGTCAGCAGAGGCTTCCACATATCCCTCCTGCTTACCTCCAGAGCAGCTCCCATGTACTCATGATCTCCTCTGACATAGTTGCTTGTGACTCAACATATTGCTCTGCTATCACTGACCATCACCTACCCCTGTCATCTGTGTTATGGTGTGTGTGGTCTTCACAGTATTTTTATGAAGATGGCCAGGAAGATTCAGGAGGAAAAGAATAGGATGATGATTTGGAATTTATTTTAATAGTATTAAAGTTCCCCTTTTATAAGTGTTGTATATAAAACACTTGACTTTTCCATAGTTTCTCATTTAGCTTGTTGCCATGGTTTATTTTGTATTTACCTTCTCGGTGCGAATTAGACCCGATCCATGTGGTCTGTTTATGTATTCTTCTCATCTTCTGGGACATTTTTCAATATAAGCCATACAGATTCAGGTGGAAAACTATAATTCACCATCCTCCACCTTAGTTTTAACAAAGGGTGGCAGAAGAGAAAACCTATGGTTCATGGACAAAGTTGTCTAAATAAAAAGTCAGGTGGGAAACATTGATTTAGTCATAAAACCATGTCTACAAAGTAATCTATTGAAATTGAACATCTTTATACCATGAAAGTTGGCTCTTTTGTCATATTGGATAAAGATATTGACATTTCTATCCAAAAAAACTAAAACGACTTATTAGTATGACACTTTGTAATTCTGAGACAATTTTGTGTAACTCCTGGTAGGGTAGTGGTGTTCTCAAGAAGGAGACCATGATTGCCAGCTCTGAACTCCCATATATTCTTTCTCATGTCTGGAAAGCTTGCTTGTCATACAATGCAGAGTAAAGCTATCACAGCTGAACCCTTACACCCATTTTCAGTGAAAAATTCACTGTGTGGCAATATATGGTCCCACATTATAAACATTTGTGGTTAGGAGGAAGGATAACTCAGACAACCCAAAATGCTAACAGGATTTAAGATGTTGAAGGGCTGAAAAAAACCTGTTGGATTTGGTTGGTGGAGGTTAGCCACATGTGTGGTTCAAGCTAATACTCTGAGACAAGAAAGGGGAGAGAGACAGATGCAGGGACATTTGAAGGTATAAAAACCAGTATGAATACAAGAAGGAAGAGGAGAAAAGGAGATGGGCAAGGTGGTCTATGGAAGGAACACCAATAGTCACTCAGTGCCAAGCTGAGCTTGAAACCACACTGCCTGACACACATGGTCATTTGAAAAAGATTGGTTAGTTACTTTTATTCCTTCTTTATCCTTGACATTTATATATATACTCTTCAGATATTCTTGTTGTTTGACTTTGCATGTATGTCTTCAATTCCCCTTACTTTACTACATAAAAATTATGTATATCATCATCCACATTCTCTTAAGATAAAAAGAGTCCCTTAATATTTCTCTAATATTAGAAAATATATAGCCAACGAGTATTTACCATATTTTAAACTTGCAACTTTAAGCACTGGACTAGTCATGGGTTTTCCTAATGTAAAGTAATTTGGAAAAGAGGGCAAAATTAAAAGGACATCAATAATTATTCAGCACATATTAAGTGTGTGTGAGGTGCCTAACATATCTTAATCACTTCAATCTTCGTGTAACACAATTGATAGATATGTTATATCTAATAAGAAGATCAGATAAATGTTCCAAAGTCACTCTAATGATAAAGGGCAGACATAGAAAACTAATATCATCCCATGTTTTTTCTGTTGTACCATGTTTTTTCAGAGATAGGTGCCACAAGATCCCTGAAATTTGACTGATGAGTTATGTAAAGACAACATCTTTTTTTTTTTTTTTAAGATTTTATTTACGTATTCATGACAGACACAGAGAGAGGTAGAGACATAGGCAGAGGGAGAAGCAGGCTCCATGCAGGAAACCCGAAGTGGGACTCAATCCCGGGACTCTGGGATCACGTCCTGAGCCAAAGGCAAGTGCTCAACTGCTAAGCCACCCAGGCATCCCTAAAGACAACATCTTAGAGGACAAGAGAGCAGTGTATTAGGCTCCACTGAAGTCATCGTTTACTAGAATTTGGGAATGAAAGAAAATAACGCTATAGGGGACCAGATAAGATTAATCGGAACTAGATGTGATCAGACATAGACAGTTTCTATGTACACACGTAGAACATAAAATTTAAGAACAGCCTTCCTTTCTACTCAGAACTAAGTTGGTTGTTCATTTGTAGCAGCTTTTTTTCCCCCCACGGAAGAAAAGGACGTGAGCACCAATCATGGATACTTTGTGATTTGGTGTTTGTTTTGGAGTTCTGAATTATTGTCATGAAGTGTGGTTGTTGGAACACTCTTCAGAGGTCATCTAGTTAACCCCTCTTATTTTAAGATCCAGAACCCCAAGATGCTTATATTGGTGAGGTTGCTCATACAACAGCACCAATCTTAGGTTTCTTTGAGCTAGACAAAAGATTTCAAAAAGAGTGCTTAGATAATAGGACACATTAATTGAATGTTTTTCTAAAATCAAGTATTTCTAAATGCAGAACTTATAATTAGTAAGTTCTGTTCTTTCAAAAAGTCCACCGAACGTCCTGACCTATCATAAGTATTCTTTGCTAAATATTGCTGTGTTGCTTGGTAGCCTGGAATACTCCCTTAGCCGTTCCAAATTCAGAGATACATCAAAAGTGGGAAGGAGTCCGAATATATATTATTATGGATTTGAGCATTTTTTAAGTGATCGTTTCAAGCCCATGTACCAAAAGAATAATTAACATTTCTATTATTTAATTTGCAGAGTTTGAGGTAAAGAGCTTCTGTAAGATCCTTGGACCATTATCCTACTCCAAGATTAAACATTTGCGTCTGGATGGCAACCGTCTTACCCACACCAGTCTGCCACCTGATATGTACGAATGTCTACGTGTTGCAAATGAAATCACTGTTAATTAACATCTACTAATTCCAATTCTATTGAGGTGTACCCTGGAGCAACATTTTATGGTTTATGTTTTTGTGTGTGTCAGTTTTCATAGTATTCAATTTTTTGGGTCACTTTATTAGTTTCATGAATTTCAGATTCTGAGGGAAATGTTTTGTAAACATTTTACTACTTTTTTTTTTAAGATAAGATGAAAGGCAGGCCTATTTCATCACAAGCACAGACATAGACACACAGAGACAACAAACTTATGCTTTATTTGTAAATTTAGTGTTTTCTCCATCTCTACTGTCAAATGATGTGCAAAGTCTTCTCTTGGTTGAATGGAAGTCAGCCAAGGATTATAACTCCTGAATCTTAACTTAATATGCCAAACAGCATGGGCTACACACATATGAATATTTAATATCTTGAACCAAATGATCTCAAATTTCAATGTTCAGATTTGCTTAACTGAAAAATAGGTGGTAAATTTTAAGACTGATGATTTTGCAAAATACTAGACCAAATTCATGAAGCCACATACACTTAGAGCAATATTTTTAGTATTAAGAATTATATAGTTACCTAGTGAAACTTCTCTTTTCTAGAATTATTTTTCACTCTAAGTCATGTGTATGTTCCTTTTTAATCATTTGCATGTTATGTTTAACAAGCTCATAGCAAAATAAAACATAGCAAATGGCATCACTGTGTTTTTTTGTGAAATTCATCTCTCTCATATATAGAAAACTAGATTAGAATTTTAAAAATATCTTGTCTGCAATATTTTAGTTATGTTAAATAGAATTTCCACTAAATAAATTGTCTGCATCTAGCATCCATTTGCAAACAGCTTTAAAACACCTCTTAGAATACGTACTTAAAAGTGTGCAGATCCCAATTTTGAAATTGCCACTAAGCAATCCTCTGGACACCAACTAGGTAGGTGTCCTACAATTCAACTCAATTCTAACACTATCTACCTAGAAGTAGTGTCAGATTTCACAGGTTAAGGGTTCAATCTACAAGACTCCCCACACCCTTGGGCTTCCAATGTCAGTGAAAAGTCCAGTTTGTTGCCTGGACTTCTGACCAACTGGCTATAAACCAGAGGTTCCTATGACCCCCTCCTTGGCTACAATTAATTTGCTAGAGAGGCTCACAGAACTCAGGAACTCTGTCTACTCACTAGATTATCAGTTTATTATACAACGATATAACACGGGAACAGCTAGATGGAAGAAGTGCACGGGGCAGAATATGTGGGAAGGGCACAGAGCTTCCATGCCCTTTTCAGGTACACACTCTCCCCAAAACTCCAAAAATTCATCAATCCAAAAGTTCTCTGAACCCCATCATTTTGGGTTTTTCTGAAGGCTTTGTTACACAAAAGTCATATCATTATCATCACAAGACAACTTTATTGTTCTTATCAAAGGAAATATCAAATATTTTAGGAACTGTGAACCAAGAATCACAGACAAAGAATCACGGTCATCTGAATGACCAAATGTGTATTTTGTGTAAATCACAATATCAGAAATCTTAAGTCTCTTAACTTCCTTGGATATTTAACATTATTTCCATTCCTAATGATGTTATTCCATTTCTGTTTACTGATTTATATGCAGTGGGAAATAGTAGGGCAAATAATTTATAAGAAATAACTTCTCCTTTATCTAGTTTATTGTAAACTAGAGCCAAATATTATGTAATCAAAAACATACTTATCCCATCAGAATGCATATATAGCTTTAGTTGCATCTAAAACAAAGGAAACATCTAAAGCATTGTGTGTTTTAACGGAATATTTTTAGTGAACTCTACCTTATGGTAAAATAACCCATATCATCAAATGACCATTATCCATTAAGACTGAGTTGACCAGCAGATGTATGAGGTGTATATGATACAAAGTACACTGCATATCTTTGACCGTCATGTCTTTTCTACATAAAGATAAGTTCCTTACCCTGTGACTGTACTCTCAGGCCATTTCTTGGTATGAACTTAAGATCTATTTTTTTTTCTTAATAAAACTACAATATAGAAAAAATAAAAATAAATTTTCCTGGCCCCATCTATAAAAAGTCACCATTGTCTTTAGAAACTTACTCTCAAGTAGGTGGTAGAGAATGTGTCATAAATTCTCTTTTAGAAAGAATGTTATAGACCTAAGTGGATTTTGTCTTTATATCATTTAGGGAAAACATCTTATCAGTTGGCAGTCTTTAAAAGTCTTTGATTTATCTCTATCCAAAGTCATATGTTATCTTAAGCCCCCCCCCCAAGCAAAATCGTAACATTAATTAATTAATTAATTAATTAATTTTTTGATTTTTATTTATTCATGAGAGACTTAGAGAGAAAGAAGCAGAGACACAGGCAGAGGGAGAAGCAGGCTCCATGCAGGAAGCCTGACATGGGACTCGATCCCAAGTCTCCAGGATCAGGCCCTGGGCTGAAGGCAGACGCTCAACTGCTGAGCCACCCAGGTTTCCCAAAACCATAACTTTTAAACAGCAATTTCCTTTGTAGTTGTGGTTGGTTAACAAGAACCAAATTAAGCACAGTGACACTTTACATGGAAGTATTTGGGGAAATCGGGCAGCTCAGGTGGCTCAGTGGTTTAGCGCCTGCCTGCAGCCCGGGGTGTGATCCTGGAGACCTGGGATCAAGTCCCACATCGGGCTCCCGGCATGGAGCCTGCTTCTCCCTCTGCCTGTGTCTCTGCCTCTCTCTCTCTCTCTCTCTCTCTCTGTCTCTCATGAATAAATAAATAAAATCTAAAAAAAAAAAATGAAAAAGAAAGAAAGAAGTATTTGGGGAAGGCACCAGTTAGATACTATTTTGAAACAGCTCCCCATCAATTCTGGGTATAGTTAGAGAAAAGAAGTTTCCTACTTGCTTCTTCACTAATTGTGACAGCCCTATGGAGGAAAAAAGATATTGAAGGCTCTCTTTATCTGCTCTTTCCTCATCCCCTTACTGCCACCCCAGCAGGGGTAGTGTTTTTCAACATTTCAAGTGTATAATTAGCATGATGAAATGCTTTTCTAAATACAGATTACCAGACACAATGTCTCAAATACAGACCCAGTAAATTAAGCAATGTAAGAATCCACGTTTTCTAAAAAATATATTTTGTTTATTTATTTGAGAACAAGAGAGCATGATAGAGCAGAGGGAGAGGGACAAGTAGACTACACACTGAGCACAGAGCCTGACTTGGGGCTCCATCTCATGACCCTACCACCCAGGCTCCCCTCCACATTTTTAAGAAAGTAATGATGATTCTTATACTAGTGGTCAGTTACACAGATCTTTAAAAACAATGGCTAAGTGTGATGAAGCCATTGAAATCCCAAACAATTAAAATTCAGAAGAGTCCTTTTTCTAAGGAAGTAGAATAAAAAGAAGCTTGTTATTAGCAATATACATACATGACAATAAATATTATTTTTCCATATTCTAATTTATATAACCTCTCTAACTATTAGTTTCTTCAAAATACTCCTCTTTATTCTCAACAACTGCATTTGAAGATCAGGGTTAGCTCACTCCTTTATGGTGGAGGAAAAACGATGATGTACTTGGGCTTTGAGGTTTGTAAGGAATTATCATGCCCTAATAAGTACAAAAAATACAGTTGTATATAGACCACTAAATGAGCCAGAGGAATGTTGATTTCTTAGTTAAAAGTTCTCCAACTGGTAATAGCTGTTTTCAGAAATACTGGAGAGTTTAAAAGGTTGGTTTTGCAGAGGACTATGGATTTATTTCCTTGTGATCTTTTATGTTTTGGGTTCCAGTTTTTTCTATAGCTGTAATTTTATCATAATGATGGCCTTAGATTTTTCTTTGGTTGGATTTTGCAACCATCATAAATACTTGCTTAACGTTTTACTCACAAGTAAAGGAAGATACTCATTTGATTTAAAATGAACTCTAAAGCAACTTTGCAATCAGAGCGAAAATAACAATGCTATAAAAGTTAAAGAAGACATGCCATATGTACATGAAATAAATATAAATACATTTTAAAAATATATAGCTAGTTATATTTGCTTACATGCATTCAGTAGATTTTGTTTCCTAATGAAGTATAAGAAATCAAACTACAACCACATGCAGGGAAAAATAGAAATTTAGGCAACATAAAGTGAGTGAGGTCCCATGCATCTTCAACTCACTCTGATGGCCCTGAGATTCCACTTCTGTTGTGTAGTACTTCTTCCTTCACATTTTGGTTGGCCCAAAGAGTATCATCAACATGTGTGTCTTGTCCCCTTCAAATGTCACTGCTGTTCTAAAAAAGAGAAGATGTTCCATGTTTTAAAAATATTCAAGAGCCTTAGCTGCTTTACCTACAGATTGTGTCTTAAATAAACCCTTCTATTTCCACTGCCACTACTTTATGTTAAGATTTGGTTTATTTTCATCCAGATTTCTGAAGATTCTTATGTTTTGCTTAACTTCATGATCCACTATGAGACCAGAGTGAATTTCCTAACATCTAAACTTAGTCTTTTATTATTTATCTGCTTAAAACTATTTAATGATGCATCATCATTTTCAAGATGTGATCCAGGATTCTCAGTGCAGCATACAAGGTACCCAGGATATCAAAAGTCATTTACAATCTGGTCCTTAGTTATCTCTAGAACCTTATCTCTTACCAGGCCTTGTCAGGCTTCATCATGCACCATATGAAATCACTTGATATTGCCACCATACTTACCAGTTTGCAGTTGGTTTTGCTCTGGTGTCTATGAACACTCAATCCTTTCTTCCTAAAATCTCTTTATGCTCCTTCCACTTGAAAACATCTACACATCTTTCAAGACTCACTTTAAACTACTCTATTCCTTTCCCATAAATCCTTCTGAACTTTCTCAGATAGAATTAATATCTTTTATCATAAAAAATCCTTTATCATAGAAATAAAATTTATCTATGCAGGGGGGTGCACAGCGGGAGAGGGAGAAGCAGACCTCCTCCCCCAACCCTGAGCAGGGACCCTAATGTGGGACTCTATCCCAGGACCCTGAGATCACAACCTGAGCCTAAGGCAGACACTCAACTGACTGAATCACCCAGGTGTCCCCAGATAAAAATTCTTTATCAAAATTCTGAGCTATAATTAACAACTTTCCCTGCTATGTCTCTACCTTTTCCATTAATTCATGCCACAAATATTTATTGAGCTTCTACTCTACTCCAGGAATGGCTTAGATATTAGAGATTTGATAAAATAAGACCAACAAGTTCCTCCCCTAACAATATTGACATTCATAAGGAATTCAAACAATAGGAGAATAACATATACTCTATGACTTGATGTCATGTAGTGATAAGTGCTATGAAGAAAAATAAACTACCTGAAGGGACAACAGGGTGGAGGAGTAGTAATCTTTTTGTTGGTTGGTAAGGAAAGATTTTCTAAGGAAAATACTTAATTGTAATAATAATATTTACCTAATTTTTAAAAATGTATTAGATAATTCGGGTAATACTCTTTATATATTTAACTAAAAAAATCTGTACAATACATCTCTTTAACAGAGAAGAAAAACTAGAATGTAAGTTCAGACTTATTTTCAGTGTTGTATCCCTCATGTGAGACCAGATCTCTGCTGTCAGAGTGCATATTCTAACTTAGTAAACTCCCATGGTATTAAGAGGGGTTTAGATGTGTTTATATGTGTGTCTGTAAATTCCTTCTTCCCAGCCCTGACAAAACGCAGGGCCTGATGCTAAATTCTGAAGATATGGCTGTTGAATAAAGTTACTGAAATCAGTCTGTGGTAGGGAACAAGTCATGAAGGTCAATCTTGAGTCAGGCCGTTTCTGGAAATTTCCAGCACAATTGCTTCTGTTTTGGTCTCTTTGACTTTATATAAAATATTTCAGTTTACTTTAATTCATGGGAATCATCCACTTCTCCCTATTAAATTCATTTTGAATAGAGTATTCTTCACTCTAAAGTCTGGATATTAGACAGAAAAATATCAATCTATTTTTTTCATATCGAATCTGGCAATGAATATCTGGCTAGATTTTCAAAATATATCACAAATCTGAGGTTTGCCACTCCTACTCCAATCCACCACCACCTCTCTTATGAATAATGCTACAGGTACCCACTAGGTTTCAAAGTGGATTCAAGAGCTGAATCACACAGTTTATTCTCAAACAACAGCCAGGATGAGCCTTGAGAAATATGTAAGTTTCCCCAATTTAAACATCTGAAATATCTTCTCATAACACTGAAAGTATGAAGCTTGTACAAAAAACCTTCAAGGTCATGTTCCCTCATCATTCTTCTTAACCACTTTTTCCTAACCACACAGGTTTCCTTATTCCTTGAACTCACCATTCTTAGTTCAGGTTTCTTGTGTTTATTTCAACTGTGCCCTGACCATAGATAAAGTTTATTTTCTGATCTCTGTTCAAAATCATCTACTTAGACTGTCCTTCACTAATCACTTAATATAAAAAAGGATACTCTGTTGCTCTCTGTCCTTTACCTACCTTTCTTTCTTTCTTTCTTTCTTTCTTTCTTTCTTTCTTTCTTTCTTTTCTTTCTTTCTTTTCTTTCTTTCTTTCTTTCTTTCTTTCTTTCTTTCTTTCTTTCTTTCTTTCACACTCATTAGAACTTGACATTGTGTTATGCACAGTATGTGTGTGGAAGTGTTCATCTCCTCACAATTAGAAGTAAATACCATAGAGACAAAGAACTTGCTCTTTTCCCCAAGTTCTATCCCTGGTGTTCAGAACAATGTCTATATATAGATTTCAATTAATTTGTTGGAAAAATAAGACACCTCCTTACGTACATGGCACTCTCACTCATATGCATTCATTCATTGAACCTTCCTTACAATCTAGCATGGATTACCATAATTATAAAAATGAAACTAAGGAAATAAAGCTACCTGCTAATATTACATTGCTATGAAATGAGATATGAGGCTCATTCATAAGAATTCATAACAATGTTGTTATGTTATTCATTCATAACAATGTTCTTATTGTTAAAGTTTTTTCTGAGATTATTGTTCTTTCTTATAGCACTTTGTGACATAAAATGGAAAAATATTAGTTGAAAAATGATATAGTCAACTGTTGTGATGACTTTACACAAAGTGTTGAGCAGTGAATTAAACTGTAAAAAGTCCCTTAAAGCATTCCAAAGACCCATGTTCTTGATCTTGACAATTTATTTCTATTTGGTTATTTTTTGCTCCTAAATATATGAAGATGAATAATTTTTGTTTTAAAATTCAATATACCAAGTAGTGCATATATTTTAAGAATCATTGATTTCTTAAATGTGACAACAAAGGTAGACATCAAAATAAAGAATAGACCAATGGGACTACATCAAACTTTGTTTGTATGTCAAAAGAAACAACCAATAAAGTGAAAAGGCAACCTATGGATTGGGAGAAAATAATTGTAAGTCATATAGTTGATATAGGGTTAATATCTTGCATACATAAAGAATTTCTGCAACTCAACAAAAATGAAAACATTAAAATCCCAAATAACCCAATTAAAAAATGGGTAAGGGAATAAAAGAAGAAGACATACAAATAATCGATAAGCATACAAAACAATGGTCAACATCACTAATCATTATGGAAATACAAATCAAAGCCACGATGAGATACTACCTCACTTCCATCAGAATGGTCACTATTAAATACGTGCTGTCAAAGATGCAGAGAAATTGGAACCCTTGTGCACTGTTGGTAGGAAGGTAAAATGATGTAGCCAGTGTTGAAAAAGTATGGAGTTTCCTCATAAAAGTAAAAATAAAATTACCAAATATCCAGTAATCCTACTTCTGAGTATACATCCAGAAGAACTCAAAGCAGGATTTTGAAGAGATACTTGTACACCTATCTTCAATGCAGCATTATTCACAATAGCAAAGAAGAGGAAGCAACCCAAATGTTTATCAACAGATGAATGGTTAAAAACAATATGATGTATACATACAATGGATATTACACAATCTTAAAAAGGAAGGAAATCCTGTTGCATACCACAGCATGGAGGAACCTAGAAGATATTATGCTAAGTGAAATAAGGTGGACACAAAAGGGCATGTGAAGCATGATTCCACTCGTAAGAAATATATAAAATAGTCCAATAGAAAGCATAAACTTGGTTAGCAAGTCCAGAGAGGAAAAGTCAAGGGTGATCAGTTTATAATGGATATAGAGTTTCAATATTGCAAGATAAAAATATTCTAGAGATCTGTTGCACAATAATGGGATTATATTTAACACTGATGAATTGTATACTTAAAAATGATCAAGATGGCAAATGTAATGTCATGTGTTTTTACCATAATAAAGAAAATATTTGAAGTTAGATATTGAGACTGCTGCACAATTCTGTGAGTGTAGTTAAAAACCCCACTGAATACACACCTTGAGGGGAAATTTTTGTGGTTGTAAAAGGAAAAACTGTGGTGGTAAAATATGAATAAACAGGAAAGATTTTGAAAAAAGAAATGATAATTTTAGAAATGTAATATATAATTGTTGAAATAAAAAACGCTGTTTTAGCAATAAAAATATCCTAGATAAAAAAAACCAACTTAATGAATAAAGAACTGATTAAGTACAGTTAGAGTTACTGGACTATAAGATATATAAGGGGAAAAGTTTTGGAGACTGCCACAAAAAAAGGTAAGGAGATAGAAAACAAAAAATGAGATTCAGAGTTAAGGAAGCTAGAATAAGTATTTTTATTATAGTACTAAATGGAGACCAATAAAGAATTGAGACTACAGAGAAAATATTGAAAAAGGTAGTAGCTGGAAAGTTTTCTGAGCTGATAAAAAATCTGAATTCGTTAATCCAGGAAGGAAAAAATGACTTACAAAGCAACATCAGTTAGAATAACAGATTTACACATACATAAACACGCAAGGAAGACAAGAGATAATGGCGTAACATCGTTAAACACTTCAAGTAAACAACCGATAATAAACAGTTGACTCTGAACAACTTGGGTTTGAACTGCTTAGTTCTACTTATACATAGATTTTTTTGATAAAACAGTGCAGTACTGTAAATATATTTTCTCTTTCTTATGATTTTCTTAATAACATTTTTCTCTCCAGCTTCCTCTATTGTAAGAATACAGTATATAACCTACAAAATATGTGCTAATTGACTGTTATGTTATTGGTAAGGCTTCAGCTATTAGTTGTTAAGTTTGGGGGGAGTCAAAATTACATGTGGCATTTCCTCTGTGTAGAGGGGTGGCACCCCAGCCCTGCATTGTTCAAGGATCACATCCGTATTTGCAAACATTATTATCAAAAAATTTCAGAATAAAAGCACATTATGGTTTACCACCTAGGAAGTTATAAAGAATGATCTTCAAGGAGGAAGATGATCTCAGAGGAACTGTTTAAAGAGTAAGAAGAAAATTAAACAAAGTAAATGACAAATATTTGATAAATAAAACAAAGTAAATGACAAATATTTGATAAATAAAACAAATACTTGAAGAAAATTAAACAAAGTAAATGACAAATATTTGATAAGTAACAATTACTATATCTAATTTGTGTATTTTAAAAAAGATAATAGAAATCTGACATATATATTTTATATATATTACATATACATATACTTTATAAATTAGAAAAAGTAAAAAAAAAATGAACCTGTTTTAAACCCTTTTATCATGGGGGATCAACATATTATTTCATTTTATTTTGCATAAGGTAATTCTGTATGGTAAAATTGTAGAAGTAAGGAAAATCAACATAGTGTCTAAATTAAAAGTCAGTACAGATTTTAAAAGTCGACTAAGGAAAAAAGCTCTAAATATTCAATAAATCAAAATTAAAGATGAAAAAGGAGAAAGAAGAAACTTTTTTTAAAAAAAATGGGACAGGCAGAAATCAAAAGGTAAGAATGTGGAATTGAGGGTTAGTATAGCAACACAATTGCAGCAAATTTACCAGTTAAAAAATACAGTTTTTCATAATAACATGAAAAAATAAAATGTAGAAAGATGAAAAAAGATAAAATGCATCATTAGCAATGAAGAGCTTCACTATGTCACAAGCTAAAGTTTAATATAACAGAAAATTATAATAGTTTTAAATATATCTGCAACTAGTTAAATAATATCAAAATATCCATACAAAATTAATATAAGAAGACACTGAAAACATCTAAAGCATTGTGGTAAAGTTCAAAACACTCTTTTGAATTTTTAGTATTCAAGCAGCTTAAAAAATCAGCAAAGATATTAATTAGAACTACAAAATGTCCAACCTTGATTAATGGACAGATATAATATTCTACATCCAAAAATTAGAAAATTAACATTCTTCTCAAGTTCAAAGAGAGCATTTGTAAAAATTAATTTCATGTTTGGCCACAAAACCAAATTTGTCTCAACAAATTTCAAAGAATAGATAATATACAGGTTTCATTCTCAAAATGTATCAGTTGAAAAAAAAAAGATAATCCACATATAGTTGGAAATTAAGAAAACAATTCTAAAACTATTTATGGATCAAAAAAGAAATCAGAATGGAGACTTTAAAATATAACACAAATAATAGTGAAAATAGTGTATATCAAAGTGAATTTGAGACTGATGTTAATAACTCAAGTATAATTTGTAGCCTTCAATCCTGTTACTGTATTAGAAATTGATGTTCAATTTAAATAAAAATGCTTTCCTTTATTTTTTTTTAATTT
The DNA here is from genome assembly GCF_003254725.2 of Canis lupus dingo. Classification (NCBI taxonomy): domain Eukaryota; kingdom Metazoa; phylum Chordata; class Mammalia; order Carnivora; family Canidae; genus Canis; species Canis lupus. Next base: position 31,827,574 of record NC_064257.1, on the reverse strand, counting down.
TTTTTTTTTAATTTTTTTTTTTTTTTAATTTATTTATGATAGTCACAGAGAGAGAGAGAGGCAGAGACACAGGCAGAGGGAGAAGCAGGCTCCATGCACCGGGAGCCTGATGTGGGATTCGATCCTGGGTCTCCAGGATCGCGCCCTGGGCCAAAGGCAGGCGCCAAACCGCTGTGCCACCCAGGGATCCAAATGCTTTCCTTTAAAGTGTAGAAATAGGAATAGAGAAAAGATAATACTTCCAGTCAATAGTTTTATGACAGAACTTGGAAGCACAAGAGAGAAAGAAAGATAAATGCAATGCATTAAAAATTTTTTTTATTTTTTTTAAATTTTTATTTATTTATGATAGTCACAGAGAGAGAGAGAGAGAGAGAGAGAGAGGCAGAGACACAGGCAGAGGGAGAAGCAGGCTCCATGGATCGCGCCCCCGGCCAAAGGCAGGCGCCAAACCTGCGCCACCCAGGGATCCCTGCATTAAAAATTAAAGGAGGAAAAAACTAAATTTTTGTAGGTCATATGATTGCATAGAAAAAATAAAACATTCTACACATACATTATTAGAAACAAGAAACAATGTTGCTTATCTATTTATTGAATCTCAGAGCCAATACCATATCTTTCTTTATATTCTGTAATGCTGGGCCTGGCACTGAGCAAACTACAGTTCACAGATGCCGTTGTCTGACGTTGGACAAGGGAGACACTAGGGGAAAATTGATAGGTGGAAGAAGAAATGAAACTTCCCAAATAGTTTTTCTTTCTTTCTTTCTTTCTTTCTTTCTTTCTTTCTTTCTTTCTTTCTTTCTTTCTTTCTTTCTTCTTCTTTCTTTCTTTCTTTCTTCTTTCTTTCTTTCTTTCTTCTTTCTTTCTTTCTTCTTTCTTTCTTTCTTTTCTTTCTTTCTTTCTTTCCTTCTTTCTTTCTTTCTTTCTTTCTTTCTTTCTTTCTTTCTTTCTTTCTTTCTTTCCTTCTTTCTTTCTTTCTTTCTTTCTTTTTTTAAACTTGACAACTAATTCTAAGATTTATGTGGGAAGGGATCCCTAGGTGGTGCAGCGGTTTAGCGCCTGCCTTTGGCCCAGGGCGCAATCCATGGAGCCTGCTTCTCCCTCTGCCTATGTCTCTGCCTCTCTCTCTCTCTCTCTCTCTCTCTCTCTGTGACTATCATAAATAAATAAATAAATAAATAAATAAATAAATAAATAAATAAATAAATAAATAAAAATTAAAAAAAAAAGATTTATGTGGGAAAACAATGGACCATGAATAAACAAGGCACACCTGATATGAAAATGATGGGGGAACATATAACGTACGATGTTCTCATTCATTTGGGGAATATAAATAACAGTGAAAGTGAGTATAAGGGAAGGGAGAAGACATGTGTGGGAAATATCAGAAAGGGAGACAGAACATAAAGACTCCTAACTCTGGGAAACCAACTAGGGGTGGTGGAAGGGGAGAAGGGCGGGGAGTGGGGGTGAATGGGTGACGGGCACTGGGGGCCACTTGACAGGATGAGCACTGGGTGTTATTCTGTATGTTGGTAAATTGAACACCAATAAAAAATAAATTTATTAAAAAAAAAAAGAAAATGATGGGGGACTTGCCCAACTAAAAGACAACATAAATTTATAACAAGTAGATAGTGCGGCACTGAAAAAGAATAGAAAAACTAACAAATAAGATAGGATAGAAAATGTATAACCATATTCACATTTATATTAAAATTTCGTATGTGAGAGACACCTTACATATCAGTAGGAACCAGTCAATAAAAATAACTGGAAAATTTTGTAATCTACAAGGAAATAAGATAAACTTAGGTTCTTTACTTCACACACAAAAATCAATTTCAAACAGATTAAGAACTTAATGTCAAGCACAAAAATCTTAAATATTTAGGACAATAGATGAATATATTTCTGATGTGGAGTCAGGATCAATTTCTCAAGGCAAGTCATTAAGGAAGAGATTGATGAAGAGATTGATGAACTTGACTATATCAGATCAAGACCTTCTGTTCATTGAAACTTATTGTAAAAGGAAAGGAATGAATTGACAGGAACTAAGAAAACTTAATTGCAACATATATAATCTAGAAGGGCTTAATAACAAGAATAAAATAAAACACCTCACCACATCAGTCATAAAAAGGCAGGGTTCCAATTTTAAAATGGGCAAAATCCTGAAGAGGATTCGACAGAAACCACCGTGACTCCCACTGCTCCCCCACAAAAATCAATCAATCAAACAAACAAACAAATAAATAAATCAGAGATGTTCAACTCCTTAGGAATTAAGGAAACATAAATTAAATAATAAAAAGTCATCATTTTTATTGGAGGAGATGTAACCATTATTATTAATGTCATGAATGCAAATTGGTACAACTACTTAGAGAAACAATTTAGTAATATCTTGCAAAGTTGAACGTTCTTGTATCCAATAACCCAGCAATTCTCTTTCTACAGTATTTCTTGAGCCTTAATATGCGTGTAAATGTAGCAGAGACCTTAGTAAATTGCAGATTTTCGGGCATGAGCCAAGACTCCATGTTTCTGGCAAGCTTCCAGGTGATGCTCATGCTGTCAGTCAGCTCATACTTAAGTAGCAAGATAAACCCAATACAAACCTTCCATATGTGCAAGGAGAGATGTGCATGAAATATCCACAACAGTCCTTTAAAAAAATAGAAAAATATTGGCAATAACCCAAATGTGCATCCATATAAAAATTAATAAAAGATAATACCCAAATAGATTATTATACTGTAGTAAAAAATGAGTGAATTATGGGGACAGCTAGCTGGGTTGGTCAGTTGTCTACATTGGGCACCGGTCATGATCCCGGAGTCTTAGGATTGAGCCCTGCATTGGGCTTCACTCAGTGGGGAGCCTGAGTGTCTGTCTCCATTTGCCTCTCCTCCCTGCTCATGCTCCCTCTCACACGCTCTCTCTTTCAAATAAGTAAATGAAATCTTTTAAAAAAATGAGTGAATTATGGCTAAGCACAATAACATAGATGAATCTTGGTAGTAGAATATTGAATGAAAAAGCAAGTGTGATATATTTTTATAAAGTTCAATATTAAGTAAAATAAGAAAATATAATATTTATGCATAAATATATGCCATATAAATATAAACTATGAAAATAAAACCAAAATATGATCAATACAAAATTCAGGACAATGGTTTTCATAGTGCGTGGGAGTAGCTGGCAGGAGGGTTGCATACGGACCAGGAAATAGGTGGATGGAAGTTACCTGAAACATTTTACTACTTGGATGAGATATTATACCCTTGGGTATCATTATGTTATAAAAGAAATAATTTTGAAAATTAGTCAAAATCAATATATACCAAATATAATACTATATGTTATATATGTGTACATATATGCATATATATAAATACCTAATAGCATATAATTTAGTACTACATACATATTTTAATAGATTTTGTCCTCTCGACTCCCCTTTCCTTTAGATACATCATGATATTACAAATGAAGAAACTGAGGGGAAAAAAAAGAGATAAAGTAACTTTCTCAGATTTGTAGACTAATAAAACATCAAGAAATTTCTCAAGAGGGGATCCCTGGGTGGCTCAGCGGTTTAGCGCCTGCCTTTGGCCCAGGGCGTGATCGAGTCCCACATCCAGCTCCCTGCAAGGAGCCTGCTTCTCCCTCTGCCTGTGTCTCTGCCTCTCTCTCTCTCTCTGTGTCTCTCATGAAAAAATAAACAAAATCTTAAAAAAAAAAAAGAAAGAAAATTCTCAAGACAAAAACCTAGAGAGCATCCTTGCTGCTTCTTTTACTTTCATACCTGACATCCAGTTCTTCAGCAATTTCTAATGAATATGGCACCAAAACGTATACCAAATGTGTCCATTTCTCTCCATCTCTACCTCTACCTCTAGGCCCAGGGCAAGCTTCAGTTAATATGAACAACCCCAACATTTCTAACTAGTTTTTTTGTTCCAATTGCTCCCTGATATGGCTTGAATTGTGCCTCCTGAAAGCTGCCCTGTTGAAGGACCAACCCTCAGCACCTCAGAATGACTCTATTTGGGGGTCTCTCTAAAGATACCGTCCAAGGAAAGCCTGCATTCTCAACAACTTGCAACACTGTCCTTATCAGGTTTCCCAGAGTTAGTTCCTGGGTGAGTTGTTTCGCTTTGTGGGCCAATACACCATTGAAAAATTTGTGCTGGGTGATACCCCAATAGATATTTATTTGAAAATCCCTAGAGACCTATAGAACTCTTGGCTGGAAATAACCTATCAGAGATTGTCTGGTATTCCCTCTTCCTTTGAATATTGTCATATGGATTCCCACTCCACATCAATTCAGTTTTAAATATTGCTGGCAAAAGATGAAGGGGAGGATTGGAGACATCATTGTTCTGCTAATTACACTTGACCAGTGTTGATTCTTTTAAGTAGTCTGATACCCCAGTCAAATATATGGACTTAAAATCTAAGCCATTCCTATGAGACCTAGCGTTTTGTTGATAGGAACACTGTTTTTCTTCTCTTTGACTAGCTAGACTAAAGTTTCCAAGATTCTGCAGTCACTTTTTAGATTTGTCAACTCACTGGAAAAAAAAAATCCGTCTGACTTCCCATTTCTATTCCTTGGCATTTTCACAGAAAAATGTCCGGAATAAAGGTTTCATTTCACTTTTTAATTTTTTTAAATGGCCTTCAGTCCTGAGTACAAGCCACTTCATTCTAGGTTTATTATTAAACTTTTATTGGTCTAAGAAAACAATGACCTTTATTTCTCTAAGATGGAAATTACAAGTATAATGACTTCATAGCTATTAGGAGGTATAAAGAGGTGTTCAAATGCTTCAGCCCTGAAAATGTCAAGCAGTTGTTCGAACTCTGAACCAAGACTTGGGCTAAGCAGGGTTTTGTGCTGTTGCTGTTGTTATTGTTGTTTTTGTTTTAAATTAAAAGAACAGGAAATCAAATGCCATTTGCTTAATTTTTTGGTCACGACTTAAGATATCACAATTTAGATCATTTGAGCAAGAGAGAGTGCCTAGTCAGTGGACCTCTATCTACTTAGCAGGGAAGACTGCCATCAATGCAAATAAATCACCACACTTTCAGAAGCTGAAATGACTTGTTATTTTCCAGATATAGATTTTAAATGGCCTTTGGGGCGGGGGGAGGAGTTGCTTGATGGTTATAATCTTGATATAACCACTTGTCACTCCCAGTGGCTGACCATTTTCATTCTGTTCCAGCTCTTGCTAAGCTTGGAGTTTCCCTGACCATTACTAGTGCTGTCTCAGCTATTTTTAGGGTTGTATTTTCTTTCCCCCCAAAATCCTTTTTACTGTGTCCTATTTGTCTCAATCCACTATTTGAGTTATTAAGTTAAAAAGGTAATAGCGTGAAAAAATACACCTAAAAGTAAGCCTAGAAATGCCAGGAAGTAATTCTAGAGCAATTTTAGCTTATCTTTTTGCAGTGGCTATATTTTTAAATATACTCAATTTCAAACAGGACAACCATTATGAGTTTGGCTTTATCTCTAGGCTTTCTTTTTCCTTCCCCATGCATAAGAAACAAGTAGACTTAGATTTCACTTAGACCTTGAAAAAGCAAGTGGAGATACACTTCAGTGCTATTTGTAACCGTGATAGATGTCTCTACCCTTAGTGCCAGAGTAGGCTTTCAGTTTTGTACTTTTTCTAAACTGTATCTAATTCTCTCTTCAGAGGTGAAGTATCTGGCAGCAGTGTGCCAGGTTCCAAATAATTCTTTTACAGTAGAAGTAAAATGCTTTCTTTGTTTCTCAGGTAAACCCATCCAGCACCTGCTGAGCTGAAGCATTTGATACGCAAATTCCAATAGCATGAGTCCAAGATCTCCCTCCCCAAGAGGATGAGAATGTTTACCTTAAGATGAAAGAATGCTCTCTCACTTGTACCTTTTCCATCTCAAGTTTAGAGTGAGGATGAAGCTGGAAGGTTTGAGTGTTCATCTGGAATGTAAGCTTTGGTGATGGCTTCCTTCCCCTTCCTCCTCTTCCCTTCCTCCTTATTTTACTTCTCCTTTTTCTTCTCTTTCTTCCTCACCAAGGACAATACGTAACCTAACCTGCAGCAACAGACATAAACAAAGTTGATAAGTAATTGAATTTTTACAAACAACCTAAATAGACTATTAAAAAAAAAAGTCAACAGTTTTGCTCAAAATCCTCATTTTTGTCTCATAAGAATTCATAAGAATTCTGGGAAGTAAATCCTATTTTTATTTTACAAACCAGGAATTTGAGGTTCAGGAAATCTATGTCAACCAGACAAATTGCACACAGATTATAAGTTCTACAGTTGAGACTTAAAATGCATATTTGTCTTATCCAAAAACAAAAAAATAAAAATAAAAATAAAACAAAAACAAAACCCAAACCCCCCACAAAACTATGAAGCATTCTGTAGACATTAATACTCCTTTTGGAAAAAAAAATGAAGCAGGGTTTTCTGACCACGTGGTTTCACAGTGCAGAAAGAGCACACAGTGGGGAATAAAGAAGTCTGAGTTATATTCACACTTGGACACTGCCCATTCAGTGTCTGGTTGCCCCATTACCTCTTTGCTCTCCCTTTATATGAGTCAAGAGAACTGGATTAAATAAATCCGCAGTTTTTTGGGTCCTGAGATTCTGTGTTTCTTAATTGATTCAAGGCCAGAGAGCTAGACCAGGTATGTTAATGGTCTATCTCAGTGGTCTTCCTATTGGGCCCACTGGATGAGCAGAAGACAGGCACGGGTACTCCAGGCAATTGCCTGGAGTGTGGTTAGATACAAGCCACCCTGCCAAGAAGGCAAAATTGACCTTTGGCTCATCCTGACCTTGTTGCCTCTTCATCATCTCTCCCTAGTCCCTGGTTTCTATTGCCTACTTAATCTCTAGTAGTTTTATCATACCTGAAGTCTACTCAGAGACATTCAGAGGGACACCCCAGGCAGAAACCAATCCTTTAAATTCTTCTCCATTCTTATACTCTTAAGAAAAAGCATGCTATACATTTTGTAGATACAAATTGGCTCCTCTCTTTGCTTTATCCAAAGGCCTAGTCCATAACACTTACCCATTTTCAATGATTTTACCCCTATAGAACCTTTCACCCCCAGAATATATTCCCTCTGCCTCATCTGGGCACGGCTGATTTTATTATGACCTGGAATGAGTCTATAATATTCTCTCCCCAAGAAATATGAAAACTTCAAAAGAGACACAGAGATGAATGTGGTCATCTTCAGGTGGTGAACTAAAGACAGAGTCCATCAACTCCTGGGGTTGGTGGGCGGGGGTGGGGGAGTGGGGGGTGGTATGGAGGGGAAGCATGTGGGTATCTCTTAAGCAGTTTCCTTCCAAAGCTGTAAACTATTTCTTATTTGTTTTGATTTGGGTTGTTCCATACTTGCTTGTTGGTTTTCTCTTCCTTACTTATGCAAATAACCCTGCTATCTTTCTAATGAATCTCCTTTCATGTTTAAATTAGTCAGAGTGAATTTTGATTGTAACTCAGACTCGCAAATTGATTTTGGGGGGAGGAGTTGCCTCCTTCAGATGCTTATGAAATGTCACCTTGCTCAGATTCCTTTAACAGATATTTGTGTTAGTTTTTTAACAGATATTTGAAACCTTGTTACCGTACATCCTTTCCCACTCCCCTCCCCATTTGTCTCTACCTAATATAGACATTTTATTTATTTACATTCTCTTTGTGTTTTATCCCTAATAGATAGAAGTTCCATGGAGGCACATATTTTAGTCTCTCATGTCCAAAGCTCTATCTCCAAGGCATAGAGTACCTCCTGCATGTACAAGTTATTTAATAAATATTTTCTGGATGGGCAGACAATTACAGGACTGAATTGTTGGAGATGGTTTCTCTGTCACTTAGGACTTGAGTCTCCTTTCAGTCTCCTAATAGACTCACCTCTCTCTTTTTTTTTTCTTCCTCTCTCTCTTTCTTTTCCACAAGACCACTTTCACTTGCTAGTTTACCTTTTTTTTGCTAGTTGACAGATTTGTAGGATGACACAGCATACTATTTTCCAAACACATGCCTTTTATAACATAGGATAGAGAAAACAATAAGATTGGATGTGGGCTTAAGCAAAGCTCAGGCTGCCCTCCGTGTTCTTCGCCTTTGATGTCTGACTTCAATCTAGGAGGAAGGGTGTCTTCCACGTGGATGCGCATTGTTACAGGAGGAAAAATATGTCTCAAAGAAATTCATGTTTGTATGGCCTTGACTTCTGTACATTTATTCTCCAGATGCCTGGAGTAGACAAAATGAGTGGAATGCAGGACAGTATAGAGACATGGTGAGCTCTTGGCCATCACTCAAGATCCTTCTCTCCTTGGGTACGGGAAATTGAAAAACTAAGAGAAAAAACAGATGTCCAAAAATTACAATAAATAGAAATAACTTGATGGAGGCCAGATTTCTTATTCCACATGCAACTCATCAGGTTTTCTCCCGTCATAAAAAAAAAAAAAAAAATCTCTGACATTTCCATCCAGAGAAATAAAATGAGTTCATTATTAGTATAAATTAAATATGCACAAATTCTAAAAGATGGCACATTTTTTTGTTTTGTCTTGGGAGATCTTCTGTAATCTTTCTTTCCTTTTTTACAGAAACCACAATAGGATCAGTTATTTTTGACAGGTATGCCAGTTTTACCAGGATGTTTCCCTTTCTGAATGCTAAATAACTGAAGAGGAGAGACATGTAAATTCTTCAAACACTCTTAAAAGCCTTCCCTTCCAGAGATTAGCCTTAGTTTGCTTTTTATGTTTTTGACTAGCCAGTAAAGAAAACTTTGTGACTTACTGTTTTAAATGATTAGGTAAGTAAAATATGAGAAATACATTTAGATGTTACCAGGGGCCTATAGTTTCTTACACGTTTTCTCTCTCTGATCTGAGGGACATTTCTTAATGGTTTACTCCTTCTGAACTGAAATCTCTGATTTCTTAGCACCATTCCCCTTCCTCAAGCACAGACCTCCCCGGCTCCCCATGGAATTCAACCTTGTAGAATCTTCCTAGAATGGAAACAATATCACTTAAAAAAATTGCTAGAAAAGTATATGGGCTCATCTGCTTAAGTGGTAAAACGTGATGCAGTTTGAATTGTCACATATTATAAAGATTGCACATTTTAAGTCAAGATCGATATAACCAATGAGGACAAACTTTGAGCATCATCTTCCAAAAAAAAAAAAAAAAAAAAAAAACCGACCACAGCTATGAAATTTTACTTTTTATCAACATCTACTCCAAAATGTTAAAGAAGAAAAATTTGACTTTTACAACAAACACCCAAGGTGCTCAATGAAAGTTGTTTTGTTGAATGTTCTCTGGCTCCCTCCAAGCCATATTTCATGTTCTAAAAAACCTCTACTTGGCAAAACACTGATTTACCAAATACAGTATCTGGTAAGGTGCTCATCAAAAGTAATTCTAACAGCAAAGACCTAGTCTGAAACCTCACTCCTTGATACATCCTGCTTTTACACCCCCACGTCAGAGGTCTTTAGGGGAGGCTTTAAATCCCTTTTCCTATAAAATCATTACTGTCCTCCTATCATAAACTCAAACCACACTGTCTCTGCATTTCTTTCTTCCCTCCCTCTCTTCTCTATTTCTCCTTTTTTCCTTTCTTTCCTTCATCTGAGTCCCTTGACATTCACCACTGCCTCATGCCATATACCTCACTGTATCTTGTGCTAAGCTGGTTTATACAAACTCTTATTCAGCCATTTAGAATGATTCTTTGGAAGAGGTGTTTATCTCCATTTACTCAAATGATGACTGAGGATAACGCTTTTGCCAAGAAGTGTGCTAGGTTTGGGGGATCCAAAGTAGCTTCCCACCTGCATTTGAAGTCTGCAAAGTGTGCCAAAGCATCTGCTGTGCTAGACCAATTGGAAAAAGAGTAAAGTTTCCTTTCTCTATGCCCAGGAAATAAGCTCACGATAACAAAGAAATGAGCAAAATGAATTAACAGTAAAGACTAATGAATGCCTTTTGCAGTGATGTTTCTAAGTTTCCCCAAGAGATAGAGGCAATACCTACAAATAGGAAACCTGTCAACACCAGGAGGGGAGCTTCTCCACAGCACACTCCACCCAGCTCGAGGGGCTTTTCAAATGGATTATTATGATAGATTCCATCTGGTGAAAATGGAAAGAAAACGATGCAGGTTTTTCATTACAGTCCCCACATTGGCATTGCAGCCAATTGGCAGAGTGTAAATTCAAGGTTTCTCTATTTTTCTCTCCCTTCTCATAGGCTATGGAAAGTTCTAAATTTTAAAGGACAACAAGGCTATATTTCAGAGGTGACAGACTGAAATTTTATGCTGTTCTCTCCGCTTCAAGCTTAAGTAACTCCTTAACAAGAGATTAGAAAATAGCTTTAAAAAAAACAGTTTTGAACCTCTGCTGTAGGCCCTGCTCTCCTAGGAAGCACAAGGGAAAAGAATATGGTTGAGATCAGGAATCACAATTTAATTAAACGTATAGTGTCAATCTGCTCAGTGTTGTGGTTGGACACGCTGAATGAGCATCACCCTGGAGCCCTGATGAAAGTGCAGATCCCTGAACTCCTGTCTCAAACCTTCCAAGTCAGGATCGCTGAAATTAAGGTTCAGGAACATGAAATTTGGACAAGCTTTCTGGACGATTCTAAATTTTAAGAATCCCTTATGTAAGGGTACTGAAAGGATATTGAAAGATTCTGAAGAAATTTTCTCTTTAAAAATGTGCTTTCTTTATCTTTTTGGATAATTTATAGACGATATTCTTTTTGAGGTCTGAATGTAGATCATTGTCCTAAGAATTTAGTGAAGGGTGAGTTATGCATATTTAAGATTACTTCAGGACACTTTCCCTAATATTCATAGAATGGATATTTTATAAGCTGTGTAATTAGTTGACCACTAAAAAGCTTAAAAAGCCAAGAACTTCACATATTCTCTCATAAAGTTTATGGATTTGAGCTAAAATCCTCGAAATGAGTGTAGTGAGTGAGTTGTCAACTTATGAAGCCAACAGTTTGAAAGTTTTTTGAACAGTTGATAATGAATTTAACAGTGAAAATATTTATTGTCCTTTGGATGAAAATATTATTTGGAATTAATTTATTTGGCTTGGGATAGGTTTGTGAAATGTATAGTGGATAATGTGGCCAGTTCTTTTTAGGTGTCTAATATTTCAAATAAAATCTGCAATTCTCTACCTGAGGGGGGAAAAATGCTTAGTGGCAAGTACTCTTGGCCAAGTCACTTTAGATTCCAATAGCTTTACTTTACAAGAAATTTTTTATCCTATAAAGCGTCTGTGCTTGTTTGGTTTTCCCCTCGGATTTCTTTTTTTTTTTTCTTTAACAATTCTCTTTAGCCAAATTCCAAGCAAATGTAAGAATAACTTGGACTATAAAGGGAAAAAGGTGATTATAATAACAACCGCATCATTTTGGATATAAATCTCTGTATAAATCAAATGCTTGAGCTTGCTGCAAAATTTTTGCTAACTGGGAAGAAACTATTTTGTAGTTTGGAGAGGCAAAGAAAAAGATATTTTGAAAACCTAAGTAAGGCCTATCGGCCCTTTTGAGGTGTTAAGTTTGATTTTAATGTGCAGAGACTATTTCAAAGGGGTTCAGATATTGGCATTTGATACTGTTACCTCATGGGGCCCAGCTGATCACGTTTCCCTAGGCAGAAGTGGAAAATGTAAGCTTTCATAAAATTTTAATTTGATATTGGCCTTTCCTTTCTGGTTCTGTAAGGTAAATCCATCCTTAGTTACAGCAATCACACACACACACACACACACACACACACACACATAGACTGACATGTTAAGACTTCTAGCAATAAGATCTTCAGAATCAATAGACACAGTGAAAATGATTTGGCAGCTATCATTCCATGGAATCTTTCTATTATAAAAGCCAAATGTAAGAAAACACAGCCATCCGAATTGGATTTGGGAGGAAAGTTTTGATTGTGGGACAGTCACAATATGTAAGAATTGTCTCACAGAGGATTGATTCCAAACTCCTCCAATACCATAGCCTATATTTTGCACTTATGAGTTTAGCTGATAATTATTTCATAATAGCCTTAAAAACAAATGATGGCACAGAGACTTTGAGGGGGCTCAGTACAATGAGTTGGTCTGGCAGACTGAATAACTGGCAAATGGATGGGGCAAGAGTTTGGTACCTAAGCTCTTATGAACTCCGTGAGCCCATGATCTCTTCTGTACCACTTGTATCTTTTGCAGCACTCATCAAGGTAAATCATGGCTATTTCTAAATGACTAGAAACTTGAGTTTATATTGGTCTAGAATTGAAATATTGTGACATTTCTCTGCTTACAATCAAGCTCTCCAGTGGCCACATAATCAAAGTCTTTCCCCAGTATACTATTATTCAACTCTCTCACATTGTTTTTCTTCAACAGATAACAGCTTATATTAAGGGCATCAGTTACTGCCAAATTCTAAAATTAACTACAAGCAAAGTAAGTGATCAAAGACAATCACCATTTCAAAATTCTTATCCTCCCTGAACTTTCTGAAGCCCGGAAGTGGATAGGTAACTGGAATTAAACTATAAATAAATCAAAATGTTTTCTTTTTTAAATTCTGAATCGTTTTCTTTTTTCTTATTTTTTTTTCATTTGTTCATTTAAATATTGCTTCCTTTGTATTTTTACCAGGAAGAAAAATCAAATTACACTATTTACAAAATTGTAAAAACCAGGTTGACCCTGAGAGGTTAAAATTATTGATGAGATTTTCCTTCATGAAAAAAAAAAAAAAAAAAAAAAAGTTGATAAGTTTTCCTTCATACTCCCAGCAAATGTGTTTTTAAACATATTGGCTGGGGTCACCTTGGTGGCTCAGTAGTTGAACATCTTTCTGACTTTGGCTCAAGTCATAATCCCAGGGTCCTGGGATCAAGTCCTGCATCAGGTTCTTCACAAAGAACACGCTTCTCCCTCTGCTTGTGTTTCTGTCTCTCTCTCCGTGTCTCTCATGAATAAATAAATAAAATCTTAAAAAAAATAAACACATTGATTGAAGAACAATAGCCATCAGATTGATGCCTTCACAATACAATAGCTTTATTTCTGCTTCCCCAATTTAGTGAGTATAGGATGGAGAAAGATTGGCTGTATTACCATCTTTGCCATTTATTTGTTCAGACCCAATAAGTGAAATTCAAGGTTGTTTCTGAAATCTCCATGACTACAATGGCACCAAACATAGAATAACACATTTTGTTTGTTTCATTCAAGAATTACACAACAAGAAAAAGAGGCTTGTGTGACACTACTTCACCACTTTAGTGATTGTGGCCATACAATAGCACCACACATTTTTTTCCTCAATTGTTTTTTAGGTAACTTTTTTCTTAAGCTTCAATTAGGACTGGCATCGAAAAAGAAATAGCATCTTATCCAAAACTATGAATATGGAAAATATGGATATCGTCTTTAGCCAGGAACATGAGTGAATGTTCCAATGAGAAAACGAAAAGAACATTGTTATATGACATTTTAGTGGTTTCTCAAAGAATATCTCCTAAGGAAAAAGTCAGGTGTCAATTAGAATTAGTGACAAGATGTACACATTAAGGTTGAATCATAAGAATAATTGCTGGTTAAAAAAAAGGAACAATGATACATAACCAGTAACTTTTCTATAAATTAAAAATGCATTTGTACAAAAAAATCTGTCATTTTTACAGACCAATAGAAACAAAAACAGTGTACATTAATTACATTAAAGGTATTGTTTATGAGGAGAAATACAAGAAAGGTGAATGGGAAAAATGCAAAATATCAATAAAATCTGACTGATGCTTTTATAAACAAATAACACAATCATCCACACTTGCAGTCTGGCTAAATAAACAAATAGAACACCATTTCTCTGATTTTTTTAAGATGTGTATCACCAGTAATGGTTGATACAGGACTCTACATGGTGTTAGATCCCAGGACCCAGAGATCATGACCTAAGCCTAAGCCTAAGCAGTAGTCAGTCCCTTAACTGACTGAGCCACCCAGGTGTCCCTCTTCTGCCTATTTTCCAGGTATCAGTCTCCTCTCATTTACATCATTCTACTAATCACCTTCAAAGTAACCCTTTTTGTTTTGTTTGGTTTGGTTACAACACCTGGAATTGCTATCTGGCGCTCATAGCCCAAGAGTCTGATATCAATACCAGCTATCCATGATGGACATCAGACTGTTGGGAAATGTGGGGAACTCAGAGTTGGATATCTGCATAGCTTAGGCAAATAGCAGTCAAAACTTTGAAATGATTCAGGGCTGAGAGTCTGGAAGACAGTGACCCACAGAAATGGGATATATTACCTGTAGTATCATCCTGAGAGCAAAGCCACATAACTGTTGTCATAGGAAAGTATGGAGGTCATGAAATAGTGTTGATGGCCAGAGGAGCTGCTCCTAAAAGACCAGGGAACAGCTGGCAAAGAGTGAATGGTAAGCTTAACTACAAAAATTCTCAGCTCAGATTTAGGACTTGAAGTACAGGGGCTTCATCAAATTAATTTTAAAACGTCTTATTTCTTTCCATGCAAGGTGAGAGCTAAAAAAAAAAAAAAAAAAAAAAAAAAAAAAGACAAACACACATGTTCTGAGTTGGAATTCATGCACTATTCATCCTATCTCTTTATAAAAAGTCAGAGCATTGATCTGGAAACAGAGGGCTCCCGGAGAATTGGAATAGGGATTATGCAATAAGATCCAGAAGAGTAAGAGTGCCTACAATCCCCCATCTCACTGAACCTCTTTTGCTTGCTGAAAGAGCCCCACTTTCCTTGTTGTGTAAAGCAATTCCTGCGTATTTGAAAGTGTTGATACTCCCTCAAATGAGGGCATTAACTTTAAAAGGGAATTCATTGTTTTCATTCCCCTTAATTTTCAAAGAATCCCAGCCTCTAATAAGAGGTAGCAACAGGGTACTCAATTAGAAAGTGAAGTCTAGGAATGAAAATACTGCTTACTGAACTAAGGAAATTCCTTACTTATATTGGCTAAATATTAGGAAAGATTGACAGATTCCGAGGTAACTCAACCAAGGAAGAATGAGGACATTGCATTGGGCTGAATCTAGGCACAAGAATGTACTCCATCTATTTATTTTCCCCAAAATTAAGACATATATTGGGGATGAGTGTACCAGTATCTTCAAAAAAGCTTTAGTGATGTCTGCAGATTGTTGATGGATGGCATAGAATTGAAAATTGATTCCCTGGTTTCAAAGAGGAAAGAAGATCTGGAGTTGAAAAGATCAAATAGTGTAATTTAATGACCAATGAGTAAAACAGATAGATTTCCATTAATAGATATCAGGATCAATAGAAAGTCAGAAAGGTCTGATTCAAAACCAGACACAAACCAAAAAACAAAGAAACAAAACCTTAATAATGGCCAGCTGAGAATCAGAGATCTGGGAAGGAAAGAGGTGTGGAAGATCTCTGTAGAGCTATTTGATTTGTAAAAAAAATAAAATAAAATAAAATAAATCCAGAACTGCTCATTAAGGCTTTGGATTATGTCATCCAAGATGTCATAGAACATTACATCATATGATGGAGAACTTCAACCTTTCACTGAATTTTTAAACCTCAGTTAAATCATGGATCTAAAGATCTTGGAAGCAAAGAAGGGGTATCTTGTCTTAAATAAGTACTTTGTAAAGATATCACAAGTGTGTGTTTGTTTATCTATTTATTGACTATTTATTTATTATTTATTTATTTAACCTAATCTTCCCCCAGAAGACCCAAAGGTCATTACCAGAGTAACAGTGTCCTCGAGGGGAGGGGTTGTGGGCAGGGAACTATGGTCTTGAAGCAAAACAAATTCCTGGGGACATAGGGTATACTTCTGCAGTCCATGAGTCAGAGTTTGGAGACGTTAAGACAAGCGAAGACTGCCTTTGTTCAACCCATACCCCTGTATTCGTTTCCTAAATTCTTTTACTAACAGTTGGATTAGATGACGTCAGAAAGTGACTGATTTCTTATACCGGATCTGTAATCTGTGAAAAATGGACCATTCTGATTGGAAAGACCAAGGTGAAAATTACAGAGCTTCCCAACACTATAAAAAATATTAAATTAAGAGTAATGACACTTCAATAAAAGATTCAGAAATAGTAGTGCCACCTTCAAAGATTTAAATGTACAGAGTTAATGACTCATGGCAGATTGTCATTTGTGTGTGGTGGTGGAAGGATAGTTTTGGAGGATGAAAATGGATTTTCCAAAGTTTAATTTGAGGGCGACCCCTGTTGCAGTTGTCGTTCCATATGTGGTCCGAGCTATTAGAGCACTTAGTACTTATATGAAGCAACTGATCTGAATAATGCCTTTTTCCTCTATTTCAAATAAACAAAATTACTAGAAGCAGTCTGTTTCCTTTCACCAGGCAGGAATAGCAATATATTTTTGCTGCACTGTTTCTGGATTGTGTTAACTCCTTGGCATTATACTACATTTTGGCAATAGAAATACCATCTCACAATATATCATGGGATACAATCTAAAGGGTAAACTTTATTAGCTAGATACATTGGTTGGATGCTTGAATGCCAGAACACTGGAGACAAGTGTAGTTAACCTTTGAGCAGCGTGAGTTTGAACTGCACAGGTCCACTTATATATGGATTTTTTCCAAAACAGTGCAATACTGTAAGTGTATTTTCTCTTCCTTATGTGTTTCTTACTAACGTTTTATTTTCTATAGCTTATTCTAAGAATACAGTATATATTGCATGTAACACACAAAGTATGTGCTAAGCAACTGTTTATGTAATAAGTAAGGCTTCCAGTTAACAGTAGGCTATCAGGGAGCTGGACATTATATGTAGATTTTTGACTGCACAGGGGGTCGGTACCCCTGACCTCTGCATTGTTCAAAGCTGCAAGACATTAACTTACCATAAAGATTGAGGGATATGGTTTGGGGATATTTATCTGAAGTGAAGATAATTTGCTGAACCACAGGTCCGTTGCCGTTAGGAACATGGATAGTCTCTTTGAATTTAGAGCTATATATTACCACACATGAGTCCAGTGCTGAGAAGTTGTAAGATGTGAGTTTGTCCCATGTCAAGAGAAGGGTCTCCAGACAGCTGAGGTCACAGTGATCCTGCTACTTGTCACTCATCAGATTCAATAAAGTTTAAAGAATGTAAGGCAGATTAGTTTGCTATATGTAGTGTGTGGTAAGTCTTAATAAGAGAATTAAACCCCTAGCTTTCTTTTTTTTTTTAATTTATTTATTCATGAGAGACACACACAGAGAGAGGTAGAGACATAGGCAGAGGAAGAAACAGGCTCCCTGTGGGGAGCCCGATGCCGGACTTGATCCTAGGACCCTGGGATCACCACCTGAGCCAAAGGCAGACACTCAGCCGCTGAGCCACCCAGGTGCCCCAACTCCTAGCTTTCTAAACAAGGGCAAGCTATATTGAATAAATAATTATTATCCTTTTGAGAAATTAGACTCAAGCAGAGACTGAACAACAATTTGACATCAACCACCCATAAACTCAGTATTACCTATCTACCTAGAATAACCTGAATTGGCCAACAGTGCTGATTCAGCAAGTATGTGATATCAATGGGAACAGGACCAAATAAGTGGTAGTCCTGTGACACTGCTATCCCTCCCTTCAGTCACACCTATGACCTCACGAAGGCTTTCTCTATGACCAACTGATGGGGGAAAGTATAAATACAATCAAACTGTAATTTCCATTATATGACCAGCAGGAATCCATTAAGAATGGATACTGCAACAATATAGTTCTGATTTGGACTGACCTGGAAGGTAGTTTGGTAAGAAGTTAAGGATAATAAGAATATACATATGTGTTCATGAATCTGCTCAGGATTGCTGGAAACATTATGAGTCTAGTAGTATTTTCTCAGCATTCAGGATAAACGTTTTGTAAGACACCTTTTCTAAAATGCTTTAGAGATGAACCTTAATTGATGGGATTTCAAGCTGCTTATCTCCTGTTACCTTAGTATCATCTAAAGGCTGATGATGTGGAAGCTACTGTGCTATAAATGGTGCGAGTTTGAAAAGCTAGAAGAAAGTAACTCTAGAGAAGGGTGCTTCTGGGTAGTTGATAACAGCTCGTCCAAGAATGGCAGACATAGTTTTATGCTTATTTTTTGATTAGGTAATGGAAGTCTTCTTGTAGAGTCTTGGAGCAACCAGTACCCTAGCAAATCATACATAGTAAAGTTGAATCAAAACATAAATAGCTGATAAATGGGAGGATTTACTACTAGCTTCAGATCAATTTTGGACAACAGAGCCTCAGGATACTTCAGATACAAAGGCTAAATAAACAACATATAGAAGGTTACTTACTATTTATTGATAACAGAAAAAATTCATGTTAGTAATACTAATAAAAATTATACTAATAAAAAAGTACACAAAGAAGACTAAGTGTTGACTTTTTAAATTTACATCCAGTGTGTGGGTGTGCACACACACTTGGGTGTGTGAAGTAAATATATATACGGAGGGGCAGTGGGGAAAATACCTTCATGGTCATTAGACAACAAGTGCCATCAATTCTCATTGATCTTCCAGTAAGATTACTAGTGCTCTCCTCTTGAGCATTGAGTTCAGCAAAGCACCGTAGATATGTGAAATGGATCCAATATGAAATATCTCTCTCTATAGGCCAAACCAAATCAAGAAAAAAAAAAGAAATCAAAGAAAATAAAATTATTGCATGGAGCAGAAGAAACTCACAATACTATGGAAAACATCATTTTTAATCTTGTTTTGAATGAATTGAGAGAAGATAGTAATTACATAAAACAAAAGAATGATTTAGGAAAGGAACAACCAAAGGACAGGTTTGCAAAGGAAACATGTGATACATGATATAAAAATTTTAAAGATCATAAGATAAAAGGAAGTTTGTCAGAAAGCATACAAAACTTTTGAAAAGAAAGGAGATAAGAGAATTAGACAATCTAACCAGGAGGTGCACTATCTAAGACTTACCACCCCAAATTAGAAGAAATGGGTGGACTATATGGATATGAACTTTCAGATTAAAAGGACTATGTGAGTATCCAGTGAGGGTTGAATACATCCCCTCAAGGTATATTGTTGCAGGAGTTCAGACTCAGATGAAAGGAAAGTCTTAAAAGTTTTCAGAGAGCAAGAAAAGGTCACATTCTGAAACCTGAAAATTACAATGTTATCAAGTTTTCCAATTTCAAGCCCAGAAGCAGCAAGTCAATTGTCTTTTCGAATATCTTCAGAATTTAGAAGAAATGTTATTGTAAACTTCTATTCGGTCAAAATACCAGTTAAGTAAGTGGGCTGAATCAATACATTTTTATACATGTGAGTTTATTAAAAACAAAACAAAACAAAAAATTCACAGAAAACAATAACAACAACAAAAAAAAAAACCACAAACCAATATCACAGGAAGTTATCCGAAGTTGTTGTTCTCCACCAAACCTGTGGAATTAAACCAAGAAAGAACAGAACACAAGATCCAGGAAATAACAGGGATCTAACACAGGAGGTGGGGGAGGGAGGCCCAGAGCCACCACAATCCCACAGGCCCATGAAGCAAGGATTGTATTATTCCTAAAGGTACTTTAAAAGACCATACCTGAACAGAGAGAGTGTGACTTTTGTGTTAGTTTTACGCCACACCTTAGGTAAACTTAGTTAACCTTTGAAGAAACCTTATAATGAGGACTCACTTCATCAATGTCTTAATGCTTGTGGCAAATAAATGCCTGTAACAGAAGATACAACCAAGCTGAACTTCTTTTCATCAAACAACACCTCTGTGTGGGTTGTGAAGGAGGATTACGAGAGCCCTGTTAACTATGCGACAACTGAAATGTGCCATGAAGAAACCTAAAAATTATCATCTGCCAAATTTGCTCTGGTGGGTTTGCAACAATGAGAAACAATATTGAAGCAAGAGCATATGGAATTCCAGGGGAAGTATCTCCCAGGAGAAAGTGAACCTGATAGGTCTGATTTTATTTATTAACATTTTTAGAATGCTCTAAGTGCTTTCAAGAGCTTACTTCAAGTACTTTTCCCAACAATCCTCTGAGGGGTATTATCACTATTATTACTTATACGTTGTATATTACTTATACATCGTCGTCGTCATCATCATCATCATCATCATCCTTACTTCACAGATGAGGAGACTAAGGCAAAGATAAATAATTGTTCCAAGTCTCAGCTCATAAATGGTAGATTTATTTAAACCCAAGTGAGTCTGGCATTTAACTGGCACACTGTGTTGCCACCACTCGATGGGTGTAAAAAAATTCTTCATAATGGTTTTACAATTCTGTTTGAGATTTTAGAAAATATTAGTGAAATAGTTGTGTATGTACATAGATATACTACAGATAGCTTATATATAAACTGGCAAACAAATGCAGTACAATGAAGGAATTAAAATAATCTTGCATTGTTTCAGCAGCAAACAATATTTCATTCACTCAAGAATGTATGCAGTAAATATTTAATCAAAGTTAGTGCATACATTAGGGGTTATTGAAGAGAATCAAGGCTACACGTGGGGTAATGAGGGGGCCAAAGCAAATGTGCTCAATCTTTATCTAATAATTACTGTTTAAAATTGATAAGCCAAACAAAAATAATCTAAGCAAGAAAATTAAGGTTCGCATGAAAAGAAATCCATAATAGAGTTGAACGTCTAGCCTCTGGGGAGTGGGGCTTATACCTGGGGAGTGAATGGACTGGGTGCTGCTGTTTTATCAGTTTTATAGTGGCTTTGACCATTTAAGAGTGTCATTACTGCAGTTTAAACATATTATTTTGAAAACTATTTTAAATTATAGATGTATACGTGTGTGTGTTAGCTGTGAATTTTAGTGGATACCATTTCATAGTTTTAACTTACTTGACAGTTATTTAAGTTATTTTAATCAAACCAGGCTAAAAGTGATCTATTCAGAGAAAAATTATTTCTCTTTGCAGAAGTCCAGTCAATTGTACATAAACCTAGCTCCTGGGAGCACCCAATTGCCCAATCATGGCTAAAATAGGTGTGTCAGACACACATCCTGACAAATTTGAAATCCTACTAGAGTTTTAGGTCTTGTATACCCTCAGGTATAGCCTTCTCTTTTAAAATGTCAGTGGTCTTCAGGAATGTGACAAGATAAATCCCTCAGTCTAAGATAATTTAGCATACCCATCCTCCCCCCGATACACACCTTTTAGCAGCAAGAGGTAGAAGCCAGATAAGCAAATAGAAAATATCAAAAACTGCTAAAAGGAAGAAAAGAGGTTAAAAAGAACAAAGGCAATAACAACCTGACTTCCCTAAGGTAGCCTAGATCAAGATGCCCTTATCACATTGCTGAAAGAAATTTCTGGGTCTCATTTTTCTCATATGTAAAAGGAGAAAGTTTGAAGAGATGATTTGTAAGTTCTCCTTGAGTTTTAACTTTTTTCACTATGAAATTTCCCTACACTTATTTGACATTATCACCTCCATTATTTCATTTGACTTTCAAACAACCCTTCATAGTACAGTCAGGGCTGGTGCATTAGGGGTGGACTTAGGCTCACAATGGTCAAATAGGCTGTACAAGCTCAAACAACAAGTAAGCTGCAAAAGCAAAATTCTAGCTCACAATTTTTTTCTTTTTTACCATATATCTAGGGTTCTCCAGCATGTTTTTTTTTTTTTAAAGATTTTATTTATTTATTTTGAGAGAGGGAGAGAGCAAGCAAGAGAGGGCATGTGTATGTAGGGGGGTGGGGTAGAGACAAAGACAAAGAGAGAAGCAGACTCCCCACTGAGCAGGGAGCCCAATGTAGAGCTAGATCCCAGGACCCTGGGATTATGACCTGAGCCAAAAGCAGACACTTAACCGACTGAGCCACCCAGGTGCTGCTCTCTACCATGTTTCCATTTACATACTTATGCTAATCAAAAAACTCATGACTATCAAAGTAGTGCATATGCCTTTTGTGTTTATTGTTCATTTACTCATTCAGTAAGTATTTATTAAATACCTGCTATATCCAAAGCTCCATGGACTTTGAAAATACCAATCTTTCATTAGAGAGGTAATGCCAGAGCCACATCACAACACCGCAGGCCACCTTTCTCCCTCTTAGCAGAATCAGATAAGGCTAAGCAAAGTCTTTCATTAATTGTTATTAACAGCTACCACAACTCAGACATTCTCACCATTGTCTTAATGTCATGTATTGAATTTCCACTTACGCAGTTCCAGTGAAGGATTTAAGTACCCATTCTCCAGGAATCAGTAATCGAAGGAGGGTAGATTGGGTTGCTATAGGAAAAATCAAGATATAGACAGACAGAGATTACATTGACAGTGGAAAACATCCTGTGTTTTCAGTCTGGAAGCAATGATACCAAATTCGGCAAGCACTGTAGATGGTCATTTTTATTTATATCATGTCTCCCAGGGTCCTTAAAATGTGATTGCTTTCATATGCTCACAAAATGAGAAGGAAGAGTTAAGAATGATTTCCAGATTTCTGGTTTGGGAGACTGAATAAGATGATAGTGGTCCTCAAAAGTAAATGATAAGAGCAGTTAGAAGTAAGGGGAGACAAAGGATTTCATTTTAGACACATGCCTTGAGACACACAAGAAAAGAGTTCCAGAAAGCAGGTATATATACATATAAAAGTGCAGGTCTTCTTCCAGAGACTGAGCTAGAGCTAAAGACTCAGGACTCATCATATTAGAGGGAATGGTTAAAACTTCAGAATCCTACCAGAAATGTGAGGAGAGCAAGAAGAGCACAGAGCAGAGGACAGATTCTCAAACAGCTCCAAATACTAGAAACACTTTTTAAAAAAAAAAATATTAGCAGAAACAGAGCTTCAGGATATAAATGGGGAAAAAAAATCACAAGAAAGAGAAGAGAAAACTAGGAGAGAATCACAGACACTAAGAGAAACATTCAATAAAAGAAGTGGATCAACATTGTCAAAAATCATAAGTAAGCCAAACACTAAAAAGCTTCCATATATCAGTAAACATGAAGATGATTGCTGGATTTTCTCACAACGATTTTAGGGAAGCAGAGGGATTAGAAGCCATATTCTGGTGGGTGGATCAGGGGTGCCGCGGTGAACAGGAAATGAAGATTGGAGGCTGCCAGCATGCTACTCTAATTTTCCTACGATGAACATGCAGCAACATTTGTGTAATCAAATCAAGAAATGACTCAGTAATTTGGCTAAAAAAGAATATTAAGGAGGAAAGGAGACTAGCTGGAGGGGACTGTGCAGATTTGATGATCATCTGTTGTGTATATTCTGAGGATTTAGGAAGAGAGAGGAAAGTAGAACCACAGTAGAGAAATCATTGTTTTGAGGAAGCAAGTAGTACCTTTTTTTTTTTTTTTTACCTCACATGTGAGGTAAATATACCTGAAAAAGCTACTAAAAGATCATGTCTGAATCAGATGTTAGTCTATAAAAGCCCTAAAACTTAAATGAATTTCCCAGTTGAGAACATACAGCTAATGCTAAAGAAATGCAACATTTCCATAAGCATTTATGACCAAGTATAGCCAACCCTGAGAGGCAGTGCAGTACCGTAGAGGGCTGGCAGGGCTTGAACCGAAACACCGATGGTTGGGAGGCAGGAGGTAGGGGTTCGAGAAAGGTCTTTTGGGTCCAGGGCCCTCTCCTCCTCTCCTCTTCTCTGTGCTCTATCTTTGATGATGCTTACATGAGCAGTGCTGACTGAATCACGTTAATTAAACTTCCTGACCTCAGAATAAGATTAACTTTTGAAAAACAAGATGTTTACAATCCATCAACAGAATGTTTGAAAGTTATTTTTATTCATATCTTTCTTCAAATGGCAAAGCGATTCTTCTCCTCAAGTATAAGAACTAAAAGACATTATCTTAGATCTATGTGTTAGAGAAAAACAAATAGCAATGCAACAGAATGTCTTGTAATGGACAAAATGCAAAACATCTGTTCTAATGAGGAAAAAAAATCTCATTTTAATAACACTTGGAATAAAGCTCCCAATAGGAAACAGAGATACAAAATTTATTTCTCTTAAACAGAGCACAACACCATGTGTAGCACCAATGTCAGGTATAGCTTCTCAGATTTCATTTTTAAATTTTTCAAATATATTTTTCCATCTTTCTCTGAAACACCATATATTTAAATAGAATTCTAACATCTGTTTTATATGAGAAATGAATAAAATATTTCCATCGAAACAGAGGGCATCAGCACTTATTTCTTTGTATCCAAGTTTTTAAAAAGATTTTCTAGAGAAAATAAAACAACACTTGAAAATCTCTTTCCATTGTACTTGAAATCAAAACTGCCTTCAGCTGCCTGCTGGCTAAGCAGGTCTAGATATCAGTACATTACAACATCTTTGGAAGTGTGACTTCAGAGTGACAATTGCCCTGGATTTTTGCTATAGGTTCTTGAGATTAAAGTCAGAATTTCCTATGCTGAGCTGCCTAGGTAGTGAGGTGCTGTCGTTGTTGGAGGGGTTAAAATTGGAGCCACTGATGCATATATTTTAGGGAGGATTCATAAAAACACAACAGTGAAGCCTGGGAATCCATGACTGTGAATGAGCAGTGACCAATAGAAAGGAAAGAAGAAGATCCAAGAAGGCTGAGGTAAGCAATCTGAAGCCCTGTCAAAGTGGAAACAATAGATCAAAAGGTGTTCACCGTGACTGGTCAGAGTAGGTTTTATTTTTTCTCATAGGAGGCTTGACAGCATAAAATAAAAACAAATCGTTTTAGTCCACAGGTTTTTTTTTTTTTTTTTTCCTCCCCCTTCACTGAGTTTTAGCAAACTTCAGACCCAGACACAGGACTCAACGGTATATTCCTGGACAGCAAGGTAAACTATTTTTGCACTTTTAAAAACTTAAATTTACGAATTCAGAGTTCTGATTCATCAAAGGCAGGGTTACTGCTTAAGAACTAAAGTAAACCTCTATTCTGAAGAAAAGAATGTTTTAATGTGTCTCTATTGGAAGATAACCAGAGCAGAATTCTGTGATCGTAAAAAATTCGACAGCCTGCGGAAGCAGCTCTGCACTTGTCATTTCCCTCAATTTAGTGGCACAACTGAAAGATCAGCATTTCATAAATGATGCTTGCCTTATTTTCTCCCGAGGAATCAGTAAAATGTATTCTGTTCTTATTATCAAGCAATTGAATTAAATGTACATTGATCAGAACGTTACTATTTTATATATATATATATATTCTTAATATATATATATTATTTTTCCTGTTAGAACAGTTTGTTGTACCCATGATCTTATTGATATTCAATGGAGAGGGTTTATATCTTTTAGATGGTCATATATCAATAAGTGTTAACCTTTTCTTTCTTAGCAGCCATCCTGAAAATATGGAGCTCTATCTATACCCAAACATGTTCTTTGCTTTTTGTTTTGTTTCTTATCAACCATAGTAATGCCATAGGTGAATATATTACTTGCCTAATTGTGAGATAGAATTCATAACCCAAATTCCCTGGTTGAACTACTTGATTTTGTACTTAAAATAATAGAAGTCTTTCCCCACTCCCCAATAGAAAACTTACCGGAGGAGTTGAGCAACAGAGCAAGAGATTAATCACACATTTTTCTTCATATCTCAAAACCTTCCTTCACAACAAACTGCTAAAAGATTCTTTGATCTCTCTCTTTTTCTTTGGTTCAAGGGCCAAAGAGCCTGGGAAATCTCATCCAGATGTTCTGCTCATTTAGGAGCAAAAGTAAAAGCATATGCTCGCTTCTTAGAAACTACACAGACTCTCCATTTGACTTATTAAATGATCACTTTTTTTATGCTCTTTTATTCAACTACAGGTTTCAGGTAACTTTCTTGTATTAAATAGCTCGGGATGGAAAAGCACTTAAAGCTCCTAAAATTTGCTTTCCATTTCTTAGTTTTCATTGTGATTGGGCTAAAACCAGAAAGCTGGAAGCTAGTGAGCCAGTTTCAGTGTTTGCAAAAATGCTTTACATATAGTGCCTACTGACTATATGCATACTAATTGATAGCTGTCTATAAGTGTTTGACATGTGCTTACCTTCCCCCAAAGAAGCAGTGTTTACTGGTTATTTTGGTTACCCATAATTTTCTGAAGGTCAAGATATTCAAACATCTAACAGTTACACCCCCTATCCTAGGTACTATCATGGCAACCACAATCTGTTTCATCGTCTGGGTGTTATTCATAACGGATACCGTCTGGACTCGAAGTGTGAGACAGGTCTATGACATAAGTGAGCCAGAGGACTGGACTATGCATGACTTTGACTGTCCCAGGGAATGCTTCTGCCCCCCTAGTTTCCCTACTGCTTTATACTGTGAAAATCGAGGTCTCAAAGAAATCCCTCCCATTCCTTCAAGGATCTGGTATCTTTATCTTGAGAACAACTTGATAGAGACCATTCCTGAGAAACCATTTGAGAATGCCACCCAGCTGAGATGGATAAATCTAAACAAGAACAAAATAACCAACTATGGAATTGAAAAAGGGGCCCTGAGCCAACTAAAGAAGCTGCTTTTCTTATTTCTGGAAGACAATGAGCTAGAAGAGGTACCTTCTCCATTGCCAAGAAGTTTAGAGCAGTTACAGTTGGCCAGAAACAAGGTGTCCAGAATTCCTCAGGGGACCTTCAGCAATTTGGAGAACCTGACCCTTCTCGACCTGCAGCATAATAAACTCTTGGACAATGCCTTTCAAAGAGACACTTTTAAGGGACTCAAGAACCTAATGCAGCTAAATATGGCCAAGAATGCCCTAAGGAATATGCCACCAAGATTACCAGCCAATACAATGCAACTGTTTTTGGACAACAATTCAATTGAAGGAATACCAGAAAATTATTTTAATGTGATTCCTAAGGTGGCCTTCCTGCGGCTGAACCACAACAAATTATCAGATGCAGGGCTCCCTTCGAGTGGTTTCGATGTGTCCTCAATTCTAGATCTCCAACTGTCTCACAATCAACTCACAAAGGTCCCCCGAATCAGTGCTCATCTGCAGCACCTTCATCTTGATCATAACAAAATTAAAAGTAAGTAATCATCATGGTATGTCTTTGAGATGCTCATGATCATTAAACTTATTCTGTATTTTCTTTAAGAATAGCAACCTTGTTGGGCTTTCCCTCCCCCCACCCCCGCACAACTAATCTGCCCTTAGATTTCTTTTTTCAACTTTCAGTATTTTGTTTTTGTCTATTCATTCTCACACAGTCTTAATGAACCAAGAAGTTCAAATCTTCAAATACTAAACTGGACTTTAGTAATCTACATTGGAGAAACTGAACGCATCTTCTTTCACTCCCAGGAGATTCCAGTATTTCTGCCTCACTGGGTAGATTTATTTGGGAAAATGTACCAAGCACCAACAACCTCATGAATAGTAAACAGGAAGGCTCTGATTCAGGAGGTATCAAAAAGGGAGATGTGTCCTAAAAACTCTGGGTGCCTGAAACCATCCTAATTAAAGTCTTTGCTTTAGATGAGATGGTTTCTCAAACTTTAGAGTGTGCATATCCACACACTCTGGCTCCACCCCAGAGTTCCTGATGGAGTAAGTCTGGATGAGACTTGAGACTTCTCATTACTAACAAGTTCCCAGGTGGTGCTGAGACTACTACTCTGGGGCCTAAGCACTGGGAACCAACACTGTAGTTTAACATCTTTTGTTCAATTGAAATGGAAACCAGTGCTCCTGGATGTTGGTAACTCCTTAGCACTGGTGGTGACCACCAAGGAAGAATGAATGATCCTTTCCTGAAAATAGGTTTTGATTAGGGGGAGAGAGAGGAGTGCCGAGTGCCTTGGAGGCAAAGGTACCATCAAGGGAAGTGGTCAGAGAAAGAAGTGGTTAGAGAAAGAAGAGGCTGTAGATGCTAAACCTGGTGTCTTTGCAATCCTGCCTGAGACCAGACTGATTCTGCTGCAGAAGTGGACAGTGTTGTGGTCTAGCCACAAGGGCATTGGAACCAGCCTGACACCTATCCATGTGTCGTCAACCCTGGCACAAGCCTTTTAGGAAGATAATCTCAGGAGACCTCTCCTGCACAGCCTTAAGAAACATATTCCTAAAATGAGAATCAGTCAGATAGTTTGTAGGAAAACGGTACAGATAATTGTCAGAAGGTTGTACTGCTTGGTTATTATTTATTAGCTTCCTTTAAGCAAATAATCACACATACATCCTATTTATAAGAATAAATTACTTTTCCACTGGGAGCTGCTCAGTTATTTAAGATTTTTTTCCTTTTCTTTTCTTTTTTGGTTTTTCTACCAACATACTTGAGCATATATATCATCCAGGAATTAACAGAGAGGCTGCTGCCACATTGTTCCATGGTGATGAGACGCATTGTTTAATCCTGTAGTCAAAAGCAAGAGATGCAACAGAAAGAAATATGTTAATTGTTGAATCTGTTTTACTGAACCAGCCAACATTGACCTAAATATATGTTTTGTTTTGTTTTTCCTGATGAAAGTTCTGTGCTTCTACAGATACATTCCTTGCCTGACAACAAAAATCCCATAGATAATTGATGTGGGAAGTGAATTTAAAGGGATTCCACAAAGATCCCTGTTTGTGAACTGGGGAGTCCCCTGAGAAGCTGGGAACAAGGGTCTTTAGGAGTGAGACAGCAGAATTCAAGACTCAGCTGGGCACTCATGCCAGGAGACACTTACATAGTTACACAAAGTTATACAAAAAAGAGTAGGACTCTGCTCTTCCTCCACTCACGTTTTTAAAATTTTAGTGTTTTCTCATATATTTCTATTCTTCTGTTGTTCTCATGCCTTAACATACAACAAGATCATCTGGAAGGCTTATAAAACACAGCTTGCTAGCCCCGCCTTCACATTTTCTGACTCAGTAGGTCTAACAGTTGAGTTCCCAGGAGGTATTGAAGCTGCTGATCCAAGGACAACACTTGGAAAAATCACCAATTAACCCTCACAAGAATCTTGTTTGGTATTATCAAGAATTTCCAGAGAAAGAAACTGATGGCCAACTAAGTGAGGGTACTTGCCCGAGGACAAAGAAGAAATAGAATAGCAGGACCTGAGCTCAGGCCTTCCCGTGTTAAGTGTTGTTTCTTACTCATACAGTATGATCCCAGTACACTTTTCTTCAATTTCCAGAATATAAGACTTCAGAAAAATTTCTATCCCCCCAGGTAAGAATAATTTTAACAGCAACAACAAAGAGGGATTGATTTATTTGTTTCTTAATGTAGATTTCAGGCGTAGTCATTTCTATATTCCCAGAATATAAATGTAAAATAAGAATTTCCCTGGCTAGAACTATTGGCTCACCATTATATCACACTGTGTTATAATAACTGCTAAAGTACTTATTTCTTCTGGCTGCATAATCTACTCTAGTTGTTAACAAAGAGATTTCCAAGAAACATACCTTTTATATGAAGAATTCTGAGAATTTACAGGACAGTGGCCTTTTCTTAGGAAAAAAGATGGAAATATTTATTTCTTCTGAAAAATTTAAAGGGCTTTAAATTTGGCAAAAAATGTTATCTCTTCAAGGAAGTTACTTCTTGGTGTTCTCTGAGAAACATCATAATTAATTTATGAAAATATAACTACATTTAGAATGCTGACTTCTCACATTACATCTATTCAGACATGCATTGGTTATGTGGCATAAGGGTAATAAGTATGGTAGCATGTTAAAAAGGACAGAGTCTCTCCAAGAAACAAGGCACCCTATATAGTAGGAAAAGGACAAGGTTAGGACTCAGCTTTACCACTTACTTACTAACATACCTTGTGTGTATTGCCTTACCTATCTGAACCACTATTCCTGCAATGCCTAGGTAGGGAGAATAATAATATCACCTGATAAAGGCTCTGTGATGATACAGTGATAATGTATGTGAAAAATTATATACACAAACTTCTATACAAATATGAGTCATTATTTTTAGCAATTCAATTAAAAAATGGCATAAGATCAGAGCATAGCAACCTCGCTATAAGCGTAAACTCATAGGAAGGCCATTGCCAAAATTAGGTGGGTCTCATCTTCTAAAAGAAGACCTCTTTCTCAAAATAGTTTCAAATGAGACTTAAAAGCAGTAACCAGATTCATGGTTGAAATGAGCTTTTATGCACACTTGTCTGAATTTTGCTAATTTAACAGGTTTTTCTCTCCTGAATACTCCTAAATTTCGTATAGTCATTGATGCCAAGGGCTCTGATCCAAGGCAGGTGCATGATTTCTCACATCTTAACCATCTGAAAAAGCCGATGGGATATTTCCTGGCTTGAATCTTTGTAATTCAATTCTTGGCAAATGTATCCTTTCTAATTAAATACACTTAAATATAAAGATTCAAGGTTCTTTTCTGTAAGTATTATATATGTAATCTTATGCCAAAAGCACTTTAAAAAAAACTGAAAATTTTGCATTTTAAGGTTTTAAGCACTTTCCCTGATAATATATTGATTTTTCACCTACACATCCATCCATCCACCCATCCATCCATCCATCCATCCATCCATCTATCCATCCGTCTACCCATGCACTTAACCATTCTTTCTATGAACTTTTGTCTCCACTTCCAATATCCTAAATACTACCCATCTCCTTTTTTAGTAGTCTAAATATGCTTTTTCTCACCTAGAAGTTTACAAAACAAATGATATATCTTGTATTCTTTTATTTCCATCATAGCTTTTATTTTTTAAAGATTTTATTTATTCATTTATTTATTTGAGAGAGACAGGCACAGTGGGGGGGGAGAGAGAGAGAGAGAGAGAGAGAGAGAGAGAGAGAGAGAGAGAGAGAGAGAAGAGAGAGAGAATGAGCAGTGAGAAGAATCCGCAGAGGGAGAGGAAGAAGCAGACTCCCCACTGAGCAAGGAGCTCAGTGAAGGGTCCATCCCAGGATGGGCAAACATTTAACCTACTGAACCACCCAGGCGTTCCCTCCATCACAGCTTTAATGGTATGTCCCTTGTGCTCTTTGCAAAGTGGAATCAAATATGGAGTGAGATGAGTGTATGTTGCACATTTTTTAGGGTTACTTTTATAAAACAGATATGTTTAACCTCCAACTACAAAAATGATTTATATCTCTGGCACTTCCATGAATCAGGCTGCTAGACCCTCTATAAGACTGTTGCATGGCTACGTGGTCTTCCCAACACCTGGTCTCTTCTGTTCCAATTCATTCGTTCATGCCACCTTTGTCTCCACAGATGTGAACGTCTCTGTAATATGTCCTCCCATACTGCCTGCAGAACAAGATTCCTTTGGTTATGGACCTCACCTTCGCTACCTCCGTCTGGATGGCAATGAAATCAAACCACCAATTCCAATGGATTTAATGAACTGCTTCAGGCTCCTTCAGGCTGTCATTATTTAAACATATCATCAACATTCTAAAATCAGCTTAATGAGTTAATATTTCTGAAATGAAATTTGGTTACCATATATAAGACAAAAGTCACATTTCCAATTGCTCTTGGCCACTGTTTTTGTGTAGCTTATGTTTTCTGTTCAAAGATGCTTTCCATCAATGATACGCAGCACAGTTGGCTTTTCTTTAATTAATAAAACAGACACAGAGTTCAGATAGTTTATCAACTCAAAGATAATTCTTTTTTGTCTCTTTCACAGCTTACTAACATCAAATAATGCAATTGTACTGTTATGCAATATAAGGGACATATTTGTTTGCATATGTTCAAAATTGCTAATGCAGATATTTTATTGATAGTGGAAATATAGTAATCTAACAGAAGATAAGGAGATCTGAAAAAATGAGGTATTTCTTCATCATAATTAATTTCAGATTGCTAAGTAGCATTTGTAAGCATGAGTGTGATATTTAGCTCAAGAATGGATATAAAATGTATTAAATACTTGATGAAAGGAGACTTTTTAGTCAATACCAAATAATAGAAAAGCAGTAATTTTTACTTCACTACTATTTTTTTTATCTACTATTCTTAGATATAGTACAGTGTACTCTATCAATTAAACAAATCCTAAGTTTTACAACATTCATTATAACACATTTCTGACAGAATCTTAGTGTTTTAACATTTGAAATCCACTTGAATTGCAAATTGTTCAGCTCTTATATTTACCAGTGGTTTTGGATTTTTTTAAATAAAAAGAGTGAATGCTTTCTAACAAAATGGTAGTAAAATATTTATTTCAGGGGCATTATTTACAAGTTTTATTAAGAACATATTTCAATAAAAAGTGTTACATAATAATAGTTTCCATTTTTCTACCATGAATATATGCATATATATGTTCTCCTACCTTTGTTTTTCCTTCTCTTCTCATAAACATAAGAAAAAAATTATACTTTAATCACTTAACATAATTCACCTATTTCTCATGAGTTAAAAAGAAATAACCCAGGATTTCATTTAGTAACAAAGTATAATTTACTTTAGGCTTCTAATTTCTGAGGCATATCTGTAAATAATAAATATCCCATAGATATTAATACATGACTTTATATGTTTCAAACAGTATTCTGATATATGCTATAAAATTTGATATATTTCCCTGGAAAAATGATCATATATGTCTGTGAAACACCAGATTAAGGAAAATCTAACATGTTACTTTACACCAAGATTTCTCAGAAACTTAATATGTTATTCTATAAGGTGAATTCTCAAGAAAAGAACATATTATAGTTTTGCCTACTTATTTTCACTGAAAACTTATATGGGGTTAGGAGGGAAGAACTAATTATTATATTTTGAACAGAGTTTTAAAAATGCTGGCTAAAGGCAAGAAATGAAATTAATTGACATTAAGAAAAGAATATTTTTTAAAAGACTTCACAGCACATAAATAAAATTATTAAATTTATGTCATGAAAATACAAGTAATCATATGTCATTAGGCTGGGGAAAAAGAGTATGTTGAGAGAAATATAAGAACTTTAAATATTTGAAAACTTGCCATATGAGAAAGGGATAAAATGTATTCCAGGAGCTCCAAAATGAAGAGTAGAACATATGGGTGAAATGTACACGGAGCTGTATTTTAGCTCTAGCTAAGGAAGAATTTTCTACTTGTTGTTCGGAGTCATCTAACAATGAAAGCAACTTTTCTTGAGATGGAGTGCAAACAGAGAATGAGTAATGGTTCAAAAGAAAGATTATAAAAGTAATTCCCAATCTTGAAGCAAAGTTGTAAAATGTTCCTCTATGACCTTTTCAAGTCTAAGAATTCCCTCCTTCCCTCTCTGTCCTTTCTTCCTCCCTCTATTCCTTTTGGTCTTTCTTTTTTCTTTATTGATTTCAGAAAATATATGTTGAGTACCGTATGCATACCAGACTATACTACACACTGGGCATATAATAGTTTGTACTATAGTGGATAAGACACCAATTAGGTGAAAATCACAACAATATATAAAATTTATCTGTGATAAAAAAAAATTTATCTGTGATAAATGCTATTAACAGGGAGCTACATAGTACAAAGGAGTTACTAATACTGATTTGATATAAAGATTCTCTAAAGAAGTAATGATTAAGGAAACATATAAAGGATGGGAAGCATTGAACACTTCTTTAACCCTCTTGGGTTTTTTGTTCGTTTGTTTGTTTTTTGTTTTTTTCTTTAACCCTCTTGTAAGAGAAGAATATTTCAGACAGAATTTAGACACTGTAGTTTCCGGGAACAATTTAGAAGTTCCTGAAGAATTTTAAGCCAGAAGGGATTATGTTCATTGATGATTAATATCATGTAGTAGTAAAGAACATTAACACTGAAGCTAAAATCACTGAGTTCAAACCCCAGCTTTCCTGCAATGTGGTCCTGGGCAGAATCTTTAAATTCTCTGTGCCTCAATCTCTCCTCATTTGTGAAATGAGGACAAGTAATAGCACCTACCTTATGGTGAGAATTAAATGAGTTAGAATATATAAAGTGTCTTGAAGAGTTTCAAACACATGGTAAGTGCTAAGTAAGTCTTTATTATTATTGTATGCAGTATCTAGCCACACAGTTCTAGACATGCATATATGTGCAAGCTTCTTGGTGTAGTGAGTAAAACTGTTGAAAATTAAGACTAGATGGGAATAGATCAGTTAAGATTTTAAGCTTATAGCACAAATTAGAAAAACAGAGGTGGCTTAAGGCATGATGGCACTGATGGTGTTGGTAGAAATGGAAAGACAAAGACAAACATGAGAGAATTAGGAGGTAATATTGTCAGGGTTTGGTGGTTGAATGGATAGATAGGAGCAAGAGCAAGGATGTGGTAAGGTTTCTGCTTGCAAAACTGAATACACGCCAGTGCATTTTCTAAATGGAGCATGCTTAGAAGAGTATGAGTTTGATTTTAGTTGTGGTTAGTTTAAAATTATTTTGATTCATCTAAGAGGTGTCATGTGGTTTTTGAATGAGGATATAGTTAAAAGGAGGGGTCTGGATAGGCACATAAATATGTAGGTGGAATTTTCTAGATTTTGTTAATAGTTCTAAAAATTTTGGAAGAATTCTGCATTTAAACATTCATATGCTTATAAGGGAAGACTGAGACAAAGGTAGGGAACAGATTGAGAAAATGGAGGCATAATTCTAAGTATTGACTAATGAAGCTATGAGGAATCGAGTAAGGTTTCCATCAGAAATCCTTTTTTTTTTAGTATATTCACAAAGCTACTATAAAGTCTCTAAAATTTACAAATAATCTTCTGTTCTCTTTCTTGATGCATACATTGTGGCTATTACCAAAAACTTTTAAAAATCAAGAAAAAATCTAGATAAGCTCAAACCACTTTTGAAGTTATGATATCTTTTTTTTAATTTTTATTTATTTATGATAGTCACAGAGAGAGAGAGAGAGAGGGAGAGGCAGAGACACAGGCAGAGGGAGAAGCAGGCTCCATGCACCGAGAGCCTGATGTGGGATTCGATCCCGTGTCTCCAGGATCGCGCCCTGGGCCAAAGGCAGGCACTAAACCACTGCGCCACCCAGGGATCCCGAAGTTATGATATCTTAATAAATGCTTAATCTCTTATTTTACGGCCCTAACTAAAACAAAACAGAACAAAACACTTTTATTTATGCTCTCCGAATATAAATACGATGAACTTCATTCATAAGCAGGTAAAAGGGGGGCAAAAAGGAGAGAAAAGACAGTATCCAATAATCATAGGCTGTATATTTGCAAATGATAATGTTAAAAAAAGGAGACTTTTGGTGGTAAGAACCCTGTAACATTGTTTTATTTGGTTTCTCTAAATTCTCTTCAAAAACAAAACCAAAACCAAACAAACAAAAAGCACATACCTAGACAGAACTTCATGGTGGAAGACAATTCCCAGATGACATCTTTAATAAAGTTGGTGTCAAAGAATCCAATGAGCACCCCCCAGCCCCCAAAATGATTGAGTATAAATGTGTGTATTGATAAATGGATGGATGGATGCATTGAGATATTTTAAACTGTAAGTGTTCTAAGAACCATGCATTGAACAGGAAGAGAGTAAATTTTATTGGTTTAAGTTAGGATTACATGTCATACAGGAAGAATGAATTTTTTCAAAGTTAATCACAATATATTGGTAAGGAATGCATAACGAACCAATAAGAGGGGAAAATAGAGTGACAAAGAGTATTGACTGAGTCTAAAAGAAAGCAAGAAAAGAAAGTAAAAAAAAGAGAGAGACTAATGAAACGTATATAATAAAATAGTGTGTTTGAATCCACATATATCAATAATTGCCTGGTTACAATGGTTAAGAGCTTGTGCTTTAGAGGGAAAAGATCCAATTTCAAATCCAGTTTGCCACATTTACTTCACCATTTCCTTGATCTTTACAAAAGTTTGAACATTTCTAAGGATTGGATCTTCATTTGCAAAATAGGGAATAATACTGACTATCTTTCACAGGTGCTGTGAGGATAAGAGAGAGAGCGGATATGCAGTTCTTACCACCTGACACACACAATAACGGGTAGGTTGGAATTGTATTATTAGCAGGGACTCTGATACACACCATTGCACATGCTTTCTCCAGATCATTTTGCAAGTAAGAAGAACCTGAGAAAAAAAACGAATGCAAAACTGATCCAACTTAGTTTCAGTTTGGATGCCCTGGAAGGCTACACAGCCACACCC
Source organism: Canis lupus dingo (assembly GCF_003254725.2). Lineage (NCBI taxonomy): Eukaryota > Metazoa > Chordata > Mammalia > Carnivora > Canidae > Canis > Canis lupus. The sequence goes on along the minus strand of NC_064257.1, from coordinate 31,791,264 downwards.
CACAGGAAGTGGAGCTGATAGTAATGGAATGGCGCTGGAGAACCACAGCAAAGTTGATTAGTAAAAGAAATTAAATCAGGATGGAACGAGTCAATTGAAGAAAAAAGACTGAAGCCTCCATGGAATGAAGTCTAGGCTTGAGGGGGAATTACAGTGTACATAACCCGGAAGGAAAAGAGTGATCCGAGTCTGGGGGACTACAGCTTACAGTGCCTTCAGTAGCCCAATGCTGAGAAATGAGAAGATTGAGGGTGTGGGAAGGAATTGCCAGAACAAAGAAGTGAATGCCCTCAAGGTCAAGGAGAAGTAGGATCTATGACATTGTGAGAATCTCGGAGGCAAGTTCTTACAGTTCATTTTACTGCCCTGGAAAGAAGAGTCAGCACAGAATGACAAAATAATTCAACAATACAAATAATTTAAGTATCTTGCTTAGTATCACGTAGCTGTTGAATGGCAGACAAAGGCTTCAATCCCAAGTAGTCTGTCTTCAGAGCTCCTGCTTTGACCCCCAGGTTATACCACCTTTCATGATAAAATAGGCCATTATAGTTTTAAAAAGAAAAAAATAACAAAATTGTTCTAGAATAATACATACGTACCCACAGTAATTGATTATTAAAATACTGCTTTAAAAATTATTGTGACCTGGGCCATCTGGGTGGCTCGATCAGCTAAGTGTCCGGCTCTTGATTTCAGCTCAGGTCATGATCTCAGGGTCATGAGATCAAGCCCTGCATGGGCCTCGGTGCTCAGCACAAGGTCTGCTTGATACTGTATCTTTCCCTCCTCCCCACGCACTTCCTGTGTCAATAAATAAATAATATCCTTTTTAAAAAAATATTTTATGTATTTATTCATGAGAGACACACAGAAAGAGGCAGACATAGGTAGAGGGAGAAGCAGGCTTAATCCCAGGGAGCTGGATGAAGGACTCAATCCCAGGACCCCGGGACCATGACCTGAACAAAGGCAGACACTCAACCACTGAGCCACCCAGGCATCCCAGTAAATAATATCTTTTTTAAAAATTATGGTACTTTGCACAATATCTGACGTACTGCATGCATATATTGAAAGTAATTTATGATTTAGAAAAACAGTGACATATCTTATTACCAAGAACTATAGATAATTTTTTGTTCTTTATACATCTGAGACAGATCTCTGAAACTCCTTGTTCAGAATATTTCTATACAGGGAAAAGAATAAAAATGATATATAAGCATATTATAGAATTTAAAACTGTTAAACAAATATAGCACATCATTTGCAAAATCACAGGATTATTATCTTGAAGCTTGAATTTGTTGTTCTACCTTTGGAAAAATATCACCCTCTTTGTGACATTCAGCTGAGTAAACAAAATTCAAGTGTAGAAAGAGACTCATTGTCTGAGTTCTTAAAGGTTTCTGAAAACAAGTTAAAATTGTCCTGGAAAAAGATCAGAACAGTCAAATGACTAGCAGGAATGGCTTTTACAAAACCCATCTGAAAAACTATCCATAGTGTATGCTATGGTGCCAGAGTTTGTTTCCAACAGGGCAAGAGCCCTGCCACATATTCCATTTGCTGGCTTCCTGCTTGCATTAAAAGTGACAAAACAAAGCTGTTGGTTAGTGGGAATATGGACTGGGAACACTATCCAGGTTGAGACGTAGAGAGATTGCCTTCAGAGAAATGGAAATAAAGATGGAACAAATGTGTTTTCTACATATGAGTAGAAAATTTAGATCATATATACAACCTTCATAAAGTTAAGAGGAAAGGGGCACAAAGTGATTTGGATGACTTAATAGTTACTGATGTCTTAAACTTGAGGATGGTGAGATATAGCAGTAAGAGCATTGAGGATGATAGGATACACATACATTTGAATCCTCAGTCTGGTAAGGGAAACAGGAAATTACCCAAACTCTTTGATCACTGATTTTTTTTATTATACCAGGCAGACAATAATATGTACTTTAAATGATAATCCTCTGATGGTAAGAAGTAGTCTATTTAAACTGCCCATGATATAGTAGGTGCTCAATAAGTAAAATTTTATCATTAGTATCATATGTATTATTTGAGGTTCTTAAACAAAGACGTGCTAAAGAAGTTTTATTTTTTTAAAAAAGATTTTTATTTATTTATTCATGAGAGACACACACAGAGAGAGAGGCAGAGACACAGACAGAGGGAGAAGCAGGCTCCATGCAGGGAGCCCGACGTGGGACTTGATCCGGGGTCTCCAGGATCATGCCCTGGGCTGAAGGCAGGCGCTAAACCACTGAGCCACCCACGGATCCCCAACTAAAGAAGTTTTAGACAGTAATTTATCTAGAAGGAATATGTGATAAAGTTAGAAGGGTAAAATGTTAATGATGGAGTCTTGAGGCTTGGTATACAGATAGTCACTGTAAGATTCTTTCAATTTTATTTTTTGAAAAATTTATACTAAAACTTTTACAAATCTGGGTTCCCTGGGTGGCTCAGTGTTTTAGTGCCTGCCTTCCACCTAGGTAGGGTGCGATCCTGAGGTCCCGGAATCGAGTTCCACATCAGGCTCCCTGTATGGAGTCCGCTTCTCTCTCTGCCTCTCTCTGTGTCTCTCTTGAATAAATAAATAAAATTAAAAAAAAAAAAACTTTTACAAATCTAGAGGTAGAAAAAGGCTTTGGTAATTCTTTTTTACTCATAACATCCTAGTGAGGTTCTAAAGTGCTAGAAAAAAATAATAAAGTGCTAGTCATACTATTAAACCTATCTAAGGGATCCCTGGGTGGCGCAGTGGTTTAGCGCCTGCCTTTGGCTCAGGGCACGATCCTGGACACCCGAGATCGAATCCCACGTCGGGCTCCCGGTGCATGGAGCCTGCTTCTCTCTCTGCCTGTGTCTCTGCCCCCCCCCTCTCTCTCTGTGGCTATCATAAGTAAATAAACTTATCTAAAATCTTTGAATGCAAATTTCTTTTCAAAATTCCTATTTCAGTTCTAGTTAGTTAACATACTGTTTCATGTTGGTTTCAAGAGTAGAATTTGGTGATTCATCACTTACATATAGCACCCAGTGCTCAACACAAGGGACCTCCTTCACATCCAATCACCCATTTAGCCTATGTCCCACCCACCTCCCTCCATCAACCCTCAGTTTGTTCTTTATGGTTAAGAGTCTCTTATAGTTTTGAATGAAAATTTCTTTACTTTGATGAAAGGTCTAGTAGTCACCTAAACCATTTTACTCTCTTTTTGAGCACAATGAAGGATGAAACTTTCCCATCTCCTTGAAAGAAAGCAGAGAATTCATGAGACAATTTCTGGCCACTGTGCAATGAGTGGAAGTGACACTATCTTCCAGGCCAAAGGATTTCATTGCTGAGGTACAACCTTCTTTTTCCATCCCACTAATGTGAGGAGGAAAAAGCGCACATGTTCCAGGTTCCAGATGGTAGTGGGTCTGCCACTGTCAGCAATTCGTGTAGCTCTTTGGGGGATAATATGGGACAAAGCTCCTCTCCTAACTGGTATAGGGACTGATAGCTTTTGAGAGAAAGTAACTAATTTTTGGTATTAAGCCAGCAAAATCTGTGGCATTGGCTGTAACAATATAATAGTCTATCCTTAAAAATTCATTCACATTTTACATATCTTTTCAATGATATAAATGGACAAATTCTGAAAACTTAGCATTACAGAATCAGTGTAGTATTTGTTGTTTAATTTTTAACTCCTATCTAAATGATACAAAGGCATGCTAAAAATCTTAACAGTTAAGAAAAGCCTCCAATGAAAACAATGATTTCCTGCTCTACCCATCCCACTCCAGTCCAATTTTCTAGACACAACACTTTAGTTATTGATTTTGTTGTAGTTATCTTCATAGTGTTAATAACATGATTTTATCCTTCTTGATTTAGTCACTTTAAGCAACCTATACTAACTCTTTTATAGATGTTCATTTAGCATACTCATATCTACTTATTCCTTTCTTCTTATATTCTGGTAGCTATCTTTTTATTTCTATTTCTTAGCTTAGGTAATAAACTTGAATAGAAAACTTACACTTCTATTTCCAGTTTCAACAACTCTAGGAAACTATCTCAACTTTTTTCTATGTGAAATGAGTTATTAATTTTCTAACCTTTCCTTTTACTTCACCATCATCTCCTGACTGATACACCTTTATTTTCATGTCAAAGTTGCACACTTATGTAAATAATAACTAGGTTTTCTATGCATACTTATAAACTGATGCTAAAAGAATTTTTTAAAGACAGTTTAGAGTATATTGACTCTGTAAATTTTGTCTTTTCCTGAGTTCCTGTACCCATCCCTCAACAAATATTGAAATTACAAATTTAATTTCCCCATCGCCATGTTCATCTTGTTTCAGCTATCATCCAAGGTGATGTTGAAATGCGCCATCCACAGTCAACCTCCTCTTCAATTTCTTTGCTGTAATGGATTTAGTCCTTTTTAGAAATCTGCATAATAATTTCAATGAGATTTTGAGAGGAATGGGAGACAGATATGCTTAGAAAGCATCTTCTCTGTCCATCACTACTCCATTAAAGATTCAATGTCATGTAGCTGTTTGAAATCTTCTCCTTCAAGTGTGAGCATAAGTCCCAGGATGAGGTAAATGTTAGAAACAGGAAGGAGGAGTATATCAGAGAATATCAAGAAGTGGGCAGCTATGACTCAAAACCACAATGAGATAATCACCTCACACCTGTTAGAATGGCTAAAATCAAAAACATGAGAAACAAGTGTTGGAGACGATGTAGAAAAAAATGAATCATTGTGCCCTGTTGGTGGGAGTGCAAACTGGTGTAGCCACTGTGGAAAACAGTATGGAGTTTTCTCAAAATGTTAAAAATAGATTTATCATACTATTCAGTAGTTCCATTACTGGATTCTTACCTAAAGCAAATGCAGACACTAATTTGAAAAGATTGATACACCCTTATATTTAATGCAGCATTTTTTTTACAATAGTCAAATTATGGAAGCAGCCCAAATGTCCATCAATAGATAGAGAAAGATGCAGTCTATAAATGCAGTGGACTATTATTCATCCATAAAAAGAATGGAATCTTGCCATTTGCAATAACATAGATTGATCTAGAGAGTATAATGCAAAGTGAAGTAAGTCAGTAAAAGACAATACCATGTGATTTCACTCATGTTTGGGATTTAAGAACAAAACAAAGAAAAAATAGAGACAAATAAATAAACAACAAAAGCAAGTTCTTAACTATAGAGAACAAACTGATGGTTCCCAGAGGGGAGGTGAGTGGGGATGGGTGAAATAGGTGAAGGGGATTAAGAGTACACTTATGGCGATGAGCACTGAGTAATGCATAGAATTGCTGAATCACTAGATTGTACACCTGAAACTAGTATAATACTGTATGTCAACTATATTGGAATTAAAAGAATAATAAGAAGTGTGGGAACTAATGGTAAAGATGCATGGATTAGGGTGTTGGAAAGAAGCTATAGCAGGAAGAGAAGGAAATTATCCATGGCACCCTGGGTCACTTGACTTAGGTGGTTAAATCTCAATGACTGTTGACTACGTTTTGGACGGCAAATGTAGAGGTACTTTAGGAGGTCAGAGCCCTGTGGTGAATATTGTTCATACTTTTGTTAAAATCTCATCATGCCACTTGGTCTAGATAAGTGACTTTGCTCACATGTGCCACTGATGGCAGCCCAACACCCCTCTGCATCCTCTTTATACACTTTCACTCCCTACGTACCTCATGTTAGCAGGATTCCTCTTCCCTCTCATCACAAGATCTTGTTATTCAGTGAAATATTAAAACTACTAGTAGTTTCCTCCTCATTTTCCTTTCAATCTACCTATACTTGAATATTAGTCTTTCCAAATTTATGGTTAGGTGTGTCTGTTTAAAGCATTAAAATCTGTATGTTCCTGTGTTTGGTAAGTGTATTTGTTTGCTAGGGCTGCCATAACAAAATACAAAAATTTATCTTCTGGAGGCTAGATGTCTAAGATCAGGGTGTTGGCAGATTTGGTGTCTTCTGAAGTCTCTGTCCTGGGCTTGCAGATGGCAGCTTTCTCTTTGTTCTCACACAGTTCTTCTCTATGCACACAAAACCCTGGTGCCACTGAGTGTGTTCAAAGTCCCTTATAAGTCAGATTAGATAAAGATTCACCCTCAAACCCCATTTTTACTTTATCACTTCTTTACAAAGACCTTATCTCCAAATACAGTCTATTCTGAGGTACTGGAAATTAGGGCTTCAACATATAAATTTCGAGGACATAATTCTGTCTATAACAGTAGTCATCTGAATATGTAACGTTTCCCTTTCTTAACCATTTTAAATATATTTTTTTTAGTAACTGGTAAAGATACACAATAATAGATCATGTGAATATTTTTCCTGTATTTTGTCAGACTAACCATTACTATTTACTAAAGTACATAGCTGCTATTTGCTAGGTGCTTTTAAGGCTTAGAGGAAAACTGATTGCATTAGTCACTGTAGCTTTAAGATTAATCCAATTTAAAAGCAAGCAGCCCAGAAAAAGGAAAACACACCAATCAGTACTAAATTCAGCCCTACAAACTACATAAAGCTTTAAATACAAACCTACACAATTGCAGATAGAACCAAGACTAATTAGTGAAGTGTTGTCTAAAACCAGGGCATTTCATTTGTCCAAAATGAAAGTTTCTACTCTCAAAATCTAAGCATATAAACTTTACAAAGAATGAATGCTCAATCTAAATTCTCAGCAATTCTAAATGGCCAAGATAGTTCAACAATCTCTAAGTTAGCTGACAGAAACTTTTGGTCCTAAGTAATAATTCCAAATGTTTGGGGAAAGATCTCAACAGAATAAAATGAAAATTGCCACATCCAATCTTCTGTTTATAAAAGAAACAGCTGTGACTAAAGAGCCTGAGGGCAATGAATTAATATTCAAAGTTATCTTTCTGAAATGGAGTTATGAATTTGAACATATTCACAAGAAAATAAAATAAGCTGACATCCATCTGAATGATCTTTACAGATGCGAAGTAAATATATACCAATCCACTTTGCAATTAAATCCACATAATTAGTTCAGGGACCTCATGCCAAAAGTATGTTGTAATTCTACTAAATTTAAATTGTGAACAGTGGTAATGAGAATAAATATTCCAAAATGATAGCTCATTTAGCATGTTCACATACACACATGCATACACACACACAAACATACACACACACAAACAGAATCAAACCAATGGAAGTCTGGAAATAATTATATCCTCTCTTTATTGGCAAACCTAAAGGAAAAGTTCACAAGGAAACTAGTTTTACATTTAATTTCTCATATTTCATGCACATAAGGAAAAATAAATGATGGCAAAAAAAAAGTTTATATGTATCTTTTGTTGCAGTCAAAAGATTGCTTGTTCTATGAACATATTGTAAAGACATCCAAATGTTCTTTCTTTATCTTCTTTACTAAATGATAAGTATTTTAATCCCAGATGGTACATATTACACAATATCATTCATCAAAAGTTGTGTGATTCCAAACATATAAAATTCTTGCAAAAAAGCACTAATATGGGGTTCCTATTCTTTGTTGTTGCTTTTTCTTTCTCCTTTTTTTTCTTAAGGGGCAGTGGTATTAATTTCTGGTAATATGATATCTAGCAGTATCTTTGTCTGAATCACAAAGATTCAGATATCACTAATATCCTTTTCTAAGTAGAAAGTTAGCCTTTACTCACCATTCTTTTAACAAGGTTTATCAAGCTCTGCTCTTTGTCTAAGAAAGTGTGAAATGCAATACAACATGGTAGCTAAAATTAAAAAAAAAAAAAAGTCAGCATGCCAAGAGTGGCAAAGAACCGAATCAATTCAATTTGAGAAGATAAAGTGTCAAAATTGCTTTGCCATGCCTATAGAAGAATTGTTTTTAAATCAGAAATTATAAGTGCTCAAGTCTCAGGTCCTAGTAGGGTCAGCCTGCAAGCCATCCTCCCATTGTCTAAAAGAGGATAATCTACTCCCTGACGTTATAGGCTAAGATTAAGAAGAAAAATACACTTTAAGAAAAAAAAATGACCCTTATTCTTTTAAAGTATTTGATTGATTGATTGACATTGATAGCCGGTAAGCAGGGGAGGGGCAGAGAGAGAGGGAGAGAGAGAATCTCAAGCAGGCTCTGTGTTGAGTATGGAGCCTGACACAGGGATTACTCTCGGGACCTTGAGATCATGCCCTGAGCTGAAATCAAGAGTCAGATACCTAAGCCACTGAGCCACCCAGGGGCTCCAAAATTAGTGCTATTTTTAATCCCAAAAGTAAATTGCTAAATATACATTGATGCCATCATAAATGCACAGTATCTAACATATACTGAGCCATAAATATTAGAAGTTTCAACTACACAAACACATCAGTAAAATTGATGGTAATTAAAAAATCAAAGATGCTATTTCTCAGTCTGGGATGCAGAAAAAAGACTGCAGACTCAACAAAGGCAAAAAAGGTTCAGCCCACTTCCACTTCGGGGGGTACTCCAGCCACAGAGAACATGCTCTCACACCCTGCAGCTGGTGGCAAGTAAATAACAGATTGCACTTGTCAATCACATCGCTGAGTTCTTGCAAGACTTCAGGCAACTACAAAATAGCTAGACTTGGATTTTCTCATTCGTTAATGAGAGTAAAAACCATCACTGTAGCAGTAATGGTTGGTCAGCTCGGCCCCTGACAAATCCTGTTTTCTATTTCTCACCTTCCTGTAAACACAGGAAGGGCTAAACACTCCCTCATTTTCCCATTGTCCTCATTTCTCTTATTCCTAAAGCAGATTCTGAGACAAGGACTGGGGTTATACATAGTGAGTGGAAGTCATCCCAGGAAAAAATTGAACAGCTGGTGCGGGGGGGGGGGCGAGGTGAGGTAAGAGAGCCAATAATGGATTTGTTAATGAATGATTTCCATGGTGGGCAGCCAGTGACCAAACACTCTGGGAACTCTGAGACACTTGCAGAAGATTAGCCAGTGGCTACTCTTGGGATTAGCCAGTGAGGGAAGAGAAAGCTGGGGTCTTCATATAACTACTCCCATTCTTATCAATTCATTTTTTCATCTCTGTAACATAGGCCACTGAACATGACTGCATTATGAATGATTGTGGAGATGTACCTATAGTTTGAAAAAATGTCATGCTAAAAAATATGTTTATGTAGAATTGCAAATTTATCCTGGTGGTAGAAAGGGTGCACAGTTTGATTAAAAAAAAACCCTGAGTTTTATCTCATACTGCCTTTGTCATTAGCTGACAACACAATGGAATAGTCTTTCTGTCAGGGCCTTAGAGTTTTGTTATTTGAGAAATGATGAGTTTGAAATATTGATGAAACTGACAGATTTTCCAGTTCTTCATCCTAAGAATCTTTGATTAAATACATTTTTATTATGTTTAGAATAACTTTACCCATTTTTTTTTTGGTCAAGCCTTAAAAATTTTAAATGCCACACTGACTGGTTTTCATTATATAGGATACAGAATGCCTTTCCAATTGTCAGAAAACCTTCTGTAAAAGTGAATCAATTAACATGGATAAAACAAAATCCTTCCACAGGAGAAATCAAATTATCTGCTAAAGCAATTGGATATAGCTCTCACAAAATTTCATGATAGTCCATTTAGTACAAGGAATATTGCTTCAAGATTTGAAAAGAAATTAGTCAATGTTTAATTTTGAATTTTAAAGAGAATGATACCATGTGTAACCAATAAACTTAGAATCCCAAACAAACCAAATCCTCAAAAAAAAAAGAAACCCTGTATGATTAAAATTGTTTCCTAAACTACCATGTTATTGATGCCAGATGTTAATCATAAAAACAGAAGATAAAGAACTTATGCAGAGAGAAAATTCCATTTCCAACAGTAGGATGTCAACTTATGAAAATAAGGAGTCAGTGTAAGTCTGGTTAGCCAATAAGCCTTCTGTAACATATTATAACATTTTTCCATTAACCATAGTTTATATAGTCAAATCTCTTCTGCAGAATAAAATACATAATTTCTTGGATAGAAGTCTTAAACTGCTAGAGGTTAGCTGTGATGCGATAAGCACCCCAAAAGTTACTTCTTGAGAGTAACGTTTTGGGATATTTTCCTTACTTGAGTTTTCTACAATGAGATGAGTTTTATCCATGATTTTTAGCTCTTTCTTCAAATCCTGCCTCTTGTTTACATCATCAACCCACTTTTCACAGCTGTGGTTGCATCTTTACTTGATTGCTACCTTTTAGCACCACAAACTCAGTATGTACATACAGTATGTTTTGTATGAACATACAAAAAGGTATGTTCAAACCTTTTTTACCCTAGAAATTCTTTTCTTTTGCCAATTTCCCTTTGTTCAACAAGGTAATCTTTCATTCATTCTTTTTTTTTCTTTTTTTTCTTTTTTTTATTTCATTTAGCTTTCCTTCATTCAAATGTCTACCAGGAGGAGACAGACTGGTAGGAGCTAGAACAATGAAATACGGTGTCTGCTCTTGAGTGGTCTAGCAGAGGGTGATCATATAGAAAGCACAACATGGATTACTGCTGTAATTGCTATTACTGAAGCCCAGAGCACTCTTCCGCTCTGCAAATTTTTGAGGTGCCTCATGTAGAAAGGTCACCAGGTGACTTGAATCTTGACTGGTGAGTGAAATTTTCCAGGGTACAAAGAAAGGCAGTGGTTTAGCACAAGCAAAGTCAAAGCAATGGAGAAAATGAGGTGTAGTCTGTCTAAACTCCAGATTCATATTCCAAAGGATAGAGTCCTATTTGTGCTTTCCCCTGTGCTGGTGGTATCATCTATGTATTACATCTATGTATGTTAAAATTCCCATAAAAATATATCCAGTTCTGCTGGATACAAATCCTCCTATTTTTCAGGTTTGATTATCTCTTCATTTAACTTTTATTTTTGTAGATTTTTTTTTTCTGGGTATAAACTTTATGGTAAACCTCATTCCAGCACTTGAAAAATGTGATCCCATTGTCACCTGACCTCTCTTGCTTTTGATATCAGCTGTTTCTGGTATTGTTGCTCTCCTATAGGAATGCATCATTCTTCTCTGCTTACTTTTTTTTTTTTTTAAGATTTATTTCTATTTATTTGAATGGGGGAGGGCAGAAGGAGAGGGAGAGAGAGTTTCAAGCAGACTCCATGTTGAGTGCGCAGAGACTGGGGCTCACTCTCACAACCATGATCACCACCTGAGCCGAAACCAAAGGTCAAGTGCTTAACCAACTGAGCCACTCAGGTACCCCTTTGCTTACTTTTAAGATATTATTTTTATTTCTGATTTTTGAGTTTATTCATGATGAAACCAGCTGTTTTTCTCTATATTTATCTTGCTTAGAGTTTTCTGAGAATCTTGGACCTACCAGTAGATGTTTGTTACCACATTTGGAAAATTTGGAGTCCTTATTCCTCCGCTCTAGACTGAATTCTCTCCCCTCAAAATCTGTATGTGGGAGTTCTTGCCACAGTGTAACTGTATTTAGAGATAGGGCCATAGGAGGAAATAGAGGTTAAATGAGATCATTTCAGATGTGGCCTCACTAGTCCTAGTAAGAGGAGAAAGAGACACTAGATCTCTTCCTTCCTCTTCTTCTCCCTCTCTCCTTCCCCCTGCCCCCCTCCTTCTGTCTCCACAGGCCCACAGACAAAAGGTCACGTGGGAACACAGACAGACATCAGCCATCAGCAAGCCAGAAGAAAGGCCTTATGAAACCAGCCCAAATGGCACCTTGATGGTGGGCTTGCCTCTGGAACTGTAAGAAAATGAATTTCTATTGTTTAAGCCACTCCATATGTGGTATTGTGTTATGGTGACCTGAGAAAACTAATATATTTTCCAAATAATTTTTTTATTCCCCATTCTTTCTTTCATCTCCTTCATGGAATCTAATCACCTGCATTTTAGACCTCTTAATATAATCTCACAGGTCACTGAGAATGTACTGACTTATTTTAAAATGTTCTTCTCTCTGTTCTCTTAAAATTGTATGTTTTCTATTATCTATCCTCAAGCTTATTAACCACTTATTTTTACCAAAAATGAAAACTTTTTTTTTTTTTTTTTTTTAATTACGTATAGTCTTGGGCATCTGAGTGGCTCAGTCAGGTAAGCATTAGACTCTTGATTTTGGCTCAGGTCATGATCTCAGAGTCTTGAGATTAGAGCCCTGTGTCAGAGATTCTCTCTCTGTTTCTCCCTCTGCCCCTCCTGGCTCATTCTCTCTCTCTAAAATAAATAAATCTTAAAAAAATAAATTACATATAGTCTCGCTCAGTTATAGAACTTGGGTTATTTTCTGGAATTTCCATTTCTCTGCTGACATCCCCTATCTGCCTATTCATTTTGACCATATTTCACTTGAAGTTCCCGGACCTATCTATAGGTTTTCAATTTAAAACCCATTTATTCTAATATCAATATTCAGAGCACTTTATGATTGATTTCTGTGGATTGTTTTTCTCTTGACAGTGGGTCACAATTTCATCTCATCATCCTTTTATCGTGTAGTAGATAGTGCGGATGATACATTGTAGAGATTGGATTCTATTCTCTTTTCTAAAGATTACTGATTTTTATTTTAATAGGCAATTAAACTGGCTTGACTCAAAATCAAAATTATAGTTCCCCTGAAGTGGGCGTCAACTGAAATTTCCCATTTATCTCATTCTTCTATCTGTTGCTTTTCATGGAGAACACTGAAATCTCCACTGCACACATACAGTTCAGTGTTCAGAAAAGGATTAAAGTAGAGTTTATATACAGATTTGGGGCTCTCCTCTTGGTCATTCCTACTTTACAGGACCTCCCTCCTTACTTCTCTTTACCCAGTGAAATTCCAGCTTGTGTACCACCTCAAGTGTTCCCTCTGGTGAAAAGTTAGTATAGTTCTCTGTTTTCTTGGGTCAGCTCTACCCACTTTCTGTTACTTTGGCCACTCTCTAGTTCTTCTTCTTTTTTTTTTTTTTTCTTAAAGATTTTATTTATTTATCATAGAAGACACAGAGAGAGGCAGAGACATAGGCAGAGGGAGAAGCAGGCTCCCTGCAGGAAGCCCGATGTGGGACTCGATCCCAGCACCCCGGGATCATGGCCTGAGCCAAAAGTAGACACTAAACCACTGAGCCACCCAGGTGTCCCTAGTTCTTCATATATTTTATCTACCATTTGTAATTTTTATCTGCATGAGGATTAGTCATATATAAGCTACTTTACCATTACAGGATTGAGAGTTTGTGACGAGTTTGTAATGACAGTTATATAACTAGATATTGGGCATATTCGATTTTCTTTTTTTATTACTGTCTTATAAATTACATTTTATAAGTACTTGCTTATTTCATATACTTTGTGAAATTCACTGGTGGATATCACTGAGCCAGATACCACAAAGAGTCTGGTGTCTGTCCTGTCTCTGGACTTTGAGTTGCAAATTATATAATATTACCTTATAATAGGATCAATTTAATTCAGATATTTTTCATTTTTTTATAGGAAAGCATCTGAACTAAAGGGAATATATTAAGTAAATGTTTATATGAATTAAATTGCTAAGATATAGAATTTTTACATTACTTACCTTGTTTATGCACTGCCATTAAATAAAATCTTTCAGTTGAAAATGGCAATTTCCCTATTTCATATATTTCCATAACTGTCATCAATCTATGATGGTGAAAGACAAATATGGAAAATGTGACTATTTCATTAAAAAGCTTAAAATAATTTATTTTAATCAGTCCCTTGTGAAAGCAAGCAAAACAGTATTTTGAAGTTATCACCAAATAATGGGGTGCTTATTGTGAGGAAACAAGTGGACATAAGGAAGTATGACACAGGTATGCAACCAGATCTGGGGAATAATGGAAACCATAGCAGTACCCAATATTAGAAAGGCTGGAACTGGATTCTAAGTAGCTGTAGGTGATTCAGTAGTAACTAGCTTTTAACAACTTTCCAAACATCTGCTTTTCATTCTTTTCTCCAAACCAACATATTTCCTCATAGCTTTTGCTCCTTCGCAATTTTGATTCCCTTATGATTCTTCATGCTTCTCTCTGACTTACGGTTTGTCTTTATCTGTTTCTTTTAAGCTTTATATTTCTTTGTCTATGCATAAATCTTCTCTGTATTAACAGATATTTTTAAATACAATTAAAAAAATCCAAAACAAACTGCCATTAACATAAAACATAATTTATTGTTGTACAGAAGTGATAAGTAAAGGTTTCCCATTGGATTTAGGAGTGGTTGATACAGGGGTTCAAACAATATTGCTCTGTGCCTTTGCCGTCTCTCTTCATCTCTATGTCTCTGTCTCAGACCAGATTGTTCCAAGTGATGGGCCATATTGACACCACTAGTTCTAGAGTTATATCATATCATCTTAGTGATATGGTTGGAAATGAGTGTATATTCCAATGGCTCTAACATAATATCCACAAAGAGTATTCTGACTGATTCTAATTAACATAGTAAGTGCCCATCTCTGAACCAATCATAGTGTCATACCTGTGGCAGTAGAAACAGGAATAATGTCAGCACCCCCGAACTATATCCAATAGGTTTCTAATAAGTAAGATAATTCTATTCCTAGAAGCAATGCGGAAAGTATTATTGGGCATAAACACAAAGAAAGCCAGCAGAACCAATGGTTCTTAGTTCAAATTTCCGACAATGGTGCTGTCATTCAGGGCAGTTTCCACTGGGCACTTTCAAAGTCTGGCATGGACACACTTTTCTGGGATGCAACACTGAGTCATGGTCCAATCATAGGTGCTTATAGAGTGGTATCACAGTGTATAATATTTGGTGTATAGAGCAATCCTATAATCGGAGCTCTGACTGCTTTTCCCTTAGAGGTGTTTGTGAGTTTGGCAGATATCATAAGTGTCATATTTAATAATAGTTAAATAACTATTATTTCAGATGAAGAAAGTCACTTTTTTAAAAAAATTTTTATTTATTTATGACAGTCACACAGAGAGAGAGAGAGAGAGAGAGAGGCAGAGACACAGGCAGAGGGAGAAGCAGGCTCCATGCACCGGGAGCCTGACATGGGACTCGATCCCGGGTCTCCAGGATCGCGCCCTGGGCCAAAGGCAGGCGCCAAACCGCTGCACCACCCAGGGATCCCCAAAGAAAGTCACTTATATTACTTTTATAAACACCAAAAAAACCCTTATTCTCTTATTTTCCATCTAAAAGGTCTAAAAATCTATCCCTTAGCTCTCATTACAATGACAAATACTATAAAATTTGGCATATTTGTAAATACACTGGAATATGTTGTATTTGATTAAGTTTATTATTAAGGTGAGCTAAAGAAATGAAAAGAGTGTGCTAACCAAAGATGATCTCTTATGAAGAAATTATTTGAAACCCTCTATTGACTATGATTCATTCCATAAAATTAAACAATCCCAGAAGCTATAAATCTTTATTGAAATCAAAGATAATATTTATGCAAAATGACCATTTAGACATAGAAAAGGGTAGAATAAATTTCATCCAGAATAATGTCAATAGTATTATTTGCACTAAGCTCCCCTGTGTACTTTAATTTTGAATGTCCTTATAACTTAGTGTTTTAGTGTTCAAAGTAAATGTGTCTAGAAATATTATATATAAAAACTAAATAAGGAGGAAAATGCCATATATAATTATCTGGTTTTAATATAAAATAAGATATTAACTGGGCACAATTATGCTTCATGTCTTTTAGTATTTTCAGCAAAACAATGGGGGCATGCATGATTTGAATACCAAACTGTATAAAAAGTAATATTCAAAAAGCTAAACACAAAACAGTTCCTTTCCTTTTTATCTCTCACGCTAGGAAACGGCTTAACTTTGAAATGTAAATTCTAAATTCAGTATTCAATAATTCTAAGTTTTCTCAATAAAATTAAAAGGAAATTCTCCTTCCTCAACTAAAAATTCCTCTGCATTCCTCACAATAAGAGATATGATTGGACCCATCTACTTACTTATCACAAACACTTGTGTAAACACAATTTTTCCATAAAGTTCAAAAAAAGTTCAGTCAACTTTCCAATCCAACATCACATGTTT
Source organism: Canis lupus dingo (assembly GCF_003254725.2). Taxonomy (NCBI): domain Eukaryota; kingdom Metazoa; phylum Chordata; class Mammalia; order Carnivora; family Canidae; genus Canis; species Canis lupus. The sequence continues at coordinate 31,775,132 of NC_064257.1, read as the reverse complement.
GAAATACTCCACAACCCTTACCTTCATTGAGAAATTGTGGAGGAATGAAACTCTCATTGCAAACTTTCGCTATGGTGTTTTTAACTTTGCTGTATTCAGTAGGAGTCTCTTAAAACAACAACACTAGTGCCAAATTCATCATCTGGTTTCTCAGATTTAATATTTGCAAAGTACTCATCTAGGCTTCCACAAATGAGGCATTAAAGGTGATTCCAGGATAGACCAAGTTCTTTGGAGGCTACAGATAGGCCAGTGTCTACTGCGAGCTTAGAGTTCTCCATTTGTGGTAAATTGGTTTTCACCTAAACCATGATCTTCTACTTCATGCCATTTTATGAGACTCTCACATAATTTTACAAGTTAAGGAAGATGAGAACTTCCAAGTCATTGTAATATGAAAATATTTGCATCATGAATGCCTATATCTATAAATATTTGTATTTATATTCATTTTCATATTTGGGAATATGTGTGTGTAAATATACATATTTGAGAATTTGGAATACATAAATCTTAATTCAAAATTTTATAGACCTAATTAAAATTAATAAAAATAAGCCATCACATAAGCCATCACATTCTATAAGATTGTGTAGTGGTTTTGATCTACAGTGGGTATTCAGATTTGCTTTAGCTACTCTTTCCTTTAGAGTCAAATATTGTGAAGTTTGTCCTCATTTCTCACTTCTTGATTGCTGTTTCTTGAGCTCTGGCAAATTGTCTCAGCTTTTCTGCTTTCTTGCTATTTTTTTCTTTGAGCACTTGTATCTCTGCTTAGCTGGGTAAATTAGACGAGTTACTTAAACTCTATGCCTCAAGTTTTTTTCTTTTTTCTTTTTTTTTCATTTTTAATGTAAGAATAAGAAAAGGACCTACTTCGTAAAGTTGCCATGAGAATTAAATGAGATAATAATGTATGCCAATCACTAAGAATTACTGTTGGCACAGAATTAGCATTCAGTAAAATTTAAGCTGATTATATAATTGTTTTTAAAAACATTTTTAAATTTTATTTTATTTTCTTAGAGAGAGAGTGTTCATGAGAAGGGGGAGGCAGAGGCAGAGGGAGAGAGAGAGAGGAGTTTTAAGCAGATTCCATGTCCAGTGCAGAATCCAATGTGGGGCTTGATATCAGAACGCTGAGATCATGACCTAAGCCAAAATTAAGGGTCCATGGCTTAACCAACTGAGACACCTAGTACTCCTAAAACATTTTTATAGAAGTTAGCCACACATAGAAAATTATTAAGCCCAATGATGAAAGATTTGAATAAAAGTTATTGACAGAAGTTTTCTCAGAATATCCTTATCTAGGTTTTCAATGTAAATGGGATTATAATTTTTTCTTTTTCATTCTTTATATTACATCTCTCTGTTTTTTCCCCTAGATTAAATTCATAAGACATTCATCAACTTTATGAGGTTTTTCAAATACCAAATTTTGGCCTTCTCAATCCTTTCTATTATTTTTGTTTTCTATTTTATTATTTTAAATTCACTTTTTCATTATTTTCTTCCTTCTTTCTTTTGTTTAGATTTCAGTCTTATTATCCTATCCTTAAATGAATATTTAAATCATTGAAATTCTATCTTTATTTTTAAATTCCATACTGTCCATTTTAGGCTACAAATTTCCCTCTGTGAGAAACTATAGATGCATCCCACGGGTTGTGTAATGCAGGATTTGTGTTGTCACTGAATTAAAAGTATTTCCTAATTTTAACTGAGATTTCTTTTTTGATCTACAGGATTACTTAGAGGTGTATTTCTTAATGTGTAATTGCTTAGTGATTGTTTTGTCATCCATTTGTAGCTTCTTCCTTTGGTCAGAGATTTTATCCCACTGACTTTAGTCCTTGGGATACGTTGAGTCATGCCTTATAGCTCAGCATATCATCAATTTTTATGAACATTCTCTTGGAAAAGTGAAGTGTGTTCTGAAGTTCAAGGGGGTCAAGTGGTGCACTTGCTGACTTGTGTTTGTGGCATATTCTGTGATTAGCTTCAATTCTTTGCCTTTCTTTTCATCTAGATTTTTGCCACTTACGGCAATCTGAAGTAGAGCTGCCTCACTCAAACTCAGATCCGGAAGGATAAATGATATTTTAAGCTGCCAAAGTCTGGAATGTTTTTTTTTTAGTTTGTTTCTTAAGTGAAAACCATAAATGTTTTTCAAAGAAATGTATTCCAAATAGTGAATTTTACTAAAGAAGTGAACTTGTTTTATTTTTTATTTATTTTTTTAAGAAGATTTTATTTATTTATTCATGAGAGACACAGAGAGAGGGAGGCAGAGACACAGGCAGAGGGAGAAGCAGGCTCCATGCGGGAAACCGATGTGGGACTGGATCCCCGGACTCCAGGATGATGCCCTGGGCTGAAGGCAGGCGCCAAACCGCTGAGTCACCCAGGGATCCCCGTGAATTTGTTTTAAATAATAATTTAAAAGACCCTCCTCTCTGAAAGAGCAAAGACTCTTACAGATAACTTATACTGCATTAATGATTTCATTAACACTGTACAAACAAGGGACATAGATTTTATTTTAATTAAGACTGAAAGATCAATATAAGTAGTGATGGTGGGAGGGTAGGGGAATGTTTTATACCCCAAACTCCCATATTCCAGCTCTGCTTCCTATTTTGCTATTATTATTTGTAAAAATCTGTGTGTGTGTGTGTGTATGTGTTTAAGATTTTACTTATTTGACAGAGAGCAGGGAAGAGAGCAGGAGCCAGGGGGAGAAGCAGACTCCTCACTGAGCAGAAAGCTGGATGTAGGGGTCCATCCAGGAACCCTGTGATCATGACCTGAGCTGAAGGCAGATGCTTAATTGACTGAGCCACCCAGCATCCCTACTTGTAAAACTTTTAACAACCCAGTGATTTGAGTTTTTGTAACTTCAGTAATGTGCTAGGGAACAATGAGTCTTGGTTTGAAGTAGTTGTAACAAAAAGCCAGAATAGTACTTGGCCATGATGATTAAATATATAAAATGATGCATGATTCTTATTTTTTAGTATCTTATTTTTTAGTTCTAAAGTGGCATCTGGGCCTTTAAACTCCCCTGCAATATGAACCGAACCAGAACAGGTAACTAAAGGCCAGAAGTGCCTAAATAACTACATCTTTTGGCAATGATTGATCTCTTTTAAATCATTTCTTTATTTTCATAATGCAAAGCCCATTTATTTGCATGTACAACACTGAAGATTATGATACTAGGAAAAAAGGAAAGTAGGAGAAGATCAAGACTTTGAGGTATCTGATTCTGGAAACTACCACAGTGGGAAGACTTGCTGTGCTGCCTTCAGCAGCTAAGTCTCTTGACCTGATGCCTCAGCAGGCTTTTCAATAGGCCTTCCTGCTGGAAGGAAGTCAAAAGAGTTTTACATTGAATACTCATATACTCATTACCATGATTCCACAATTAGTACTTACTCTAATCGAATGTATTTGTGGAATATTTATGGAATATTTATCATATATAAATACTTCTAGCCCCCCATCATCCATTTATTATTTGGCACTTCTCAAAATAAATTGCAGCTATCAGTATACTTCTTCCTCGAGACTATATGAATACGTATAGGCTTTCTCTATATTATAGTGGTATATATATTGTATATATATATATAATGGAATATTATTAAATGTTATATAATATCATTAAATGGTATATATAGTGGTATATATTAAGTGATATATATTTTTTATCCATGTATATATAATATTATATACATAATGGAATATTACTAGGCCACAAAAAGAATGAAATCTTGCCATTTGCAACAACATGGATAGAACTAGAGTATAATGCTAAGCAATATAAGTCAGTCAGAGAAAGGCCAATATCATGCGATCTCACTCCTGTGTGGAATTTAGGAAACAAAACAAATGAGCAAAGGAAGACAAGAGAGAGAAAAACAAATCAAGAAACAGACTCTTAACTACAGAGAACAAACTGATGGTTACCAGAGGGGTGGGGCATTGGGGAAGTAGGGGATAGGTTTTAAAGAGTACATTTATGATGAAAAAAAAATTACATGAAACAAGAGAAATATGTAAATGTTCAGTGTATATTTGCTGAATTTTAACAAACAAAGACCATTCTTACCAGGATATAGAACATCAGTATCAGTCCAGAAAGTCAACTATTGACCTCACCCTCCTGAAAACATCCACTGTTCTAATTTTTTTCCATTATAGATTCATCTGTCTGCCCTAGATTTTGATATCAAAGAAATCAGAGTATGTATCCTTTGTAGACTATTTCTTTTAATATTACTATGTAGCATTCTTTTTCTTATTAATCTATTTTGGTGACTTTTGCCTTTTTCATTTAGTTTACTAACACTTAATGTAATTATTAATATTCATAGTTAATATGAATGAATACTTATAGTTCTAGATCTGTCGCTTAACAATTTGTTTTCTGTTTATACTGTTTTGACTTCTATTCCCTTTTCCTCTTTTTTAAAAAGTGTTTTTATCGAAATATAATTCACACATAACATTGTGTAAGCTTAAGTTGTACAACATGTTGATTTCATACATTTACATTTTACAAAGTGACTACTGCTGCCATAGAATTAGCTAATACCTGTTCTTTTCATTTAAGCTAGTGATATGCAATATTATATTAGTTTCAGGTATATAACACAATAAGTCGAATTAATACACATTATGAAATTCCCACCACAGTTAGTGTAATAATCTGTTTTTGTTTTTATTACTCTAAAATTATTAAGTATTTTTACCTAATCTTTAAAATTATTAAGCAAGTATACTTAAAAGTATTAAGTATTTTTATGACTTGAGAAACTCTTAGAACTCTAACATATATTTGTTAGTTGTGTATCTCTTTTTGTTATATTTTTAGGGATTAATCTAGGGATTAGAATATGCATGCCGGAGTTTTCTCGGTCTGCTTAAATTTTATATCATAGCTAGTTCCATTCTGACAACCGATGTTTGAATAAAATGATTTTTCCTAACCTAATTATTTGAATGAAGTCTTCCTGAAGGATAGGCCTGTAGCATGTTCCAAGATGGTAAGAAATGTGTTTATGCCCTATGTTGATGTGTGTGAGGACTTTATTAGCTTTTATTTATCCCCAAAATATTGAGGTTAGCAACTGGCAGGCAGCTCCCAAAGGCACGAAGGACCTCTCTCCTGTCTTTGAACTAAACTACAGGGAGGTTGTCTGTGTGATTTTTCCTTCAAACAAGAGCCAGGCCCAAGGAAGCTACTACCCCCACCAGTCCAGGCAGCCTGTTGGCATTTTTGCAAACAAAAAATTGGCTTCTGAGTCTCAGGATTGCAAAGCAGTGTTTATGGACTTTTAATTGAGTTCTGCAACCACAAAGATCCTCTTTCTATACCCTGTTGGTCTTCACTGTTTGGACAATCCTCTCTCCTATTTGATAATTCAGGGTTGCTTGCTGTTATTGCCGAGATTTTATTCGTTTATTTTTATTTATTTTATGATGAACTTTACGTATCTGTTTCTTATCCTCTTTATTGCCTTGGGATGATTGCCAAGAAAAAGAAGGGGATACTGATGATACTTAGCCACAGTGAAATAAAAACTTCACCCTTGCAGTAACTTCCTTTCCTTTTAATCTGTTTTGTTGTCTTTGTAGCATGTGTCATTATTTAAACTGTGTTTTTTTTTCATTTGTCTGACATCCCCACTTGAAAGTAAATTCAATGATGAACTGCCTCAATTATTTCTGCATTTGCAATGCATAGAACAGCTCCTGACATAATTGACAAACATTTGTTAAAACAACAAGGGCTCAGAATCTGTTTAAAACCTAGATTTTTGGGGTGGCTGGTTGGCTCAGACAGTTAAGCATCTCTTGATTTTGGCTTAGGTCATGATCTCTGGGATATGAGATGATTGAGCCCCACGTGGACACTCAGTGGAGAGTCTGCCTGAAATTCCACCTCTCTCCCTGCCCCTCCCCTGACTCACACACCCTCTCATGATACACTTCCAAGTGGTTGTATGAGACGCAGATTTCAGCAGTTTGTTTAGATAGTTTTAAATTTTATTTTTAATGTGATACACAAGACAATAAAGCACTCATGATTTCTGTGAAATTTCTGTGACATTCTGAAATTTTACAGAAATCAGGAGATAATATGGGCCTAAACGTTTAAAGGAATCAAGTTGCATTTGATTAAAAAAAAAAAAACATTAAGGAGTGCAAGGAGTTTGTAAGGATATGATGAAACTCATTAAAGTGGCCTGGTAATGATGGAAGTTTGAAGAATACTGCGTTGATTCATATATCTAAACAAGACAATTGATTACCAGGCCATGCCAGCCTGGGACTAGAAATCAAGTGACTTTTCTTTTCTTTCTTTTTTTTTTTTTTTTAAGAGATTTTATTTATTTATTCATGAGAGACATACAGAGAGAGACAGAGACAGAGGCAGAGGGAGAAGCAGGCTCCCTGGGGGGACCTTGATGCAGGACTTGATCCCAGGACCCTGGGATGATGCCCTCAGCCAAAAGTAGACGCTCAACCACTGAGCTACCCAGGTGCCCTGGGTGACTTTTTGTTAATTATTCAAATTGCAATGACTTCAGTCTCCTACCTGTCCCGGCAGCTTCTTCCCATGGCTCTACAAAGATCCCAGATGAGTCCCTGTCTTGCTGTCGCTTACCCACTGCCTCCCACCAGGAGAATGGGCGCACACAGGGGTTGCTCCTGGGCAGCTCCATGCTGGTGATCTAAAAATGATATGCAGGAGAAAGCTGGCGGGTGTTATGTTTGCTTTAATTGGGTTGAATTTCTTTTTAAAGGAGTGGCAGGGTTAAAAAGGCTGACAGAGCTGACTTGGATTGTGAATGTGTTTCTAATATATATATATATATATATATATATATTTTTTTTTTTTTTTTTTTTTTTTTCCGTGCTTTCACTTCAGGCACGATTCTTTCTCCTCATGAGACCTGCTCTCATATACCTCTGCTGAGGACATGCACCTGACACTTCTCACACACTTTATTTCACACCTTCTACCTTTCTCCACAGAGAATATGTTATTTATCTAAATAGTCACATTTTAGGATAATGACTGGGATTACCTAAAAGGCTTAGCAAAGGATTTTGCCTTAAGGTGTCTGAAAGAGGACTGGTTAAAAGTAAAATTGTACTTTTTTTTTAACTTCTTGATTTAGCTGATATGTGGAGTGCCCTTAGAAAATCTACTAGGGGGATGCCTGGGTGGCTCAGCAGTTGAGCATCTGCCTTCAGCCCAGGGCGTGATCCTGGAGTCCTAGGATCGAGTCCCACATCAGGCTCTCTGCATGGAGCCTGCTCCTTCCGCTGCCTATGTCTCTGCCTCTCTCTGTGTCTCTCATAAATAAATAAAATCTTAAAAAAAAAAAAAAAGAAAAGAAAATCTACTAGGAAGAGGAATAGTAGTCAAGGCAAAATGTCAATCTAGCTAAGTAACCCAGAGAACAACATGAATTCAAATAAAATCATAGTACATTATGAAATAATTATAATAGCTATCAGTATAAACAAAAATTACTATTTACTGAATGCTTCCAGTACATTGGAAATTGTGCTATACACTTTTACATGCAATAGATTATTTAAATATACAGTCCTCAGGTCAATCCCAAAAGGGTATTGTTTTTCTTGTTTTACATGACAATAATCTGAGGTAAAGAAAGAATAAATGAGTTTTTTTTTTAAAGATGTTATTTATTTATTCATGACAGACAGAGAGAGAGAGAGGCAGAGACACAGGTAGAGGGAGAAGCAGGCTCCATGCAGGGAGCCTGACGTGGGACTCAATCCCAGGTCTCCAGGATCACACCCCATGCTGAAGGCGGTGCTAAACCGCTGAGCCACCGGGGCTGCCCAATAAATGAGTTTTTCAAGGGTACGTTGCCAGTAAATGTTGAACTTATAGGCCATCTAAGTCCAAAGCCAAGATTCTTCATGCTAGGTTAGGAATGAAATGTTTTGAACCTTTAAGTGTGTATCAGTTATAAGGAGTGTGATAGTTAATTTTATGTGTCAAGTTGATTAGCCTATGGTGCCCAGTTGTCTGGTCAAACACTAATCTAGACGCTGCTGTATAGATATTTTGTAGATGTGATTAACATCTATAGTCAGCTGACTTTAAGTGAAAGAGATTATCCTTGATGATAAGAATGAGGCTCATCCAATCAATTGAAGGTCTTTAGAAGGAAAACTGAGATTTCCAAAAGAAGAAGAAATTAAGCTTCAAGACTGTAATATAGAGATCTCCTATGAGTTTTACCATCCTGCCCTATACATTTCAGACTCAAGGTTACTTCATTAACTACTGCCTGAATTTCCAGCTTGATGTCTGGCCCTAGGAATTTTGGACCTACCAGCCCCTACAAGTGTGTGAGCTAATTCTTTAAGATAAATCTCCATGGCATATATACATGTATTCTATTGGTTCTGTTTTTCTGGAGAACCTTGACTAATATTGGGGGTACTGACACCTACCCTAACTTACATCATGCACATATCTAAAAATTCAGGTAAGGTGTTGATCAAAAACGTGCTTAAAATAGACTGCTGGAAAAAAAAAAAAAAAAGACTGCTGAAACAGAACCTATATATGGCATCTTCTTATGTTACATGCTGACTCATGCTGACCATTGGAAACCATGCATACTTTCAGAAATCCTAGCTCTGCTGTGAAACCACACACACCTTTAAGATTTCGGGAACTTCAAGGATATCGCCTTAGATTTCAAAGGATAAATAAACTTCCCCTGGTCTATTGCCACTGCCCCAGGCTCCACACACATGCTCCCAAATGCTTAAGTGAGATGGATTCCGTTGCCTTCAGTGAAACCTCATCAGAATACCCTGTGAGAGGTACCTAAGTTTTGCACATTTTACTTTCCTACCTGACCTGTAAGTTCCCTGCCATTCTAGAGATTCAGAGGTTCTATGAGGAATCTTTGCAATGACTTATTGGAGTTTGAAGAGATCCATTCTTCCTTTTCTGGCTCAAATTTTAAACTAATTAGGATTGACTACAAAATACAAGACATGCTGTTAATCCTAATTTTAGGCAAGGAATGAGTAATTTTTTGGTATAAATCTGTCCTAAATATTACATGAGACATACTTGTACCCTAAAAAATTGTCATTCATTGAAATTGAAATTTCACTGTGGTGTTATATATTTTTTTAAGATTTTATTTGTTTATTTGAGAAAGAGAGAGCACAAGAAAGGGTGGGGAGGGGCAGAGCGAGAGAGAGAATCAGACAGATGAGGGAGCCAGGACCATAGGACCATGACCTGGGCAGAAGGCAGATGCTTAACCAACTGAGCTGCTCAGGTGCCCCTGTGTTGCTGTATTTTTATTTCCTAAATCTGACAATACTTATCAGTAATTGAGAGATATAATTACAGAGTAAATCAAACAAAAGAGTAAAATTTCACACTTGCTATTGACATAATAATAATATTGATAAAATTATTCATAATTTAGCAATTTTAGTTTAATTTTGATAAGAATTCTATAATAAATTATAATTATAAAAGCTGATTTAAAGAGATTTGGTGTTTCCACATAGCATAGTTCAAAATGCATCTTACCCTGAGACGGTGAGAGTTGATAAGAGAAAACACTTTTTATCTTAAGAAATAATAATTCTGAAAAATAAAAATTGTCTTAAAAGTAAGGAAAAAGGGTACAAGCTTCCAGTTATAAAATAAATAAGTCACAGGGATGCAATTTACATCACTGGGAATGTAGTTAATAATATTGACCTTTGTATGGTGACAGATGATAGCTAGATTTATCAGGGTGATCACTTTGTAATGTATGTAATTGTAGAATCACTCTATTGTGTATGATATTAAGTAGGAGACTAACATGATATTGTATGTCCACCACACTCTAATAAAAAACTAAATAAAAACAAAAAAACTTCCCTGCCTGAAAGAAAAGAAAGAAAATATTGTATTATCTGTAATTTTTAACACAGGTAGTTAAACCTTATCATGATGTATTTCCCTCTGGTAGTGTGTGTGTGTGTGTGTGTGCGTGTGTGCATCGATATGATAAGCAGAGTGGAGAATTGGTGTTATATTCTCTCTGCTGCCTTCTGTCAACCTCTTCAGCTCTGAAGTTTATCATGTTTATTACTTTGTATTCCCTATGCCATGAGTGATGCATATCAGGACTGAATAAAGACTTCCTGAATCTTCATTCATAATTCATTCATTCAGCAGGCTCTTATGAAATGCCAAGTAAGAGAAAAGTTGGGAAAACTCAACTAACAGTTACCCACTGAGTGGCTAGGACTATGTATCAGACAACAGACAACCTGGTGGTCAGTAAGGGATACCAGCTCCAGAGCTGACACAAGGCATACTAAAAAATCGACAATACCAACTACTATTTCCACCAGTAGACACTTTGGTCATGTGAGGCAACAATCATCCCAGTGGTCTTCCTGTATTTACTTGGTTTTAATGTATTTCTAGACTAATTTGACCCAATGAATGGCCTCACAATATAAATTTTAAAACTCGATTTTCTCTATTCAAACATTGATTTGGAGCCTTCTTTTGTTCCAGAGACAGAACTAGATAATGGACATCCAAAGACAGGAAAATAAAATGTGATTTTTGCCCTTCTGGAATTTAGCTTTGTGGAAATTAAATTTGATAATAAATAAGCTCAAAATATTCAATGAGAAAAAATATGGAAAAATAAAACAAGAGGCCATGGGGAAAAATAACAATATGACTTCTAGTTTGCAGGACTCAGGAAGGTCTCTCCGAGACATAGATGATTTGTTGTGGTGTTTTGAGAGGATGAAAGTACATATGAGACAAAAGGAAACCACAGAGGTGAAGAACTTGAAATGGAAAGAAATTGGTACAGTGGGGGCAGTAAAACACTAATGTGACTGAATCTTTCGTGAGTAAAGAACATGACAGGATAAGGTGAGGTTGGAAAGGTGCTAAGCCACAACAGAAAACATATTTCAGCTATGTTATTGATTTTTTATTTAATTCCAAGCATAAGAAGGCATCGGTCATTGCTCTGTTGTCACTATACACAATGTTATCAGAGGATTTTTAAAAATAAGAACAGTATAAAATGATGCATTATAGACAATTTTAAAGAAACGCAGACCATTTCCTTAAATAGAAAGATAAATTCCATAGTCACTTAAATGGAAAAAGTCTCTAGTTGTCATTAACAGATTGTCTATGTTTTCTCTTGTGGAAGAGAAACATCTCTGATTCCTTGAGGCATTTACTTAGTAGTTTAAATAATAATAAAAAAAGACTAGGAAATGCAAATCAAAACTACAATGTGATATCACATCTGTTGAATGGCTAAAATCAATAACACAAGAAACAACAGGTTTTGGGAGAATGTGGAGAGAAAGAAACCCCCTTACATTGTTTGTGGGAATACAACTGGTGCGGTGGTCACTGTGGAACAGTATGGAAGTTCCTCAAAAAGTTAACAATAGGACTACTGTATGATCCAGCAATCTCACTACTGGGTATTTACCCCTAAAATACAAAAACACTAATTCAAAAAGATACGTGCACACCCATGTTTATAGCAGCCTTATTTACAATAGCTTCCAATTATGGAAGCAGCTCAAGTGTCCATCCACTGATGAATGGATAAAGAAGATGTGGTCTGTATACACAATGGAATATTATTCAGCATAAAAAGGAATGAAATCTTGCCATTTGCAATGACATGGATGGAGCTAGAGAGTAAAATGCTAAATAAAGTAAATCAGTCAGAGGAAGACAAATACGATTTCACAAATATGATTTCACTCCTATGTGGAATTAAAAAAAAAAACAAAAAAACAAAGAAACAAATGAGCAGAGGAGGTGGGGGGGAGACAGAGAGGCAAACCAAGAAACAGATTTTTAACTCTAGAGAACAAACTGGTGGTTACCAAAGGGAAGGTGGGGGGATGGGTGAAATGAGTGATGGGGATTAAGGAGTGCACTTGTGATGGGCCCTGGGTGCTGTATGGAAGTGTTAAATCACTCTAATGTGCGTCTGAAACTAATATAACACCATATATTAATTATACTGGAATTAAAGTAAGAACTTTACACAAATAATTATAAAAGGCTAAATAGAATTAAATCTTCAGGTTTAGAATCCATATTACCCATTATATCATATAGTTGCTTTTACAAATATTTCACTGGTTATTAATAAACTTATTAAAATTCCATTTTAACTCTTAGGTGTATATTTTTATTTTATCATCTATCGTTTTGTTAATGGCTTTGGCACTGGCATATTAAAAAACCTGGAGTCTAAAATATGATTGTAACTGGGGAAACCTATAAAGAGGGAAAAACAGTAGCAAGTTTTAAAAGCTATATTGAATGCCATCTCAAGCTACACACATGAGAGTCAAATTAATGTTTGAAACATAGAAAGAGTGAAAATTGGATGATGTTCTGGGATGGAAATCAAGTTTGGAGCAAAAAGCCAATTCACCTACACCAGCTGTGAAGGCCAAGATGAAAAAAACATATCATCTTGTAAACAAGTACATGAATTAACTTATTCAGCTCAGGACGAGTGATTTAACCAAGTTAGACAACATAAAGGAACTTCAGCCAGGGGAAGACTAGATGTTAACTGTAACGGAGCCAACAAACATCAGAGTCAGAAAACGAGGGAGCAAAGTGTTAAGACTGTTGGCATTTATATCCATGTGTAGACACAAAGTTAGAAGTGAGGCAATATTCTGTAGTAAGAACACCATAAACATACTGTGGGCTACAGTTCTCAGCTCTGATAAAGGCCTCTTTTGATTAAATGTTTTTCTTTAGAAGAAAATATTTGCTGAAGGAGTAAATTTCTCAAATATATATAATACATATATTATATATACATTTGTATAAAACATATATACACACACTTATATAGACCTGCCCCATATATATATGTGTGTGTGTATATATATGTATTATTCATATTTCTTTTACAGTGTATGTATATGAATAATATAATGTACTCAGTATGTGGGTTATCCCTGCAGATTAATCCAGGGATCCATCTGTAACTAAAGGTAGTAGCAGTAGGAGTGATTGAAGTCATATAATACAAGTCATTTTAAAATATAGTCTATCCTTAACCTAATATGATACTGTATTTTTAGTTTAGGTTCTCACTACATCAGGAGAATTCCATAAAAGTGTATGTGTCAAGTACAGTGCCTGGGATACACAGGTATACCTCATTTTATTGTCCATTGCTTTATTGAACTTCACAGATACTGTCCCCTCCATCCCCAAATTAAAGGTCTGTGGCCACCCTGCATTGAGCAACTCTATTGGCACCATTTTTTCCCACAGCATATTTTCTCGCTTAGTGTCTCTGCGTCACATTTTGGTAGTTCTCACGATATTTCAAGCTTCTTCATTATTGTATTTGTTATGATGATCTGTGATCATCAATGACTAGTCCCTGAAAACTCAGATGATGGTTAGCACTTTTTAGCAATAAAGTGTTTCTTTGATTAAAGTATGTACATTGTTTTTTTAAATATAATGCTACTGCACAACTTAGTAGACCACAGTATAGTGGAAACATAACTTTTACATGCACTGGGAAACAAAAAAAATTTGTTTGGCTTACTCTATTGCAGTGGTCTGGAATCAACTCTGCAATATGTCTGAGGTATGTCTGTAGTAAGTACACCCAAACTAAGGCAAATTCATGAGTAAATTAATGTATTAATCTTTGTGTGTGTGTGTGTGTGTGTGTGTGTGTGAAATGAAAACGTTAGATTTTTTTAAAATTAATTTTTGAAGAATAGGTTTAGATTTATAGGAAAATTGAGCAGATGGAGCAGAGATTTGTAGATTATCACCTCTTGTGCCCCATATACTTTTCCTTTATTATTAATTTCTTGCATTAGTATGGGGCATTTGTCATAATTAATGAACCAATATTAACTAAAGTCCATGGTTGACATTAAGGTTCACTATTGGTGCTGTAGAGTTCTGTGTGTTTTGACACATGCATAACATCATGTATCAACCATAGTATCATACAGAATGGTTTCCATGCCTAAAAAACTCCCTTTGCTTCACCTACTAACTCCTATAAAAAAAAAAAAATCATGTTCTTTAAACACCTGGCACCACTGATTTTTTTTTAACTCTTTTCATAGTTTTGCCTTTTCCAGAATGTCATATGTTTGGAATCATGCAATATGTCTAATTTAAAGATTAGCTTCTTTCATCTAGCAACTATATATTCAATTTTAATCCATGTTCTCTTATGGCTTGATAACTCATTAAAATTTTTTTTGAATAATATTGCATTCTATAGGGGTACCGCAGTTTATCCACTCACCTTTGAAGGGTATTTTGAATGCTTCCTGTTTTGGGCAAGTATGAATGAAACCGCTATCACCAGAATGTTCCCCAACTCCTTTCTCCCATCCTTTACAACATCACTGTCATTCATTTTACTTGTCCATACACCACATTATCCATTACCTTTGCAAGTTGTCTACTTTTTCCAATAAAGTCATGAACATATTAAGCATATTTATTTTAAATTCTCTCTCTGATCATTTCAAAATCTATGTCATATCTAAGTCATGTTCTGATACTTGCTTTGTCTCTTCAGACTGTTTTTCTTGTCTTTTAGTATGTCTTGTAATTTTTTATTGAAATCTGGACATGATATATGGAGTGTTAGACACTGAGGTTATTAGACTTTTAGTGTGAGGTTTCATGTTATCTGGCTAAGAGTTGAGTTGTGTTCAGTGTTTGCCACAGATGTAGGTGCCAGAAGGTATAGTTTTCTCTAGTTTCCTTGCTGGATGTCTCCCCCAGTCTCTGTTGCCTTTGGGTTTCCCTTAAGAACTCTTTCTTCAGCAGAGTCTGTGTCTTGAAGCTTTCTCAGGTCTAATCTGTTGTTTTTATGTTGAAGCCCTGTTGATGTGCTGATAAAGTGTTGGGGAGGATAAGCATTATGTATTTTTATAGTTAAATCTCAGATTTTTAGTAGACCTTAGTCCCTGGGAAATATGCCTTAGTGCTCTTTCTCTCTCTTACTTTATTGAGACAAAGAGGCTATTGGGAGCTGGAATTGGCTGATGGCCTTTCCATCAAGTCAGAGGGGCCTCTGGTAGGGTAGCTTCCCACGAAGAAAAAGCCTCTGTTAATATTCCCTTGGGCATATTTCAAAATATTTACTAAAAACAATAGAAGAAAAAATAAAAACAATAAAAACAATAGAAGAGTAGCCAGTTTAAGGACATATACAGGAAAGAGAAAAATAATAACATTGACTAGAGTGAAAAGAGATGGCAATAGAAAAAAAAAACAAAATGAGTTTCAATATGATGTAATTGTTATTTCTGAAAAAAAAAGATTACAATGAACTAAACAGAAATCAAAATTCAAAGGTAAGCTAGAAGAGATTTGTGCTGAAATGAAGAATAGTAACTGATCTCAAGTGAAAAGGCACATTCTTCTCTTGGAAAGATTGATACAGAACCATAAATGTCAAGCCATCACTTAGTGATGTTACCAAGGTTCAAGGTGTAGAAAACATAAGCCTCCAGAGGAGAAAAGAAAATGACCAAAACAGTGGAAAATAATTAGGCTGGTTTCAGACTTTTCCACTGCAACCTTTAGAGCCAAAAGACAATGAAGCAATGTCTCAATGTCCTAAGAAAAATGTGACCTAAGAATATCCTACCAAACAATTTGTCCTCAGAATAAAAAATTCAGACATTTTCAAACATGCAAGACCTCAGGGAATTTGGCACATATGAAATGTTTTTGGAAAAAACAAAATCTGGAAGCAAATACAGCTAAAAGCATTGTTGTCTGTAGATACACAGAGATAACAACATTTTGGGTGGTGAGCATTCAGATGATTTATTTTCCCTTTTTCTCAAAACGTAGTCTTGGAATTTTTATAATGACGGAAACGTATAATTTATACCAAAATGATAAACTTCTTAAAAAGACGCAACATAAAACAGGCAAATAAAATGTAATAATTCAAAGACTAAGTGATGATTAAACAGAACTAACAGTGTCTATAATTGTTATTATAATTACTATTGATTAAGCATGAGTAATGTGAAAATGATACGGAAAACACAGTATTCCATAAACTCTGCATGAAGCAGAGATCAAGTGGCACTACTCTAACATCTTATTCATTGATACCTGATGTCTATTCTTTGGGAAGACAGATAAAAATAATAAATTTTACGGAAAACCACTCAGTTCACACAAAACAGTTTTCAGAAAATCTATGCGCTAAAGCTCAAAGACGTTTGCAACTCATGATTCATTTGCTCTTCTTTTACTAGTGCCTGCTGGAAACCACTCCTTTCTCAGTTCACTGCAGGCTCAGGGGTAAAGCATTCAGCCAGAGACCTAAGTTGGTTCATCAACATATTCAACAAATATTTATTGACTGCTTACTGTGTGCTTACAGAAAAGAAATGCAACAATAAACAAAGGAGATATATCACATTTTTGTGAATATCACATTTTGGCGAAGAAAATAAAGTAGGTGGGGTGCCTGGGTGGCTCAGTGGTTGAGCATCTGCCTTTGCTTCAGGTCATGATCCCGAGGTCCTGGGATTGAGTCCTGCATCAGGATCCCTTCAGGGACCCTGCTTCTCTCTCTACCCATGTCTCTGACTCTCTCTCTCTCTGTGTCTCATGAATAAATAAAATCTTAAAAAGACAAAAACCAGAAAGATGCAATTCCAAAAAAAAAGGAAATGGAAAGAAAGGCCAAAAACCACTTCTCATGAATGCAAGTAATCCTATATATTTTAGAGTAGCCCAAACAAATCATATTAGTTATTTAAGTATTTAGTAATAAATATTTATTACTTTGAATTGCTATGCATTTGATTTAAGTCATCATTATTTGATTGATTCATTTAAATAACATTGGGCATGAATCTTGGGCCAAGGACTATTTTAGACGCTATTTTAGACTGTGAATATGACCAGTAAATGTTATGCATCATGGTGTTTATATACACCTGGGGGAGATATATAAAAGACAGAAAAATAGAATAACAGATTACAGCAAGTGACATGAAAAAACCCCACAACTGTAGTGCAGTCATTAGTGTGATGCAAAGGAAGAGGGTCTACTCTGATGGAGAGGGGGCTAAGCAGGAAAGCTCCTTCGAGGTGGTATTTATGTAAAAACATGAACAGTTTCAAAAGCTAGCCAGTCATTCTAACATAAGGGGTAACAACGTTAAGTGCAACACTGAGGAAGCCGGATCGGGCATGATTCAAGAACAGAAAGGTCATTCGTATACCTGTAGCAAGTGACAGAGGGCATGGTGCTTGATCTAAGCCTGGAGAAGTAAGTAAGCTGTAGCTGATGGGGAGCTTTTTGGGACATGGCATAAGAGTTAATTTTATCTGAAGAGAAATAGGAAGCTACTGAATGTCTCAATGAAAAACCGAGGAGTTTCATATATTCACATTTTAGATGACCTCTGGCTGGGGTTTGGAAAATGAATGATAGAAGCACAGAAGAGGAAGAAGGAGACCTGGTAACAGGCTTTTTTGATAGTCCAGATGAGAGAGGATGGTGCAATGAAATACACAGGAAATAGAGCCAACATCATTTTGGTGGATTAGATGGGGGGAAGTAGGGAAATGGAAGAAATCTACAATACTTTTATGGCTTCAGATTGTAGCCATCTGAGAAGGATGTGATATTGTTTAATTGAGCACAAAGAGCAAAAGAACAAAATTTAAGATGGGTCCAGAGTCATTATCTCAGGCACACCGTGATGGCCCAATGACCGATGAACTAAATGACGATGTCACGTTCAATGTAGTCAACAGCACTGAAGAATCTGCAGCTCAGAATGAATGGTGAGGGCTGGGATGGGAGGTAAAGCTAGAAGATTTCAACATAAAGTGGTGGTTTAGTGTTGTGGTTAAGAAGTTGGACTTCGCTGCCAGACTGCTTCAGCTTTGATTTTGGCTCTGCCTCTTACTGGTTGAAGTCACTTAACCTCCCTGGACCTTAGCAAGTGAGGATAATAAACAATTCCAGGTGTAGAGTGAGCATTCAAAATGTTAGTTAGTATTGACATTATTCTTGTTTTGTTGTAATTATAGCATGGAAATAGTTGAAGGCACTCCAGAGAAAAGGATAAATGGAAAAAAGATGACTCACTGGACTAAAAACCAGAGGCTCTCCAGGATGTAAAGGCCGGGTAGAGAAAGAGGTGGCTGACAAAAGAACGGAAAAGGTATAGCCAGTGGGGTAAGAGGAAAACCACAGGGAAACCAAAGTTGGCTGCTAGGACAGCAGTTAAGACAAAGCCAGAAAATTACCCCAACAGAGCCCAAACTACAGGGTAATGGAGACTGAACAGGAACAGAGCAAAGGGAAACAGCCAATGAACACCATTTGTCTGGGAATTTTTTTTTTCTGTAAAAGGGGTCATAAAAACAGGATGGTAGTAAGATGAAAATGTATTTTATAAAGTTGAGACATAATTTCAGATGTAGAGTGAATCAAGTCTGCAGAAATAGCTTTGGACTCAGCAGTGTTTGAAAATAATTTGACTTTTTCATGTCTTTGGACTTACACATGTGTTCTCAATGATATTGCTGAAGCCACCATCTTTGACCTTCATTCAGTTCACTTGTGTCAGAGGGAATTCCTGCCTCAGTTTTGTCCAGAGCATATGTGTCTATGCAGAGAACTGACCTAGCAGAAAGGGAGATGCTGGGAGGGAGGACATAATTAGAGAAACAGATCTTAAAAAAGAGGAAAGGGACTAAGATCCTTGTCATCCTTTAAGGAATTTACTTTAACGTCTTACTCGGTCACAGAAGGAGAAAGCAGAGAGGATGCATATAGGTGCAGGTGGTTTGGATGGCAAAAGTGTAGAGAGTATATTTGTGATGACTTCGACCATCACTCTAATGACTTTCTGCGAAGAGAAAAGGAATAGGGAAGGTTTGATAAGAGAAGAAATGTTATAAAACAGCCATCTTAAAATAGTCTGTTGGCCAGGGTTGAAGATCAGTTTAAAGAATTTAGAGTGACACCAATCATTGTTGTGTATGATTTTCACTAGTAAAATACAGCTGCTCAGATACAGGGGAGAAGAAAGTTGGGAGCTGTATTCACCTAAAGTTGAGGTTTTTCCAGGTGAGTAGGGTGGAAGGAGAAAGAACAAAAAAGAGCAGAAAGTGCTTGAAAAGGTATAAATATATGATAACGGCGCATCAAATCCAAAGGTAAGGAGAAAGGTCAAGATGGAAGATGTAATGAATTGTGGAAAAGTGATGGAGGCTATGGCAAGAAGGTCTCATTAGGCAAAGGGAAAAATGATACTAGTGGCCCATTAGTAGGGTTATGTAAGACCTGGTGATGGTGAGTTAGAAGGTGTGACAGTGATGGTGAGTGGCTGGCTCGGAATGCTGTGACTTTACTATACATGTGAAGATAAAGGAGTCACTGTGATAGATGGATCATGCACATAGAGGTTGGAATCCCTGAAATGACGACAGGGCATGAGTGGAGGGCATGAGCGAGCCACGAGCCACAGTCATCAACAACAACAGGTTTGGCTGGGAGACCAACCAGTTGATGACTGGGGAGAGGTTAGAGAGAGTTAAACCAAATGCCATGAGTTTCAGAATGAGCAAGGTTTTTTCTTGAAAGATAAAGATGACAAATCATTTGGAAGGGAAAATATAGAACAAGAGAAAATGCTCCATCTTTGAGTTATATGAGTGAAGTAGAAAAAAAAAAAAACACAAAAACCCATCACTGTAAAGGACAGTAGGACAAAACTTGGTCAGGGGACAGCCAGATTCTTTTAAGATAAAAGAAGCAAAGGGAAATGTTCCAAAAAGAAACTGAGGGCAAAGGAGAGTTTGCAGATTGCAGGTCAGCCTTGCAAGATGCTGGAGGAGGTGATGAGATCAGAGTAGGGGGTACAGGTATGCATGCATTTACGGTCTGAAACTGCAGGACTTGCACTGATGAGCATAGAGTCCCTAAGGCAACATAGGGGTTCTTTGTAAGAAGGTAGCTAATCATTTCAGGTAATGGTTTTCTTCCTTATAAGCAGTGGGGTAGGATGTTGACACCCACCTGTAGCTCCCACCGATGTGGCTTTTGGGGGCTGAGGACAAGGACGGGCAGCCGTGTGCGGTCCTCAGAGTGCTCCTCTCTGATCACCACTGCCACAGAACCAAGAGAATCATTAAGAGAAGACCTTAAAATTAATTCCACTTAAGCAAGCAGGCTGACATTGAGTTAATTGTGTTAAGAATCGTAGCCAAAAGGATTTGCAAAATGTTTGGGGGCTTACAGAGAGAAAGCCAGAAAGCCTCAGTTGCTAGATAATGCAAGATCCCCAGAGGGTTTCTAATAACCAAGCTCAGGCTCTATTAAGAAAATTATCATGAAGCTAAAAGATATTTACTAAGGATAAGAAAGACTGGAAGTGGTAATTAATCCTTCCACTATTAAATAGAGATTAGGTCCTCATGAGATTGTTACAAATTTGAGCTCCCACAGTTCAAAATAGATCTTGAAATATTGGAGAGAGTCCAAGTAAGACCAAGAGAAGTGACTGAAAAATTATCCATATTTTATAAGTAAAAGTGAAAGATTTACCTAATTTGGAAAAAAGAGCAGACTCGGGAATGATCATTTCTGCTATCAATCCTATATTAGGACAAGTAATTTAGTTATTAAATTGTCACGAAACAACTACATTAGTGGACAGTGTTCTGAAGCTGAAGAACAATGACACTTAAATGAACAGGTCACTAAAGGATAGTGTGAAAATGTTATTTTTGGAAATAGAGTCTTAGAGGTTTAGCCAGAGAGCCTTTCAGAAAAGAAGGGACTACCTAGATGCCATCTTTTTCACCTGACAATGTGGGCAGAGTATTAGATTAAATAATAGAGGAAGAAGAAGAAATATCAGGTATTTTCATGGATATTCTATTCATCTAGTTTTATCCTCAAACACCTAAAAGAGCCTAACACCCAGGGACAGGTAAACAGCCTTAGAATCTAAGATGAGAGACACCCTGCCTTTTTACCTTTACCTGCATCCCTCAGATGGTCTCAGTAACATCTGGGAACCTGACTCAATTTGATTTTCTCCTTGTTTGCATCACACATGACACTGGATAATTTAATGCTTGTGTGTCACCCATCTGATTGAAAATGTGTTGAGAGTTAACAATATCTAAACTCATCTAACCGGTGAACTCATATCCAGTCCTCTTTCCAGAAGTGCTTCTGGAAGTAGCCTCCATAGGATGTGAAACTTCAAGGAGGCAGGAAGGGAGTCCCCACCCCCAGAATGGCCTCTCTGCTGTTGGAGAGGTCTTGGTAGGTTCTGGACTTCACCCAGAATCAGTGCTTCCATTACAAATAAAACTGGTCCTCCGAAAAATAAGGCACACGGAGAGCAAATCATGTAGAAGTGTGGAAGCAGGTGTGGGTGATGAGGAGGATGGCTGGCAGCGCCCTGAATCCATATAAGCAAAGAAGTTGGGGTGGGGGGGATGGCTGGGAAGGTGGAAGGAGGAGTGAGAGTCCTGAAGACAGATATTCTCCTCCGTCAGTTTGCCCTAACGCACTTGCAAACTTCAACACAGCTATTCCCTTCTGGTCAAGGAACAAGGATTCCTGATGCACAATTTAGAACCAGACTCCGGGACTTATGTAAAGCCTGCCAACGTACATGACACAAGTTCCGTCTTCCTCTAGAATTTTGCAGTGTGAGTGGAGGTGAAAATGGAAGTTAACACAAATGTGTTTTCTCTCCAAACCTATCATAATTCTGAGTTTCACAAACCATGTCAGGTAGCAGGAGCCTACAACAAATCTTGTATTCTGTGGGAAAATGTTTTTATGTAATTTGATTTGTTTGGCTCTGATAGATAAAAGAGAGACAAAGGAGCCTCTTTTTCAAACCACTCAGATCA
Organism: Canis lupus dingo; assembly: GCF_003254725.2. NCBI lineage: Eukaryota > Metazoa > Chordata > Mammalia > Carnivora > Canidae > Canis > Canis lupus. Next base: position 31,753,108 of record NC_064257.1, on the reverse strand, counting down.
TATTTATGCATTGTTTCAGGACAACTTTTTTTTTTTTTTTTGTACATGGGCATGCAGAGGGTTTATTGTTTCATTGCTCTCAGAGCATTCTAAGCAATCAAAATAATTTGGATTTTTTTTCTTGTTACTTATCCAACATTAAAACAGGTAAGGCTTTTGCAACATTACTGAATTTCTTCTAACATTAATGAAAAGTGAAGAAAATAATTCAAGACATGCAAGGAAAACTATTTCTTATTAGAATAATTCTAACATATTCATCTATAGTATCACTGTATACATTAACTTTTCCTTAATTGGTGAAGTTTTTATAGATGAAATATATTAAAACCAACTTTTTCCATTTAAAATATTGAAGGTGGCACATTGGCAATTATAACTCCTTTAATATAATTTCAAGAGCTCTATACACTATGTCATTTGGATTCTATTGCTTATTTTGAGTGACTATAAAGTAATTTGGGGGTTTTAAAGACTGAGAAGCATTTCTCAAGGTTAGCTTTTCCAAACAGAAAATTGAGTGTTATAAATTCCACCTCCCACAGACCAGAATTCACAACCATTGGTCAGGGGCAAATACTACTGGCTCTGCGTCTTCAGTCACTTCATGCCATTTCACCAAGTGGGAGCCAAAGGTAAGTTTTTACACTTGCTTTCTTCTTGGGTTTAGAGACTTTCTTTTTTCTACTATAGTAACCTTTTAAAAAATAATTCAACTTGCTTTAATATCTCATGGTGAATTTGATTCAATGGACTAGGCTTAACTTCGCTATTTGATATTTTTATTATTCTTGGAAAATCCAAAAATTTGAATTAGCTCAGGAATTAATAACATACAGTAAAACAGTTGATCTTAATAGTCAGGATAGATGCCAATAAAATTATAGTAGTTTCCAATATATTCCTTAAATCGAGTGCCCTGACATAGACCATGTTTCTTGACAGTATAGACCGGCACTATTGATTAGTATTGATTGAAATATTATGCAAAAGAAGAAAAAGGGGAGAGTTCAGGTGTTTTAAAAATATACTAATGATCACATGGGAATTATGCATTTGACCTGTTTTATTAAGATATATGTTTTAAAGTTTTATATAAGCATAATTTTCAAAATATGACATGGAGTGAAGTGCACACCAAATTCAAAGTTTCAACAAACACACTTATTAAATGTTAGGATAGTTACTTGAAGAAGAAAAATCCTTTTTAAACTACACATACATAGGGGTTCTTCATAGTTTTAGAGTTTGCACAGACTTTCTTACTGCTGATAGCTCTAAGGGATGATCACAATGCAAATAAACTCTAAGAATGTAGACACTTATAATCAGATACAGAGCATGAAGTGAGAAAAATAATCAGCAAGTGCATAATTACTTTGAACAATGAAAGTTGCCAGAAATGGAGAAGGAAAATATTTTTTCTAGGTTAGTGGTGGCCACTGTGAATGCCTCCCACTTGAAAATGGAAGAATGGTTCCTAGAAGATTTGTAAATCACATGTTTGATTAAGTAGGACTTTTTGTTGTTGACTGGTCACAGCAGTTCCAAATCTGCAGTCCTGCAGAGAGCCCTGCAAAGGCAGGTAAAATAGAAGCCTAGTTTACCCAGTGTGAATGAAAAAAATGATTTAAAGAAAGCATAGGAGGGAAGAAAAAGGAGCTCCTTGTACTGTGTCTTATTCTCAGAGGGATTTCATATCCTTCTGCCTAAACCTGCTTCATAAAGACTTTCTTTCAAGTAACTGAAGGTCAGTTTGTCTGCCGGTGCATTCAAGTTTAAAAGTAATATTTATCATGAATTCCCTTTTACATGTGTGCATAGGTACCAAGACCGTAGTTACTGTTCTTGAAGTAAGCCTAAGAAGTGTTTCCAAAATACAAAACCTTTAAAATTAGACATGCTTGTTAAAAACTTTTACAAATGCTTTGCTTCCTCAATAAATGATCACCAGGTAACATTTTTGATGGGCCCAACTTAGATGTTTAAAATTAAACATGAGAGACTTCTTTTTCTAAACGAAACTGTATTCAAAGGAGTACATGGAGAACTAAAATAATTAAAATTACAAATATTATTATACATATATACATGTATATGTATAACATATTATATATACTATAAATAAAATTATAAGATTTTGATTGAATCTCTCCCAAAGCCAGGATTATAATCATGGAAAATAAGAATTAGAAATCAAAAGACTTTTTAATCCAAGTGTGTAGAAATCCTCCTGTAAGGAAATCTTACCAAATAGTGTCTTTTAGACATGGATTCCTATTGATTCTGAGTTCAAAGCTCAGATGGCTATTAAGAATTGAAATAAAACACTGAGCACTAAAGGAAAAATAATTGTCTTTTCTGCTCCATTTAGCTAAGAATAAGTTTTGAAAAATATTGCATGAAATATTGATTTATACATACATTAAATTATATATACGTTAATGATACCCAGAGACAACAAGGAAGTAATAGGAAAAAAAAAACTTTCATTATTTTGTCTGTAAAAAGCCATTGGCTTGAATGTACAAAAAAACAGTTGAGTCCAGTTAGATCACTAGCCAAACCTGTTTTGGTTTCCTCATCTGTAAAATGGAGTGACAGTTCCAGTCTTCCTTCTCCTTCTCCTTCCTACATCCCAGAGTTGATGAAAGAAACTTAATGTTTAGTAAAAGGTAAAGCTCTAATGAATGCAAAGTTTTTGTCAATAAGTGTATCACAATATTTCCACATCCCATTTTCTCTGTGTTTCTCTATGAAATAAACTTAATTTCACTGTAATTACAGTATCTACTATAAAAACGTAGATAAGTTTCTGAATTAATTTGAGCATCGGTATCAATAATCTTCAGAATCTACACAATTTCATGTGTTATGCTTATAAATGATCTGTGTAAGCTTGAGCTCTAAGCACTCATATTGATTTATCATTCCTGTTTAGTGAAAAGTCTTCATGAGTTATTATCAATTAAATATTTATACATTTTAGTATTTTTTGATTAGGAAAGCTTGAAAAATGAAAATGCTAGCAAGGCTCATTCTGGGACTTGTCATCTTTGATGCTGCTGTGACTGCTCCAACTCTGGAACCCATCAACTATGACTCAGAAACGTATGATGCCACTTTGGAAGACCTGGATAATTTGTACAACTATGAAAACATACCTATTGGTCAAGCTGAGGTAACTGATTGGTCCCACTCTTGAGACTTAAAAGCATGCATATGGGGAATTACTGAGTTTGTTCCTTTCAAATAGATTTTTATTTGTAAATAGAGATGTTCTAGCTTAATAATTTCATATGAATCTTTTCTCCAGAATCTGTTCAATCTGTTGTTGAAAGTTAACATTGGGACACTCTTTTGCTTTCTCAAAGTTCACTTCATTTCCTTTACATCTTCTTGTAAAATTAAAACAACAACAACAAAAGAGTTTCTAGCAAGTTAGAAGAGAAAATTAGAAGAAAATGCAGTCAATAAGGAAGAGTGGAGATAATATACATGCAATGATGAGAAAGTTGGGGAAGTTTGGAGCAAAGGAAAAAGATGTGAGATTAAAATAAATTAAGAGAAAATAAAAAGAATGCAAAGAAAGGATGATGATTTGGAACTCCACTGCATTCCAAGAGTGAATGTGCTTTCTGAAATGACTGATTATCTCTCAGCAGTAATGTAGGCATTGGCAAGGTTACAGCCCATTACATAAATCTGATATGACATATTTCTAATTAAATGTTAGACTTTTTACATAACTAAAGGATACAGACTAATTTTTTCTGAATCAGAAAACAAACAGACCTTGAAATGTTAGAGTGTAATTAATGTACAACATTGACAAAAACTAATTAAGTAGAAATCAACCAAAAGGGAAATTACATCACCTTTACAGGATCATAACATATTTTGGGCAGTCATTCAAGTGTAAATCTTCCTAGAATATTACTTTTGATAACTAGGGAAATAAAATATTTAGACAAAAGCATATATTCAAATGGAACTTAGTTCTATATTAAGAGGATAAACCTTCTTGTTGCTTATGTTGCTTGATGAAATTCAAGAATCAAATTTTCACAATACGATAGTTTTCACATCTTCTCCCAGACTCCATTTTCCTTTCCATCTTCCTCTATTTTGTCTTCACTCTCCCCTGCCTGGCCTCCACTCCTTCTTTGTCTCCCTTTTTCTCATTCTGTCTTGTTAGTAAAGTCTTAGGTTTATCAGAAGACCATTTTTTTTTTCTGCCATGTTGTGATTCTATTTTTCAGGTCTTTTTTCACTGTTTGATTCATTATGCTGTACATCTTCTGTTACGTTAATGGCATGTTCTGTTGAGTGTATGCTCATTAATACCAGACTTGCTGTACGTGACCTCCATACCTTCAACCTAATGCATCAGCGGAGAATATAAGGAGAAACTTTTTCAGGGCTGAACTCATCTGCCCTGCTCCTTTTCCCATTGAATAAATATTTTTTTAAAAAAGACCAAGTATGTATCTGCAGTTATCTACAGAACTAAATATTGTAGTTTAAATTTACTTGTCATTTCTTCAAAAGATATTTCATAGGATCAAGAGGCTTGGCAAGTACAGTAAGTGAATCTTCTGTTTTGGGTAGGCCTGGGAGTGGATGCTAGGAAGTGCTCAAGGCTGCCCCAGATAAATTGTGAAAGCGACCAGCTTTATCTGAAGACTTCTTTAAAGCTGTTGCTTGCTGTCAGAAGCCCTTTTTTAATTGGAGTTTGATTTGCCAACATATAGTATAACACCCAGTGCTCATCCCATCAAGTGCCCCCCTCAGTGCCCATCACCCAGTCACCCCATCCCCCTGCCCACCTCCCCTTCCACTAACCCTTGTTTGTTTCCCAGAGTTAGGAGTCATGTTTTGTCACCCTCTCTGATCTTTCCCACTCATCTTCTCTCCTTTCTCCTATAATCCCTTTCACTATTTTTTATATATACCCCGTATGAATGAAACCCCTTGATTGTCCTTCTCCGATTGACTTACTTCACTCAGCATAATACCCTCCAGTTCCATCCCTGTCGAAGCAAATGATAGGTATTCGTGGTTTCTAATGGCTGAGTAATATTCTGTTGTACATATAGACCACATCTTTATCCATTCATCTTTTGATGGATACCAAAGCTCCTTCCACAGTTTGGCTATTGTGGACACTGCTGCTATGAACATTGGGGTGCAGGTGTCCTGGCATTTCACTGCATCAGTATCTTTGGGGTAAATCCCCAGTAGTGCAACTGCTGAGTCATACGGTAGCTCTATTTTTAACTCTTTGAGGAACCTCCACACAGTTTTCCTTTTTGATGAACAGATATTCTCATGAGATTGTGAAGTTCTTTCTGCCATCAAGAAATTTAAGCTAGTAAGTGTATAGAGAGAAATATAATTTAGTATTATATTTAGTATTTCCTCAGTATTTGCTTATTCTGATAGCAAACTTCTTGCAAGGTACCAAATACGTGGCATTGTACCCACTTACCTCATTCAGGCTTCCTTAATTTTCACACTGGCCTAGCCAAACCCAGTATTCTTAACAACTGAGAGCTCCAGGGAGCTACTAAATAATCTCTTGTTGCTAATGGAAATACGTAAGTTATCCCGGGTTTCATAATCTTTTGTGATGAAGTCAACATCAGAAAACCAGTGTATAGATACATGATACACATATATACATATACCCATGCTATAATGAAAACATAATACATTTAAAAACTATGCATATTTTTAACCAAATTGGCACAGTAGCAAAATTCAATTAGCCAACCTACTCACCCACCACCTATAAAAAAAAGAGATAAAAACAATATGATATAATAAATAAAATAACATGAGGAACAAAATTCAGAACATCATCTCAGATCTTAACAAATCATTAATGTGAATTCCTTTATAAACAAAGAACTAATAAACAATTCCTTATGGAAAAATGTAAAATAAAGCCAATGAATCCAGCCATGTGAATGGACTCTAGAATGCAATTACTTATGATATGAATTTCTTGAATTTAGTCCTGGAAATTCAGATTCTGATAACTCCTGATAACCTTATTTATCTCACCTTTAGAAATTAAGAGCAAGTGTTTAATACATTCTCGATCCTAAGTGATACTTTTTGCATGAACACTGGTAACATACCGGTGTGGTTGATGAAAAAATTCATGGTAAACAAAGCACATGGAGAGTACTGAAACTAGGCTCCTTTATTTTTTGTTCTCAAAGCCAAGAGTCTGGTTCTGCCTATCTTAGCCTAGAGTTTATCATCTATAGAAAAGACAGCTTTAATAGTTTAAAATTACAAATTTATAGAAAAATTGAACAATGCTTCTAAAATATATGACAGTCTCTTTCTTCTAAATTTTAAGGCTTGGCATTGTAGGCCAATATAGTAGACCCTCTAGACTAAATAATTAATCCTTAAGGCCTCTGACATATGAGGTAGGCAGAATTTTAAGATGTACCTGAAATGTCCCATCCCCTAGTATGTCCACACCCTCTATAATCCTTAACAACATGGATATATTGGGATATCACTCCTATAATTAGGTTATTTTATATGGCACAACTGAAATTTAAAAAGGGAAGTTCTCTTGCTTGGCTTGACCTATATTTATGCTCCCTTTCTGTTTTAAATTCTTTTTAAATTTGAATTCAGTTAGCCAACATATAGTATATCATTAATTTCAGATGGAGTGTTCCATAACCCCCCCAGCTGCATATAACACCCAGTGTTTATCACATCCTGTGCCTTCCTTCATGCCCATCACCCAGTTACCCCATTCCCTGACCCACTTCTCTTCCAGCAACCCTTAATTTGTTTACTATAGTGGGTCTCTCATGGTTTGTCTCCCTCTCTGATGACTTCCCATTCAGTTTTCCCTCCCTTTCTCTATGATCCTCTGCATTGTTTCTTATATTCCACATATAAGTCAAACCATATGATAATTGTCTTTCTCTGATTGACTTATTTCGCTCAGCGTAATACCCTCCAGTTCCATCCATGTTGATGTAAATGGTAAGTATTCATCCTTTCTGATGGCTGAGGAATATTCCATTGTATACTCATGCCCCCTTTAAAATGGTGTCTTGAGGTCAGGGTCAAGTTTTGCAGCATGAGAGAAATTCAAGGCGAGGGAAATTATCTGTTGCTGGCTTTGAAGATGGATGGGTCCGCATAGCAAGGAGTGCAGGAAGTCTCTAAATTTTGAGAGAAGCAACAGCCAGTGAGCACATGAAAACCACATACTATAGATCCAAGGAACACAGAGCACCACATGAGCTCACAGCCCTGGCCATTACCTTGATTTTGGCCTTGTGAGAGCCTGAGTAGAGAACCTAATCAGGCCATCTCTGGACTTCTGACCCACAGAAACTGTTAAAAAAATGAATATAGTTTAAAGCTGCTAAATGTATGGCAATTTGTCAGGCAGCCAGAGCAAACTAATACAATATGCCATAATTATGTTTTTTTCCTGAAAACCAAATTTGAATTACACTGCTGCAAGGCTTGCATTTATGAATCCAGTGATTTATTTAACAATGAGCCAAATTACTACCCGCCCCCCCAGCCCTGGAGTTAGAATCGCAACAGAGCTTTGTTGATTTCTACTGCTGATAGGATATTCATTACCTCCCTAGTGATTGGAAAGGGTCATGAAAGAATTTCTGGGTTTGAAAATCTTATGTAATAATAGTACTCCAGATTGCTGACTTAAACAATGATTTCTGGTGATTTAGAATATCCAAGCTCTGCTAGATTTGATGTTAAGAGCAGATCTTAGGCCCAGCAATTCCATCATGATACTCTATGTTACCCAGTGAATAATGGATAAATTTGCTGGTATAACATAAAATTTCTGAGTTTTTTTGCTTAGCTTTTATTTTACTTTAATGATATAAGAAGGAATGGATATAACCCATAAGACCAAAATAGGAACTTTTTGCTTTCTGATGAATATTAGTTGAGCATGTATTATATGCCAAATATTATTCTAGGCTTTCATGTGCATTATTTCATTTCTGACAACAAAACTAGGAAATGCTATTGTCATTTTCATTGAATAGATGAGAATATTGAGGTAAAGAGAAAGTAAGTGACTAAGATTATAGTTACTAATGACATATAATTATAGTGAAACTATCTTCTCATATCAGAAAATAATTTCCAGCAGATGAATAAAAAATTCTATTATCTCCCCTCCATTCTCTACCAGGTTCCAAATTGTTCTTTTAACTTGGCATCTGTTTTAGTTGAACTGAACCCTGGTGCTCCCACACTACTAAAGGAGAAAGAAAGCATTGTTCTATGGGTGAATAATGTAAACTGGAAGTAACCTTTATAGATAGACTTACCTAATTACTGTAATACAGAATGGCTTAAGACTAACTACTTCAAAGAATAAATGTAGATAGTCATTCTCCAACATAGTATATGTATGTCATGGGCTATCTATCTAATCTGTATATAGATTTATAAAAATCATACTTATTGGGTGGTTTGGAATGCAGGGAAATATTTCGCTATTTTCCTTGAAGATTTCATAAGTTCAAAATTTGGTATCCTTTGAGTGACTTAAATTGAGACTGTGTCTTGAATAAGGTAGGTATTTGGTGTTTTCAGTTTCATAGTAGTTTTGGGGTTATTGATTTTTCATTTCTCTGAAATCTAAGAGAAACACCTCCTGCCCATGAGTTATTTCTTTTCCCCAGAAAAGTGACCATATTAATATTTATGGAGGATATGAACCTACCATTCCTGCAGGAAATTCTCCTTTGCTCCACCCAGTCAGACTTATCCTGTCCTACACTATCTTACTTATATGTAGTTAATTTTACTTACTTGAATCTGCAGTGTCCCTGCATCTTCAATAGACAACATGAATAGTTTTACTTCAGAACCCTGTGGAACACTTGTTTGTATTTAATGTAGGACAGTGTGAAGGGCATTTGCAATGATCCCATACAATGCTCTTCAAGAGGATATGGATTAGGAATTGTCCAAATGGGTTGCAAGTTTTAAGAAAGTTGCTTATTTTCTGGGCCCTACATCTTGGAACTAATTGTGCTAGTCATTTTGCTCAGAAATCTGGAGCCAGAATTTTTGTCTTATTCTTTCTTCTTTCTTTCTTTTCTTTCCTTCTTCTTTCTTTCTTTTCTTTTTCTCTTTCTTTTTCTTTCTTTCTTTCTTTCTTTCTTTCTTTCTTTCTTTCTTTCTTTTCTTTTTCTTTCTGTCTTTTTTCTTTCAAGTTGTATTTATTATGTAGAGAGAGTAAGTGTGAGTAGAGAAAAGGGGGGAGGGAGAGAATCTTCAAGCAGTCTCCTTGCTGACCAAGAAACCCCAGGCAGGGTTTTATCTCAGGACCCATGAGACCATGACCTGAGCTGAACCAAGAGTTGGATGCTTAACTGAGCCACCCAGGAGCCTCTCCTCATTTTATATTACTTCCCTATCATCCTAATGTCCTTGTATAGACTGAAGCATTACCACAAATGCTTTTAAAAATGCCTTATAAATTTCTGGAATGAGGTGGGGTATACATTCATAAATAAACAGCAATAACAACTGAAAAGGGATATCAATAATAATTGACCAACAGGAAATTTTTTGAAGAGACATGCTTTCCTTGCTATTACTCTCCATTGATCTTAAAATTAGCCTGTTTTTTTCTCTTTCATAAAGAGAATAAGTAGCTAAATTGTTTAAAATCATCCTTATAAAGAAAACTGCCATGGAAACAAATTAATTAAACTTAAAAAATAGCTTTCAGAGATGAAGAACCGGATTCATTAAAGGAATGAAAATTAAATTTAGTGGAGTTGTAGAAATGGACAAAAACTCAGTGAAGGCAGTTGTATTCAGTAACTGTTGAACTTTGGTTTCTTTTCAGTTGTCATCATGGTAATATGGTGCCATGCAAATAATTTTAGAATAAATGTTGATGCCTCTAACACTAGAAATTGCTTAAGTAGAATCAAATTAATTTTGGGTGACTTATAGAAATAATGTTCACTTTGGAAATGATACGTAAAGATATTTTTAATTAGGTTACCTAAATGTAATAGATTGGTAATGCTAACAGGTAGCTTATTTCAAAAACCATCTCTGTAGTTTCTAAACAAAAAGTAATTAAATTAGTAATATTTCTACTATTTATTTCCTCTGATGATGAAGGCATGGAATAATTTTATCCTTATATTTGAAATGATGTCTCTCTTTGGCCAGTTTATACAATACATTTTAAGGTTTCAAACTTATGGTTTGCATATAAAACACTTTTTATTGGAAGAAGTAACTTAGGCTCAACCTGAATTAAATGTTCTTTTCAGAATTTGGCAACAAATAAAAGCTAATCTTCTTCATGGAAGACACTCTGGAGGAAGGGAGGGAAGAATTTTGCTGATGAGCTTTTAATATGGCTGTCTGATTAACTTTCCATATGCTCCTCTCAAAACAGTGTTACACTATTTGAATATTATTTTAAAACTATTAGAAAACTTGAAAAAAATGTAGCAACAAACATACAATCATATAGGCTCATCATATACAACCATATAGGGTCATATAGGAAATGAAAGAACATTGATGGTCTTTGTCAGTGACTTGTTTGTGTTTGAATTATACCTCATTTATGAGACCACAAACACAAGTTAATTCTCATAACTGTCCCTTGAAATGAGAAATTATTCTATTATTATTATTATTATTATTATTATTATTAAGAACAACTGAGGATCAGAATTTTGCCCAAGGTTATTCAGCTAGTAAATTTCAGAGTAAAATTTAAACCAGATTGTTTTAATGCCAAACCAGAGAGACTTTGGCATTAAAAACTCCCATTATTTTCCTTCTTCTCTTTAATCTTTACTTCTTTTAGCTGTGTCCAATATTGAGGTTTCTTTCCTCTGAAATTAAGTAATTTGATTGTTAGGAATCAGAAAAGCAAGAATTTTCAAGTGATTATAATGAACACAATATCTAAGCATCTGTGTTAGCTGTCAAAGTATTTAAGGGATCGAGAGGTAACACAATACTGAACTGAAAGCTGCTTTGTGAGAAATGTGGGGATTGAGCAGTCTTTGCCAAGCACATTTCTTCCTTTTCCATTTTCAAGATAAAATAGAAAATAAGATAGAGCTTTCATTGCCAGTCTTCATGGTCGCATTCTTTTAGATAATTAATATGGATCACTTAAATCAGTTTGAGCACCAGGCTCACTTTCAGAGAAAAATTCCATTGCACTTTAAGATAACCACACACCATCCTATGAAATCCTTAAGAATACATCTTTAGTAACCCAGGCTGAATGTCTCACTCCTTTTAAAACCTTCAGAAGCCAATTGTTGACATAATCGTAATGACAAGCAATAGCTTCAAGATTTATTATCAACTGTGTGGGACAATTTTGGAAAAAGATAAATGTAAAATTCCATTCTGTTTAACAAAAACTTTAGTCTGTGCTAGAGTGAAAATCCAAATAACATTCTGGATTTCCATTTTCTTTTTTTAATGAGAAGCAGACCTATAATTTAAATATTATCTTTTGAAGGCCTGGCCTTATTGGTTCAGAACTGACTGGCACAGTGAGGATCCTAATTGAAGTGAATATATCGATGAGGACATTTGTTTACCTAACTTGAATTTGCCTGGCATTTAAACAATCAACCCACACACTGCAAAGAATAATGAAAGAAACCACTGGCTTTGGGTGTTTCTCATGTGTACATTTGTTTCATCCTTAAGAAGCACTTTGTCATGGTGTTGATTGACGTGGGTTTTGGATCCAGACTTACTGTGTGTGACTTCTAGGTCTGTACACCAACTGTACAGCCTTGGAAGATCATACAATCCTTCTGAGCTTCAGCTTCCTGCTTATAAGCTACCTTATGATGATTAGGTAAGATAATGCTTGTTAACTGCCTAACTTAGAGCTTGGCACATGGTAAATGTTTAATAAATGTTAGCTTTATCATCAAATCACTCATTCAGTCAATAGCCACTGAAGCTTGGGCACTGTGGTCATGGAAACCTTCAGGAAAGGGATGGAATTTCAGCTGTAATTCAGGTTGACTGCATCGGGCATGAGTTCACTTTACATCTGACATCCCGTCTTCTCTTGAGAGCCAAGGATATTGGGGCAGGGAAATCATACCTGTTCCTCTCTGACCCTCAGTACCTACTTATCTACTCATCTTATAAATTTGCATCTTCAACACAATACAGAAAGTGAAATACACACACACACACATATCTGTAGTTACCTGGTGAGACATAAGGCTTCTATGAATTCTGTTACAAAATATATATGCTGAGAAATTGTCCCCAAATATGTCCTCAGTTGAGAATCTCAGACATGTTATTTTAGTTGTGTGTTTATCTATCACAGTATTTAAGGCTACTTACATGAATAAGTATAATAAGCTATAATGTGTACAGCAACAGATAAAGATATATACAGTGAATATTACTATAGAGATAAAATACCCGTTTACATCAACATCTCACAAAAGAATTTCTAAAATTACATAATATAGTCTATATTATAGACTGTAGATATAGTCTGTAGATATCTACAATATCACATCTTATACTATATATGATTGATTATGTATTCTTTTACATTATGACACAAAAAATATGAATTAGGAAAGTAAGGTAAAGAGAAAACAAGAGTTAGGAACATAATATGAAGCCAAGAGTCAGGTACATATATAAAATGCATATTATTTTGTATTATAATACATATAGATACATATAATACTGATTTTTTTCTGGACAATAAGTGTTAGGTTTTAAGAGACCCCATATAAGCTCCTCCTATTGCACTACCTAACTTCAGACCTAGTAGAGTAACAGGAATGAGATTCAGACAAATGAAGTCCAAAATATCTCCTTTACTACCAATAAAGGCTGGGTTGAAATGTATGACTTAGGTATGAAGCAATTATGAGCATCCTAACATAAAATTCCAGAAGTAGATATGCCATCAGTTTTCAGCAACAGTGGTTAACCACCATCCTCAGATTAGTGCCTGATCCAGTAAATCTTAGTGCAGGAAGGGACAAAACAATCTATGCTCTTGACAGGCAGGAAATTCCCCCGAAAAGAGAGGGTGAACACTCAGCCCTAGTATTTTCTCCCACCCACCAATTAGCCTAGTCATTCTTCCTCAGGAAGAGTGAGTAAAGAGGCCAACAGGGGATGTATCCACCCCACCCCCACCCCCGCCCCAAGGATGGTGGCCTTCCAGCCATTAGGCTTAACTACTAAATTCAATATAGCTCTCCCCTTCAACAGAAAAACCCCGATTTTTAGGACAATTGTGGTCCTGCCTTTATGAGACCTACCACCATGCCAACAATCACTCTTAGGTGGCTTCTGGCAGAATGTAGATTTTGATCCCAGAAGCTCTAAAATCGATCCAAGAGCATCAGTGAATTTATCTCAAAGGCCTTCCTGTACCTGAAATTGAAATTTCACTCTCACTTCTATGTTCTACCTCAAATTGTATCAAAGCCACCTTAATAATAGAGCTTAGAAAAGACTCTGAAATGAAATTAAATGCTAAGTAAATACACTCCAATAAAACAATACCAGAAACATAAACGTAACACAAATATGTATGTATTTCCTCCACTTCTATGAAGTTTTGGAGGAAAAATAGAAACTATAGATTAACCTCTCCTGCAAATTAAGTCTGAACTTGCTTAAATCCAAAATGATTATAGTATAAAATCAGAGTTGCTTGACTTTGATTTAAAAATCCAAAAAATTTAAATCTAAATAGTCCTTCTCCTAATTCCTTTTGCTTTATCTTCATCTTACCTGGGTCAAGCTGGACTCTTCCAGTAATGACAACATAAGTGAATTCTTCTAGATACAGGTGTAGTTCCTTCAAGAAGATCCTTTGTTATTAGTTCATTACCAAGTCTCCCATGGCCTTAATATGAAAAAGAATGAGGGATTAAGTGCACATACAGTATTATCACAAAACTAACTCTATTTTAAAGACAAGTTGATCCTGAGTCTCCAAAATAATTAATCTGAGCAAAAGCAGATTCCCCAGAACCAATACATGGTATGGGCAGACCCATACCAAGAAAAGACATGGGGTACCTAAGAAAAATTAGGAGGTGGAAAAAAATCTTGGTTTAGCCTCACCCAGATGTTGGTCAGTTCATGTTTAGTGTCCCTAGTTTGCAAATTTTGAGCTCAAACACTTGGAGAAATCTTCCATCAGGAGTTAAATTATTGCACTGTTTTATTGTTCTTAGAGTAGCTGTTCTTAGAATGTAGTTCCTGAACTGACAATATCAGCATCGCCTGGGAGTTGGTCAGGAATGCACATTTTCAGGTCCCACCACAGACCTAACGAATCAGAAGCCCCAGAGGGCTAGTGATCAGGGACATCACTCCTCCCCGTCATTCTGATAGACCTGTCATTTGAGCAGCACTGAGCCAGGAAACATCCCCTAGTATAATGGCTCTTTTCTCAGAGTAGCATTTGAGATAGTTCTGTTTTCCAGAATGTTTTTAAAACATATGATGGCGGCCAGCCCAGCCACCAGGTCAATCAGAAGTTTTTTCCTCTTTTTGCATGCTCAACTCAAAGTCTTTGAATGCCTATTTTTCTGCTAAGCCCTGGGTTTCTGGCTCCTGATGCTGCTTTATTTATTCTCTCAGGTGACAGATGATCTTGTGAGCAAGAATTTTCAGCTGGTGGGGTTCTCCAGCCTGAAAGCTCTGCCAGTGGCTTCTCCTTGGCTTCCTGCTCCAAAATTCAAGAAATCCAACTCCCAGAGAGCTTTCCGCTCTTCCCCATCTTTTTTTTTTTTTTTTTTCCCTGAAGAATCAACCTCAGCAGATTCTTGAACTGAGGCTGTTGTGAATGTTTGTAAAGCCTCTGGCCCCCGGAGCACAGTGTAAAACAATCCTTCTATCACATTCTCATCAAGACTTTACTAACCTTTCAAAATTCTGGGACTTAATTAGCATTTCTGTCTTCTACATACTATTCAGTGGAGTACATTTCCCCTCTAGTGTGGTCAACTTTGACTACATATTTGATTCATCTGTAGAGCTTTCAGAAATCCTAATGCCTAGGCCACACCTCCGACTTTTGAAATCAGAATCTCTTGGGATGGGTCAGATCAAGTGTTTGACTTCCCTCGGTTCCTCTTATAGTGTGAGTCAGTTGGTGTTTATTTTTCTTCCTGAATTATTATAATCTGCATTGAATTTGGTCCCCATACTGCCCTAGGACTGTGTGCTACCTGTGTGCCTTCTCTTTTTTTTTCTCATCCAGACTCTTGTTTTTCTAACATAGTCCTATTGATTTTGTCTTGTGGCATCTAACATAGGGAAAGATTAAAAGAAATAGGGGCACGTGGGTGGCTCAGTCAGGTAAGTGGCTGATTCATGATTTTGGCTCAGGTCATGATCTCATGGGTCATGAGATCAAGCCCCCAGTTGGCTCAGTAGGGAGTCTGCTTAAGATTCTCTCCCTCAGCTCCTCCCCCCACTCACCCTCACACTCTCTCAGGTAATAAATAAATATATATTTTTTTAAATGGAAATTAAAGGGACCTGGGTGGCTCAGTCTGCTAAGCATCCAACTCTTAATTTTGCCTCAGATCATGATCTCAGGTTCTGTACTCGGCATAGAGTCTGCTTGGATCCTTGTTACCCCCTCTCCCTCTATGCCTCCCCACTCTCTAAAATAAATAAATAAATAAACAAACAAACTCTTAAAAAACATTTAAGAAGATTCTTGAATTATAAATCTTCTAGAAGTAACACTGTTCAAAAAATTTTTTGGAACCTTTCATATTTTCAAGTTGGGTAATCCTACCCTGGACATTTTCTCCCATCATACTAATATCTCACTAAAGACTGAAACTGACCTGTTATTGTCCTGCCTCTCTTTCAATATGCCTAATTTTCACTAAATCTTTCCCAATTCCACAGATTCATCCTTTTAATACTCCTAAGACAAGTTATGGCTAACCTTGTCTTGAATCTTCCAGGAATAGATAAGCTTACCCTGTATTTATTAAGATACACACACACACACACACACACACACAAAAAAAAAAAAAAAAAAAAAAAAGATCCACACAGACAAGATGGAAATAGTGCAAGAATTATTGGTTGGTAATGTTGTCACCCATCAGTTTGCATACTCACTGGCTTTTGATGTCAATGAGGCCAATATGAGAAGCAGATAGGTGAGCTCTAAAGGATAATCACAGTGACATCATGCCAGTCTTTCTGCTCACATTTAATGTGGGCTTTAAAGAAGTAAAAATATACTCCATTTCTTAACATATACAAGAAGAATAAAGAAAATATGTATAAAAGATATTAAGGCTGGATCAAATTTTCTCATAAGTGTTTTCTTTGGAATTATGATATCAAAACTCTGCTTGAAGACATAAATATGAAAGAAATCAAATCCAGGGCATTTAAGAGAAAAATCCTTCTACTAAAACTATATTGAATCTGTAACATATATGAAGACATAAAGGAGGTTGAAGGGAAATGATATATTTTGGTACTAAGAGAAAAAAAATCATAAAATCAAATATTTTCAAAGCCAATTAACTACTATTCAGCAGTCTTTTACTGGCAGGGTGATTCAATCATAGTAATAATAGCAAAAACCTATGGTCATCAACAAATTTAAAGATTCTGATCCCTTGAAAACAGCTCTTCCTTTACCTTATGGTATTATAGAACTGACTTGCCTAGAGTCCTTTGTTCTGTTCTATGGTCACCAACAATCTTTTGATCATAATTAGCTTCCCAAGTGAGACTACAAAGGCTACAGAGACTATATTGGTGGCAGTAGAAGAATTTAAGTTAGCTTTCTGGGTTAGTACATCTTTTGAATTTGCTTAAAGTAATTCTGACCCTAAAAGATAGTCAGGTTTCTAAATTTGTAAAATTTTTTAAGGCTTTACTACCGAAATTGGATAGTAGAAACAAATTAATTTACTAATTATCCTTTTAAAGGCAATTGGCTATTCACTGATCCTCCCTGGGACATCCTCTATAAATGCATGTATTTTCCTATTCAAAATGTCAATTGTTACCCACTGATAATATATACAATTGTTACCCACTGATAATATATACATCATCATCATCATCATCCTCATTGTCATCATCATCAACATGACTGAATAGCAATTTTATACAGAGAAGTTCTACTTATTAAAAGCCATGGCTCATTATGCTTTCTGAATCAATAAAGTCTGTGTTAGAAGGAACAATTTGCTTTGTGTTAGGATAGGAAAGATTGAAACTTAAAAAAAATTCTAAATTACTCCATCATAAAAAAAAAGGACACAAAAAAAACTAGAGTTTATAAAGTTCCAAATCTCTTGGTTTTCAGTCCAACTTCTTGTTTTCAATTACTGTGATTGACTCTCCCCCAACCCCTATCCTCATGAGATTACTGATTTCAGCCTACACTAAATTGTCCTCCTGGCATCCTTACTTGGGGAACAAGGGCAGTAAGGGGGGAAGGAATGTGAACTGACTTTGTTATTAGATAATGTTTCTAAAGCCTTTGCCAAAGTTATCTACCAATATTATTTGGAGACATTCAATTAGAACTAGATGATACATTTTGTGAGAACTAGGATATTGAAAGTCTATTAAGTTTCTGGAGCCTAGCAGGATGATGGTGAATGGAGACCTTAATAAACTAGGATAAAACCGAAGTAGAATTATTTTCTGGCAACTAAAAATGGAATATTGCCACTTTCTGACAAAAAGGAAAGGAAATGAGAAAATAAACATGTGAACAACAAAATGCTGTAGTCCCAGAAGAGACACAGACTAGAGAGGGTATGATTAAATGAGACTTTCAAATCATCAGCTCTCTTTGCTTTTGCATTAAAATTTTCACTTAAACATTGCATTAAATACAAAAAAGCATTACCATTTAGAGTTATGAATTTATGATGAATCATAATTTATTAGGATAGATTTTTAAAAACATGAAAGAATTCACATTTTCATAACTACATCCTAGCAAGTCAATATCAAATATTGTGATATTATGATTTTTGAAGTAAATAAAAAGCTGTTAACTAATTTTGATATAGGACTTGTAGATAGTTATATAAATTTATTAACTCTTACTTAATCCAGCTAATAAAATACTAAGTTTTGTAAATAAATAAATTGAAATAACGGTGAATTCATTCAAATGTGGTAGTATACTATTTCAGTAAGTAGTCCACCAAATAAGCAAGCTCAAAGGACAGTTATTTGTAAAAAAGAAATCAGAAAGAAAAGAGTGACAAAAAAATATGCATTTACTTTTTTTCTAATGTCAGTGACGTGCTAGGTAAATCAATCCATAAACGTATTAAAAATTATTCCCTCAGTATGGTTAAGAAATGGATAAGAAAAATTGAAAAAATGTATTTTAGGGCAAGTTACATTAGCAGCAGTAACCATTCCAAAATCCCAATGGCTTTACACAACAAAAATTTATATCTTGCTGACATGACTGTCCAATACAAGTCAATAGATTTTCTGTCCTCCAAGTAGCTACTCAGGGATTCAAACTTCTTTCTTGCTAGAACTTCACCATCTTCACCTTGAGACTTCAAGGTCATAATGGTATCTTCCTTTGACAGATTGAGCAAGTATCCTTGTGCTTCATTAATTTGGGCCAGATGTGCTGCATTACTTCCCTTCTCATTCAATTGGCTAAAGCTCGCCACATGACCCAATCTAGATTCAAAGAAAGTAGAAAATGTAGTTTAGCTGAATGCCCCGGAGGAAAATGAAACTGTGGTAAATACACGGAATTGTCTTAGCCATCATGTTTAACCAGACTAAAGTTTATTCTGACACAATACTTTATTTCTCACAAAGATGAGAATTATGGGGATCCCTGGGTGGCCCAGTGGTTTAGCATCTGCCTTCGGCCTAGGGTGTGATCCTGGAGTCCGGGGATGGAGTCCCACATCAGGCTCCCTGCATGGAGCCTGCTTCTCCCTCTGCCTGTGTCTCTGCCTCTCTTTCTCTGTGTGTGTGTGTCTGTCATGAATAAATAAATAAAATCTTTATTAAAAAAATGAGAAATATAATAAATGCTACTTGAATTTTATAATCCATCTACACCAATGCTATGTGATATTTTTTGTACTTGTCATTCAGGGGAAGACTGAATGGCTGTCAACTGCTCCCATAGGGCAACATGGCCTTGGTGTGATCTTTAGCCTTCAGGATTAGCAACTGACTAACATAATCAGTGATGATCAAATAAGATTTTTGGTTGATGAGTTATTCCATGCAAAAATTATGTGAGGCTTAAAATGTGTACAAGAAGGTTCATTTATGAATCCTTAAAATGATAAGCCTCATTTCCCCAATCTAGAACCCCTCTTTCTCAGAATGCAGGTTCCTAAGAAACCAGGTTACTCAGCAGACATTTATTTGGCTGAGTGCAGAATCAAAATTAAGTACAGCAAGCAGTCTGAGGCAGCACTAATTAGATGCAAATCTTGGCCTAACTACTTAGAAATTCTGTGACCTCTAGCAATTTATTTGGTCCTCCCGCCTCCTGTCCTCAGTTTACAAATCTATTATATGTGCACGATTATTGCACCTTCTACAGATTTCTTCTGATAATTACACATGAATCAATGGAAAGAACGTAACAGTTTCTCACATAGTGAATATTCAATCCATGCCAGTTAATTTTCATCTGGTCCCTGATGAGATCCAGTAAAACTTCTTTTCATATCAGAGATGATCTCTTTAGTGACTTTGGTATATATTCAACAAATTTAATATTTCTTTGCTCCAAACAATGCTGGTAACAATAATAAACCATTCTTTCCTGAACTTGATTTTTTTTAGCCTGCCACTCTCTTCACTTTTTTTTTTTCTTTAGCTGTACTAATATCACTAGTAAGTCAAGAGTCAGGAAGCTGCTCCCAAACGCTTGGGAGGAATGCTCTTTTCTTGTGCTTTTTTTTTTTTTTTAAGATTTTATTTATTTATTCAGAGACAGAGAGAGGCAGAGACATAGGCAGAGGGAGAAGCAGGATCCCTGAAGGGAGATTGATGAGGAACTCGATCCCAGGACCCTGGGATCACGATCTGAGCCAAAGGCAGATGCTCAACCAGTGTGGCAGCCAGGTGCCCCTTCTTGTGCATTTTTAAGGTCAGTTTTATATCATGAGAACAACCTAAAGTAACTTCAATTTCTTGGAATGGAAACCTCACTGTGACTCTATCCTAGACCCTATTCATATCTACAATTAAAACTGCATTATTTTTTCTATTCTAATAGAAACAATGATCTCTTCATCCTTAAGTGAAAATCAATGAGTCAACAAGAATCTCAGTGTATACATACTTTTACTTTCTTTTTCTACATGGATTTACTGAACTGTCAATAAAGCTGTTAAAAAATAAAATAAGAATGGGGAAAAAATGAGGAATGTTGGGAATTCCAAGTAGAGCAACTAGTACATGCAAATGTCTTATAGAACAAGGAGCATAAGAAATTACAGATAATCAGTGCAGCAGAAGAGCCCAGTTGGTATGAAATGGAGGAAGAGGACGCTAGAAGGGTCAAGCCATGCAGGACTTTGTAAGTCAAAGAGTTTTGAATTTATTTTATTTTTTTAAAAGATTTAAAAAAAATAAAAAAATAAAAGATTTTATTTATTTATTCATGAGAGACACAGAGAGAGAGAGAGAGGCACAGACACAGGCATAGGGAGGAGCAGGCTCCATGCAGGGAGCCTGATGAGGGACTCATCCCAGGTCTCTAGGATCACACCCTGGACTGAAGGTGGCGCTAAACCACTGAGCCACTGGGGCTGCCCAAATTTATTTTAATAATAATAGCAAACATAAAATAAAAATAGCAAAAAAGAAAATAGCAAATAATAATAGTAAATTTCCATGGCACTTAACTATGTGTAGTAACATTTTCATCCTAACACAGCTGTACTATATACTATATATACCAGGATTTTACAGATGGAGAAACTGAGGTCCAGGAGGTAAAGTAACTCACCCAAAGCCTCAGAGGTAGGCTAAAGTCATGCTCATGTTATCAGAATCCTTCCTCTTAACCAATAATGTTTCTGTGCTTCTGCAAGGCCACTGTTCTTGTGTATTAAGAACAATAAAAAAGCCATTTGAATATTTTAAGCAGAGGTTGACATAATCAGCTTTGTCTTTTTAAGAGCTTATTCTCATTATTGAGTGAATGTATAATGGAAGAAGTGCCAACTTCCTGTAAGTAGACTACTGTATTCCCAGCAAGACAGGGTAGTGACTTAGATTATGGTGATGGTGTTGGACACAGAAAAAAAAAGAAAAAAAGAAAAAAAAGGTTCTGGATTGCTTACATGGAGGCAAGGCTGCGTGGGGTGCAGAGGCTGAAGCAGGTCTGATGATTCTTCTTGGCACTATTATCACTCCAATCTGACATTTGCTGATACTTCGCTCTACAGGTCGCTCTATGGGCCAAGCATTTGTCATCTCTGGAATAGACATACTCTTTCAGGGGCATGGAGTACACTCCTAAACACAGTCTACCATGACATAAACTATCTATAGTTCTAAAGCCTGGTAAAAAGGTGAAAGAAATAGACAACTTATTACAAATAAGTCAACTCAGAGATATGCCCTGATGGTCCTATGTTGAGAAGATATGCAAGCACAGTGGTGGCCAAGTCCAAGGCCATATGCAGGAGTGATCCTTTGTATTTATTGTGTTTGTAAAATTCAAGTAAATATAATAAGTATTGGCTTAAAACAATTCAGTAGGAGTCAGATCAGAGTAAAACAAGGAGGTAAAAGGAAAAATAATGGAGGGGAATTTGGGAAGGATGGATATCTATATCAGAGTCCTCGTTATATCTGCATTTGAGTGTTGCCAGTTGTAGCTTGAGAAAAAGGGGCTGGGATGTTTTCTGGCCATTTGTGTTTATTCCCAAATTTAGGCTTCTGTAGCATAAGCATAAAAGTCAGCCACATGGAGAGCCAGGTGGTCATACTTCCTTGGCTTCATTTCTTTGCTTGCATTGCCTTACAGCTTCATAACACAGTATGAAAATTGTTAAAAGAAAAAGAAAAAAAAAAAAGACAGAAGCCTAAATCATTTCTATTCAATAGTGAGAATAAATGCATCTGCGATTCGAAAAGCTTACCAGGAACAGCATTTTGAGTTTACAGTTTTGGGATTTCGCTGAACTGAAAAAGCATTCTTTCTCCTTGGTCTTCAAAATTGTTCAACGTTCACATTTTATTAGCAAGTAAGCATGAACAAAACAGGTTCTGATAAACACAAAAGCTGGTTTTGCTTCATTATATCAGATGACAAGTGAGATCTTACAGCTTCACATCAGATCAGTGGAAAAACAATTATCTGTAGAAAGTATGTGCAAACATTTTCCCTACAAAGCTGAAGATTCAAGGCGACGTGTCTGGAATGTGTTTCTCCCTTTAGGCTGCCTCCATTCCATGAAACATCTGTCTCAATTTCCGCCCTTCCTGGAGCCTCCTTTTGGTCTCTGCAGATCTATTCCTTCTAAATCTGCTTCATTCTGATCCTGCAGATGGAAACCGTATGTCTCCCTGTTTAAGGAAGTATGCCCAATCTTCGCAAGTGGAGATTTCTGGCCAAGGTTTACAATATCTTTATGTATGGCTTCCTAATGCACCGAATACAATATGAGCTGCTTCTGCTTGGATTTCATGCTTTAAGTGCATCAAAGTGAGCGTGAACACATTCATGATTCTTATCAGTAGAATTTCTGAAATTAAATATAAGGCTGTGAATTAGATACATTTTGGACAAGCAATTTTAAAATTATATTTAATAAGTACTTGTTGATCACCTCTTATGCTACAGCCTTGAGTTACAAAGCTAAAACATGTAACTCGGAGTGTACCATCTAGTGGGCTTGGATAGGCACGAACCGATGGAGCCCTCACAATACAGTGCAGAAAGGGCGGAAATGAGGAGAGTCTACAGAAACATAGAGAAACAATTCAAAAGTGTGACCTGACCAGAGAGCTTAGTGTTCCTTTAAAAGGATAATTTTTCATTTGTGAAGCAATGTATTCAAATTTATAAAAAAATAATACTAAATAATAAATGTATCTTTAAAAATGTTGTGATGAAATAGAACATCTATCTAAAATACTCAGGGAATATCTGGCCTAATCATGTACTTATTTTACACACAAAAATAATATTGCACGTGTCATTTTGACATTAAATAAGGTAGAAGGTAATTTGTGTGTTATTTTGCTTGGTTAATAAGTGCAAATAAAGAAGGGTGGGAAGGATCAAGCAGCCCAGTCAGGGTGATAAAAGGGGAAGCTGGGATTCCTGGGGAAGCCATAAGAAAAGTGTGCCCCCAAAAGTGGGTGCTGCATATTACTAGCAAACCGTCTTGAACAGATTTCCTGCCTAAGGTGACAATATTGTCAGGGAGGTACACATTTTTTAAGTAATACAGGAGAATTGTCTCATTGAGGCATGGGAAGGGATTTGAGAGAAGGATTTATTCTAAATGCAAACAGTGTTCTTAAGGGCAGTTCCTCATTACCTAAAATATGCAAGAAGAGAAAACCAAGTAGAATATAAACTATAATCCCTGAGAAAATATTTGAGTATTTTTTCAATTTTAATAAATGCCCTGTTGTAAAAGCTCTCAAAAAGGTCAATTTTAACAAACCCAAATGTTGTTGGTAATGCTTGTTACTCAAAATAATATTGAAAGCATATGAGAAATGGCACAGCATAATCGAACCATATAGTTTTCATATCTCCATATATACTTTTCTTTTAGGAGAAAGGATATTTTACAGTAAAACAACTGGAAGAAGTGTAAGTTGTTAAAAAACAAACAAGCAAACCAGATTATCTGAACCTAGGAAACCAAGATTAAAAGGACTAGAATATACACCTTCATTTATTAACGGTTTTTATCTTCCAAGGGAATGGTCAGGACTTCAGGGTTAAAAGGACTTTGGGATTTTATTCTGCACGCTTCTGGATTAATTTGAATCTTCCACCACAATAATGCATTCTTGCAATGCTATGTATTTAGAAAACAATAAATGAGGGTTTTTAAAAAATGAATAAACATGTAAGAATGTTTGAAAAAGCAAAAGCCTAAACCCACAAACCCAAAACCATGGGCATTGGAAATTATTACTAAGATTTGAGAAGCAAAATTTATTAAAACCAACAATAATAGTAACTAGAACCACATGTACCCCTCCAGGGGAGCAGGCCCTGCGGTGTCCAACTTCAGAACAGCAGTGACCTCTTGTGGCCAAAATGGATACACTCAAAATTTGTCTTCCTGCCTCACAGGGGGAGAGAGAAGGTTGCCTGATGAAATTTTGTTTCTTTTTCAGATTGAAATAGCCACAGTGATGCCTTCTGGGAATAGAGAGCTCCTTACCCCACCCCCACAGCCAGAGGAGGCTGAAGAGGAGGAGGAGGAGTCAACCCCCAGACTCATCGATGGCTCTTCTCCACAGGAGCCTGAATTCACCGGGGTTCTGGGCCCACACACCAATGAAGGTCAGGCCCATCAAGGCTGATTTGAATTAAGTCCACTTGGTTATACCTCAGAAGTGCCAAGCCCCAATGCCACAGGCCATCCGCACCACCCACAGAGAAAGTTGTGCCATAGGCTGGGTTAGAAGCAGGAGATACCCATGTATTTTGTAACAACTATAAAGCGGTTTTAATAATTCAGCTTTGGCATGATGGAAATGATCAAATATCCAAAGATTTGGGACGAAAGTATTTATCTAGCATCATACATAACTCAAAACCCTTGGGGTGGGATCCATCTCTAGAACAAAGAATACACTACACTACCAGTGAGATGAAAATTTATGCCTGACAGTGCAGGCCACAGCGGCTCAGGGTGAGAAGGTAAGGATGGCTGATTATGATGATGGTGATGGTAATAATATTTTACATTGATTGAACACATGCTATGTGTCACAATGTCACATGCTCAGCACCTCACATTCTCTCATTTAATGACTACAACCACCATGTAAAGGCCTTAGGCCTTTGTTACAAAGGAAACTAGCTCAAAAAGAGTAGAAACTTGTCAGAGATCACATAGCTGCTAGTTTCACACACTGGGTTTAAAGCCAGCCTGTCCTGATTCTTGTCTGTGTATTTATTGGAACATGGGCTGCTTCTCTCTCAGTCCTGGGGAACAGCAGAGTGGAAGGTGTTCCCTAACACTGGACTCCCTCTTGTACAGCCTGAAGGTGATCTAAACCAGGGCCTTTTCGTTAATGAGAAAAAGCTCCCGGTGTTCAACGTGATTCTATGATCTGTCTATGTTTCTTGTTAGAATTTGTCAGTGCATTCCTTGGGGGTACTCAGATGGACTCACACCAGGATACTTTCCCATACAGAGAATGGCATAGCAAGGGGGTGTGGGAAAATGAGTAGAGTTCCCACTGCAAAGGTTCATTAGCACAGCATTGGAGTGTCTCTGTACTGTAAGTTCTGGAGATAACAAAACTTATCTTAAAATGATGACTGTTCTCATGGATAGTTTTATCTAGTACAGGGAGACAGACATGCAAACAGATGAGGAGGCAATAATGTGTTGTGGATAATATGACAGTATTGTGTGCAGAACATACTGAGAGAACAAAAGAGAGGGAGGGCATTCAAATCCCAGCTTTGGGACTTGCTGGTTACACATTCTGGAGCAAGCCATTCACCAGTGTTGCCTTAGCTTCCTCATCTAAAATACGGGATCATAAATAACAGATCTTCAAAGCATTATCATAAGGATTAAATGAATGGATTTAGTGCCTGACTCATAATAAACATAATAAATGTCAGTTATTCTCGTTACTCTATTATTGATAACAGTTTATTTTTTGCTCTTAACAAATGTTTCAGTGTGCAACACGGTTTCATTAACTCTAGGCACTATACCGTACAGCCGATCTCCAGAACTTACTCATTTTGCATCACTGAAACTTTGTGTGTGTTGCCCAATAAACCCTCATCACTCCCCACCCGGTCCCTGGTAACCACCAATCGACTCTCCGCACCTACCAGATTTTAACTGTTCACCAATAAGTGGTGTAACAAGTTGTCTTTTGTAAAATGTGGTGTCTACGCAAACCAGTACAGTGTTTCAGGTATATTAATTCTTTGAAGAGTCTGAATGATACTGTGTGCTAGGTATTATTATTTCCACTTTACAAGTAGGAAAGCTAAAACCCCAACATAGAGTAGAAGTTGTCCAAGATGATGGAGGTGGTTCACAGCAGTGCTGAAATTCGAAGAGAGACCACTAAATCCTAAGCCAGTACCTCTCGTGAGTACACCATAGTCCTTCCACATAGTTAGCATTCTGCGGAGTAGGAGAGCACTCGACAAATAAAACCAAAGAGATACACCTACAATAGAAGGAAATTTAAGTACCCAGAAGAAAGTTTCCAAAAAGGCAATTAAATTTATCTGGAACATTACTCACTCTTAAGTAATTTCGGATCTGTCAAAAGTTGACTAATTACCTATACTCAGATCTTTCAGCCGAGCCAAGCACAACAAAAAACATGATGCCCAATCTTTTCAAAAGCTTTAGTTAAAATTATGGCTTAATAATGTCAGCTTTGAAACCATATAAAAAAAACCTATGACTTTAGGGGAAATAAAAGTTATTTCCAAAGTAGTCTGAAGGTGAGTAATGAAGTTAAAATTCAATTCACATTTTAATTTCCATGGATGAAGCATTGCCAGAAATTCTAAACCTTAAGATGAAATTTAAATCTTAAATGTTCATCAAAGTTAAATGGCTTAGAAAGAAATATTTAGAGCATTAGTAATCAAAATATTGTATTTTTTACTATTCATATACCAATTTCTCAAAACAGTGTTCTGAAGCAATATAAAGTAGACTTGGGTTATGAGTGGAAAAAAGAGAATTAAGTTATAACTGGTGTGAATATATATAAATTACCCTAAGCAATTATTATTAAATTAGCAAAGACATGAATACATTGAAGAATCAAATGCCTTACTTTTTAAAACATTTTATGAGTGGAAAATATTAATTTATAATGATCTGAAAAATTGGTGTTAAATATTTTACAACTTCCCCTTAAATTGTCTTTCCTAGATTTCCAGTCGCAAAATAGTTTTCATTCCCAAAACTATTATTATGAATAACTCCTACTTAATGACAGTAAGAAGACCCAGTAGGTGCATAACTAGTTCTTGATCACAAACCACAAATGGATCCTTCAACTCAGGCAGCCAAGTGTCCTGGTTCGCCTAAGAGTGAGATTGGTCCCACGGTGGGAGAGTTCAAAGCTAAAACCAGGAAAGTGAGGGACTCCTGGGTGGCTCAGAGGTTGAGCATCTGTCTTCTGGTCAGGCCTTGATCCCAGGGTAATGGGATCTAGTCCCACATTAGGCTCCCTGCGAGGAGCCTGCTTGTCCCTCTGCCTTTGTCTCTGCCTCTCTCTCTGTGTCTCTTGTGAATAAGTAAATAAAATCTTTAAAAAAACAAACCAAAACAAAACAGGAAAGTGACCTGGTTGATGAACTGACCACTGAGCAATCACAAGAAAGTTCTTGCATCTTCCACGTAGTCTTCATGGCTGTTTTACATCCTCTGTTCATTTCACATCTTACCACCCTTCTCTTCCTCCCTTTACTCCTCAAGCTGAGCCTCCTACTCCACAGAGTAAAATGCGATCTCCTGGGTAGCAGCCTTTCAATCTTCTGTTTTCAGATGTAATCTTTACAAGCACCTGCAGACACCTTATCTCCCTCTCCTATTACAACAGACCAACTGTCTGTCCTCTCACAGGTAGGATGCAATCCTTTCCACTGTGCTTTGGTCCCACTTCCTCCTGCCCTCTCAGTATCCTTTTAATAGTCAAATTCTCCTACTTTGGACCTTTTTCTTTAAATTACCCCTGCTTCGGTCAATTTACATGCTGCAAATATATCTGCTGAAACCTATCACCATCTCTCTCCTCCTTCACTGTCAAATTCTCAATAGCATTGTCTACATTTGCTGTCACTATTTCTGCACCCCCCAAGTCCCTCCTCAAATGACTGTTCTTCTGGCTCCCGGCCCCATGACTCCTCAACTCTTGCTGAAGCAGCCTGTAATCACCACAATGACTAATCCAACAGATATCTTCAGTCCTTAACTTCCTGAGCACCTCAGCAGCTTTTGAATGCTTTCTATTACCTTGTCCTTCAGACTCTCTCTCTCTCCACTGGCCTCCATAACATCTCCCCCATTCTGTCTTCCTTCTTTCCATCTGGTCATCGCTTTTCTCTCTTCCCTAGAAGCTCACTGTCCTCTACTGGACCAGGAAACAGGGAGTGTAGGAGGCGTGTATGCAGGTGCACGTGCATGGTAGAGACAGACCAATGTGTGGAGATATAATCCAGCCTCATAAATATCTTTTGGACCTGTTGCCTTTCCAACACCTCACCATGATCCCAGCCAAATAACCATCATCTTTTATCTAGACAACAGCTCAACTTCAATCTGTCCACTTGCCCTCCCTCAGTCTCCTAGTACACCTTCAAGTAGAGTGATTTCTTAAGATGCAAATTTGATTATGCAATACCCTGCCCATCCTTAGGATAAGAAATGACACCTGTAATAACACAGCCACTAAGGTCTCTGTGTGGTCTGTCCATACACTTCAATGCTCTCTGTAATCTCTCCAAAGTGAAGGGCCTTGGCGCATGCTGCTTCCTCTGCCGTATACTCTTCACTCCCACCTGCATGGTCAACTCCTTCCATTCTTGCAGACCTCAACTCCGGTTTCACCTCCTCAGAGAACCATGACTGTCAGACTGAGTCAAATTCCCCTATTTTATGCTCCTATATTCATAACATTTTCCACAGTCATCATTTTATTCGTGTTATTCACATGTATCTGCCATAGAAGATCATAAATAGAATTGTATCTGTTTGTGCTCCTCACTGTTTCACCAGCTAGCACAGTGTCATTTACCTAGAAAGGATTCAATAATTAGAGATTGAGTCAATTAATATTAATGATGATTACCCTATCTTTTTTCTTGAAGCAGATTTTGTTTCAGTGTGGTCTTTAAATATGGAACCAAAGACCTAATAAAAAATAGTATGCATGACATTTTAACTTTACAGAAACCATAGTCTTAATATTTACATTGGAAAAGAGAATTTCTAATAAGTATAAAAGCAACAACCACACTCTGGAATTTAAAATAAAATGTAAGACATTACAAAGAATATACTAATTGTTGTGGCTGCTTTGGTTGGTACACTGGACTTTAATTTCCACTTACAGAAAAACCATGTGAGAAAATATGAAATATACCAGGATGGTCTGTATGAGACTAAACTTATTTAGCAAACATCTAATCACATTATTTCTTAGAAATTGCTTTTGTTACTTACATATAATTATTTGCCTCTACCTTTTAGACTTTCCAACCTGTCTTCTATGTACATGTATAAGCACCACTGTATACTGTGATGATCATGAACTTGATGCTATTCCTCCACTGCCCAAGAACACCGCTTATTTCTATTCCCGCTTCAACAGAATTAAAAAGATCAACAAAAATGATTTTGCAAGCCTAGGTATGTATGATAACACTAATATCTTTGTCTTCCTTACAGACTTTCCTAAACTTTAGCACTATAAAATGTTGGTACAAAAAATGAAATTTGAATATGAAAATATGGCTCATAAATCAACTTTTTTTCTTACATAAATATTTGAAGGTTTGTTTTAATTATATGATGAAGAGTTAAAGGTCATGATGAAACTACATAGTTGATATTTTCAAATAAAATATTTTTAAGAGGGACGCCTGGGTGGCTCAGCGGTTGAGCATCTGCCTTCAGCCCAGGGCGTGATCCTGGATACCCAGGATTGAGTCCCACATCGGGCTCCCTGTGTGGAGCCTGCTTCTTCCTCTGCCTGTGTCTCTGCCTGCTTCTCTCTCTGTCTCTCATGAATAAATAAATAAAACCTTTAAATTTTTTTTTAAGAAATAGAACCATAAATATGTATATTTTATAGGCTGGGAACCCATTATCATGTTAAGGCATTGAGTAAAACGTCATGGTCATATATTTACTAGAATTTGGATTGTTTGAATAGACTTCCATTAAAGCACAATTGCTTTATGATTGATGCATACAAGCCTACATTCTGACTTTATAATTGCTGCCAACTTAGAAGAACTTTAATACTTGTCTTTATAAAGTGTTTTAATCCTTTGAAAATTTATTTTTAATGCCTTTGTATTTTAATGCTAATATATCTGTTACTATTAAAAACTATAGCAATCTGTCATCACTGAGGAAAACCTTTTAAATAGTAAAAATCTAGACAAAGCTTATGAAGAATATAGGGAAATGACCAATTATTTTAAATATAATGTATCAATTCCTTGTTGAAATTAATCTTTCTTACAAGTACGTAAATAAGTATAGTATCGGGTGAAAACAATTGAATTTTTATATAAAGTAGTTATACATAATTATTTCTTTAATTGTTCATTCCTAATTAACTTCGTATTTATCTTCACTTATATGTGAGAAAATTTTTCTTCATATTTTTATGCAAGCAAAACATATTCATACGTATCTAACTACTTCCTTCATTTTTCCTTCTAGATGATTTAAGAAGGATTGATCTGACCTCAAATCTAATATCTGAGATTGATGAGGATGCATTCAGAAAGCTACCTCACCTCCGGGAGCTCGTCCTGCGTGACAATAAAATAAGGCAGCTCCCAGAACTGCCAAACACTTTGACATTTATTGATATCAGCAACAATAGGCTGGGAAGGAAAGGAATAAAACAAGAAGCATTTAAAGTGAGTTTTAAATTTGGATATGGAAGACTTTCATCCTTCCATCCCATTTTGATGTCAATGACTAGCGTTTTTATTTCCATAAGGAGATTCAATGTGATGGGACCTTTACCTCCTAAAGTAAACTATACAATCCTATTTATCAAGCTTTGGGGAAATATTGTGCTTTGGTAAGTTCTGAGGCTGGTTAAACAGCAAGAACAGAGAACAGAACTGGAATAAAGAGTGAGTAACTACCTGGAACACGAATCTATAGGGAGCACTTGAAAATGGTACAAGCCAGACAAATTGTATTTTCCAAGAACTCCATTCAAGGCGAATATTTTATGTGGCTTTAAGGGTAACTACTTGTGCAGGGTGTGGGTGGTGCCTTGACATTCAAATCTTTTCATTACCTTGTAAAAAAAGGATGGATTCAGTTCATCTTAGAAATTGTGTTTTCAAAAAGAGAGAGAGAGAGAGAGAGAAATTGTATTTTCTGAGTGAAGAAAGCAAGTTTGGGGCGAGATGGTCTTACTTAGAATAACAGCATAGAGTAAGGGAACACCCACCAACCAGCTTTCTTACCCACTCTTACTGTATCCAAACTGTCCTTCTCAATCTCTGTTAAAAGAGCAAATTTAAAATACTGTTTGAAAGGACACAGGGAGCGTTCAGGGGGCTGTGTGGACCCATTAGGACTGAGCAATGGCGAAAGTCCTGTTTCTCCATTAGCTCTCCTGGGACACTACCCTGGTAGGCAAGGGAGCTGGGCCACCTCATTGGAGCCTGCCAAGGGTCAAAGTTCAGTCTCTCCATTCAGCAGCTTTTGTTGGCATGGGCAGTGGTGAGTCACACTTTGTTCTGTGGTGTCTGGCTAGAGAGTAGACCTGTTGTTGTCTAAATATTTATTGTCTTAGCAAGACAATATCTCTTAGCAGGTGACTCTTTTCCTGGTACTTTTATGAGAGAGAAGAGGATTTTGTTGGAGAGAAATTCTCTTTTCTCCATCCCTGTAACATGAAGGACATTCCTCCTACGTCTTACCCAAATCCTCAAAATCCTCTGCAGAGTGTCTTCCCTGGAAAAACACTGCCTTGCTTAAACTAAGTAATTTAGAACAAAGCAAGGTTCTTTGTAGAGATTGAGAAACACTTTGCATTTTCATCAAGAAATATTTGCTTACAGTTAATTCTTTCCAAACTCACTTGAATTGTCTAGTAACCTGAAAAAAACTAATCTGCTTCACCTTTGCAAAACCAGACCTCGACAGGCACGTGCTATTTTACAAATAGTTGTATGAACAGGGAATGGAAAATACAACTGTGGCTCCACTAATTTCCACTAAGTCCCTACATTTGGAATATTTACAGGATATGTATGATCTCCATCATCTCTACCTCACTGATAACAATTTGGACCACATCCCTCTGCCACTCCCAGAAAACCTACGGGCTCTTCACCTCCAGGTAGGCTTCTACTGGTAAGGTATGCCCAACAGCTCCATGAAAAACAAAAGCAAAGAGGAGGAAGTTGAGACACAAAGACTGTTTATAATGGCCTGTTGACGCACTGTCACCAATTTTCTTCTTTTTCTCCTCTCATTCTCTCTCTCTCCATCTGAGTGCAAGGTCTTCATGCCTCTGTCTATACTGATTGATTACTGATAATCTTAGTATTTAGAGGTTTTCAGTCTTTGTTAAATCATAATGCATCTTTCAGGCACCCAAAACTACTTTTGAAAAAAAAATGAAAACTTCATCTTCTGAAGAAATGTATAAGAATTAGAAATGGAAGAGAAAATGGGAGAAAGAAAAACCTAATTTGATTTCTAGCTTTCAGGAGAAAAAAGTATCAATTTTAGCTTTTAATTTTAGATTTTATGTATTGAATTAAATTCAATCCTAGGGCATTCCTATCTGCTGAGAGATGACAGATATTCATCTCTCTGGATTAAGAAAATCTGTTTCCAATGTGTTTTCTAATTCTGAGTTAAATTTTATTACAATTGTCTGTGATAATATTGACCCTAGAAAGTAACAGCATCTCTGATGTTTATTCAAACACAATGGGCTTGTGTATATGTGACATTAAAAAAGTAATTGGCTTCATATTCTCTATTCTAAGGTTTAAAAAGGCATTCAATGAACTCTTTTTAAAACAATCTCTTCTAATGACCACCTCACCAATATTGAGTATATAGCTGTTTTTAATTTACATTGTTTTCAATTTATATTTTAATGCTTATATAAAAATCCCTAATTTTGGTTCCTTTCAAAATGTTTGCCAAAACATAGTATAGTAATTAAGAATGAAGGCTCTGGCAAAAACAGATTCCTTGGGCTGAAATTCTAACTTCCAATACTATCTAAAGATTAGACAAAATATGTGAGCCTCCCTGCACCACAGTTTTAATTTATAAAGCAAATAGTAATTACTGGAACATGATAAGTACTTACATGTAAGGCACAATTGCTATTAACAGCAGGTACCTATTACCTATCAAAGGGAGTAGTACAGCACATAGGCACTAAAACTTTTATCCCTTATGGACATTATGCAATGAGAAGAGGGTCAATCCATTAGAAAGAATTAATGCTTATAAGCATATATACATCTAACAATATATTATATTGTTATATATATAATATATTATATATTATATATAATATATAACACACATTGAATAATGATTATAAACAATATGCCTCAAAAATGTATAAAGAATAAACTGTCAGAACTGAAGGGAGAAATAGATAATTCAACAATAAGTTGGAATGTTAATACTTCACTTTCAATAATGGATAGAACAACTAGCCTTAAGATCAACTGTGAAATAGTTCAAGAACTCCTTAGCAACACTAAAAATCAACTAGACTTAACAGTCATCTATGGAACACTTCATCCAACAATAGCAAAATGTACATTATTGTCAAGTGCTTAATGAACATTTCCTAGGGTAGGTCATATACTAGGCCACAGAACTGGCCACAATAGATTGAACAGAACTGAAACCTATCAAAGTACTTGTCTGATTATGATGGAATTAAAATAGAAATCAACAAAAAGGAAATTTGGAAAATTCACAAACATATGGATATTAAGCAACACTTTCCTTAATAAACAATGAGTCTAAGAAGAAATCTAAGAAGTGATTTAAGCAATGTAGTAGGTAATAAAATCAATATACCAATATTAATTATATATGTATACTCTAGAAATGAACAATTTGAAAAGGAAATTAAGGAAATAATTCTATTTATACTAATCACAAAATAATAAATCATCTAAGAACAATTTTAACAAGAAAAGTACAAGATTTGTAGACTGAAAGCTACATGTTGTTGAAAGACTTCTGCAGAGCAAAAGGAACAATCAATAGAGAGAAGAGATAATCTATAGAATGGAAGAAAAGATCTACAAACCAAACATTTGATAAGGTGTTAATATCAAGAATATGTACCAAACTCAAACAACTCAATGAAAATTGATTAAATTATTGGCAAAGGGCCAAAATAGATATTTCTTAAAACATACAAATAGCCAACAGGTATATGAAAAGATGCCCAACATCACTAATCATAAGGGAAATGCACATCAAAACCACAATGAGATGTCACCTCACTGAAGAGCTATTATCAAAAAGACCAAAGATAACAAGGTTGATAAAGTTGTGGGAAAAAAGGGAACCCTTGTGTACTATTTGTGGGAATGTAGGGGGTACAGTCCTTATAGGAAATGATAGGAGGTTCTTCAAATAATTAAACAGAACTACCATATGATCCAGCAATCCCACTCCTGGGTATATATCCAAGAGAAATGAAATCACTGTCTCAGAGAGACTCTCATGTTCACTGCATTATTCACAATTGCTAAGACATGGAAGCAACCTATGTGTCTACCAATGGGTGAGTGGATAAAGAAATTGTATATGTATGTATGTATATGTATACAATGGGATATTATTCAAACTTTAAAAATTTTCAAAAAAAAGAAAAAATTCGGGGATCCCTGGGTGGCGCAGCGGTTTGGCGCCTGCCTTTGGCCCAGGGCGCGATCCTGGAGACCCGGGATCGAATCCCACGTCGGGCTCCCGGTGCATGGAGCCTGCTTCTCCCTCTGCCTGTGTCTCTGCCTCTCTCTCTCTCTGTGACTATCATAAAATAAAAAAATAAAAATTAAAAAAAAAAAAAAAAGAAAAAATTCTATTTGCAACAACATGAGAATATTATGCTAAATGAAATAAACCAAACACAGATAAATACATATTTTAAGATCTCGCTTATATGTGGAATCTAAAAAAGTTTAACTCAAAGAAGCAGAGAGTAAAATGGTGATTGCCAGGACTTGGGGACTAGGGGATATGGGAACATATTAGTCAAAGGACATAAAATACTAGTTATTCAGAATGAATAGGTTCTGGAGATACAACGTAATACAGCATGAGGACTATAGTTAAGAGTACCCTACTACGTACTTGAAATTTTTTGAGAGGTCTTAAGTGTTCTTCCCGGAAACACATACAAAAGGTAACTGCGGGAGGTGATGAAAATTTTAATTAGCTTGATTGTGGTAATCGTTCCATAATGTATACATATATCAAAACATTCTACAGTACTCCTTAAACATACATAATTTTATCTGGAGAGAAAGAGATCTAAATAAAGCAAAGGTAGTCCATAGTCATGGTTTGGAAGATTTGTTATTACGATGGAAATACTCCCCAAACTGAAAGTCATAAGTAATCCAGCAAACCTTCTGAATTATTAAATGAGTTCAGCAATGTGACAGTTTATAAAATCAATATAAGGGATCCCTGGGTGGCGCAGCGGTTTGGCACCTGCCTTTGGCCCAGGGCGCGATCCTGGAGACCCGGGATCGAATCCCACGTCGGGCTCCCGGTGCATGGAGCCTGCTTCTCCCTCTGCCTGTGTCTCTGCCTCTCTCTCTCTCTGTGACTATCATAAATAAATAAAAATTAAAAAAAAAATTAAAAAAAATAAAAAAATAAAATCAATATAATATACCAATTGTATTCACTACAGTAGCCATGAATGAAACCACAATGAGATACCACTTCAAGTCCACCTGGTCAGCTAAAATAAAAAAGACAGACATAATTTCAAGTGCTGGTTAGGATGCAGAGAAAATCGGAACACATACATTGTTGGTAGGAATCTAAAATGGTGCAGCTACTTCGGAAAAACTCGACACTTCCTGGAAAAAGAAATCAACAAAAACGAAATTTGGAAAATTCTAAATCCAAATTTCTATTAACTGATGAATGGATAAAAATGTGGTATATCTACACAATGGAATATTATCATGCAATAAAGCACAAGTATTGATACATGGTACAAAATATAAGCCTTGAAAATGCAGTTCTCAGCGAAAGAATCCAGTCACAGAAGATGATATATATGATTCTATTTACATAACATATCCAAAATAAGAAAATCCATAAAAAAAACAGAAAGTACATTAGAAGTCCCCATGGGCTGGAGATAGGGGATGGAGGTGAGGAGAGTAATTGCTAATATCTACAGGGCTTTTGGAGGATGTTTAAGATGTTCTAAAATCAAATTATGATAAAAATATTAATTAAAAATAAATTATGGTGATGGTTGTACAATTCTGGGACTATCTTAAAAACCACTAAGCCATATACTTAAAATGAATGAATTTTATGGTATGTGAAATATACTCAATAAAGCTATTTTTAAATATGTATTTCTGGGCCCTGTTTATCTTCCTGACAGTTGCTCCCTTTCTCCCTCATTTTACTTCAGCCATGTTTTTTTTTTTAATTATTTTTAGACTTTGTTTATTTATTCATGAGAGACACAGAGAGAGAGAGAGAGAGAGAGAGAGAGGAGAGAAAGGCAGAGACACAGGCAGAGGGAGAAGCAGGCTCCATTCACAGAGCCTGACGCAGGACTCTAACCCGGGTCTCCAGGATCACACCCTGGGCTGAAGGCAGGCACTAAGCTATTGAGCCACCCAGGGATCCCTACTTCAGCCATGTTGACTTTTTTTCCCATTCTTGAAATTCCACTGTAATTACTCAAAATGAACTTGGTGTTCTCTCTCCCTGCAATATTCCTACCTTGGCTCTTTCCAGGCCTGTGTGTTGTTATTCCATTCTCAGCTCCATCACTATAATTCTTTCAGATAACTTTCCACAGTTACCATTCTTCCTTTGCAGTACTCATCAGTTTTAGAAATAACTTTTTCTTTAAATTAGTTTTCTCACCTCCCTTTCATTTCTATTACTGAAGTGCAAGCCCATTTCTACTTTGTGCTCCAGTCACTTAATTCCTCCTGCCTAGAAGTTGCCCAATGATGCGTAATGATCCCATAACATGCATTTTTTTGGATAAGAGAAGGAACAAAAGAATAAAAATGGGGATGAGGCAAAATGAACTATGTTATTAAACAATACTAAGTGTATGCTATATTTTGCCTTATTACTTATTGTCATCTCTTTTAGAATAACAACATTTTGGAGATGCATGAAGATACCTTCTGCAATGTTAAAAATTTGACTTATATTCGTAAGGCGCTAGAGGATATTCGATTGGATGGAAACCCTATCAATCTCAGCAAAACTCCTCAAGCGTACATGTGCCTACCTCGCTTGCCCATTGGAAGCCTTGTCTAATTTCAGATAATGGTTAGCATTACGATGCCCACTACAATAGAACAATTCTTACTGCTCTCTTCAAAAAACAGAAGCTCAGAATGATACTTTCAAATTGTATTCTGAAAAATGGTGTACACCTAAAAGTTTTGAGCTAAGATGACAATTTAGTAATTTAAGCAAACACCAGGTAAGTCAGGAATAAAACCAAATGATGTACAGTAAGAGCAAAACTAAATGCTAAAAAATATTTCACAGATATTCTTGTAAATCACATGTAACTTGCAAGTTTTGAGGATTTATATCCCATACAATTTCAAGTTAAGCATATAATAAAGAAAAATACAAAATCAACACTTTAGGTGTATTGCCAAGATTTAGATGTTTTTTAGCTTTCCTATTCTTTTTTTTTTCACTAAAGCATGTTTCTATTTCCAAATCTATTAAAGAAAATGAAGGTGAGAATAAAAGTATTTTAAATTTACAATGGAGCTGTGGGAAAATATTCATTATAATCGTAACACACAAATAATCATATGCAACAGTAAAACACGTGGCTTCAGTTTTTGCATAATAATATTTTATCACCTTAGAGATATGACTACTCATTTTAGACCCTTGGTTAAATGGCAATTTATTGGTAGATCTCGTGAGATGATGGTGTTACAGGAGGACCTGACCCTGGTCTCGTCCCTCAAACACAACCAGACAGCTATCAAATCCTTCTATAGGTATGTTTCTGTGCCTTTGAATAAAGTAAAATTTAGAAAATGGAAAATAGATGATGATATGATCACCGCACTAGGGAAGAAGCTAAGGCACGCCTGCTAAGGGAAGTTGATCTTTCTGAAATGTATGATCAAAATACCAGCACATGGTCATAAACTGAAAGATTGACCGAATGAAAGATGATTTTCCTCCCAGTTGCAAATTCCAAGTTCTACTCCTGAGAAATAACTAGGAAATGGTTTCTTGAATGCTTTTGTGAAAGTTTCCATGAGAAATAAAAACTTCTACATAAGCAATTTCCCTTTTCTTTTTTTAAGATTTATTTATTTGAGACAGAGAGAGATGTGTGCGTGGGAGTGTGGGTAGGGGGAGGAGCAGAGGGGGTGGAGGAAAGAGGGGAAAGAATGTCTAGGGGACTCTGTGCTGAGCATGCACTGGGCTCTGCGGGGCTCAACGTGGGACCCCATGCAGGGCTCCATCTCACGATGCTGAGATCATGACCCTGAGATTGTGATCTGAGCCGAAAATCAAGAGTCAGACCCTTAACCAACTGAGCCATCCGGGTGCTCCAAGCAATTTCCCTTTTTTTTTTTTCTTCTTTTTTTGCAATTTCCCTTTCTTATACAAATATACATGTGCAGGTCCTACACACACATACACATCACCATTATTATGTGTATAAACATGGATTTTTAAGTACAAGAGATAATCATTATTCTAAATCTTGCTTCTCTCGCTAAAAAGATTTCTTGATGATTTTTCCATATAAGCACATACAGCTCTACTGATTCTGAAAAGCATCTATCAGCCCATGACATGAATGTTCATTTTATTTTATTTTTTGTAGTTACAATTAAATTACAAAACTGGCCTTGTGTAAACATAAATAGCTCTGTGGACATATGAGAGTACATCTATGGATAAATTCATAGAAGTGGAATTCTGGGTCAAGGAGCATATATATCATTTTAAATTTTAATAAATATTACTAGATTGGCCTTCAAAGATGTTATACCCATTTACACTTTCACCGACAGTGTGGGAGAGTGCATGATTCTCTTCTACCTCTCAAAAATGGTTAAATGTCAAACTTTTTCATCATTGCGTAATCTATTCCTGAATTAACCTATTAAAGTAAAAAAAGAGACAATTGGCCATAGTACACCCCTAACATTTAAAAATATACAATCTATATTTTTATTTTCAACTGTCTCTTTCAGGCAAATATATTTCTTCATCTAT
This sequence comes from Canis lupus dingo, assembly GCF_003254725.2. Taxonomy (NCBI): domain Eukaryota; kingdom Metazoa; phylum Chordata; class Mammalia; order Carnivora; family Canidae; genus Canis; species Canis lupus. The sequence goes on along the minus strand of NC_064257.1, from coordinate 31,713,611 downwards.
AATATCTGAATTTTTCTCATTAGTCTCTATCACCCATCGGATGCCATTATTTGTAGACACGATAGCTAAATTCCGAATTTCTGTAATGCAGCAATTGAAGAGAATTGTTCTCATGGTTCTCCACAGTAGGTGCATAAGAATCTCCTTGTTTCAATTTAAAGTACAAACATTGATACGTCTGTAATATTGAAAAATATCCATCAATTTTCTTGAGACTATCAATTTTCTTGGGGAAAACTAATCATGCACTCACTTAATCATAATTTGTATACCCAAAGTTATAAAACTTAAAAAAGCATAACCATCAATCCATCATTATAAACCAGTGATATTTAGAAATGGAATTTTCATTTGGACTTAAAAAATTTTTTTTAAGATTTTATTTTTTTTAGTTGAGAGAGAGAAGGAGCAAGCAAGAGCGGCGGGAGGGGCAGAGGAAGAGGGAGGGGGAGAAACAGGCTCCCCACTAAGGAGAGAGCCTGATGAAGTACCGGGTTCCGCTCTAACCCTGGATCCCAGGACCCCAGGGTCATGACCTGAACCAAAGGCAGAGGCTTAACTGATTGAGCCACCCAGATGCCCCTCATTTTGACTTTTTAGATATACTGCCTTTAAATACATTATCCTGAATCAGGCTAAAAGTAGAATTCTAATATTGCAACTCTGTTTTCTATCACTGCCTTTAAAAAACTGTCTCAAAATTAGCAGTTTATTATCTCTCAATTCATGTAGGTAAAAAAATCTTCTGTGACTCAACGGAGTTCTCAGTTTAGGATTCCGCAGGTGCCAAGGGCCAATAATGATGTTAGAGACCCATGAAAAATGTCTTCATTTCTTTTAACATAAAAGAAAGCAAGATAACGACAATAATGATGACGATGATAACAAACATGGAGTAATGAATCTAATCTGGCTTATATTTATCTTTACTGCAACAAGTCATAAATTAGAAATTTTATTTTAATTTTCTTATGGAGGAAGGGGCTCGTGAAAAAGTCATAATGAGGCTTTGCCCACAGGAATCTTACTGATGATCTTAGATCTCCCCACAAATGATCTAAAAACCTCTGTCCTCATAGCCTCCCCTGAATACTGTTACTACAAAATTGGGGTGGGCAGCTGTCACAAAAAGTGAAATGAAATAAAATACAAGGATGAGAGGGGCATTATTGTGGGAACACAGAGACAAATGACATGTTCCCAGCCATTGTGGCTTCCTACTCACAAGGCTACCCTGCAGATTTAATTTACCAGGAATTCTATAAGGACAAGGTGCTACAATAGCCCTGAAAATGTGATGATAGCATTTTAGTATTCGTTCTAAATGCATCCTATTTCAGGGGCCATTTCCAGCGCTTCACATTCTTAATTGAAAGCTCTCATTCTAAAACTGACCCCTGATTAAATGCTGTATTTTTTAATAATTTTTTTTCCTTTATTCAATTGTTACACGTATTTATTTTTCTCAAAATTAACAGGTCATTTTTCACTGGGGGAAGGCACTTCCTTCTATTGCCCCATAATATAGCATACTTTAAAATTATTTATAAACACACATTTCCATGCTAATAATAATTCCTAATTGATCATTACTGCCTACACATGTTTTTCAGATGTTCCAAATTCAATATGTTGGGTTAATTCTCTGCAAATCCTGAGTTATTAAAAAGATTAAGAATATTTTCAAAGGGTGATAGTAAATAATACCTACACATAGTTCTATTGTGCCTGCAAAATTCCCATCCTTACTTCTTATATCTGGAGAAACTGTCCTTGTAGTTACCTCTTTACAAAGTTAAGTTTCTCTTCATAATGTATTTGAATGACATGAAGATTTATAAATGGGGAAGTTCCACCATGTTACTCCCTGATGCACAACATGCCTCACCAATTTTCTAACTAACCCCACAACTTCCCAAATTATCAAGAGGAAACACGAAGTTAATCTCATCTCACTTTTTGAAAAGCTCTAAAGGCTTAATACCTTGTATTTAGCTTCTATGACCAACAGATGGCGCCTACCTTTTTGGTTTCAAATAACTGTACATGGATATCTTCGCAGTTGCAAAAGGCGAGTTTTTGAGAGTGTATAAAATGCATTCCATTTATTTTTTCAATATCCCATAGGACTTAATAGGTTCCAAATATGGATCTAAAAATATTTGTTGAATTTTATTTATATGACCAACTATATCAGGTATATCCAACTTATCTCTAAAAATTTTTATTTAGAGGTTTAATTAGCTGAGGCTTGCTTTCTAAAAGCCAACTGAAAAATGATGAAATCTAATAAACATACCCAATTACGCTGCACCAGAATAAAGGGTAATTAACGTTGGCAACCTGGAAGAATTTAAATATGATATTCGTGATAAAGATAAATGAAGTACCTATCTTCTTCTCTCTGTTTTGAGCTCTCACTGACTGAATCTTGAATGAGTTACTACTGCCATCAAGTGTTAGAATTCATCCTAGTCAATTCATACAAATGCACAAAAAATAACACCAAGAGAGCAGTGTGTTTTCCAACTGGCCATGTAATGGCCTGTGTAACATAAAGCATAGCATAACCTATGCTGTCATGTAGCATTTAATGGAACTTCAAAATGCTGAATGTCATTAAAATATCCCAAATAAAGTCATAACCAGTTAAAATGAAGGACATATTTAACTAAATTTACTTGGTCTATGTGGTGAATGGACTTTAAGGTAATCTCCCCCAGTGAACTTCCCATCTCTTGGTATTCAAGCCTTTGGGTAACCTTCTCCACTTGAATGCTGGTAAGACCTGGGTCTTGTTTCTAACCCATAGAATATGACAAAGAAGGTGGATGTCGCAAATGCTAATGTCAAGCCCAGAGTACGATTCATATGCGTGTGTGTGTGTGTGTGTGTGTGTGTGTGTGTGTTCGTTGTGCTAGGAAGCACTAGGGAGATCTGCTTTGAGTTTCTGGAATGAGCAGCCCTACTGAGGAAGCCCATGACAAGGAAGTGAGAACGGTCTCCAGGAATGGCTGCTGACCCCTAGGACCTGTTGGTGGCCTCCAAACCTGCATGTGTCCTCCAGCCAACGGACAGCTAAAAGGCAGGGCCCTCGCATAGACAGCCTCAAGGGAATAAATTCTGCAATAACATTTTCCCAAATGGAGCCCCCAGATGAGAACCCAAGCCAGCCAAGCACCTTGACCATAGCCTGGCGAGATCCTGAGCTACTAAGCTAAGCTACTCTTGGACTCCTAACACCAGAAAACTCTGAGGCAACAAATGTTATGTCGTTCTAAGTAAGTTTGTGGGAATTTGTTACACAGCCGTAGAAAACTAATACTACATGTTCAAGCACAGTAAGTGTGTTATATGTTAATGTTGAAGTAGAACACTTCATCTTACAGTCTTTAAAGAATATGGGCCAATTAAATGGTGTCCTAAGGAATTCTTTAATTGCATTTTTGAAAGTTGTGTTTAACACACTCTGGTGGTAATTTTCTCAGGTGATTTACCAGTCATGAACAATTTGAATTACCGTGCTAATCTACTAGGGAAAAAAAAAACCTAAAAATCATAAATCATAATTTTCTGCTTCTCTTAAAAAGACGAAGGATGGAGCAAGAACAATACCACGTCAGTGTTCTTTAGTAAGGAGAATTAACATGAACTGTGCGGGTCATCATGGAAAAATTGTACAAAACCAATGTCCTTAATTATCTGTGAGTTCATCTTTTTTATTTTTTTAATTTTATTTTTAATTTTTTTAAGATTTATTCATTCACAGGAAACACAGAGAGAGGCAGAGACATAGGTAGAGGGAGAAGCAGGCTCTCCATGGAGCCCGATGCAGGACTCTATCCCAGGACCCCAGGATCACGCCCTGAGCCAAAGGCAGATGCTCAACCACTGAGCCACCCAGGCGCCCCAACCTTTTTTTAACACAAAGAAGAAATTCATGAGAATTCTACTACAGTAACACGGTCAATTTCTAAAGTTCCCAATTAAAGCCCAATATGTATACTACTTATGTCCTCAGAAAAATAAATCTGGAGTATCACCATTCCAATCTGAATTAAGCAGAATAAGGGTATAGTAACTGCCAACTGTGTGATTCTACATCCAAGAAGGGACACTGGGGGCTAAAAGTGTCAGCATTCTGCACTTGGAGTCAAGCAGCAAACCACAGAGCAAACAAAATTGAATGAAGCCTGTGGAGTCTCCAGGTTTCACAACAAGGGTTGAAGTCCTGATCCAAAAAACCCCACATTGTTCTCAATTTTCAACCAGGAAGGCGCAAATGACCTTTGTAGGCTTCAGGGCTTCCCCACATTTCTTTCTCTGTCATATACTGGAGGCTTGTATAGACTCAGGATCCCAGTGGGCAATGTTCCAGTTTCCACTATTCCACTCACCCCAGGAAAGCAATAAAGGGATATACTCTGGGATGGTTTTCTCTAAGATCAAGCTTGGTAGCATTTTCACGATGTTTCTAAAAGGTGGGCCAAGAAAAGGGCATGGCATCACTCACAGGGTTAGTTATCTTTACATACACTGTATCAACTTCTTTAAAAGTCCTAAAGTATTGAAGTGTGACAATGGCCATAGCTAACAGCCACTGTGCGCTCATGGGTACCTGCACCAGCTGCTATAATGAAGTACCTTACGAAACCTTTAACACAACTATGGAATAGGTATCATAACCATAGTCTCCGTTCGGGTTAGGAACACAAGGTTTACAGAGGTTAATCATTGCTGAATTGAACTTGAAGCACATTCTCTTGAACAGATTTCATTTTTTTTGGAGCAGTTTTAGGTTCACATTAAAATTGAGTAGAGTAGCCATATCCAGTCCCATATTTGGGATTTCCCATATACTCTCTCGTCCCACTCATGGAGGGCTTCTTCCCTTGTGGATAACCCCTACCAGGAAGGTACTGTCCTTTCAACTGATGAACTTCCATTGACTCATCATCATCACCCAAAGTCTACAGCTCACATTAGGGTTCAGTCTCGATATTGTACATTCTATGGATTGAGATGGAAGCATAATGACATATGTCCACCACTATTATGGTATCATTCAGAGTAGGTTCATGCTAATGTAAATCAAAGCCCATATTCTTCACCGCAATGTTATAAAGGCTCCCAGAGTATGTGCCATCTGGTAGACAAAGGGACATCCGAAAAGAGGCCATTGGCATATTTGTATTCCCAAGAATAACCACCACCACCCTCAGACATCCTGGGATGATTTATTTAAGCAGTGGACATTTGCATGCCATAGCGTAATTACTAAAGTGTTTTCCCATAGGATTTCGTGTCCGCATCCCAAAAGTCCTATTTAAGGGTGAATGGGCAGTCCAGCGCAGCCATATGGTTAAGAATTTGGGGTTGGGGGCCAAACTGCCTGAGGTTTAAATACTGGCCCCAGGGCACCTGGGTGGCTCAGTGGTGGAGCATCTGCCTTTGGCTCAGGGGTGGTCCGGGGATCCTGGGATCCAGTCCCCCATTGGGTTCCCCATGCGGAGCCTGCTTCTCTCTCTGCCTATGTCTCTGCCTTTCTCTGTGTGTCTCTCATGAATAAATAAATAAAATCTTTAATAAATGAGTGAATGAATGAATACTGGCCGCAAAGCTCCTCATCCCGACCACCTCGGGTAAACTAACTTCTGGATTCCCTGAGCTGGGGGGCGCGGTGGCGATGCCAAGCTCACAGAGCCCGCGGGCCTAAGGACTGTGTGCCCGGGGCCCCCGGGGAGCCAGCACGGCTAGCAGGGTGTGCGCTCGCGTTTCACGAACGAGGTGCTGCAACTGCCAGGCGCTAGGGGAGTGTGCACGGCCCCCAAGGTACGAGTGGGGCCCAGTTTCCTGACACCAGGCACTTTCCCCTCTAGGCCTTCCACCTCCCCAAGTGTAGGATGCATGTTTTGCAATGTACAAGGTAGGTCCCCCACCCCGAACCCCACACCCCGCTGCCAAGAGGTTCAACTCTAGGCCCAGGTGCCTCATCCCCGCACCCCCAGGTGGTGCGCAGGTTTCACATGAACCGGCCCCGAGCGTCCTCGGAGTTGGGGAGCACTGCCCCCAGCCTCGGGCCCCGTCGCCCCCTTTCAAATCCTGCGTCACAAGCCCCCTGCGAACCCTCGCGCGGCACCTGGTTCCACCCGAACCGCCCCCCGTCGCCCAAGGAGAACGACCTGGACCCCGATTGGCTGTCGCCCCGGGCAACCAAGGACGCGGTGGGCACGCGGGGGCTCCGGCCACTATTTAAAGGCCGCGCCGCCCGCGCCCGCTCAGTCCCGCCGGGTCCCGGGCCCGACGGGGAAGCGCCTGGGTGGGGAGGGAGCCGCCAGGTACGCGCACCCCGGCCTGCCCGGCTCCCAGGCTCCCGGCGCCTCCGCCGAGGCGGGCGTGGGGGGCCCCGGGAGCGGGTGTCCCCGTGCGTCGCCCACCACCACCTTCGTCCCCCCCTCCCTCCCCAGCCTTACCCAGCCCCAGCCCACCTGGGCCGGACCGCTCGGGGGCGCAGGACGAGAGACTGCGGAGCAAGCGCGAGCGAGCGAGCGAGCGGAGCGGACGGAGACCGGCACGTGCTGCCGCCGCGCAGGCGGACGAGGCTCTGCACACCCGAGGCTCTGCACACCCTCGGCTCGGGCCAAACGACCGCAGCTTCCGGGGCGCTTCCGCTTCCACCTCCCCGAGCTCCGTGAGCGATGACCCAGACCCTCTACACACGGGAGGAGCCTCGTAACCTGGGCGGCGGCTGGGCGCCCCCCGCCCCGTTGCGCACCTGGTCCACCTGCCACCGAAGGCGCAGGGGCGCCCCGATTTACAAGCGGCGCCGCCGCTACGGCCCCAAGTCTGAGTATGAGCCCCCCTGGAAACAGCCGAAGCAGCAGCACGGCCCGGGCCCGTGGTTCCAGCCACCCCGACGGCCCTACTGGGCCGTGTCCCCTAACGGGGGGCGCCGCGGGGGGCCCTGGCGCCCGCCCCCCGGGGGCTTCTGGCGGCGGCCCGGCCGCGTGCAAGTGATCCGGGTGTACGGCCTGCACCCCGTCTGCCTGTGCTGCTGCTCGTGCTGGCGCGGGCCCTGGAAGCGCGGCTGGGCGCGGCCCCCGGGCAGGAGGAAGCGCTGGGGCCGCCGGGGTCGAGGCCCGCGCCGCCCGCCTCGCCGCCCCTCCCCGCCGCGCCCGCCCGCTGCGCTGAGCACCCTGCTCCGGCCCGTCAACCTGTACGGGTGGCGCGCGCCGGGCATGCGGGCGCCGCGCAACACCACGCAGTTCATCATGAACCAGATCTACGAGGACATGCGGCAGGAGGAGCTGGAGCGCCAGCAGGAGGCGCTGCGGAGGCAGCAGGCCGCCCCCGGGGGCTCCTCCCAGAGCGACGAGGCCCCCCGCGGCGAGGAGGGGGAGGGGGAGGAGGAGGACCGGGAGGAGGAGGAGGAGGAGGAGGACGCCGGCCCGTGGGGCGCTCCGTACGGCGGCGTGCAGGACCCGTCGCTCGTCTTCAGTCCCGACCCCGACCGGGGGCTCGGGTCTCCCGCCGCACCGCTGGGGCAGGAGGAGGAGGGGGAGGAGGGGGAGGAGGGGGAGGAGTGCGAGTGCGAGTGTGACAACGAGGAGTGTGATGGGAAGGAGGAGAGCCAGGAGGAGGAGGAGGAGGAAGAGGCCTCAGATGATGAAGAGGAGGAGGTCGAAGAGGCTGACTGTGTGGAGGAGGGGGAGGAGGAGCAGGAGGAGGAGGAGGAGGGGGAGGAGGGGGAGGAGGACCAGGGGGAGGAGGGGGAGGAGGACCAGGAGGAGGAGGAGGAGGATCAGGAGGAGGAGGAGGAGACAGAAGAGGAGGCCGTGGAGGAGGAGGAGCCGAGAGAGGAAGAGAACCATTTACCTCTGCAAATGCCTTTGTCGTTCCTAGTGGGGCCCGAGGAAGAGAGAGAGAACTTTCTAAACTGTGCTTATTTAAGCCCCAAGCAGATCATTCCTAGAGTGGCCCAGGAAGCCCTCCTCGTGGTTGAGACATTAACTGTTAGCAGGAAAAGGATTGAGGATGGGATGGAACTGATGTGAGGCTAAAATGGAATAGCCACTTATTGAAAACCAGTTCCAAAAAAAAAAAAAAAGAGTTCCATTAATAAACATACAAATGGAAACCCCTTCTTTGGCCATCATAAAATGTTCAGAAACTGGTGTGTTTGTGTATGAGTATGGGTGGGGGAGGGGCAGCTTTCAAATATAATTTAATCGGAAATGATTAAAGGCCAAATATTTTATTACTGCAGTTTGAATGGTTTCATTTGGTGTTTTCCTCTCTAGACACGAGATTTTTTTTTCAATTCTGGCAATTTTTTTTTTTTAAGTTCTGGCAATGCTGGAAGGTTTTTCTAGGGTGCTTTTTTGTTTTGGTTTTGGTTTTGTTTTTTTGGTAACAGATTTATTCAACTGTCAAGTAGACAGTTGAGCTTGGAATCAACAGGTTTTTTGGCGGTTACATGCTTCAGGAGCCCACGCGGTAGCTGCTGAATGTCTGTCAGTGCTCTTAACATCATAGTGACACCATGTAAGAATGTCTATATTTCAAAAAAATATTTTTCCTCGTAGATTCTCCACCTTCAGAGTTCGTTTTTGAGGGTTGTAATTTGCTAACCCCACTTGTTTCTCGTGGCATCACTCATTTATATTCCTTGTGCCGCAGTCTGTAGATCTTCCTCAGAACACAAAGTTGCTTCTGTGGAACTGGGTTTTGCCATGGCCTCAACAATCCATAAATCCATGCATGGAGAGGATTCCCCATGGTCAGAAGTCAACTTGTACATCTAGTTAAAATCCAAGGTAACTACAAACAATGGAACATAGCTTAGATTTTGAAGCCTTGTTCCTGGATATATTCCTTGTCATGAGTTCACGGGAACCATAAAAATAGTTTTTGCAGAATGGATTTTTTAAAGGATTGTTGGCCTTTTGGGGGTGGAATATCTTCTTTCCCAGTTGGTCTTCCTTTCAAAGAAGAGTAAACCAAAGATGTGTTCAGTGCAAGCCTGTGTGAGCTAGTTTCTAATATCTAAACAATTACCTACAGAGAATACATTATTCAAAGTAATAGTTCTTATTCAAACATTTTTAGGAAGTCAATACATTTCCTCCTGGGCACTTAATTCTCAAAACTTAATAAAAGTTTCCATCCATAGCATATTTCCAGAACATCCCTCAATGTGAAGACTTCGAACCTTTCTCAAAAATTACATTTTTTTTTTTAACAAACTGTGCTAAGTATAGTTTGAATCACAATTCAATATTTGGTGAAGAGCAGACTGTATGGTGATATCTCACCTGGATATTGATTTTTACTCATATATCCCAGCGTACTGCAGCTTTTGGGGGGATAAGCTTAAGCTCTTAAAAAATGATTATAGCGTTAAATGAAAGCACTCTGCTTTTCACTATTATTTAAATATCAGAAATCTAATTAGTAATACTTCAGGGGTCAACAGGATGAACAGAAGCAACAACTAACACATGGCGGGAATTTTCAAATGACACTGAACATTCCAAACTGTCGCAATGGATAACCAAACATTTAATAATACTCTAAAAGATCATGACTTTCTCCAGGATGCAATTTCTGAGTGACCTATAATTGTAGTTTAAGACTAGCTCCATTCTAATGTATATATGTAGGGGGGAAACGAAGAGTCCTGCTCCTGATACTGGTCCACAGATCCTTGCAAACCATAGCTCATACATACTTTATCCAAGACATTCAAATATTCACTATATCATAAGTATGTTTTCATTAAGGACTTAGGATTTCATTTAGGGCTTCTTCATAATCACATCCGGACAATTCCCAGCTCATTATTACAAAAGATTCTACTTTCACATTAAAAAAAAAAAAAAAAAAAACACATTAACCACCTTTACAGGCACAAAGCATTCTTCACTAGCCATTGTAGAGGATGTAGGCATGAGCAGTCCCTCAGGAATTTCCTCGACTTCCCCAACCATTATTCAACAAATACTATTAGGGGCCAACCAAGGTGAATTTTAATAAGGATACAATGGTGAAAAAAAAAATCCCTACTCTTATGTTGCTGATAGTTTAGTAGGAAAGACATGTTAAATGAGGTAGACAAATTAGTCACGGCAAGCAATGCCAAGGAGATGCAACGCTGTGAAAATCCAGATCACGAGGAAACCCAAGAGTAGAGCTAGGGATGTTAACTGTGTGCAGAGGGAACCATGCGTGAGTCTAAAGGCCAAGAGCTGAGAGGAGCTCAGTGCCTTCAAGGAACTGAGGACGGAAATAGGAGTGTCCTGAAGGAGCAGCCACTGAAGAGTTTCAGAAGTAGACAGAAGCTCTATTATCTATTCACTTCTGTACAACCTATATCTTCTGAAATAGGCACCAGCAAAAATTAATGGAGGAAGAAAATGATTAGTCACTGATGATTCTCTACCTGAACACTCTGTTTTATCAGCCAGATAATTGTGATGGCCCTATCACCAATCCTAAAGGCCCATTAAAATGAAGAAAATAATGCTGGGGTTTGCGGGGGAGGACAGGCATCCCAGTGCACCCATCATGACACTTTTCAGACACCTCCCTACCCACTCTCAGGTAATGACAGGGCCCTAGGGATTGTTGCTTAGCATGCTTGGAGCACTCCTATGGAGAACCTCTGCACGGCGTGTTCAGGACAACTTGATGATTCAGCATCGGTACAAACTCAGAATAAACCTAGTCGTTAGTTTTAGAGTTAAGTGTACACTTGACGAAAACACAAGTTTTCCAAAGTAAACTCATTTTTCTTCAAATCAACTCAAACTGTATGAGTGAACACAGTGATAAAGAGGTGCCACTGGGGCTCCTGGGGGCTCAGTGGTTGAGCGCCTGCCTTCAGCTCAGATCATGATCCCGGGGTCCTGGGATCGAGCCCCACATCAGGCTCCCCGCAGGAAGCCTGCTTCTCCCTCTGTCCATGTCAATGCCTCTCTCTGTGTGTGTCTCATGAATTTAAAAAAAAAAAAAAAAAAGGAGGAGCCACTCAGCCATTTCTGTCAAGAATCGAGGTACTATTTCCTTTGTCAATGAGAAGAAAAAAATAACATTATAAATCACAAATGTGTTTGGAAGGCCTAGGCTTGATAAGAATCTTTGCTGTCTATTCTCAAGTGTTTTTAAATATAGAGATTCTGGTAATTTTCCTTTCCTGCTGACTGACAGCGTTTCTTGATTTATCTTCATTACTTTGTCTCCACAGTAACTCAGAGGGATTTTTTTTTTTCTGTGAAAATACTAGTCTTCTAAGGATGCAAAGACATCTGACATTTAGAGATCAACTCTGAGTATAGTTTCATAAAATTTTTAACATCTGCATGGGAAAGAAGTAATTGCAACATATTTAATTCCATTAAAATAAACAGAAGAGGTGAAATAACCAGTTTCCTGCCAGCTACACCAAACCAAGAGGGTCTGGGGAAAAAATGGTACAAATGTCATCTCAGAGGTGGTCTGGGGGCGAAGGAGTGAATAGGACTAAGAAAACATCTTTAATTTTGATTTTAACAGCACAAAAAGCTTATATATGCAGCTATGTCGATTTCGATAGATTCATATTAATGGAATAATAATAGAAAATTACTCTTAATATTAATGCTTCCCTTCAGCTTTGGTAATCTGTGTATTTAAAGCAATACCGGAATGTGGCTCCATCTTACCTGTTTTAGTACAGTCATTGTTCTGCGTCTTTTTCCTTTTTATTTATTTATTTATTATTTATTTTTTTTATTTTTTTTCCTTTTTATTTATTTTTGCACCTATTTACTTTTAATCAGTTAATGGAACATAACCAGACATAAAGGTCAGCGATGGAAGAGAAGAGTTTGGGCATCTGTGTGTGGTCACTGCTGCATAAGACCCATGGAGTAGCCACTTACCTTGGGTCTGCTTCCTCAAATGTACTTGTCTTACTCCATTACCGCTCAGACCTACCATGAAGATCAAATAACCCAGTATTTAAGAAGTGCAGTAGACACTATACATCACTGTTCATCATTATATGCTAAATTAATCTTATAATCATGCCAATTTGTGAACATTAGACCAGTGTAGGTTCATTAACAAGGCTCAGAAAGCGTCATCTCATTGCGGTTCCATTGGACTGAAATACCTAGATATTTTCGTTGTCACCACTAAACTAAGAGTGAACTAACTTGCTCTAGAAATTCAGTTTTGGCTCCCGGTAAAATAGTGTGCAAATGTAGGGGCCTGGCGCTTTAGCATTGAAAGTGTAGTCCATGGACCCCACAGTATTGATACCACCTGAGATCTTGTTAGATGCTCAGCCTCCACTCAAACCTACTGGGTTAGAATCTGCTTTGTAGCAAGACTTTTAGGTGATACTCATGCACCTTAGAGATCTAGAAGCTCTGTGGTTGGGGGATTTGTGCCATCACAGAGCCCTTGTGGGAAGTTAATGATAAAGCTCTCGGTCTGTAACTTCGAAATGTCTTTCATTTACTACTTGGTGACCTTAGGCATGTTACTGAAATTTTGACCTCTCATTTTCTTCATTGGTAGTATCTACCTCATGAGAGTAAATGAGATTTTGAAGACTAAATGGGTCAATAACTTAACATTCAGAACAGTGATATTCAGTACCTACTTGTCATCAGAATAAGAATTTAGTAAATGCACAGGTGAGACAGTTGACATATTAGTGGTGTCTAAACGTCACTTGTTAGTAATTGAAGCAACTACAAACGTAAAACCTCAGATAATTAAATGATTCATTAACTGTCTCATTCCCCCCATAGATAACTAATCCAATGCATTACTTTGAGCTGCACTTACCGTTGTGCAGGATGATCAAATCAGTTAAATCTCTGCAGCTGGAACTTTCTGTTCTTTACCATCTCTCCCTTTCGCCAGGCCAGTGATGTTTCCTTCTTTTTTATGGCTGACCTCCATACCCGAAGAGCTAGTAGTGCTAAGAATGGCCCACTCAAGTCAGGCTCATTCTTTTTCATATTAGGCAACGCATCTTTTCAAAATCAAACACATGCATAATAATGCTTAAAGAAGAAGGTTCTGTCCTATGTAAGCTCAAAGATGATGAAAATCCCAATAAATATTAAATACCTGCCATAAGCCATCTACGTAGAACACATCAGCTATTCAGGACAGAGATCTTAGTATTTCAGAAACCATGTAAGCATATGTGAGATTCTTAACCCCCATTATCACATTTAACCATATAGCCACACTGTGAACTAACGCTTTACTTTCCTAATACAGATGAAGGAGCTGAAACTCAAAGTAATAAATTGTTTCAGGACCCAAGTCCTCTGTTTGGAGTTTACAGTGATGAGCCCATTGTAGTATTGGAACATCTCTCCCTGTTGTCTTCTTCAAGACAACCTGTGTAGGAACAAAGTTTCCTTTAATAAGTTTGACCTGAGTTCCAAGGGGAGGAGAAAAGATTATGGTCTCTTCAATGTGGGGTTGGTAATAATAGCGCCTAAGGAAGAGAAATTCCTGTCTTAATTATAATTCTTAGTAGTAGTTTAATCATTTCTATAAGTCATATGATGAAGATCTTAGAAACTGTTGATTAATAACTTTATATATGTGTGTGTGTCAATCTACATATATCTGATGGGAAACAAAACACTCGATTGGGACAATTTAGTTTTAGATGTTGTGTTGCTTCTCATCTATAATTAAACCAAAATCAAAATTTTAGGTTAGAAAAATATTCACAGGGGTGGTAGCTAATTTTGTAGGGGTGTAATACCCCTGGGTATTAGTCATAACACTGTAACATTATAGAAGGTTCTGTCTTATGGTATTAATATTTGCATCTTGTGTCATTTTCATGTGGCATTTGAACTTTTTTATAATAATTGATACTTCCGTTATCATGAAATATTGGAATATTCTCTCCTATGAATACATTTAGATTTTTTGCATGTCACTTTTAGTACTAGTAATCCAAGACTTTTTGCTGGTGTTAATTTAATTCATCAGTTCTCACAAAAATCACTATTAGACTTCATATGTCATTTGCCATGAATAGCACTGCCAAAAGCAAAATGAATGCTGCTATATATAATTGTATTTGTTTTGTTTTGTTTTAACTTTCTTTCGATTGTAACATTCCCTTGAGCTGTGAGAAAATATAAAATGACAAGCTGAGGTCAGGACTAAGTGGATCTACATTCTCCCACCCTGAGTGGATTTTCTAAAGTCAATGTTCACATTTTATTTATTCTTTAAAAAATAAAAATATCAGGGGCTCCTGGGTGGCTCAGTTGGTTGACGGTTGAGCCTTGAATTTGGCTCAGGTCATGATCTCAGGGTAGTGAGATCAAGGCCCACATTGGGCTCCACTCTCATTGGGGAGTCCGCTTGAGATTCTCTCTCCCTCTGCCCCTCCCCCTGCTTGTGCTCACCTTCTCTCTCTCTTTCTTTCTCTCTCCCTCTCAAATAAAAATAAATCTTTAAATAAATAAAATAAAATAAATAAAACTAAATCACGTTTTCCTTTTCTTAAAAAAAATTTTGTGAATTCCACAATATTTCCAGCAATCAACCCATCACCGTAAAGTATATACCAGGACAAAAATTTAAATACAAAACAAAGTCAAACTAACTTTTTTTGTTTTGTTTTGCTTTTAATAATACATTTATTTTTTATTGGTGTTCAATTTGCCAAGATACAGAATAACACCCAGTGCTCATCCTGTCAAGTGCTCCCCTCCGTGCCCGTCACCCATTCACCCCCACCCCCCATCCTCCTCCCCTTCCACCACCCCTAGTTCGTTTTGAACTTTTAAAAAATTTACTCAGTTTTGTCTTCTTTCGGTACATATGCTCTTCAACTATTAATATATAGGTGCCATCTAGTGGCAAAGGTGAAACTTTTAGATGTGAACTAAAATGATCACGGTGTTCCTGTTGTATTTACAGATACATTTTTGGGGGGACACATATATTAATACATAGAAAAGGAATATTTTTAAAGATGTTAGCACAAAGCTCCATATGGAGATATTTGTATCATTTATTTGAATGTGTTGCCAGATATTTTGGACTTTAATAATAGTAAAATGTGTCCTTTTGACCTATGAAACTAAATATTAATATAAACTATCAAAGTTTATAAGAGAAAGAAAGAAAAGAGACCTACAAGAGTCTTGGATTCCACAAATTATTATTTTCATATTTATAATAAAAGTTTATCTAATGGTATTATTACAATCTGTTTTGAATTCCTTTTAACATTTAGACCTCTAGTTAACATCAGCACTCTGTACTGATGGTGTATTTGTTTTGACTTTAATATCAAGAGCAGAAGGGACAACAAATTTGGAATAGATCTTTATATGCTTAAATTTTAAGTCCACGTCGCTGAAATAAATGATGCTTAATACTCTTATCCTGAGAAATAAAGAGTATGTGTCCATTGGCCTAGTTTTACTTATTTTATGTATATTTTTTAAAATTTAAGTTTTTATATTAATTTCAGTCATTGACATACAGTGTTATGTTATTTTGGCCTCGTTTTACATGCAGGACCTGTGATAGTCGATTACCTCCTGGGACTTGAGCATCATTTAATTTATTAACGATCACAGACACTAATTAGAGCACAACTTATTAGGGAAAGAGACAAACCTGCTTATTTGTCTGGCATCCAGAGGATAATGAATATTTTTATTACTGTCCCATTTCCAGCTCTTTCCAGCTGCTTACCCACTTCTATTGGGAGCATAAATCAGTGCTAAGGATTGGCTCTGTCTCAGCCTGAGAAGCAGTTTCCACATTTCCAACTAGCCTAGTAATGTGCTCATCAATTGCTCTGAGCACCTCCGGAAAGAGCAAGTGCTCCTGCTTTGTACTTCCTTCACACTCACTTCACTCATAATTCCATTATCCTTTTAAAATTATCATTTTCAGTGGTTCTCTTCTGCCTAGGAAATCCCCCAGGGCAAAGAATTGATTTTCTATTTTCAGTGCAGATTCTTGCCTATGAAAAGCCCTCAATAGATGTCTTTCGTGTTATGAAAAAATAAAATGAAATCTATGAAATGATCTACGGTGATCAAAGTAGTTCTCATAGGGAAGCATAGTGACTTATTTTGTGATGTGGGTACTGAAGCCGTTTTCAGCAGGAAGGCTGGAGAGCATCTCTTGCACCCTTAGCTCTGAGTCACACAACAGGCAGGTCCTTGTGGACAGACAGATCCTCATAGGAACTGAACACAAAGTCCCTTAATGTAAGAAGGAAGCTGGTGGCCCTGGCTTTTTGGGGCACAGAATCACAAATATGAACCATGATTGCTAAAGCTCACAGCGACAACTCTCCTCTTAAAGTGCACCTGAAAATACATTTTAAGTTTATTATAATTCTGCAATGCAAAGTACTTGGTTTGGAAATGTAAACATTTATTTTATGCCACATTTAAAGTTAACATTGGCCGAGTCCTTACCCTGTGCCAGGAGCTGTGTGCCATGCAACCCTGTTTAGCAGTGAGAAAGCTGAAGCACACAGCTACTCAGAACAGCTCCTGCAGTCAAGGTTGCAAGGCCAATTGATGACCCAGGTTGGAACCACCACCACCCCCCCTCCCCGGTCTTGCTCTGCTCCTTGAAATGGAGGGGAGTATGATGAAATTTCCAATTCAGTTCAGAGCATTCAAGGGCATATAATTCAAAGTGAATATTCCAAAGTCAAACGTCTGCAGTCATACTGCACGTTGTAATCCTGTCCTGAAAAAAATGCTGAGTCTCAGTAATTGATGTCCGAAGGTTCTGTGATAAATTATTTATGGGATGAAACGTTTTTCAAGAGAGACGAGAAGCGGAGTGCCAAACTGTGCTAGAATATTCACATCATTAGAGCCGTTTCCTGGCCCCTTTTCGCCTTTCTTCTAAGGTGAGAGTAGAAAGCACGTTCTGATCGCAGAGCTCTTAATTCTCTCAATTAGGAATCGGCTGTCACTAATGGAAGTGGGTGGGAATGGAAAATTGTTAGCTACTGGCAGGATAAGAGCCCAAGGGCTGCCACATGGCAGTCACTGGTAGGGGAAAGTAGAAACTAGAAAATAGAAGCAGGAGCCAATATGAGGAGGTCAGTTGAAAGCTTTGGATGATAAAAAAAAAGAAAAGAAAGAAAGAAAGAAAGAAAGAAAGAAAGAAAGAAAGAAAGAAAGAAAGAAAGAAAGAAAGAAAGAAAGAAAGAAAAAGGAAGGAAGGAAGGAAGGAAGGAAGGAAGGAAGGAAGGAAGGAAGGAAGGAAGGAAGGAAGGAAAAGAAAGAAAAGAAAAGAAAAGAAAAGAAAAGAAAAGAAAGAGAAAGAAAAGAAAAAAGAAAAGAAAGAAAAGAAAAGAAAGAAAAAAAGAAAAGAAAAGAAAAGAAAAGAAAAGAAAAGCAAAGCAAAGCAAAGCAAAGCTTTGGATATAATGAAGAGTCCAAGTGTAAAAGCTGAGAAAGTTTCACCACGATGAAAAGTATCAGGAATGAGAGGAGGCAAGGATTTCAGTAGGAAATGTGGATGAAACTTCAGAGGAAATAGGGAATTAGCTAGGAATAATACCAGGTAAGGTGTTACAACTCCTCTGCCACTCATTACCATCACACCCAGCCGTAAATACGGTGTAAGACAGGGAATTTAAATTTCGTGGTACTTTAAAATTCTTTTTCCAGAATAGTTTCCACTGGTCAACGTCCTGTTTCTGTTTTCTCTAACCTAAACAACTGTACCTTAAGCCTCACTACTCCTTTAGTTGAAGACAGCTTTTTTCTTTATGGATCAACTACTACATTCTGCACTTGTCAGGAGAGAGTTGACAATGAATAATACCCAGTGAATAAATTAGCATGGATTAGTTTGTCCAGTGTAGCAAAGCCGGTGACTTAGAGGGAAAGGGAGGCCTGTGGAAACAGAACAGGATAAGATTGGAGGGGGATGATATGTGGTGATGCATTGCTGATACAGGCTGGAGAGAGAAAGCTGATTGGTCTCGATGACATACACCAGACAGATTCACAAGGATTTTGCTAAAATCCTTGAAGTCAAGTGTGTTTTAGAACGCAGAATTTTTTAGCATTTAGGTGGTTCGTTATTATTAGCCACTTCTTTACAAAAACTATAGGACACTAACGTTTACACTCATAACACAGCTACTTTGCCAACAGAAGATCATTAGTGCTCACTAAGTTGAACATAAATATAGGTATGTTACATGTGGGCTGTCCAGTCCTTTAAATAATGTCATTAGGCAAAGATCAGACATCGAGTATACTTATCCAGGTAGATGAACTTATAATTAATGGTAATACACCTAAGATTTCTTTTTTTTTTTTTTTTTTTTTTTTTTTTAGGTAGGGTCCACCCAGCATGGAGCCCAATGGAGCCCAATGCACAGCTTGAACTGATAACTGTGAGACCTGAGCTGAGATCAAGTGTCAGATGCTTAACCTACTGAGCCACCCAGACGCCCTAAAAATCTTTTCCATTCCATTACTAAATACACTACTTATTCCTAAGATTATATTTACATGCATCTGTATAATTATATGTTATGTACTAATGCATACTATAATACATATGCTGTAATATGTGTATATTATGTACGTGTCTATGTACATTTATAGACACATTTATAATTTCATATGACAAAATAGTTCCCTTTAGTTTTCCTTTATTGATTGATTAACGATAAAGATGCTGAGGCTAGTGATGATCTAAAAAAGAGAAGAATAGGGACGCCTGGGTGGCTCCACAGTTAAGCACCTGCCTTAGGCTCAGGGCATGATCCTGGAAACCCGGGATCGAGTCCCACATCAGGCTCCCTGCATGGAGCCTGCTTCTCCCTCTGCCTGTGTCTCTGCCTCTCTCTCTCTCTCTCTCTCTCTCTGCCTTTCATGAAGAGATAAATAAAATGTTTAAAGAAAAAAATAAAAGAGAAGAATAATTTATGTTTGCCTTTGCCTTACAAATGTTAATCACACCTTCTACAGGAGATTAACTTAAGTAAGAGATATTTGTGTGAGGGGGCAGAGTGATGCATTCAATAAACGTACACTTAAAGCAGAGGGTAGATCCAATTTGAGAGGCCATCCGTTCATTCACTCACCCATTGTGTTTTGTGTCCTTCCTAAAATGTCAGGGACTATTCTAAGTGCTATGGATAATATCTAAGAGTTATATTCAAAATTTTTAACCACCAGTGGATACTATGAGTATCAATTAATTAGAACAGACACCGGCCAAATGGCACTCTAGAATGATTGCATATAAAAAATAGTCTCTGCTTCCAAGGAGCTTATCATTTCTTGGGGAGATTGATGAGTTAATAGACAGTCACCCAACAGTGTGACAACAGATCTAATGAGGGTAAACAAAGCACAATAAAACTTCAAATATCCATGAAGTTGTCTTTTCCCTGTTTATACTCTTTCCGACTCCATAAGTCTAGACACTTTGAAAATTGATAACCCAGAGGAATCTAATCAACCAAAAATTGTTATCTTCAGAATCTGACTTAATGCGAAATCATTTTTAGGGGCTTCTTAAGGGAGTTAACTTTTGAGGTTGGCAGCTTTTCCTTTTTTAAAAAAATAGGATATACGTTTCTTATAGCTGCTAAATCATCCGTTTAAACCTACCTACCTTAAAGATCTGTTGCTTTCTTTTAAGTTCCCATATTTGCTACCTAGCAAAAAAAAAAAAAAAAAAAAAAAAAGATCACTACATGGATCATATTTCACGTTAAATATGCTTTCAGAAATTGCTGCGATTGAAAACCATCAGAAATTGAAGCCAAGAAAATTAACCAATTTCTACCTGAATCAACCAACTAAAATATCTCCTGCCCTACTTGCTATGATTTGGAACCTAGTCAGAAATGCTCAGAAACAGAGGAGTTTAAGGAAAATTGTTTTTTGTTAATTTCTAAGACCTAACGGAGATAGAATGTTTTTAGTATGTCAGGCTCTTAAACATTTTCGGGGGGTACTAATTAAATTACCGATTATTTTAAAATTGAGGATTTTTCCCCAAATGTAAATTTTGCCCCTGCAGTCAAATATCAGGATATCAATATTCTAAAAGTATTTCCAGGTATGAAGGGGAAAAAAATTAGAAGTCAAACCCTAATGAGTAAAGGAAAGCTATATGCAGTTTTAATAGTACTTAGGAATGAAATAGATAAATAAGTCATGCAAAAATACACATACTAGGCCCACGACCTCATATGTGTTTCCTAGGTGGCCCACCTCATCCACTGAAATACCTGTTTTTCTTCTTCTTTATGTTATTAGATATTCTGCAGCCTGAGTGGTGCATTGCAGATGTTGCTTTGACTCATGATTTCCGCTGGGTGGCGATCTTTTCAAAGAAGCGACGCCAGCACCGCCACCTGCGGGAATTGCTCTGGTGTCAGGGCCCAAGGCCTACACCTTACTCTACTTCCTATTTTAATCTCCACGAGAGGAAAAAAAACAAAAAGCAAAAAACCCCAAAACAAAACAAAACAATTTGGCACACATTAGGATTTTCAATTCTGTTCGATTTGCAAATCTGACAAAATTGAAGAGGTGAACATGACCTACTCGAAAATGTTAAATTCATGCTTTGAGAAAACAGGTTTCAGAAACATTTGATTGATTAAGAGGGGACCGAAACATTTTGCTCAAATTTTCATTTGTGGACCGTCTTCCACTCCTTTTGTAAAACCCTGACATCATTACTGAATGAGATGCTTCATTGGTCTCTTTTGATTGGTCATAGTTTTTTTTCCCCCCATGCTGCCCGCAGGTGCTCTCTTGTGGATATTCCACTGATAAATAAGGAAAAGTGGGTGAGCAAGGCTAAGCCCACTTACATATTAGCCCCTTCCATGATATATGGAAAGGAAAAAGGGACAAGAACACAAAGAGACTCCTTCGCTGTTGATGAATGGCATAGAGTAGAAAGTATTCTAAAACTCAGAAAGATAAGACCTTTTCCTTTTCTTCCCACCTTCTTAATCTAATATATATATATATATATATATATATATATATATATATATATATATTCTAGGACATTCATGCATTCACACTTGACATCTGTATGTATAAACTTAGCTTTCCTCTGTGTTGGAACTTCACCTTTCGTTTTAGCTCTGTTTGTGTTTAACATTTTCAGGGCTCCACCCTAAAGTTTTAACCTTCCAGAGATGTGGGCCTGGCAGTCATGAAGCATGACTCCTGTGTGTCTCTCCTAAATGCTGTCACAGAGTAATCCGAAGGATCCAGTAATCTATCAAAAAAAAAAAAAAAAAAAGAAAGAAAGAAAGAAAAAAACTATATAGACTTCGAGTACCAGTTAATATTTATGTAGCTATTGGCAAGGCAGTTTCACATTTTTCATATACTTTGACGCTTTTGACAGACACAGGTACTCAGAAGCAAGAGTGATCACCATCCTCGTTTTACAGATAAACCTCAAAGAAATTAGAGTCTTTAATCAGTTTAGAAATTGGCACCTGAAAAGCCAGGATTCAAAGCCTTTTCGTTTTTTCCTTTGTAAGCTCAATAAGTTTGGGCTACACCCAGCTCTTTACAATGAGATTTAATCCTGCCCCTACCGCCCCCCACCCCCCCAAACCACCCCCCATGGCCTCCACCTTGCCCCCTCTGCAATCTGCTGCATCCGGCAAGAGGAGCTGTTTGAGATTGGAAGTGGTTTGTCTAGGGAGCCGCTGGGAAAGGATTTATTGAACCAACTTATGAGAAGCTCCCAACTTTCTGATTGGTGTCCTGAGCAGAGGCCACGAGCAATAAAGGTAAGCACCAGGGTTCAGGGCACTCACACTAAAATTCCTGCCAGCCTTCCATTTGGATCTTTGACAGGGTGGTTTCCATCTCTCTCACAATCTTCTCCTTGGCACGGCTCAAAATGCAAGGCCCATCATCCCCTGCTGTTTAGCCAGCCGCCCTCCTCTTGAGTCCCATGGATGTCCCCCTTGTCCCCTCCTCCTTGCCCTTCTGTGTGATCTTCCTTTGTTACCTTTGGAAACCTCTAGTTGGGGCCAGTTGCATGATTGTAGGGCCCAGTGCACAACGTAACCGTAACCGTAGGGCCCCTTGCATGAAGAAGCGGGGGTGGGGAATGCTTTTTCCTTTCTTCTCTGGTCTCTTTTAAAAACCAGTCATGGTGGTTTTAAAAACTAATGTTGTGCTCCCTCTGGTGAGGTACAAGCACAGACCCCTCACAAGAACCCAGGCCCTGCCCAACCGCTTTCGGTGTGGGGCTTGCATTCCTGACCCCCCTTATTCATCCCCAAGCCCCTACCTGGTCCCTCAGTGTGTGTGAGGGAGTAGCAGCAGTCACTGAGCAGTGGGGGAGTAGGCTGGGGAGCTTTTTTTTTTTTTTACAGTGGAAGTATATTATAACATTTTATTTTCCTTAAGAATGGAAACTATGAATTCTGGCCATGATGATGATGATGTGTTACTGAGGGATATAAGGTTGGTCCTGAGCTAACAGGATTCCTGGGATTATCTTTGGTCATTTCTATTAGAGGCAGGTCACAGGACTGGAGAAATGTGGGTCTTTCCGGGTGGGCAGAGCCTTTGTGTAAATCACCCTTCCTGTGACTTGAGTCACCTGGTTGCCAACTTCGTCTCTAAGAAGCTTCACACCAAGGAAGGAGATGGTCTGTCGGTGTGGCCAGCAGCTCTCCGTTTGAAGTGACAGGAGGTGCTTGCCAAATAATTCCAAGGGGCTGAGAGCCATGTCACTTGTCAAAATCCTGTGCTGGTCCAACAGTGGCCTAACAGTAGGTGGCTGAGGCCTTGTCCAGGGAGGCAGGGCAGGAGGTGAGCTGAGGTTCCAAGCTCGCACACGTTCTCCATTGTTCCATCAGATTTTCATTGACAAAACAAATGCAAAGATGGCTAAGAATGTCAAGGCAATGTCCAAGAGCAGAGTCTCCCTCTGAGAGCAAGGCCCTGCTTGAGGGCACCAGGAACATCCTCGGGAAGCCTGCCTGCCCCATCAGGTCAACGGCTTTCCCAGCATCTCAACCTTTTGACAGATGGAACCTTCTGCCTTTCAGACGTCTGATGATCCTTTGAGGCTCTTGGCTTCCCTTGAAACTGCCTGAGCATACACTGCTTATCCTCTCCTGTTCGGGGTGGGGGTGGGGGGACCAGGGTCTGGGTAGGAGGCATAATCCCTGTTCTACAACCCCCATGACTCTTTTTAGCCTAATGGGAGTGAAGTGTCCACCATGACCATGACCAAAGCCCTTGACCCCTTTCCCCTCCTCCTCACCGACTGGGCACTTGAACACCCTCTAGCTCCGTGATCACTTTATTGCCTCCAGAGCTCAGTCTTCCTACACCTCCCACCCAGAAACCCTGCCATCCCCCTAGCTCTGGTGGGATCCCATACTGTCATAGCCACATCTGAGGCCCTTGGCCTCAATCCCACTGGCCTTCCTGTCCACCTCATCACTGTGTGTGATTTGTCATCACACCCTGGTCTTGCCATATTTGGAAAGCCCAAGACCAGTGCCATCTTCAATTCTAACTTCCTTATTCTTTGGCAACTTTCTCGTTTTGTTCTCCAACTCCTTGCTCTCATAAAGAGAAGCACAACTTATTTTTTTTAGGGAAGAGGAACAGATTGTTTGGATGAAGGAGAAATAGGGTTTTGATGTTGGCTCGAGAGTTTTACATTGCCCCATATCAAATGGTCTCGTGTTTCACGTTTCATGACTTTTGCAGCTGACGTCATGCACTTTTCATGGTGCTATCATCACATTTCCAACCCGTTTATATGCATACACACAGGCACATAGCTACACACACATGCACACACACACACACACAATTTCCCTTCTAGAAGTCTGAGGAAAGAAAGCACACCTTCTTCTCTACTCTCCAGCTCACCAGCTGTCCATGGCAGCTCACTACACATTTTTCTCTGATTTCACTGACTCTCAGCACCCTAAACACTCATTTTTCTTTCACTCCTGCCAAATCTTTTCTGGCTTCATTTTAATCAGTGATATGTCTAAATTTCATGATCTATCCCTTGACCTGCTGTCTTAAAGACATCCTCAAATCCTGTGTTTTTCAACAAGATCAGCCTGGAAAACCAGGAACTCGGGGTTACTAGCCATGATTAAAAATAGCACTAAGCATTGCAAGCTTCCTATCTCTTGTCTTGGTTTTCTCTAATTTAACCTTTACAATGATCTTATGAGGTGAGTATAACTATCTTCAATTCACAAAGATGGAAACCAAGGATCAGTAAGGCTCAGTAACTGGTTTGTGATATTTTGGGAGTTAGAATGTGTGGCACTCAGGGATGCTTGGGTGGCTCAGTGGTTGAGCATCTGCCTTTGGCTCAGGTCGTGATCCTGGGGTCCTGGGATCAAGTCCCACATTGGGCTCCCTGCAAGGAGCCTGCTTCTCCCTCTGCCAGTATCTCTGTTTCTCTCTCTGTGTGTCTCTCATGAATAAATAAATAAATAAAATATTTTTTAAAATATGTGTGACTCCCAAACATTATAATGTGAAAATATCCAGAGATCTTATTAAGTAAGATTTCTGGATCGCACCCTGGTGATTGGGATATGAGAGAGCTGGCAAGAGGTGTAAGAATGTACATATTTAACAAGCTTCCCAGATGATTCTGCGAGGCTCAGTTGAGGCTCCCATAATTGTCCTTTCAGCAAGTTTTTATTTGAAGCTCCCCTGGAAGAGGAGAGACCACCTCGAGGGAGAAGGCAGCTGGAGAAGCCCTCGCTCTTCCTTTTGGGCCCCAACAGTCCTATTATTTTTACCCTCTTGTGAGCAGAGTGAGATCAGAAAGATCCATGTCCAAACCAAATTTACTTTTAAACATAAATCATCCTATAAGTCATGTAAGATTCAGCTTCATCAGTCAATTATATGAAAAATAGCTTTTATTGAAGGTATTGACTCAACTCAAAACCACAGCATTAGTTGTTAACAAGTCTAATGATTTTCCTCTTTGTATTGATTCCTTTTTTTTTTTAACTGATTTTTACCATTGTGACTTAAGAAAATTCTTCAATTCTTCAAATACTGTTACAGTATTTCTACTTCTGACCATGAGAAAGTAAAGCAAACGGGGACATGTGCTGACTTCCTTGTATCATTATTTACATGGGATTGTGAGGGAGAGGAACAACACTATAAATCTTGTTAACATGAAATGTTATAAAAATATCTTGTAATTAAACACATTTTTTTAAAGATTTTATGTATTTGAGAAACAGTGAGAGAGAGAAAGAGAGAAAGCATGAGTGGGGAAGGGCAGAGGCAGAGGGAGAAGCAGACTCCCCGCTGAGTGCAGAGCCCTACGTGGGGCTCGATCCTAGGACCCCAGGATCATGACCTGAGCTGAAGGCAGACACTTAAGCCATCCAGGTGCCCCTAAAGACGAGATTTTTAAATATATGAATAGCAGAAAGAGTGCATTTTTGCTTTTGTTTATTTAATAACCTGTGCCTTTTCTGGCTTGTTAGTAACCTATATATTGTAAACATTATTGCCTCTGGAAGTCTGGGATTCTAGGTGCATTATAGGACGTTTCACCTTCCCATAATCCCTACACTTGCATGTTAACCTGATTTAACTACATTCATAGTATTCAATGTAGAACCCCTGAAATGTTATATTCCATTTTTTCCCCCTTCTGTCAGTAGCTGCTTTATTAGATGTAGACAGCTGGCAGAGCATATGTTTCTTTAAAAGAAACCTTTAAAATTTAAAATTTGAAGAACACACTTTTTAAATCCACCAAAAAGTAGGGTGAGTTTTGCTTCTTATGAGATTTATGAGGGATCTTAAAGGATTTCAACACCAACCTGTCAGAAGCCTTCCTCTACACCTGAAGGTGTGCTGTAAGGGGAATTAAGCCCAGAGCTGTTTTCATTAATTTGGGGGGAAGTTTCATATAAATCATTTAAATTAATGGCATTATATGTCTTCATTTATAAATCAAAGTTGATAATGCTTGCCTTGTTACCTCAGAGTATATATTTGGAGACTGAATGAAGTAATGAAAGGAAAAGTGTGTTGATAAAGGTGGGAGGCAAGCAAGGGGAGGAAGAGTGCTTATTGGTCATTCATTTTGTGTCAGGCGCCAGGCCATGCACATCACGTATATTTTTTTCATTTAAACTTCACAAGCTCTTGGATGGAGTAGACATATTGTCCCATATTTTAAGGACAGGCTCTTGGAAATTAAGTAATTTGCTCAAGGCCGAAGAGCATGTCATGGGGCCTCAATTGGCGCATTCCCCTGGGTTCACCCTCCAGAAGTATCAAGCGTCCAGCCACTTCTGACCACCTCCACCATTACTACCCTAGGATGAACTACTGCCAGTGCTTGCCTATACCACTGCAGAAGCTTAACTCTTATTCTATTTTTGCCTTTGTCTCCCTACAATCTGTTCTTAACACATAAGAGGGAGCCTTTTAAAATTTGTCAGATCATTCACACCTCTGTTCGGAACCCTCAAATAACTTCCTAACTCATTCAGAATGAATGCCAAAATCCTTAATGAGTCATAAGCCCCTCTGCATTATCTGGGATTCTCTCTCCTATTATTTCTTTGGCCTTGATCTCTCATGATTCTGTTCTTCGCAGGCTGTGGTCCAGCCCCACTGGCCAGCTGCACATCCCTGCGCCCTTCCCTCACACACTGTTCCTCAGACACTGTAGTCAATGCTCCTTCTTGGGACTTTTGCACGGGACTATTCTCTCCCACAAAAATTCTCTGTCCCTGGCTGCTCACTTGTGTCTCCTCCTCATCTTTTCAAATATTAGCTCAAATGTCACCTTCTTAATGAAGATTTACCTCAACTGCCTCATTCCCAACCCTCTCCCTCTAGCTACCTCTCCCTCAGTTTATTTTCTCCTTGCAACACACCACCATCTGCCACGGGGTGGGGGTGGGGGGATATTTTAACAGCTTCTCCCATTCCTCCACTAATAGATAAACATCACAAAGGTAGGTATTCTTAGGTGTTTTCACTGTTGTATACCATCTGGGAGTGTCCTGAGGTTGTAATTGCTCTTGGATAAAGGAGTCCTGCCTCACCAAGGTAAGTGTCTTCCCTGGGGAAGCCCCCACTTGGTGACTAGTGAATCAGAGTATGAAGGACCAGACCCCTTGCCACAGTTTGGGACAATGCTGAAGGGCCACCTAGCTCAAGAGATCTCAGGAGACGGGCTGAGGCCTTTTGTGCAACCACATATTTACAATGAATCTTGCCCCTCTGCCCAATGCTGCTTGTTGTTCCTGGGAGCACACCCCAATAAACTGCGTGCAAGAAAATCTCCATCTCAGACTTTGTTTCCTTGGGAACCCAATCTATGCCCCACCGCCAACAAAAATCATGCCATATAGTAGGGGCTTCAGTAAAGACCATTTCAATAAATAGGATAGGTGAATGAGTGAGTGAATGAATGAATAAACAAAGATAATGGTTAAGAACCTGGATTCTGTATTCTGGGGTCAGAAAGATCTGCAATGGAATCCCCACTCTGCCTCTTAATTCCTGTGGCTTAGAAATTACTTAACAATGAGTATTCCTCATCCATGAAAGAGATTATAATAGTGCTTTGCTCAGAAACTTTTTTGTGAGGATTAGATGAGAAAAAGCATATACGGCTCCCATCCTAGTACATGGAATATTTGAATTCTTATTAGGTGCTATAAAAACAATCATTACTGTTACTATTTCTTCAAGAAATGTAGTCAACTTCCTATGTCAAGAGTTATTTCTTTCTATAGCTTGATTCAAGTCTATTACTGGGTGAGAATAAGAAGGACATAAACGGAGACACTTTTCTTGGTCATCCCTAGGGAAATATATGTGAGAGTGAAGGTGAGAAATATGAAAATAGTCAATGGCGGACACAAGTTAAACAGAGTAAATGAAACGATGGTCACAGACTTCTTGATCAGAAAAATAATGGATATGTGTTACACCAGTACGTATTATAATTCTGTCAGAGTGGTTAAAAGGGCAATTAGTCTGGCCTCTGTTTCTAGACTGGACTTAGTTAAAGCCAGTCAAAGCTGTCTGTCAACTGAATGGTGCTAACAGATATGTATGAAGGAACATTTCAAGATCTCTCACTAAAGTTTGCTCCTGTGTTTAATCCCTTGGCACCAACAGAGTCTCCTTCAAATAACTTTTAATCTGTTTTGAACATTTTAATCTATTGCACCCGGTTTTGGCTACCCTACGCATGCAGGACCACTGATCTTGGTCTTTTGAGCCTCAAATACAGTACTCTAATTAATCAATGAGTTGTTTACTGAGCCTTGTGCCAAATACTGGGCTGGGCTTGATGACAAGTTCTAATTCATTCCTTTGTTCCTTCTTGCTGTTCTCTGACCTGTTTGGAGGCCCAGAGTCCCTTTCATCTTTTCTAATTGTCTTATTTTCATTTTTGTAGATCTTCTTTGAATGAGCTCCAATTTCTCTACAACTCTCATAAATACTTCAGGAAAGGCTTGATTATTGCCAAATATGGGAGAAAGATTACTACTCATGATAAGCTTGTCATCATACTCCTATTAATATACTCCTGCATAATGTTAGCTTTTTAAATAATTGCTTGAGGCTGCTGAATCATCCGATTTGTGTTGGATGATGAGTTTTAAGCCATTTCCCCCTCTGTACTTGAGCACACAGAATCTTTCTTAAATCAATTGAATTTGGTTTTTTTTGTTCCTCACTGTACTATCTTTCACTTATACTTATTAAATGCAATCCTGGTTTCTGAAAGTGTTTTTTTTTTTTTTTTTTTTTTTTTTTTTTTTTTTTTTTTTTACATACCCAAGTTAAAATCTTTGTTTTTTTTTTTTTTCAAAAATAGGCAATTCTTCCTATGCTCTTCCTAGTTTAGTTCAATTCAATACAATCCAATATTTAGCATCTACTATGTGCCAAGCATTCTGCTAGATAGATATTATAGCCACACAATGATTGAACATGGGCCTTATTTAGAAGTTCTCAATATAGAGATGACAGAAAATTCCAGATGCTGAAATAGAGAAATGCATACTTTCAGAGGGAGATCACTTGGTGGCTTCCTCGTGGAGGTAATGCTAACTTGAACTATAATAATTAAATGGGAACTGAGTGATGAAGATGGGAGCTCAGCTTTCCAAGCAAAACATACTATATAATTTAAAAGTTTTTAGATTTAAAGCAGTAAATGTAAGTGGGGATAATAAACAGCTTCTCATCACTAGCACACAGCGCAAGCTGAGGAATGGTGAGAAACTTAATAAACATCATTTCAACCTAAGGAACTAATAAAATATAATCTTTGCCTAGTGGTTGATGATCCTAAGTACCATTTATCCTCATTATTTGCAGATGCCACATTTATGAATTTACCTACATGCTAAAATGTACCTGTAACTTCGAAATCAATATTCAAGTACTTCTGTGGATATGCACAAACGTGTGCGGAGTGTTGAAAAAATTAAGTCAACCAACCTGCACATTCCTAGCTGAGATCAAATAAAATGACATTGCCTTCTTATTTCAGCTCTCATACTCTAAGCAAGAGTCCTTTCAGAGGTCTACTTAATGCCATATGCTTTTATATTTTGGTGATTTTACTAAAAAATGGCCTCTGATATTTATAACAACATTACCAACAATAGGCAAACTTTGGAAAGAGTCCAAACATTCATCAACTGATGAATGGATAAAGAAGATGTGGTTATAGATAAACAATAAACTATTACTCAGCCATCAAAAAGAATGAAATCTTACCATTTATAATGATGTGGATAGAGCTAGAGTGTATTATGCCAAGAGAAATATATCAATCAGAAAAAGATAAATACCATATGATTTCACTCATATGCAGAATTTAAGAAACAAAACAGATGAACATTGGAAAGGACAAAGAAGAGAGAGAGAAGCAAACCGTAAAAGATTCACTTACAGAAAACAAACAGCATTAGTGGAGGGAAGTGGGTTGGGGATAGACTAAATAGGTGATGGGCACTAAGCATGGCACTCACTGTGATGAGTATGTAAGTGGCAAATCACTAAATTCTATACCTGAAGCTAATTTTACCAGAGATGCAAATGCACTAGAATTTTAATAAAAACTTGAAAATTTAAACAAAAAATAAAATGGGCCCAAAAGTCTGTCTTGCTCACTAGTGTTCCTAAGTACGAGGAGGGTGTGCTTCACACCCTTCACACAAATAAGCTTCACAATGAATAAGGCTAAACTAACAAGAAGTGGCAGGAGAGTTCTATCTCTGAACAAAAATCACAGCAGCACGTAAACTTCTAAATTTCCTCCGTATGAAGGCGAGTTTCTGCTCTCTCGTTTCCTAATTTAAGGGCACTGTCAGTTTTGCCAGGCCATGCCTAACTTTGACCTCTGCCACCAATGAAGTCCTGGAGTGAAAAGTATCTGTGGTGAATCTGTGCCAGTCGCATACAATTCTACCAAAGTGGGCGTGGATTACATCGGTAGGCATTCCATGAGTCTTTTTTTTTAATTTTTAATTTTTTTTTCCATGATTCTATTGATGATGCATGTAAGGGCAGTGCTGTTGATGAGAAAAAGCATGAGCAAATGTTGCACATTCATCTACAATGGAGCAGCGACACCCAGGCCTGGAAGATAGACTCTCCGTGGGCATGTTCCATACAATGAAATCAATCTGCTGCTTAGCGAACAGCTGCCTCACCCATGGCTCGGTCCTAGGATCAATATGGACAACCCAGCCTCCATCCAACAAGAAGGTTACAATCTAGTGAATTTTTGCGGGCACGATAATTATTCACTATAATGTATCTTAGACATAAAGAGAAGGGAGTAAAGTGTCATGGAGTTTTAACAGGGATCAAGAGCATACTTGGTAGTGGGGAATGAATATCTAGAAAAGCTTTGATTTAACCTCGGAAAGACCATGTCCAAAGTCAGGAAAGTATGAGGCAGTCAGGGAAGAAAGCGTCCAACTTACTTTGAAGCACAGACTCCGTAAAGCTAAGAAACAGGAAAGGTGACTAGAAAAGCAAGGCTGTGCTCAAATGCAGTTGGAGGCTTTTGAGCAGAGGAGTCATACGAGGAACCCTCCAGCTTAGGAAGTTTTATCTTCTGACAGCAAGCTGGAGGAGACAGAGAACAGTCGAATAGTTCTGGATGCCATTCCTGAGCGAGATTTCGAGGCCCACGGGGAAGTGGCAGCAGGGGAAGTGGAAAGGGGGCAGACATGGCAAGTTTTGCAGAGTTTGCATGCAAAGGAAGCAAAGCCTTACAAGCAGAGTTTTACTGGCACAACCCATGAGTCATCCGTGGTCATAGGAAATTCAGGAGAAGCAACTAACTGACTCGCATTTTATAAAGTTGAGTTTAAATGTATCAACTGAGACTTAAGCAAAAACACACCAGTGGGTAGTTGGCAAACTGGGTCTGGGTCACACGAGTAATTGAAATGGGATCCTTTGAAAGGTATGGGCTTAAAAAACAATCTTAAGTCCCATAAAGTGAAAATCCTTTCACTGTAAAGTGAGAGCCATCAAAATATAGGTCATAAATGTAGAAATGTGTGCATAAAAAATATATAGCACATGAACATGTGTTTACATGTGCTGTTTCACTGAATCCCCAGGGTAGTTCTGTGGGTCAGTTGTTACACTGTGAGATATCGGGGAGAACTCTTTTATTTAGAAATCAGGAAGGAAAGACTATGAAAAAATACCCCCCCCTCAAAAAAAAAAGAGGTGGGGGGATCCCTGGGTGGCTCAGCGGTTTGGTGCCTGCCTTTGGCCCAGGGTGCGATCTTGGAGGCCCAGGATCGAGTCCCGCATCGGGCTCCCGGCATGGAGCCTGCTTCTCCCTCTGCCTGTGTCTCTGCCTCTCTCTCTCTCTCTGTGTGTCTATCATAAACAAACAAACAAACAAACAAACAAACAAATAAATAAATAAATCTTGAAAAAAAAGAGGCGCAAAGGAAGAAAATGAGGCTCAAAGGTGGTGGAAAGGGCTCTTAAATAGCAGACTCTTTCCTTGCTTTGCCTAAATCCAGGTGCCTATTATTTATTTCTTGTCTAGATTGATAGACTAGAATTCTCACTGGTTTTCCTGCCTTTCTTTCAGTTCATCAATGCTCCACTCATCTGCTAGAGGGATCTTGAAAACATCAGCTGTGTATTGCTCCTCTGCTTAAACACCTCTCAAGGCCCTTCCTTTCTTATCACAACATGAAAGCCCCCTGAGGCCTCATTCCCACCACTCTTGGCTCCAAGCTCACTCTGGGAACACTTGGCATTTTTTAGACCCAGCAATGTGTGTTCAGATCTGTGAAATTTTTCTGGCATTGCTATTTTTGCCTACAATCCTCCCAAAGACTCCTAGAAAAATCTTCCTTAGCCTACAAGTTCCAAATCAGATGCTTCTTCGGTTTCCATATTCCAAGCGAATGTTCTGCCCGTGTTGCCCAAGTAGCCAGCATTAACAATTTCAGCTAAGTCTTTGTGTTCATGGGAGCCTCCCAGGACTGATTGCTTTGTAGGCATTACATAAAATTAAGCAACCAGACATGGAATCCCTCTAGGTTGGTTGGGTGGGTGGGTGGGTTTTAGCAAAAATATTAGGACACTAGTAAATCTGAAGTCTTATCTATGTTAATATCAGAGTAAATCTAATTGAAACCTGCCTTGGGTGTATATGAAAACTACCAAATCGTTACCAGTATTTTTTGCATTCTGTACCACGTAGTTCAGCTCAGATGTGGAGTATGTCTTGAAAATAGCAACTTCCACAAGTATTGGCTGCAAACAAGAGTCTGCTTTAATGTATGTCTAATGTGAAAAAGATGAAAAATATGGTCTCTCGATCAGCCCTTCTTTATTACATCTACACAACCAGATTTTAAGCATTGTCCGTAAGGTTATATTTGACCTTAAGTAACAACTATGCCTATATGAATTTATACAATAATAACAGTGTTTAGTTTGATTCCGTTGGGGCATGACTCAATATGCAGTTTCAGAAGCACAAATTGAACTTTTAATTATTACTCAGTGGGTGTGATCTTAAAGTCAGTTGGCTGTCTATCTAAACCGATAAAAGGGTTTTCTTACTAAAGACACAGCACAGGAAAGAAAAACTTTGAGAGCTTCAAATCACTAAGGTTACATTTCGCTTTTGTCTTTCTATTTATTTATTTTTAAAGATTTTATTTTTTTATTTGAGAGTGAGAACAAGCTAGGGGGTGAGGAGGGGCAGAGGGAGAGGGAGAAGCAGACTCCTCACTGAGCAGGGAGCCAGACACTGGGCTCGTGATCCCAGGACCTCGGGATCATGACCTGAGCCCAAGGCAGGTGCTTAACCAACTGAGCCACCCAGGCATCCCTGACTTTTGTCCTTTTAAAAATTTCTATGAGATACAGCATCTACCATCTCAGCAGAATCAACACAACTTTCCAGGGTTTACCACCAAGCGAGAGTTTTATGCTCTAGGCAAATTATAATGCAAATATGTATTAAAAATAGTTGCATTCCTGAGGACAATTTGTACCTTGTATTTTCCAAGAATTTTTCCAAGATAGTTTTGTTTTTGTTGTTACAGAACCAGGCAAAATTAAATAAATTTGATGGTTTGAGGAAATAAACTTTCCAAAAAGCAAGGTAATTAAAATATTGCTGAGTCCTGAAGAAATTTTGGTGGTTGCATTATTTCTGCATTTGAGAAATTCATGACTTCAGACCTTAATGGAAATTCGACTTCATCTTCCCTTCTTGCCAATATTCAAACCCTCTCACTCTCTGCTTTGTGTAAAAGTGTTTCCCGTCAACCTCATCAGAACTATTGCTTTTGTCTCCTACTGTTTGTCCACCTCAATTCTTTTGTTGCTTCTGTTGTGTAGATAAGCAACTCCAATTATACCACTGCCATTTAAAGAACCCATTCTGCACTGATTCATCCCACTTTATTCCTTTTCTCTCCAATGCATAATTGGTAAAAAACAAACAAACAAACAAACAAACAAACAAATAAATACATAAATCTCACTTCTCCCCAAACTGTTTTGAACCCCTCTTCTTTATCACCTTTATCTGTCTTGTGAAAATAAATACTCCTACCCTGCCATGCCTTTACTTTTTCTCTAATGCCCACCTGAAAGGTATGATGGGGTCAATGTTCTCTTTACCTCATACTGTTGCTTTTAAGGACATTTAAAGTATCGTGTTAAACAATATATACTTACCAGATCAAGTCTATTTCATTTTTCTGTATTAGTCTTTTAGAACTGTTCTTGGCATTGTCCACTCATTTACACGTTTCTCCTTCTGTTTGTTCATGGCATCAATTTTATCCACCGAAGCACCCCATTCTGTGCAAAATTACTGTCTTGTGGCTCATCAGGCTGGAAGTAACCATTAGAAGGTGCCATATCCTCTCTGAGATCTCTAACTCAGCACCTTCTCTCTTCTACCATTGGTTGCTTTCAATTTAATACTCCCACTCAGCTGCTCCACAACTTAATAAGCAAATTTTATGATAACAGATTTCTATAGCTGTAACCTTTTTCCTCTCCTGTAAAACTTTTGGCTCAATTACTTCAGTACCAGCAGAATCAAAGCCCCACCCCCCCACCTCCACCATGTTCCTGAAACTTTTCAAGCCACTGATGTCAATTCCAAATCAGAATTCCTTCCTAGTAGCCATTGCCTAAGTTCCCCTAACAAGCCCATAGAGTAATCCTTAGGAAAGATACAGAACCATGGCGAACTAAACAATTACAGACTCTTGTTTTCCATTTTTAGCTGGCCTTTGCCATTGTTTGGTGTTCTGATTATTCATGTATAATTAATTCTGCAGTGAATTATGCATACTTCCTAGTCTATGTCTGCTGAAGGGTTACTGGAAGTCCTCAATCTCATGATTCTCCAATCCGCATAGCTGGCATTTAGATTTATTATATAGAGGTGAGTCTATTTGTCATAAGTGATCAACACTAAGCCCTAAGATGCTAACATGGTATGATTCGAGAGCAGGCTGGAGCTGAAAAACAATCCACACCAGAAGATACTAACATATGTCAGAGTGGGGCAAAAAAGGTTACAACCAGTGCAGCCCATGAAGACAAAGAGCTTGAGAACTTTTCAGTCTGAAAGGATAGAAGTATTCTAGGTCATCAGTAGGAGGAAGGATGTTCAGTAAGGTAAAATAGATCCACCTCGAGGGACCTGGTGAGAATCTGAAAGCCATAGAAAAGGGATCTGAAATATAACCTTGGGAACATGGGGTAGGGACCAGCTCCAAAGCAAGTGAATGCATTATTAAGCAAAGCCTGAGACACAGGGCTCAGAGGCAAGAATGATCTTGATGCCAAACAATGTCTTCTGAGGTCAGGAGAGCCTAGAGCTAAACCACTCCCAGAAGGCAGAGGGTGAACGAGAGCCACAATAAGAGTGGAAATAATCCTGTGGTGGGAGGCAATAGGAATGATAATAAGAACAAAGTAATGAAGAGAATTGAGTCAAATAGCATCTTGGCACATATTCCTTCATACTCTTCCCCCCATGTCTTTGCATCAACACATATTTGTATCTTTTTAAAAATGTTCTTCAGATTCACAGAGAAAATTCCTCCAAATAAAACTGTTTTGTTTGTTTCTTCAGAGAAGGCATTTGATCTTGAAGAGTTCATGGAGGATTTCTTGAAGTGTTTTCATTTTTTCTGTTAAAGAGCTACGTCTTTCATCAGTATGGACTCATTATGATTTCAGTTATCCATGCATATGGTATTTTAAGGGTCATACTACTAAGAAGAAGACAACCAGGGAATTTGTTATGATATTGCCATTTTACTGATGTAGGATGGAAGATGG
The DNA here is from genome assembly GCF_003254725.2 of Canis lupus dingo. Lineage (NCBI taxonomy): Eukaryota > Metazoa > Chordata > Mammalia > Carnivora > Canidae > Canis > Canis lupus. The sequence continues at coordinate 31,677,699 of NC_064257.1, read as the reverse complement.
TCTCAATTTAGAATCACTGAGTTGCTCTTATCCTGAGCTGTGGTTTCATATGAATTCTTCTGTTTTGTTTGACTTCTAATACTTGATACCATTCACTTGGATTAGAGTATCAAATCCCTCTGCATAACTAGAGAGGTTTGTTGGAAGGTAACAAATAGAAAAAAAAAAAAAAAAAAAAGGATCAGAATTATAGGGTGTCACTGTGTCTCTAGCAACTGAGGCTGCAACAGCCAGTCCACTAATCTTTTATTTGTAAAACCCACAATATTTTATTAAGAAAAACAAAGGTAATTTCCACCTGGATTATAAACCATACCTTTCTCCTTTCTTCTAGAACACTGTTCTTACAATGCTCTTCCTAGAAGTCTCATATGGGTTCCTGACCAGCCTTCAATTTCCTCCGCCTTTCCCCACCAACGTGAAATAAAAGTCCTTTTGTTTATTTGCTTATTTGACTGTCCTTCCATTTTAACTCTCTTTTTCCTCTTTCCTGACAACTTTTAGGTCAAGTACCTGCCATTGTCAGACAGTCTTGAAGAAATCATACTAAGTCATTTCAACCTCTATCTTTAATATAAAAGAGTTGGGTGATGAACCTTAAATGTCTTCTTATAAGGAAGTTCTATCACTTTAAAAGTATGTTTTTAAAGATTTGCAATTCTAGAGAATTTTTGTAACTGAATCCTACACAAGAGATAACTTGGTTAAATTCCCTATTTTACAAAGAAGAAATTAATTATTGTTTGGGATATAGTATGGGACCGAATGATATCTTTTTTCTTATTGATTTATACTTTCCCAATTCATAACATCAGTATGTAATACATGAACTATTGAATTGGTATTAGTAGCATTATTTTTAAGAAAATGAAGTATAGTTCTCTAAGTACATAGAGTGTAATACCACTTTATCAATATTATACTTTTTTGTTCAAGGTATTTTGGAATTTAATACCTGCCATAATTGCTGACTAAAACTTCAGTTTGAGAAATGTGGGCATCTGTTGTGCATGTCAATTATGATAGCAGCAGGTATAAGCTATTTAGACCTATTTACTTCTTAGCTGTGTAGAACAGGGGATCAAAGAATGTCAAAAATATCCAACATGAAAAAAAAAAAAAGAAAAAAGAAAAAATATCCAACATGTAACAGCACTTACTATGTGTTCAGATGGTGTCTTTTATACACATATTATATCAACTTAGTCTTCACAACAACCCTAAGAGATACCTATTTTAGAGATGAATAACCACAGGCTCAAAGGAGTCAAGTAGCTTGCCCTAGGTATGTGGAAAATTTGGAATTCAAATACAAGCAGTATGGGCCACGTTTTTCTTCCAAGGTTCCTTTCTTCTGTCTCACACCAGGATCCTCTTTTCTCTCCCTCTCCAAGCTTTGCTTGTCTCTTCTCTGCTTGATGAACACAATGTCTGTCTCACTTCAGCAAGATGGCCAGCTATGATCTTGACTGAAAGATAGAAACTTTCCCTTATCTCCAGGTGAAAAGTTCCAAGAGGGAAAGTAGTCAGGTTACCCGGATCTCTGTAGCCAAGAAAATGTGGTGCTGTGAGCATCTAGGTTTCGGTCACATGACAAGTTTTTATCCTTCAGGAATCCATTCCACTAAAACCACTTCAAGATAAGTACTAATATTCAATATAGCCATCTTTGATGTAGATTCTAATGGGTTAAATGGGAATCAAGAATGGTGAGAAATGAATTTACCCCATTCTCTGTTTTTGTTTTGCTTTGTTTGTTTCTGGCGAGTGTCATTCAAATCCAGTTTTGGGAGCCAGAGAGAAACTAGACCAGGTTCCTTGGAGTTCTCAGTTAATTCAACCAACACAGCTCTTTTGATCTGGCCCCAGGAGTTCTTGTGGATCCAAATCTTTTGTGGTCTCAAAGAATAAGCTTAGTATAGAGTACCTGCCTCTCCATATATTGAGAGAGGGGAAGGGAAGGGTTTTGGTATGCCTTATGAGTGTTTTTCACCTTCCGATGTTTTCAGGATAAAAACTTAGTAAAGAGTTGTATTTTTTCCTCAATTTCCATAGGCATCAGACTAATGTTTCCTCAAGTAGAAAATGACAAAAAGACATATTTTTCTCAAATCACAGGATGCTTGGGCTTCACACAATTTATTATTTATGTATTATACAGGTTACTGAGTTCTGTTTGCTCAAGAATACTGTGCTTATTAAATGAGATGATGTATGCAAAGAACCTAGAAATAAGAAAAACATCAATATAGGTTTTCTTTTTTTTCTGTAAGACTAGATGTGGGTGGAGAAAGGATCAGTCATCAGGATTCCTTTCCAATTTCTAATTTGATATAGGTCACCTCTGCATACTTGTTCCCAAAGTTTCCAAAAACATGAAGTCCAATATGATGCCAAGGTCAGTGGTTTACAAAATATGATTTCCCAGAATAGTACCATCACCCTTACCAGGACACTTATAAATGCAAATTCTGGGGTCTGACATCCAGACAAAGTAACTGAATCAGAAACTCTGGGGGAGTGGGGCCCCAGCAATGTTTTAACAAGCCCTTCAGGTCATGCCTATGTCTACTGACCTTAAAAACAACTGCCAGTGGGACTTTGTCTCTCCCTTTTGCAGGGCCTCCTTACCTGGCTTCAGTGATAAGTGACTGCCTTCTTCACTAATTAGTATCTAAATAGAAATTTATACCAGAGAGTTAACAATCTATCCCATATGATTCTCTTCTCAAATACAGAAGATATCATCAGCTCTTTGACAGAACTGGGGACATATTTCTTGCCTGAGCTATTTTGTGCTTGCCAATGACACTCTGATTTGACATCAATACTATGTTCCCTGTATCTCGCTTGTGTTTTCCCTTTGGGGACTGCTATGGTCTGCTTTAGTGGCTGATCCATAAATTCAATGAGATTCTTTTCACAGTTTGATTTCTTGTTGGGTGGAGCTCCCAGAGTTCGTCCTTGCACTGCCCATGTAAAATATAACATTCAAACAGTGAAATAGGTTATTGAGGGTCATTCTGGGGGACTACTCTGGGCAATTTTCAGGAATGCCCTGTCAAGGCCCTATTCATTATTTGTTTCTGACAGTATGTCTCTAGTGTATTATTCATAAATATTTGATTGCCTTGCAGGCTAGAAATCTCCCAGTAGATGATATAAGATGCCATGTTTTTGTACCAACTAGTTGGATCACCACTCATAAAAACTATTGTACACCTTCCCATTGATACAGTGTACTCAGCTTAGACTCAATACACCACAAGCCCCCATGGTAGACAGGCAAGCCTTGTTGATTCAGGTAGAATTAGTTTCATTGTTACAACAGTTGAAGTTATGCATCATTATTCATTCACTCTAGTTTTAAGAGTGAGTCCATACTTACTAAGTAGCCTAATAGCCTGATCATTTGCAAATAAGTAGTGCAACAATGCATACTTTTCCGTTGTAAAGGACAAACATCAGCTGCATATTTACATTAGGTCTGTATTACAAGGTCAGCCTGTATCCAGTGATTTTGTTTGCATATCACACTCAGTTGAGTTACTCCAAGAAAAATATTGAAGTAGAACATAGGAATCCATTTTCCAATGTCCTAGCTAGGATGTCACAGTGTTTTTATTGCATCATTCAAAAACTTGTGCAAAATTTCCTTTCAATTGTGAACTTGGGGTTTAGAAGTCTATGTTGAGTGTGTATATGTGTAGTGAAACCAGCCAGCCTTTGAGCACTGAATTATGTTGCAGGTATTGACTATATAGCTGAAGGGATGCTGCGAGGAAGCATCCCATGGGATAATTTGGAGGTGGGATGGGTTTGACAGAAACCAGACACACCTTTGGGTGCAGATGCTTTGAAGTCTGACAATGCTGACAGTGGGTAACTGGTCCGCATGATGTTCCTATCAAGTGAGGATCATGTAGGCCGCCCTTTCATGAGGATTTAGCCCCCACACAGCTCCTGTCATTCAGTTCTTCATTCCTTGGAAACATCCAGGACTCAGCTTTACTCATGCATGTTCTCCAAGTTTGGAGCTCCCAGCATTCAGGCTCTCCTCCATGATCTTCCCTTCTTCTGAGACTGTTTTGGCAACCTATACAAACTTTTTTTTTTATCCCTTTATACAAAAACACTCTTCTCTCCTTTTGTCTTGTGGCTCTTTCTCAAGAATAAGGTAGATCCTCTTTATCTGTTCAAACTTGAACCCAGATTATTATTAGCAACAAAACCGCCTCCTCCACTCCACTAGAGGGCGGTGAAAGCTCAATCTTCCTAAAGACCATTGTTTGACACCCTATGGCTAGTCTTGGGGCTCTCAGGTGACTTTAATCAGATGTCTTGTTCTAGAGGGTGTTCAGAGTAGGATTCAGATGCAATATAAACTTCTATTTTATTTGGAGAAATACTTTATTCTTGAAATCTGGCCAATAGGCTTTTCTACCTGCAGCCAATATATGAGCAAAGGAAGCTATGGATGGCCTAAGTGTACTATCAAAGGATTCTGAGTGCACTGCATGAAAACTTCAGCCAATGTACTCCTTAGATATTGGACCTCCCTGACCACAGGCACTTCTAAAAGAAACTGTCTCTATATCAGCACTGGCTGCTAAGCTGTCACCGTATATAACAAATGGTCCCTTGGCTATAGGCTGACTAGGCAACAGTGACCTCTGTGGCCTGACTTGAAAAGATGACTCAGGCATGTCCAGTTCCTGCTTCTGTAAACTTAAATTTGGAACAAGAAACACATAAAATGTTTTCCAGTTACTCGTCAGAGTTTAAGGTGAAAGTTATGATACAGAGAAGGCCTAGAGGAGCCGTGATGGGCAAACTGAAATTCCAAGGAAGCATAAGATAGGGAGGAAGCTGCTGTGGTGTGGAGAAGCAGATGCCACCTGGGGTGAAAAGAGGAGAAATAGGTGATTGGAGCTTCCCATGGGTTTCCACTTATAGTACATGCGTATCTTTACATAACAAGATATGTACTCTCAACCAGTTTTGACTTTAAGAACTCAGCTTCTTTTTGATATATTTGAAATAGTCATTTGATCCTTTTTGGGTCATTCTATACCAGGTTTCTCTTGTTCCTCTTTGTATTCAAAACTTTATTCTGCCAAAGGCCTTCCCTCAATAATTAGAACGAAAACTTTTTGACATCTCTTTTCTTACTGCTGGAAACAGCACCACCTTCCCAGCACTCTGATGATGGATGGCCCTTGCCAAATAGTCTTTCTGTAGAAGTCTGAAAGACTCTTTCTACCAGGGAGATGGAGAATTTGGTTGATTTATCACAAGATGATCCCCTTAACTGGTGATTCCACTACTGGGAATCTCCTGGAATAATCTTCCTCTTTTTAGTTTCTACTTTTGAAATTGTTTTAATTGAAAAGTATTTGACATATGGCATTGCATGTGAATTTAAGATATACTACATGTTGATTTGATGCATTTATATATTATATCTGCAACTGTAGTGACAATTTAGGATTCTACTGCATCATACAATTACCATGTCTTTTTCAGTGATTGGAATAATTAAGATCTAGGGGTTTAAGGCTGGCTTATTTGAGGAATCCATCAGCAATCTGTCTTCTCAGGTCTTTCCTGAGCTGGCCAAGGGTTATAGACTTTTATTTCACCCCTCTCATTTCCAGAGGAAGAGAGATTAACTCACTTGTTCCTGCAGGTTCCAGATTCACACTATATGCCTACTTCCTTAACTTTGAATATACTAGCTAAGCTCAGGATGGAAGAGTCTCCTAGACATTCTTTTTGTCACGTGTGCCCTTCAAACCACTTTGACCTCTAGTAGGGAGAAGCCATAGACAGTCTGTACCTAGATCTATGTCATAACTTCTACATATTCCTTATTCTAGGAGTCAGGCCCACAGATTCAATCTTCTTCAGTGAATAAAGATCTTAAAATAAAATACCATTGTAATTCACCACACAACTATTGTCTTGGCCCTGATCATATCATGTCTGCCTTTTAGGATTCCTTTCAGTAAACACTGGGAAAGAGCCATATGTTGTATATTTGGCCCCTTTTATTTTGTCCAGATTCAACCTGTATTATCAGTAGTATAAGATGAAAACTAGGGCTCTAACTGCTAGAGTGTGCCATGGTAAAAATATGAGGAAGCTCATATTGAGATACAGAGTAGTCTACATGACAAGCAAAGCCTTAAGTCAGGAGTCCATTGAAAAGGGGCCGGTAATTTGAAATAAATTAATTTGAATGTAGAGAAGCAAATGATCTTTAAACCATTGGCAAATCTGCAGTATGGGATTTTCTTTTTTAGCAACAGATTATTTTATAAGAATGCTACCTGCACTATTTTAAAAGCTCTCTAACTGATTTGTCACATTTACTTTCTGGTCGCGTGATCCACTTACCACAATGATATGTATTTTTTACCAAAATATAGAGGAGATCGAGTCAATTATGCTTTCAGAAACCTGCAGTGGCTTTCCATTGTTAAGTAAGACCACCACATACATCCAAGGTCATTTTAAGCAACTCGATTAATCCATCCTCTAGATTGTGTCCCCTAGTTCTTTTTAAAATGCAAACCTCACCTTATATTACCAACTTAAGTTAACTGCTTAATGATGACCAGCACCTACTGAATAGTGAAGCTGAGGCCCAGATGCATAGCTGTTCATAACCTAAGCTGCCTGAGGGTCCCCTAACAAAGAAATTTGGCCACGTCTCTGTTTTTTATGATAATCCTTTGTCCAGAATAGTCTTCCTTTTCTCTTTGGATAATTTATTTTCATTCCTCAATACCTGGCTTAGGATGACTCCATACTGCTTTCTTTAATTATTACTCTGGTGTGGCAAAATGATGTGTATCTTCCTCCCCCAAATTGAAATTTTGAAATCTCTTATCTTTGTGTCCCTAGCAGGACTATGTGTCCAGCAGATTCTATGCTTCACCGAAAGACTTGTGCTGGGGACAGTGAGAAGAGAGTGTTTAGCTGTCATAGTCCTTTCCGGGAATAACTCAACTGTGGAAAGCCACTTTGGCCAAAGTCATGTCCTTTTCAGGGTTCCTCATTCAATGAATATTTAACAAAGGGCATAAAGGTCTGGCCATTTGCTTTAATTTGGGACAACTCTCTAGGCCAGGCTAGCTTTAGAGCTTCCTGTGGAATCGCCCAAGCCTGCTGTTGGACATGCAATATGCTCCTTGACTTTTCTCTCCACCTTATCCCTCTTCCTTGTTCTCCCTTTCTCAGGTGTTGACATCAAGGCACTGCCTCATGATCTGCACAAAACATTCCACCTCAGACTACCTACTGAGGAACTCAACTTGTAATTGGTGTCAAGAATGATCTAAGGAGGCAGGAGACACCTGGGAGTTTTGCCACTGGAACTTTTGCTGTCTGGCTAGTAATAGAACCCCAACACTGGTATTTGGGTGGGCACTGGTAGCCTCTGGCAAAAAGTTACAGTCTAACATCTTGTAAAACTTCCACTGACATGAATTGGAACGCTCTACTAGTTTAGTAATAGAAGGGAATAAATGCGTTAGTGGGTGCATTTTGTCAATAGTTTGAGAAATATGGGGAAAACAGTTCATTAGAAGGTCAGTGAAACTGAGTGGCTCCTTCTAAGTTTAACTGACTCTCCAGAAAATGATAATAAGCTGAAAGTGATTAATCACCAATTGAAAGCTAATATGAAAGTCGGAGGGTCATTTTGGTAGGATATATAAAAGCTCCTATTTCTTGTAGAAGGAAGGCAGAGTACACTGAAAGCCAGACCAGAGACTTCATCATTAGAATAACTGGGCTAAAAGAAAGCTCAACTCTCAAACAAGGCAGGTCTGCTATGGTTCAGGGCCCCTATTGGGAAATAATGGCATCATCACATTGGGATAAGAGCATCTGTGTTAATGCTTTGACTAAAAATTTAATCCCTAAATTCATCTACTATCTTGGAGCCGATATAAATGATCCACCCCTCCCTATCAAAAGCTAGATCTCCCCACTTTCTTGAAGACACTGCAGAGTCTCTTCTACAGCAGACTTTTGCATACCTTTCTTCTAGCTCTACCCCCACCTTCCCTCTTAGCCACTAAGTCTGTTACTAATGTTAAGTAACAGAATAGCCCAAAAAGGGGATCTTTTGAGCCTAAGAAAAGAGGAGAGTATATCCTAGAGAAGCTTCAAGACCTGGAAGCTGGAAATTACACATGGGAAGTGGATTTCTGGGGTATTTGATCAAGGGAGCTAGAAGACAAAGACTGATAAGAGAGAGTTTATGACTTAGGAACATTTTCCCAAGATATAGGATTTAATACTATGAAGAAAACCCCAGAGAGATGGTGCAAACTCCCTATTAGAATGGCACCTGGACATATGACAAAAGTGCTATACTAAGTGAAGTTGAGATTGCTAGAATTGCCATAGCTGATGGTATAAGAAGGGATTAAAATGCCCAGGGAAGTGGGCATGGAAGAATGGAAATACTATGCACAGTTTGAAGACCCAACAGATGATTACTGATGCCCAGGAGATAAACATTTTACCATGGTCATATAGAGTAATCTAGTAAGGAAGGCACCAGAGTGACACAGAAGTTCAGTGGCAGTTCTCTCATGACTGTAGAAAGGGGAATGATAAAACCTGAAGACAGAAATCTGGTGATAGCACTTCACAGTCGGAAGCTATAATTAATTATAATGCAATTTATATAATGAGATGCAATTATTATAATGAGTGGCAAGATCAGATGGTCAGACATGGGGCCTGACTCATAGAGAGTTGTGGGAATGGTCAGTAGGATATAGAATCCCTAAGGGAGAAAGAGATGGTACAACTATTCAATTTATGAATAATCCGGAGGTGAAGGGTTGTTGTCCTAGTAAAACTAAGGACCCCTTGCTGTATTATGTGTCTATTGCTGATGTAAATAATTCACACAAACTTAGGAGTTTATAACAATACAAATTCATTATTTCACAGTTCAGTCAGTCTGAATTCTGGGTACAGCAAGGCTCACTTTATTTTTTATTTTTTTAATGTTTTATTTTTTTAAAGATTTTTAAATTTATTTATTCATGATAGATGAGAGAGAGAGAGAGAGAGAGAGAGAGAGAGAGGCAGAGACATAGGCAGAGGGAGAAGCAGGCTCCATGCAGGGAGCCCGATGTGGGACTCAATCCTGGGACTCCAGGATCATGCCCTGGGCTGAAGGCAGATGCTCAACTGCTGAGCTACTCAGGTGTCCCAAGGCTCACTTTAGAGTAATTTTTTGCTTAGAGTCTCACGAGACCCAAAGCAAGAGATTGTCAGGACTGCATTCTTTTCTAAAGACTCTGGGGATGAATCAGCCAAATCCAGTCCTTCATGATTATGGGAATGAGGTTGTCATTTGTTTACTGGCTGTCAACTGGGGGTCACTCTTAGCTCCTAAAGGTGACTCTCTCGTTCCTTCATAATGTGATGCTAATATGCTCTGTACTGGGCATTAAACTCTACTCCTCAATATGCATTCCTCCCAAAAGACTAGGTTAAGCGATCAGGACTAGTCCTCTGGGCTGAGTAGGCGCCAAGCCTATCACTACCTTCATAGTGTGCTCTGAATCCAATCACTTCTGATCTTCACCACTTTCATCTTCTCTAAGTCACAGTTCCTTTATCTGTCCTTCTACCCTAGCCTCTTATCTCTACTTCTGCACTCGCCCCAATAATTGATTCTCTGCAAGCAGAATGATCTTTTCCAAAATGTAAATCAGATCATACCACTCTTCTCTTCAAAACCATTCAGTTCCTCCCTTAGAATAAAATCCAGCATCCTTACCAAAGCCTATAAGATCCTTCATGATCTGCCTTCCTTGTTGACTTTCTAATTGAGTTCTTTACATACCCTATTTTTCTTATTCTGTCCTAGCCACTTTGCCTTCTACAGAGTTTCTTGAACATACCAAGCTCATTCCTGGCTCAGGGCTTTGGATTTGTTCTTCTCTCTGTATAGAAACAGATTTCCTCAGATACTCACACAGCTCCCTCCTTCAGTTCACTCAGGTGTCTGCCTAAAAATCACTTCCTCAGACATTCCTTCTTTACCCATCCAACCTATAAAATATACCTGTTCTTGCTTGTCTCTGACTCTACTGTGTTTTTGTTCATAGAACTTGTCATAATCTGACATTATAAGTTTTGATAATATGTGTGCTTTTGGTTTCCCAAACTGGAATATAAACTCTTTGAGGACAAGGGTTTCATTTAGTTTAACGCCGCAGTATTTGAAAATACCTAACAGTGCTTGGCAATATTGGGGTTCCCTCGGTATTTGTTAAGTTAATAAGCTATTCAGCAAGTGGTCCAAATTGATCAATGACATGTGAAGGGAAGTTTATTAAGTGTCTTCTGAGGAAGTCTTATCATTGCTAAGATGGACCCACAGGAAAAGACAAAATTCTCTTGCATTCTCTCTTCTTCCTCTGGATGTGGTTGAAAATGTGTCTTAGACTTGCCTCAGCCACTTTTGAATCAGCCTAAGGAAGAAACCTAGGCAAAGACTGAAGGATGTGAAGAAGTAAAAAGAACCTGGGTTCTTGGCGATCTCAGTGAGCCGCTGACTTAGATCTATTGAAACCATCCATCCCTACTAGGAGTATGTAGTTGTGTAACCTCTTATGCCAGTGTTCTTGAGGATATCATGTCATTCATGATTTCCTTCCTCACAGCCAAGAGCAATCTGGCTGATGCATGGCCCTTTTCTTGCCCTTCCTCCAATTCCATATACCTGACTCTTCAGACACATTAAAACTCCGGATGTCTAGGTAACTGTTCACTTTTGCTTTTGCTCAGCTATCCCCGGCTTCTACACATGTAAAACATTACTCAGCCTTAACACTTCCGCTTACGTGATCCAACTCAGAAGTTTCATTCCCTTTCATGCTTTCCCTCACTGCTGCATTATAATCACTCTCTGATAACCTTATAACTCTTTGCTTATTATTTACCTCGCTCCTATTAATTCAAGCTTCATGCTGCAATTATTTCTACCCATTATTACCTCCATTCATTCAATTAGTCATTTATTCATTCACCAATTTTTATTGAGCATTTATGGCCAGACTTTGTTAATCCATCAGTAAACATATAAAAATTTCTGCTCTAATAGAGCCTACATTCTGGTTGGTGAGGATGAGAGTATTCATTCAATAAATAAATTAATTAAATAAATTAAATAGTACATCATGGAATACATAGTTTGTAGAAAAATAAAGCAATGGTGGGTATATAAATGATATTCAACAATCTAGTATGAGAGAGCCCTAGTAACTCTCTTCCAAGGGGCAAATTTGGGATTCAGGGTCTCTCATCTTTTATCTCTACCTCCTTACCATCTTCAACACTCTCATAGTCATCCTGGACATCAACATTTAGCTGGTAGATGAGGAAAATGAGTGGAAGAAGGCATACTGACACTTAACCATCTAGGTCAGGAAGGAACATGTATTACTTACAATCATTCATTGTAACAATGCAATTAGTTAGATTTCATTGGCAATATCTATTCAAGTGATCCACCTACATGCAAGAAGAGCTAGGAAGACATCTCCCAATATATTTCTATAACGTAGAAGGGTAGCACAAGCGTTGCTATGAATCATCTCATCTAGAATCTAATTCTTAAATACCCAAATACATCTTTCATATAAAACACTACCTCAGAAGAGACAATCCAAAGTTAATCTAGTTACTGTAATTAGCTCAAAGTCCAGGATTTCTGAATGATTTAATCAACACTCCATTGAAATTGTGATTGGCTCCATAAAACAACATATGAAATAAAAATGAAGTTACCTAAACCTCCTTTCATCCCAATATACATACTCAACCAGTATACAATGATAGAAAAGGGACAGGTAAGACCCTTGGGAATATCCACTGAATGGCAATGGGAGATACATAGTAGCTATCCCTGACAAAGAGAACACTCTGCTTATCAGACACTGGGAAGATGCCTAGTATGGAGACAGGGATAGTTCCTAGACTACCAGTGTATATGTGGGGAAGGGTTGCAATTTTAAAAAGGGATAGAAGTGTTTCAGGGAGGTAGTTCAGCACATTTGCAAGGTGACACATGAGCAAAGATGTGAATGAGTTGAAGAAGTGAGCCACCTACCCAAGACAGAAGTACCCTCATTAGTTTGAGGAATAGTTAGAAACCTTTATGCCCAGAACAAAATGAGTACAATAGTAAAATAAAGAACACATCTTCAGCACCTCACTCTACCCCAGGAATCCAGCACAGTCACTCAACTGCTGAACTTTCAATAAGCAATTGCTGAAAGGGCATTTTGTTTTTACCAACTAATTGTTTTTATTGGTTGAATTAAAGATCATGCACATTAAGAATTAAAAACCTGGGGCAGCCCAGGTAGCTCAGCAGTTTAGCGCCGCCTTCAGCCCAGGGCATGATCCTGGAGACCTGGGATTGAGTCCCACATCGGGCTCCCTGCATAGAGTCTGCTTCTCCCTCTGCCTGTGTCTCTGCCTCTCTCTCTCTCTCTCTCTCTCTCTGTTTCTCTCATGAATAAATAAATAAAATTTAAAAAAAAAAACCAAACCTGTCATTTAATATTTTAATAGCATGTAGTATGGGCCAGATTTTTTTTTTTTTTTTTTTTTTTACTATTCAGGGAAATTTCCTAAGATATTTAGAGGCCCAGCATTTAGACTTGCATGCTTTAGTCTTAATTCATCCCATCTCAGCATTAGCCCCAGATGTCAGATGCATCATCTTGAGACTAGTAGATATCACAATAATACTTAGAGGTAACATAAGCCAAGTTGCAAGATGAATGATCCAGAGAGATACTCCCTTTGCTGATGCTTTTGACTCTTACTCTGGACTGATACACTGCTGTTCATATCATAAGCAACATGCTTAATTGATTAGTTGATAGGTTTAGTCTTGGCCACTCCAGGTCCATGGTAACATTAGTCATCAAGTGTGGGCCTTGGTGTAAGCCCATGTGCGCTTCTACTGAGTCACCATATCATGGTCATTCTTTTCTCCATTCTGTTCCAATAGCATCACTCTGGGCATCTGGCCAAGAACTAGATAATCTTTTATCATTGCCTCAGAGAGCCCTACATTGTTCCCATTGTCTATTGTGAGGAGTGGAACAGAGCTGCCTGCCAAGATATGTCTCCAGGACTATTCCACACCATCCAAGACAATTCTGGCCTAGTGGATTAAGACTGTATCATAAGTCTGGGCATCTGTACTTGGTCATCAGTTCCTGTAGGTTAGGGTCACCTCAATCCAAAGGAAAGTCTAATCACATTTTGGCCCAAAGTGTTTGGATCCCCTCTCATGATTTTCTGTGAATATGTATATACCCTTATTAAGTACCCATTATACTTCTCCCTTCCTTTTTTTTTCAGGAAAAAATGGCTGCCTGATTGCTTTACAACCTCATAATTAAGAAATCATTCAAGAAATTTTTTTCAAAATCAAAGATCTGAAAAAATAATCAAAGATCTGTTTCAAGGTGTTTTGCTCTCACCAAGCTAAACAGAGAGAAGCTAGACACCTTTAAATAGCAGCTACTCTAGTTAAATCACATTCATTAAAATGGTTTCTTTTATATACTGCCCATTTCTGTATATATTCTAATTAAAAGTTTTTAAAAACAAATTCATAGAAAATATATTTTGATTACTATAAACTTGCCAAGAAGAAAACAGAAGGATGTATGTTTGTAAGAAGTTGTATGAATGATTATATCTGTAAAAAGAAGTTGTATGCATTATTATGAAGGAACCAAATCATAATCATGTTCAAAATTGTTATTTCTAAGTTAAGCTCAGATGTGCCACTTGTGACTGTCAGGGCCCAAAGACAGGAATAGCCAATAAAACTTCATATTAAAGTCATTCTGGATAAGCATACTGGTTTCATCATCAGATACATTATGCAGGTTTGAGGCTGTTGCAGGAGAGTTTATTACAATAAGATATAAATTCTATAGCTCATTTTAACTTTTTAGCAAAACTCTCTAAATATAGATGACTGATAAGTCTAGATATAGACATAGATGGTATGCAGAGAAAAAAATGCATATATATTTGTGCATTATATCAACATTTATTCAATACTTAACCATAGGCTAGATGCTGTTCTAAGGTACTGGGAATGTGTTTGTGAACAAGACAAGCCCATTTCCTTGTAGAGTTTCAGAAAGAAAGACAATAAATATATAAACAAATAATGTAAGAATGATGAATGAGAAAGGTGTTACTGAGTTAATATGGTCAGAGAAGTACTATAAGGAGATAACACTTGAATTCAGACTTAATGTTGAAAAGGATTCAGTCATGTGGATAATTCCAGAAAAAACGGTTTCAAAATGGAAAAAGTAAACAATCCAGAATGTAGTTATAGGTACCATTGCACCGAGGAAGCTTTGAATGTTTTCAATTTCTTTAAGTAAATATATAGGGTCATATTTAACCTTAGCTCCATCTTTCAAGAAAAATGTATCCTCAGGTTATTATCACAGAATTCTCCATAAAACCTATCACTGTCACTGTGGTTTTGTAGCCGATATTCTTTTGGATGTTTGGATGATTCAGCTGCTACCCTCCATGGCCTCCACAGAGGTGACCATGTGACTCCGCTCTGGCCAATAGAATATTAAAACAACACCAACAACAAACTGAATGGGGCTTCCTAGAAGGCTTTTGCTTCTCTGAGTAAATGGCTTTTGTTCATCTGTAGTTATAGATATCTGTGAGATGAAGAACATGAAAAAGAGCCAAGTAGATCATGGAGATTCTGGACACTACTAAGATGAGGAGCTATCACCATTAGCTGTCAAAGTCCAGATTTCATATTATGTGTAAACAAGTAAATCTTTATTCAAACTATTATTATTTGCATATTTTTTTTTTACTTTGAAGTATTCCTAACTGTTACAAGCATGTACTATGCTCTGTCCTTGATCATATTCTTGATGACTTCTATTCATTTCTCCTTGGCTATGCCCTCACTTCAATCAAACAATTTCTTCTTCAGTGATGGGGAACTAAAACCTTGGAGAAAAAAAAATTAAAGATTTTATTTATTTATTCATGAGAGACACAGAGAGGCAGAGACATAGGCAGATACAGAATGCAGGACTAGATCTCAGAACCCTGTGATCACTCCCTGAGCCAAAGGCAAATGCTCAACCACTGAGTCACCCAGGCATCCCGAGAAAATATTTAACTTTACGCTTTTTATGCATCCTCATATTTAATGCTTGATACTGTTTCATTATCAATGATTTTAAAAACTATACTTGTTAAAACACTTCCTTCATACTTATTTCTACAAAGAAAAAATAAGCAACATGCTTATTTTAGATATTTTTTTCATAGATATAGCATTGATTTACTTTTGAACTGAAACATACAAATTATCACCTTTTAAAATTGTATGGATTATAAAATCAGAGCTGGGAAAACTCCTCTCTAGAATTCATGAAATGATGCTTTAGATCAGGTTTCTCATGTCTTTTGAGATGATTCTGCTTTCATACAAATTTTTCAAGAAGAATGAGTGAGGCTAGAAAAGGAAGAAGGAGGTGAGTCATTCTTTCTATCCCTGCAGAGAATACATAAGTCACTGAATTTAGCATCTTGGTTTGGTGTTCCCAAAGCATTGGCTTTCTTATATTTTTTCACATTTACATTTGAAAATAAAACCAAATAACCAATTATTTTAACAAACACTCACTTAATCTGTCAAACTATTTTTTAAAGATTTGAAAAATTTCCCAGTTTTGTCAAATTTCATTATTTTATATGTCTTCTATTTGGAAATTATTGTTAATAAAGATTACTAAAACCAAATATTTTAAATATATTTCTATATTCCTAAGTATGTTAGATAAAGTAAGAAGAGACCCAATGGTGAGAGAATAATGCATTGATGAGTCAGAAATCTGGTCAGCCTCTTTTTATTTAAAAACAGACTCAGACAAATGGTTTTACCCTTTAAACTTGTGTTAAACATGGTCATTTGATTTGTCTTCTACCACATGGTCTCATTCAATGACTTATTTATTTTGAACCTAGAGGAACTCTATGCCAGCCTCTGTAGAAGAAAATTAGAGATACATATTTATATGATATGGCACCTTTTTTAGGCATTTTGCAATCTATCTGGGGAATAAATAAAGTATATGCTGTCATGAGTTGTACTTAACAAAATAGCTGTAGAAAATCATAAAGGTCTCTTCTAGATAGGTTCTTAGGAAAAATTCAAGGCCATGTTTTGAACTTTGGCCTTGATGTTTTTGAAACCACTAGGAGAGTGGATTCTAGAGTAAGGCTATTTCTGTTCAGTTTAGCTCTTCTGGAATATATACCTACTTATTTGCAGAGATAATGATGCTATTTTATAGGGCAAGGAAAGATTTGAAGAATTTCATATATGGAAAGTCTTCTTAGAACAGTGTTCCTTATGCTGTATGTGCTTAAACATGTTAACTATCATTTTTGCAGGAGGAAAAGTATGGTGAGTATCCTAAACAAGAGAAACCACAAGAGTAGATATCATTAGGAAGACTCAGTTGACCTATTGTGTTATTTCCTACAGCTGCTGTCATTCATTAGCACAAACTGAGTGGCCTATAACAAGAGACATTTATTTTTTCCGTCCTGGAGGCCGTAAGTCTGATATCAAGGTGTCAGTAGGGTCGCACTCCATCCAAAGGCGTTAGGGAAAATCCTTCCTTCTTCCAGTTCCTGGTGGCTCCTGGTGTTCTCTGACTTGGATAACTCCAATCTCTGTCTCCATCTTCACATGACTTTCTCCCATGTCTTCTGCCTGTCTCTTCTCCTATAGGGACATTTGTTGGATTTAAGGCCATTCTAATCCAGGAAGACCTCATCCTGAGATCCTTAATTACATCTGCAAAGATTGTTTTCCAAATAAGGTCACTTTTAGAGATTCCAAGTAGACATCTTTTAGGGGAGTCACCATTCATTCCAATACACCTATTCATAGAAATTTGAAAGTACATACAGAAAAGCTTAGGATTGGGCTAGAAAAGTAAGAAATGGCTTTCAATGACTCGGCAAAAGGTTAACAATTTTATAGATATTAGAAATCTATTGAAAACCTGAGGGATAAAAAGCTGTAATTTGGGAAGATCAATCTCAGGGCATAGTGCAGAATTTGCTGAATAGGGAAAAAATGGAGATATATGTAAGGAAACTCACAGTGAAGTTAAGACTTGGTACACGGTTATGATGCTGGAAATTAGAAAAATATTTTGAGGCATAAATGTAAAGACTTCAATGAGAAATTGGTTTTAAGTGGTTAATATGGGAAAAATGAAGGGATCCTCTTGGATTTAAGTGTTAGTTACTCAGAGAATGCTAGCAGAATTTTTAGAAGTAGAATTACTCCCAGAGAGGGAGCTCTAGTGAGGAGAAAGTGATTCACATTTTTGTGGGCATATTGAATTTGTGTTAGGAATTCAGGACTATAACCCAGAAAAGAACGACTTGAGATAGAGCTTGGAGAGTCATTTTATAATTATGATTCATGAAACAATGAGATTAGATGATGTTCCTCAGAAAGTTTATAGCCAAAGGGTTTTAGAGACTTTGTTAGTAGTCCTTAAAATGCCATATATGGTAATGTTATTTGGGAACCTGGCTGACAAAAGAGAGAAACTGTAATTTAAGTCTTATTTAACCATTCTGCCAAAACTCATCCATAAAAGATAAGACAAATACAGAGACTTGCCTCCTTATTCCATCTTTATTAGGCTAATGGCCTAACTTCAATTGGCTTTGTTTCTGGGCTATAATGACTCCAGCGACCATGGTATCTGGTCATCTCAGCAAAAGCTCAGCAAAAGCATTCTGTCAACATTTTGGGTCATTTCAATCCATCATCTTGATAAAGGTCAAGCCTGGCCAAAAAAAAAAAAAAAAAAAATGTTTTTCTGTTCTCTTCACCAACATACTTGTTTTCTCTTTCTTGCAGATCAAAAATATTGATTTGCCATACTAATATGACAGTTGATATAAACTTTAGAACATCATTCAGTATTAATAGCATTAGGATATGCTTTGCCAATAGAGTAATACTTCTTTTATTAAAAAAAATCTACTCTTCTATTTACTACATTGTTGTTGAGAGCTATATCAGAGATTTTCAAAAGTATATAATCTATAGAGAGGAAAGATTAGTAAATGATAAATAACAAATAAATAATATATATTACTAACTAAAATAATGTCATTGGCTTGGCACAAGAGGGGACAGGAAAGTTTAGGAAAGTTTAGGAAAAAAGAGGTAGAGGTGCAAGAAAATCTGCAGTATGGACACTTAGCAGGCTCATAGGCAGAAAGGATTGTCTCCACACTAGCGTTTTTCAAAGTGTGATTTTTTGTTTGTTTGTTTAGACTGCTAGGGTTTGATAAAAAAGTAGATATCTGGACCCTAATTCTGAGGATTGTTATTCTCTTTCTGAGGGATTCCTATTTGCTCTGTCACTGTGGAAACATTACTCTAAAAACCCTTTAGGAGAAGCCAGTGAAAAAAGAGCCCTTGGCTACCCAACAGCCAGGAGTGGCCTGAAATAGGCAGTTAGAGCAGTGGCTGCCTCTCCTGCCCTTCAGTCATTCTCCACTGAGAACTGGTTCAGCCTGATGGGAAGCAGGATCTTCTTTCAGATTGCAGTCACCCTAAAAAAAAAGTTAAGTGAGCTTTACCTGCAAAGTCAAAAAACTGATCCTAATACGCCTTTCCAGTCCCCCACAGCTCATCTGAAGTCTGAAATTCCTTCAGTAAATGAAATTTTTTAACCCTTGCAGATCATAAAGAGATATGGAACCACTTAAAATGAATATGTCTTCAACGGGGGGCAAGAAACTGCTATCAAAGTATGAATTAGATTGTGTGAAATAAGGAAAAATAAGCTTACATTTTGATAGAGGGGGAAAGTACAAAGACCTGGAGGGCAACAGATAACTAACTTGGCATAATAGGGAAAAAATGGGCATTAAAAAGAGACATAGATCCCATGTTGGAATTTTGTAATGTAGAAAAGATGTTGCTCTTTCTGCACTCTCTGGTTCCCATCCTATGAAGTGGATTTTTTTTTTTTTTATCAGCAGTATCAGGGTTGCCACAAGAATTAAATGTGACAATGTTGTCTAGGTGTTCAGTGAAATATATTGGGAAGCCTGGGTGGCTCAGTGGTTGAGCATCTGCCTTCTGCTCAGGGCATGATCCCGAGTCCAGGGATCGAGTCTCACATCAGGCTCCCTGCGAGGAGCCTGCTTCTCCCTCTATGTCTTGTCTCTCTCTGTGTGTCTCTCATGAATAAATAAAATCTTAAAAAAAAAAAAAAAGAAAAATACTTCTTTTTTCTTTCCTGGATTTGAACAGTGTTTTACCCCTAAAATATTAGGACAAATGATTCGGAAAGTAGAGAAGAGTACCATGTAATCATACTTTAAAGTCTTCACATTTTGCTCAAGATGTGCCATGCAAATGCAACATAGAAAATGGCAGGTGGAGAGGAGATGACTGAGACTTTAAATATAACCTACTCCGGTACATAAGCATCATGATCTGGTTCTTGTGTGTCACCCAGCAGGAGATACGGGATAGCCAATTTTAGAATGAAGGTCCTGACTCAAGCATTTTACTTTTTTTTTTTTAATTTATTTTTAAGTAGGCTTCATGCCCAGTGTGGGGTTTGAACTCATGATCCTGAGATCAAAAGTCACATGCTCTACTGAGTGACCAAGTCAGCCAGGTGCCCCCTGACTCAAGCATTATAAAGGCCAGTCTCACCAACTTTTTTTTTTTTTTTTATCTCATGTCCCACTTACTTTTTGATCCTTTGACTTTCAAATCATGCTCCTCATCTAGGATATCAGACCAGGCAACTGTTTCTAAACCCAGTCCACTGGGTTAGAGAAGGTATATTGATTTCAAATGAAATGCTTTACAAACCAAAGGTCCTACAGTTCTGTGAAAAATGGAATCTTGGCAATGAATAAGCTGGGTTTCTTTTTTTCCTTAGATTTTTTTAAAGCCTAAGCTATTTGTCTCCTATGCTTTACAATTTACTTTTAATAAGGCTGGTTTTATGGGAAGAAAGTTTTGATCCAGAGGTATCTCCATAAACTGGTTGAGATGACCAGCTTTTGCCCTTGCCCCCAGCCAAATGCAGTATTTGAAATAAAATGTTTTAACCACTAGAAATCATTAAATCCAATACAAATTGTAAAAGAGTTTAGTTGTTTGTGAATATAATACACAAAATGTCCAAAATATATTTGAATGATTTCTCAAGTTGTTCTTGTGTGTAGTTGGCCATAACTTAAAATGAATTTAACTGTCAACCACTGGACAACTTAGCTATAAAGGAGAAGGCAAGGGCTATGAGAGTTTATAGTATAGTAGGGAACACTGATCTACTTTTGGGAGTTTTACAAGCCTCTGAAAAAGTGTTGATTGAATGGAAATCTGAAATATGAGTCAACTCAGATATGGGGTTGGGAGCTTTCTGTAGAGAAAAAGCAGCATGGGCATAGTCCTGAGGTGGGCACGGGCATGGCCATGGTACATGCTAATTGATCTGAAAGAAGTCAGACAGAGGAGTAATAACTGAGCACTGACCAGGGGAAGATAGGCAAAAAGAACCAGCATAGTCCACTTTGCAAGGCATAATATACATTTTGGTCTTTGTCTTAAGAGCAAGGGAAGTCACTGAAAGGTTTTAAGCAGGAAATAGATGTGATCATAGTTTTATTTTAAGAATAGTACTCTATGGTACTGAAAGAAAATGGATTAGGAGGACAAAAGTAGATAGAGGGAGACTAGGTAAGGAGTCTTTACAGGGTCCGTGAGCTAACATCAAGGGTAAAGGTGAGGGGAATCCTGATTGAAGTCATAGAGGTGGTGGTGAGAGTCATGTTTGGATGCTGAGAAGTGAGGGACTTTCAGATACATTTATAGTATAATTTGACTTGAAAATTGGTTGGTGGAGTGTTAGAGAGATTTCAATGATAATTGATCAAGTTTTGGCTTCTAGCTTGTTCATATGATGGATAGATGGAAAGGCTCTGACTCTGGTATACACACGAGGATAGACAGATCAATGATACGTAGCTAGATAGATTTTGCATTTGGGTAATATTAATCCAAACTTGCTAACAGAAAGGAAACCAATATAAATTTGTTCAGATGGATTTCATACCCAGGAATTTTCTCTGCTGGTAATGAGGAGCTGACATTCACCTTCAACGAGTCCAAGAGGGTTTAAAAACTATATTATGGACAAATAATGTGTTTCTGCCCATTGTGATTCTTACCAACCACAACATATATGACCAGCTGTTCCTTTTATCTATTTGTCTCAACTAAATACATTCAAAGTTCAAACCAACACTTGTGTCAGTGAGGTAGAATAAGAAAATAATTAACATGTGGATATTAGGACACATTATTGTTGTACAAATCTCTGTTTTGACTTTAGAACCTTGGACAATTTATATACTTCTTTATATGGTGGTTTTCTGTTAAAAAGGTTTTAAACAAATACTATAATGAAACTTCACGGAGTTGTTGGGAGAAGTAAAAGTAAAAGAGCTATACATGTAAATTGCTTAGGAAAATACCTAAATACCTTACGTTAGACCTACTGGCCTCTACTCTTCTATTCAGTGGTGACCATGTTAGCAGTCTTGTACATGATACTAACATCTAGACCATAGGTAAATTCTTAGAATTTATTTGGTTACACTTAGTAGAGTTGAAAGAGGACTAAGTTTCAGAGTAGAAATTTTGATTTTCACTTTTAGCGTATTTATTTTTAGCTGACTGTGAGGTATTCAAGTGAATATTTTGAGACTTCTGTGAGATATATTGTCTGGCATTTGGAGGAGATCTAAGATAGAGATAGAAATTAATGATAACAATACAGAAGGAAAAGGAAACCACTGATGTGGATGAAATCACTCCTGGAGGAAGTATGCAGTGATGTTGCGCTTTGAATTTCTTAGGAAACAGGCTCTATAGTGAGAATTAACAGATAGGCAGTTTATTAGAGAGAAATCTTAGGATAAAAAAAAAATATGAAATAAAAAAGTGTCCAGAATGGACAGTGTGAGAAGTTGGACTATGATGAAATATAAAGGCCTCAGATCATAACACAGGGATGCTAAAACCAGAACAGAATTTCCCCAAAGTAAGGAAAGGTTCCAGGCCTTTGTAGTCTCATGTTGGCTAGTCATTAAATGAAGTCTCTTCCAACACATAAGGGCTCTTCATGCATCCCTCACAGCTGGGAGGATGGGTGCTTTCATGCTGGATTTGGGATGCAAGTGACAGAAAACACCCCAAGTGAAAGAAAAAACATGTTAAGACCAACCCTTCAAGATCTCCAACTTTAAAAAATCCAGGAGGCAAAGATAATCCAGGAAAGTAGACTTAGAAGGGAGGGTTGGCCAGATAAGCAGACGATTTCTACTCTCAAGAAATTCACACATCAGGCCAGTATTCCTCAAAATATGGTTAGGGACTAGAGGAATTAGAATCAGTAGTACACTTCAGTCCTCTGAGAATCTACTTTTTTTTCCTCCCTCAAAATAGACCTTATTTTTTAACAACTATTTCAAGTGCACAGAAAAATTGGGAAGATAATATAGAAAAATCCCTCTATACCCCTCACGAATCTTCCCCTATTATTAACATCCCACATTAATACAGTATGTGTGTTACAACAGATGAACCAGTGTTGGCATATTAACTTTAAAGTCCATACTTTATCAGATTCCTTTAGTTTTTCCCTCTTTTATCTATTCCAGCATCCTGCATTACATATAATTATTATGTCTCCTTTGTCTCCTCTCGGCTATGAATGTTCAGGCTTTCTTTCAGTGACTTTTACAATTTTGAGGAACACTGGTAAAGTATTATATATAATGCACTGACAATGGCACACTTGAAATTTAGCTGATGTTCTCGTAAGTAGACTGGAGTTTAAGAAAAGAAAATGGAAGAGAGTGATTTCAATTTACATCACATATCAAGGATACATCCTGTCAACATGACTTATGACTATTGATGTCAACCTTGATCACCTAGCTGAGGTAGTGTTTATCAGGTTTCTTCACCACCAAATTACTTACCCCCTCTTTTTCCACACTGTACTCGTTGGAAGGAAGTTCCTATGCTCACACACCACATTTAAACATGTATCTCCATTAGACCAGAGTATCTACATAAGTTATTTGGAATGCTGATGCATGGAAGATTTGTCTGTTCTCTCCCTTTTTAATACTTAATTCAATTATTTATTAATGTCAATCTAAACTCATGGATATTTATTTTATACTTTGGGTTATAAGGTAATGCTCCTTTATTCGGTTTGCTTAAAGTATCTTAGTGTGGTCATTGAGAGCTCTTTCAGTTGTCTTCTATGCACCTTGGATAGTCTCATCAAAATGGGTTTTATTGTTATTTTTTATCACTTTCTTACTTCCTGGAACTATGAGATGCCTTGGGTTCACCCTTTTTGCCCCCAGTGAAGAAGGAGCCAGTTTTCTGAGGACCCATGTTTCCTTTTCTTGGAAGAAGAAAAGGTACTAGGTGTGCTTATTCCTTCTGGGGTGTCATTTCTTTTAGGTACACTCAGCTGATGGAACAGAAAATATGTTTATGCTCACCTGCTTATGTACACATACATAAGAGTATTTTAATATGCAACCATATGTATTTAAAACTATGAAGCCAAATATATTAACCTAATTATGAGTTCTAACTGGTGTCTCTAACTCTATTCCATCACCACATGAGTGATTCTAGTCTTTTCACCTTGCTGACCTGTAAACTTCCATTCCAACAGGGAGAAACCTGGCTCTTACCATCCATCATCCACTTATTTAATTGTTCAACTCAAATAAACATATCTAGCAGTATCAGACTTGTTAGCATGTACCCCCCCACACACCTTTTCTTAACAAGCTTCCCAGCCACTTCTTGTACATATCAAAGTGTTAGCCACATTGAATACATAATTTCCGAGTTGAATTATATGCACTTTTTTCTTCCTTTATAAGATTAAAAAGTGTCTTCCTAAAAGGATCATAATTTTGCATTTTTTGTATTTTAAATATTTAATACTAAGCATTAATATTAAATGTAGTCTGTATTAACTTTAACTTTGAAACCAATCAGTAGTAAAAGGGAGGTAAATAGCCATAGCAACAACCACAGTAATAATTTTTTCTGCATTTCATCTCTTTTTGTTAATAACAAGTAATAGATTTCTCATTTTGAATGTAATTAGGTGATATTATCCACCTCTGCAGACTCTCCTTATAAATGTAATTCATTGGGAAATATTAAAAAGTGAGCAATTCACTGCCAAACAGAAGAAATACTTGAGTCAATCTTTAGGATTTAGCTAGCAGTGACCTACATAAACTAGCTTAAGGGGGGTAAAAAAGACAGAAGAGGTTTAGATTAGGGCTGTCTTATGGAAACTTAAGGGACAAAGTAGGCAAATGCTGATATGAGGGACTTCAATTCCATCTTGATTTTTGTTCTCACATCTCTGTTCTTCTCTGTATACATTCTTTAATTTTCTCTCTGGCCTCTGGTTCATCTGTTTCATGAAAGATGGTTATTCTCTGTTTCCTGACTTGTGCTTTGGTAGTTCAGCCACCCCAAACAACAGTCTCTTCCTTTTGCACATTCTCAATCAGGAACTGAGTGGCCTCTGATTTAATCCCCCAAGGCGATAAGCCAAAGGGGTGCACTAAGCTACCTGGCTGCCAACGCTGACCACTGGGAAGGAACCAGGATAAAGAGATGGCAGCTGTGATTGGGTAGTGTTTCCTTTTTTTTTTTTTTTATAAATTTATTTTTATTGGTGTTCAATTTGCCGACATATAGAATAACACCCAGTGCTCATCCCATCAAGTGGCCCCCTCAGGGCCCGTCACCCATTCACCCCCACCCCCTGCCCTCCTCCCCTTCCACCACCCCTAGTTCGTTTCCCAGAGTTACAAGTCTTTCATGTTCTGTCTCCCTTTCTGATATTTCCCACTCATTTTTCTCCTTTCCCCTTTATTCCCTTTCACTATTTTTTATATTCCCCAAATGAATGAGACCATATAATGTTTGTCCTTCTCCGATTGACTTATTTCACTCAGCATAATACCCTCCAGTTCCATCCACGACGAAGCAAATGGTGGGTATTTGTCGTTTCTAATTGGGTAGTATTTCCAAAGGTGCCCACTACAGAGCTCAGTAAGACATTGAACATGGAACTGTGTTCACCGGTAAATAACACTTCTACCTGTATCAGATGGGCAACCCGGGTGGCTCAGCTGTTTGCACCGCCTTCATCCCAGGGCCTGATCCTGGAGACCGGGGATGGAGTCCTGCGTCGGACTCCCTGCATGGAACCTGCTTATCCCTCTGCCTCTCTCTCTCTGTGTCTCTCATGAATAAATAAATAAAATCTTAAAAAAAAAAAATGATTGGCTGATTCCTACCTTCTCAAGGTTAATAGGTCTATTGCCTGAATTGTATCTCTGGTATTTTGTCCGATATCTTTTTACTTAATTTCTGTAACATTAAATTCATTCATTCTTGATTGGTCATATCCAAGTTCATCCTCTCCACAGTCACTGAATTGCTCTTCTCAAACATCCATCTGGGAGTGAGAATTGTTGCTCTCAGAGTTCCCATAAACTAAAAAATTGCCCAGTGAGATTCCTCATTTTGTGCCTTCTCCCAAAGGATAAACTCTCAACCTTCTTATGTTTCTCAAAGCTCACATTTTCTACTCCTGGGACACTTACTGTTCATAAAATTGCCATTATTCTAATACCTTGGAGATTCAAAGAACCCACCTAAACTCAGCGAGTATCTAAAAAGGATAAAATAAAGGTCAAAACAGACAAAGCACAGTACCTATGCAAATATGTTTTTAGAATTACTTTTCTCACTAGAGGCAATGTTTCATAATTGAATCCCTCAAGTGAGAGAAGAATTAACCTGAATGGTTTACAAGTTAAAGTATACTCTTTAAGAGCTACTGAAATGTGAGGAACACATATACTTTTCCACAAGATGATTTAAAAAACAACTATGTTGTCTTTTCCCATCAAAAGAATGACAACTTACCTTTCTATCTTCCACTTGACTCAAAAAAAAAAAAAAAAAAAAGCACATTGAGTGCTGTAGAAGTTATATAATGTGCTCTTAAATGCCTAGAAAAAGAGATCTCTTCATTCTTCACCACCTTTCCTCTCTTTAATTTCTAGAGTTTACCGGGTTCCCAGTCAAGTAAGACAGCAGCATACTTACTAGCAGACAGGGGAGCTCTACTGTTAAACCACAGATGCCCCGTTTCTTGATGTCAGAATGTAGGCTCTAAATGTCTTTATTGCTGAGCCTTCAAATTGCTAATATTTTTTTTTTTGAGCCCTTGGATACTGTTAAGACTTGTCCATTTAATGTCAATTAATGTACTAATTTGACTATTTTTAAGGACAGGGCTCTCTCCTGGATGACACTCTCTTGGAATTAACACTAAAATAATACAGAAATATATGTTTACTGAAGCTGGAATGACTGAAATCCTACTAGACACTTCCTGGAGAGAGAGGGAGAGAGAAAGATAAAGGGGCGGGGGGGTGGGGGGGAGATGGAATTGAACGATTTCCTTTCTGAAATAACAGGAGTTAAAAATCTGTGTAGTGGCACCTGGAATATATTACTTACACCCACTTTTAAGCCTGAGTACAGTGAATCATATGGATGGACAGTTTTGCTGGCAGCAAATATGAAGAGGCCTCAAGGCAGCAAGTAGAATCTAAATATAAGATACTAGGGGAACATGGTAATAATTAAACATGGGCACTAGCCTTAAGAATGTTACAATGATACCAAAAGTAATGTCAATTTATTTAAAAAAAACTATTTTATTTATTTATTTGAGAGAGAGAGAGCACATATGAGTGACAGAGAGCAGGAGCAGGGGTTTGGGCAAGGGGAGAGGGAGAAACAGGCTCCCCCACTGAGCAGAGAGCCCAAAGTGGGGCTTGATGCCAGGAACTTGAGGTCATGACCTGAGCCAAAGGCAGATGCTTAACCCATTGAGCCACCCAGGCACCTCTAAATTTCTTTAATTAATACTAGTTAAATTGAACGAATTTTACATTTTTTTTAAACATAAGAACCAAAATATAATGTATTCATTGGTACTGGCAACCATGACAAGAGAAAATTTAAGACTAGCATACCAAGAAAAATAAATACAGATAAAAGTGTATTTCTAACTATATTTATAGGGTTCCTGAGCATTAAAGAAAGGGAAGGTGATGAAAAGTGGGGGAATCTCTATTTTTGGCATATATGAATTCATTATGTAACTCCTGCAGCATTGAAATTTTAAAATTTGCATATAGTGTCACTTGCCAGAAGCAGATATTTTATGCATAACCACAGATGGAAGCTGTTAGCTGGAATTTTGTCTTTAGTTTATCATCATTAGATATTAATTGGAATGGATCAGTACCTACCTGCAGGCTTTTACAAGAAGAAGAAAAGGGTAAAGTTAATCAGTTAGAAGATCACAGTTCAATCAGGTATAAGATTAACATCACAAGTCATGGAAAATAGTCGGCATACACAATTTAAAATTAAATTGGCTATACTTGATTAATTGCAGAGTGTTTAAAAAGAAAATCGGACATTCTAAGAAGCCAAAGTCAGGAATACAGAAGAGATGAGAGTTCACCATCCTCCTATGCCAGTTCTGGAATAGTCTCCATGAAAATCTACCAAAATGGAGGCAAGAGAGAACAGTGGTCCAACATTTCAAAAATAAGCTCCTTCCCTCTGAATGTTGGCTATCTTGGAAATGTCTGTAATAATGAAATTCACAAATATCCTTTATTAAGGTATTGTTCACATTACAGTACCTATTAGGTATAGTCATTTTATTGCCAAGATGGAGGACATAATTTTATTTTAAAGATTGATCTATGTCCTGGTTTTTATCTTCAGAGTGTTTAGCATCTTATTTATTATCTGATATTCACATAACCTCAGAATAACAGGAAGGAGATTTAAGGACAAAAAAAAATTACAAAGAAAGTTAGAACACAAGTGGGGAAGGAGGATGTATTACTATTTTTTGGCTTCCGGTTTTATATAGTAACTTGGAGAGATTTGCTTCAGGAAGTCTGGATTCTGACCTCATAGTTTCTTCACTCTGCACCGTTCAGATGCTAAATTCTGTTCTTCACATGGTTCTTAGGAGGATCACATAAGACCACTCAGTCTACACATTAAAAATCATTTCTCGAGCCTTATGTGAGAGTGGGAGAAGAGAAGGAAGAGAAAGATATATTCAGAATGAGGAGAAGTGTTCCAGATTAATTGGTAGAGAAAGGAGAAGTGACATAAAGAAGAGAACCTTCACTACCCTTTGTCATCAAAATGCTGCAACTGCTTTCTTTTTACTTATTTTCTGCAACTGCTTTCTTTGTACTTATTCCGGCAGAGGTTGGCATTGGTAGTCCAAACTCCATTTATTCATTTCCTCGAGGGTGGGTGTGGGTAAATGTAGTTTGACAATTCCACACACCTCTCAAATATCAGTTCCTTGGTAGAGCAATACCCTCTTATATAGTCGTTCCCCAAGGTTAAGTTTTTGAACACTGGATTTTTAAAAATGAACCAAGAAGTATCAAGTGTATTTTTAGTAGTACTAGTCAATAAGTGAGACACAGAAAGACGAAAGGAGGCTAGTACAACCTTTTCCTGAAGAATTTGCAATTTTTTAGGAAATAAGACATACGAATGATAAAGTGAAAGTCACATAAAGCTATACATGTTATTTTCCAACCACCATATTATATGATAGCAGTTAGGAAGCACCATCGGAAATCAGAAAAGAAAGAGTAAAATAAGGCAAAGTGCTCTGTAGTACCTTACAACTTTTAAAGCAGGAGAGAAACTTCAGATCGAGCTATATAAATCCTTGTTTATGTACAAAGAGACTCCCAACTTGTAATGTGGCTCAGTTAGACATGAAGCCAGAACTGGAATCCCAATTTTCAGTACCCCAGGCACCTTGGATCAAACAAAACTTTACCTTGGCAGTGCAGGGTGGGCATGCTTCGGGTGACAAGCAGGATGAGTACTTTAGGCAAGCAGTTGAGTAAATTATGAAATGAGCAGTTTTAGCATCTGACTATATTGTATCACATCAATGGATCTATTATGGAGGTAGTTTTACTGGTTTCAAGAATTTATTATATAAACAAATAACTTTAACGACAAATAAAGATCTGCTGGATTAAAAGCATGTAGATCATTTACCCAGGCGAAAAACCTATTTTATACTTTTGTCTTTTACAATTCTGGAAGAGTAGATGACAGACACATTAGTGGCCTTATAATCAATGTTTTTGACTAAGAAACAATGATTGTGATTTACAGCAGTCTCACCCTTCCCCACCTCACCTTAATCACTGTTTCACATTCGGCTGTTTGAGTTACCTGGGTCAGTGAGGTCCTGAAGTAAATGATCCTCCTGCTGTAGCATCAGAAGGTCAATACTAGCCTAACACTAGGTTAACAATGGTTAGGTCATTCACCTCATTTAATTTCCTCACGCAGGCATTTTATCATCTTATGTCATCATAAGAAGGGTGAGTATGGTACAATAAGATATTTTGAGAGAGGGAGACTACATTCACATATCTTTTATTATAGTATGTTGTTATAATTTTTCTGTTTTATTATTTATTATTATTATTAATTTATTATTATAAATTTATTATTGCTATTCTCTGTGCCTAGTTATAAATAAAATTTTATCATAAGGATGTATGTTTACAACAAAGCATAGTATATATAGGGTTCGGTACTAGCCACAGTTTCAGGCATCCAGTTGGGGCCTTGGAAGAAGAGACCACTGGATATGCTTGGAGAGTTGACTTTCCAAAACTCAGACTACCTCAAATTCATTGTGCAATCTTGATAACTGTCAACTGAAAAGAGGAGGTAGATAATCTCAAATTCCCTTCCTCAGTCATCATTCCAAATTTATAAAGGAAAATCTGTTTGAATGGTGGAGAAACATTGTGTTTGAATGTTTGAAGGTGTTTGAAGAAAGAGCAGTGTAATAAAGTCTTACCTGCTTTCCATCTACTTGCAACTAGTTTTTCCCCTTTGATTTTTAAGGGGAAATTTAAAATTTAAATTCTTATCATGATTTAGATAAGATTTATCATAATTAAAAATTTTATCATGATTTTGATCCCACTTTCATTAATTTTATATTGATTCAGAAAACATTTACCTAGCATGTACCATGGATCAAATAGTGCTAGGTGCTGGAAATGAGATGAGAGGGAGCCCTTTCCCTAAATTAAAAGATAATTAAGGTACAAAAAACAAGGCATCTTTTTGTATCTGTTATACCAAGGTACTTAAGTAGTTTAAATGTTATTTAATTCAGCTCTCATAAAAATCTATAAATTATTATCCACTTATAAAAGAGGAACTGAAGCAGTATCTAGTATTGAGTAAAACAAAAAATTGGGTAGAAAAGAATGTATAATGTATAATACAAGTAGAAAATGACTTTATATTTTTAAAAGCACATCTTTGAAATGGTCATCTTTGTTCTCTCATCTTACATTGAATTAAAACTTATGAAATTTACAAATACATTTTAAATTAAAAAAAAATCCCCTGAAAATGGGTTATATACTAAAACATTTTCATTTAAATAAATTATCTGAAAGTAGATAAGTGCATTTTACTTATTCTCCCAAATGTTTTTGGAAAGACTTCTGCTGGGGGCACTGAATAAGCTTTTGCAGTGCAGTGGATAAATGTAAACTGTTCATTTATATATTTAAAAAACACAATTACTGCAAGCTTAATTAGCACACAAGCTGTTTAGCCTTTGGTTCTGTGTTCTGACTGGTAAACTCTTAGTCATCCTTAAAGACTTATTTCAAATGCCCCACCTATTCAATCGTCAACACATTTTATTATGAGTCACATTGCTCTGTTAGATTTGAGAAAACAAGATGAAAATATAAGGTCCTTGACCTCAAGTTGTTACTGGTCTATTAAAAAGACCGTATCAAAGAAATACTTAAAAATCTAACGCAAAAGTTGCTTACAGTCTATGCACCAGTCAGAGGGGGAAAAGGCCATTTTTAATTATCCACATATGAGATTTAATATAAGGAAATAAAAGGTCGAAAATGTATTGGAAGGTATGGTAAGCACTCCCTGTCCAAGGACTTGCGCAGATAGTTTGGTTAGCAGAGGGCCTCCAGTTGCCAGCTCTTTCAGGTTCTGTTCCAGTTGCCAGCCTCCCACCCCAACCCCATCCCTGGCCACGCCATGCCTGGAGCAGCCACGTCTGGTGACTGAGCCAAGAGTAGTTTTATAACCAGCTTTATAGCTGAGCCATGTTAACCCAACGTAAAACAATTTTAATGGTCACTAATCCCCCAATTCTCCCTGTCGGACTCTCTAGAACTATTGTAGGTCTGCATGGAAGTTTGACTTCCTTTTCTCCCCCTATAGGGCTCCTTCTCTCTTCCTCACACAGTGGATTCCTTGATCAAGATCTTGCCTGTCAAATGCAGTCTCAGAGTCTTATTCTGGAAGAAGATCCCTACTTGGATAGAAAAACTGGGAAAAATCTGAAGTCAGAAGAGTTGCCACAGAAGACCTCACTGAGCAACACCAAAGCCTGCTTTTCTATCTTCACCTTCCCATTGAAACAGTTCTGACAAAAGGCATTAATGACTTCCTTGTTGCTGAAACCAGTGCACTCCTTTCCTTTATGTGACCTACAGGAATGGATCCCTTTTTCTCAAACTTCTTTATCCCTTGTCTGGCTGGTAATTAAATGCATGGTTACAAAACCTCTGTCTCAAATCCCAGCTATACCACTGATGAACCGTGAGACTTGGGACACGATAGTTAGTCTCCCAGTACCTTAGTCTCTCTGGTCCATAAAATGCTGATAATAGTTGCATCTATTTCACGAGGCTGTTGTGGTGATTAAATGTTTAGGCTAATGCCTGCTGCATAATAATTGCTATGCATGTGCCTTCCATGGGTCTCCTTCTATAATATTTCATCTGTGTCTCCTTCTACCTCTCTGACACTTGAGCCAATCCCTCCTTAAACTGTGATGCTATCTTTCTTTGACTCTCTCTCTCTGTGTGTGTGTGTGTGTGTGTGTGTGTGTGTGTTCAGGAACACTGAAGGAAGAAAACTCTGAAATAATTATAATAAAAATTGGAGAAATATTTAACCACAACTTTCAATAAACACTTTTGTCTTCCCAATTTTTGTTTGCTCAGGTGCAAATAACAAAGCAAATGTAGCAACATTTCTGTGTATAGGTGGCATAGCTTGTGCTTGTCTTGTTCTGACACAGTCTTTCTTTTTTAAAAAAAATTATTTTTTAAAGATTTTATGCAACCATTCGAGACAGAGAGAGAGCCCAAGCAGGGGGAAGCAGGGAGAGGGAGAGGGAGAAACAAGCTCCCAGCCTAGCAGAGAGCTTGATGTGGGGCTGGATCCCAGGACCCCAGGATCATGACATGAACCAAAGGCAGAGACTAAACTGACTAAGCAACTCAGGTGCCCCAAAGATTTTTATTTACTTATTTATTTGAGAGAAAGAGAGAGAGAGAGAGAAAGCACATGAGCAGGGGGAGGAACAGAGGGCAGAGGGAGAAGCAGACTCCCCACTGAGCAGGGAACCTGATGTGGGGCTCGATTCCAAGATCCTGGGATGGTGACCTGAGCCAAAGGCAGATGCTTAACTGACTGAGCCACCCAAGTGCCCCTGACATAGTCTTTCATTGCACCTGTGGAAAAAAAAAAATCATTACTTACAAAAGGATTAGAGGAATGTAAATTACAGTTTTTTTAAAAACAGTAATAAATTGCCTAGAAAAGAACATTTTCACAGGAAAGCAAATACTTTTTAAAAAAAACTTGCTCAACCCTTAAAAGTAACAGGTGCTTGCAAAATTCCATTGTGCGACACGGTGAATCTCTGAACACCTGAGTAAGCCATCAATTAACACTATTATTAAGATGATGCGTTTGAATATAATTTTATTTCTAGAAAATCACGATCAGGTTAATCGTTGCTTGATGATTTCAATGAAAAGCTGTATTGCAAGTATCCACTTCATGTGTCTTTGACTTTCACATTGTGGACTCAAGCCGTGGAATCTCTTTCTTGGCTCCCAACATGATAGTTCTAAAATCAAGGTTTTTTTGCTTCCATACATATGTAACATTTGGAGGTAAAATATTATCATTTTGGAAATCATTTTATAACT